>NC_134267.1:210027706-211227706 GCF_031893055.1 Leptodactylus fuscus | reverse complement strand
CCGCAAAGATCAGAAGACGCTCACGGGCGGACACTGACTGCTGGGTTTACGTCTCTTGTCTCTCTTGTTTCTCGGGCAGAAGACAGAAACCCACGAAGCAGAGACCGGGCGCAGGTGTGAACCCGCCCTTAGTGAGAAAAAAAACCCCCAACAGAATACCCCCAAAGTAGTGACCGGTACTTTTTTAAAAATGTAGATTGTGAGCCCAAGATAGGGATCACAATGTACATTTTTTTCCTATCAGTATGTCTTTGTAGAACGGGAGGAAACCCACACAAACATGGGGAGAACATATAAACTCCTTGCAGGTGTTGTTCTTGGTGGGATTCGAACCCAGGACTCTAGCGCTGCAAGGCTGCAGTGCTAACCACTGAGCCACCGTGTTGCCCCTGTTATAAATTACTTATATCAATTATGGCCCCCATATCTTCTATATAACATAACTTCGATATTACTCACTGCTCTGCTCCCCACTTCCACCCTATTCTGGGGTCCGCTGTGATGTCAGCACTCGGCGCCCAGAGCAAAGAGGTGGGTGAGTGAATGCAGTGAGTACAGATGGAAGTGCTATTTGCGCTTCTAAAGTATGGAGTCCTGCATGCAGTGCAGCATGTAATATAGACCAGTGTTTTTTGGCATCGCAGGTTGAGAACCATTTAGGATATAGATCACATTATATATCTTACGCTGGTGGTGTTGGTCCAATGACTAGGTACAAATTGTGTCACTATTGCAAGAGTTGATAATATATTGGTTCCCCAAACTTGCAATGGCATTGACTTAGATGGTTTCAAGTCAAATGTGTACTTACCCACCACTCATGGTCCTCCTCACCATCCACCACAATGATCTCTCCCTCTGTAAACGTCAGTTCATCCGGGTTGTCAGCTGAACAGTTGTATATTGCCTTCACCCTCTTCGGTTTCACCTTCGCCTGTAGATATAGAAGACATAAAATGATATACAGTACAGAAAACCCAAGTAGTAACCAAAGGAATGGCTTTCTGAAAAATCATACTGGGTCAGCTACATAAGCATGAGTGACTCCAAGGAAATGTTATTGAGTCCTGGATGATTATATAGGGTACATTCACACACAAACTGGGAAAGGGATATGAGGTGGCTTTTTGACTCAGAATTCTGCCCTGCGGTTCCCAGAGATTTGGCTTTCCATACGGCTTTGCTTGTGCATTAGTCTCAAGCCTAATGGGGCAAAACAGCCCAAGTTTTGGGAAGATCTGTAAGAAGACCAGGAAGGACCCTTTTTTTTCCAGAATTCTTAAAGGGATTGTGTGGTTTGGACACAGACTTTGCAGCAATGATCTATTCTAAACATGTGAAATACACACGTTTACTAAAGCAGACGTGTCCGGAGAGAGGACAGATCCTCATTACATTGTGTATTAGGGGTAATGATGAATTTTATGGTATTCCTGATGAGAAAATGTCTGTTCTTATCATCAATATATACAAAAACCCACTCTCATATCTACAGTTACTTGCCAGCTGAGATTTGCGAGGCATTGGCGCAGGTGGTTGTACAGGCACTGTGGTACCAGGCTTAGGCCCAGGCTGAGAAGGGGCATCAGACAATGGATCACCAACTGTAGAGGAGACATAAATAGGTAATTATGTGATTTATTTGTGGAAGTGTAGTTATTATTAGTATATTCTATCAGGGGTGGAAGTCTAGGGGGTGCAGAAAGTACGGTTGCACCCGGGCCCAGGAGCCCAGAAAGTGACTGTTCCTTATATGAGGAGATCAGTACTATAAACTATACATTATAATTGGGGCCCTGAAGATTTAGGATATATATAATTTATCATACAATCCTCATCTCCTAACTGTAAGGGCTCGTTCTCATTGAGCCGTGGCGTCCGCCTCGCGGCAGCACCCTCTAGTCTAGGCCCATTCATTTTGGGCCTACTTCGGAGCACAAAGCTGTGACTGACAGCTTTTGACGCGGCTTCCCGCATCAAAATCAGGACCAAAATAGGCTATTCCGCGCACGTGTGAACTAAGCCTAAGTGTAGGCTACCAGAGAGCCAACAGGGCAGACTAGCTGGCCTGAGGCTGCCGGTAAGTAACATGCTTTCCTTAAAGATGGTGAGCAGTTTGGGCCATCCATAAGTCCTCAGGAGCTAAATGCCCCTAGTGGCAACCCAAACCCATCACAATATAATACACCATTTGTCAAGATCGCCATATCACAATCCAAATCATTGTTGTACTGTATGATATTGTGTGGTTGTGTTAAAGGAGTTGTGCTGTTATGGACACATTCCCTATATACAGGAAGGAGATGAGTGTCTGATCACTGGGGGCCCAACCATCTGGACTCTCAGTGATCAGGAGACCAAAAGTCCCCCTAAAGCCTCCTTGTGAATAAAGTGTTTGTGTGAGCAGTGCTCCATTTACTGTCAGGGGGCTTCTGACTGACAGCTCCATAGCAGTGAATGGAGCATTGGTCACACGCGTGCACTGGCACTTCACTCACAAGGAGGCTTTGGATGGACTTTTGGTTCATTTCATTGTTCAGGGGCTCAGCAGTTGGGCTCCAGAAATCAGACACTTATTCCCTAATTTCTGGATAGAGAATAACTGTCCTTAAAGGGGTTGTGCTGTTAAAAGTTGTTGTTAGAAAATCCCTACATTGTAACTGGTTTCATGAGAAAATGGAGTCCTGACTAGAGATGAGCGAGAACTGCTCGGATCAGCCGATCCGAACAGCACGCTCGCATAGAAATGAATGGATGTAGTTGGCACACGGGGGGTTAAGCAGCCGGCCGCTGTCAAAGCGGAAGTACCAGGTACATCCATATATTTCTATGGAGCGTGCTATTCGGATCGGCTGATTCGAACAGTACTCGCTCATCTCTAGTCCTAACCAAATATATAGTAGTTATTGTATCATTATTCAGATAAAAGAAAGTGTCAAAGGATTTATACCAAGAGTAGTGTCATATCTGCAGAGACAAGTATAGGGAACTCACCAGGATTCGGTAATGATGATGTGGCTGCAGGCTGGATCTTACCCCCGGGCACAGGCTTCTCGCCCCTGATAAAAAAAATTATCACAAACAGAATTTAAAGAATGCAAAACTGGATGTAAAAGAAAGCCAGCCTGGTGATCTGGATAGTCTTCCAGGTAATCCATAATAACTTTATATCACTAACATACCCTATAACCATGATGGCGAACTGTACTGTGTGGGGACGACTGTGGAGCTGATTGTACTGTGTGGGGGCCACTGTGGAGCTGATTGTACTGTGTGGGGGCCACTGTGAAGCTGATTGTAGTGTGGGGGCCACTGTGGAGCTGATTGTACTGTGTGGGGGCCACTGTGAAGTTGATTGTACTGTGTGGGGACTACTGTGGAGCTGCGGTCGATGGTTTGCCTGCTCGGTGTTTCGGCAGCTCTTAAGCTGTCCTTCTACTGAACTTGTTCCTCACGCCGTGCCTGTGATTGTTCCGGCATCTCAGCAGCTCGCTGGGAAGCCATATAATAAGCGTGTTGTTGGCTTTGATAATCCACCTGCTCTGGCATTTTGGCAGCTGTCAAGCTGGCCTGCCGCTAAACTCGTTCATTGTGCTGTGCCCGTGATTGTTCTGGCATCTCAGCAGCTCGCTGGGATGCCATATAATGAGCGTGTTGTGGGCGCCGATGATCCCCGTCAGCTCCACTTGAGGAGAACTCGGTGACTTCTGGCTCTTTCATAGCTGGCGTTGTCTTAGAATTGTGCAACAAATTAGATTTTGGGACCTGGGACCTGAGATAAGTTGCTGCAAGTGCAGTGTAATATAGTATATGAACATAAATTCATAACAGTCGGGTAGCCATGTCATTTACCGGGATGAAATGTAGCCTGTGTGTTAATCGAGGTTACAAACTATCTATGTGCCAAATGTCATTCAAATCCGTTCAGCCGTTTTTGTGCGATTGACTAACAACCAACCAAACTTTCACATTTATAATATTAGTATGAAGGATATTGCCAAATTAAAAGGAGTGTGTCACCATAACCCAGCATATCACCCAGACCCAATGAGAACAGGGGTCTTGAACTCCCTGAACGGAACAGTACTGCCCAAATTGGTTGGTAAATGCAATTTCTTCCGTGCCGCCATATTATTTCCAAATAATACCTGGGATGCTCCAAATTTAAAAAAGGGATTACAAAAAATATCCAGAATCTTTTTGGCTAGTCCTTATACTCACCCTGGAAGCAGCTTCTTCTGCTGTAGCCTGTTGGGAGGCTGTGGTGGGACCGGAGGTGGGACTGGTTTGTTCTGAGGTACTGGAGGCGGATGGGTCGGTTTGGAGTGCTGGCTCAAGGCTTCTATAACACTGGGTGTTTTTGCCACGGGAGGTGGAGGGGGGTCTGGAATGAGAGCAAACCAATTTATAGATTATATAACGTATCTCAAACCATACAGTGAAGGGAGCGCCCTGGAGGTGCGGACAAGGCGGACATTAATAGGACGATCAACATAGATCTTTAACCAGGCTGTGCACATGTGAAGAATGAGGGAAGCATGCCATACAAGATCAAGGCCACAGTGAACATACTTGGATGAAGACTGTTTTAGGAGGGCGGCGACGGCCTATTGAACGTCATAGGATAAACTCCTTTGGTGCGCCGTATTATTGCCCCACCTTCTAGAGATTGGGAAGAGACTGAGGCTAATGGAGTCGGCTGCCATATTACCAAATGGTTTTCTGTTTTCAGAAGCTGAATGGGCATGCAACATGCAGCACTGGGCAACTCTAGAAAACAGATGAGGACAGCCATCTCCTTGAAGAAGGTAGAAGAGGAGACCATACGGACATAGTAGTGTGTCTTGCAGCTGCACATATTGCATTGCAAGCCATAAGAAAATCATGACAACCATTCACACAGTGCAAACCGTGACCGGATTATGACAACCACAGTGCTGTAAAGCCAAGGATCACAGAAGGATCTGTTGGAAGGAGTGAAGCTCACACAGTTAGATAGAGGAATACATACAATGCAGTGGGTGAAACGCTGACAACGTGGATCTTACACATTGTTATATAGCAAGCAATGCATTTGGCAAGGTGCTGGTGAGTGGTTGACAGGAGGTCACGTACTTGTGGCGGTAGAGGTGACACGCATTGGTGGCACAGGGGGATGAATAGCTGGCGGGTCAGATGACGACCTCTGTCTGCTGCCACTCTCATGTCCTAGTGGATGAGATTTCCACGCTGGGGTATTTGAAGGGGTGTTGTGTATACTACCGCCAAATATGGTCGACTGTACTAGAGGGGACAAAAATCAAGAGGATGGAGGAAATATTTCCATATATCACACACTAACACATCAGGCATCCAATGGTCTTATTCCACAGTATACCGACACTATATGTGTACCTTTATCTCTACAGGAATTTATGGCGTCGCTATATGGTCTGCAGCCATTGTAATACTTATAATAAACTCCTAGTTCTCAAATGTAAGGCTGCTCTAGTCACATTCAAAGCTGCAGTAAAATCTCTTCTGGATGCACTTAATGCATCGACTATATAGACAATGAACCAGCAGGGGGCAATAGTGCTTAGATTTATACATTGGATTATTTGACTAGTGGTTTTCTGAATGGTGACATTGTCTGACTCTAATAGAGAAGAAGCCATTATTTACAGATATAAAGTAGGAGACAGATGGGAAGATACTGACTTTATTTAATAAAGACTGATCCCAATGGCTGATCCCTATAATTTACAACTAAAAGTTCACCAGAAGCAATAAATAGCGAACAAAAATTCCCACAGGAAACCAATGTTATAATTCAGTAATAACCTTGTATATGCTCCAGTGCACTGCTGCAATTGTTATTGTCTGTACATAACGTGAACGGGATTAAAAGAGGGAATTGTACTTGCAGCCGCCGGGGTTTTCTTGGTGCTGGACCTGGTGGTTCTGACTTCGGGTGACGTTATTGGAACCCGCCCCGTCTCCTCTCCCATATACACAGGTAGATTACCTGTCCTATGGAGGTTGGATGATGATCTAACTAGGAGTGAAGCAGGGAGGAGGTGGAATGGTCCCAGGACGCTGGTTCTTGTGTAACCCAGGTCCGGCATAAAGAAAACCCCAGAACATGCAAGTATAACTATACTGCTGAGATAACAACTTTGAGATAATTTACTATATGGTGTATACATGGTTTTTCAGACTTCTCTACAATGTATTATAGTTTACACAGTGTCTGCCATTGAGGAAAACATGGGTCGGGTATGCTGGATTTAATATGCATGATCCCTTTGTGACCATCACAAACTACTACAGAGATATCTGCATCTGGCAGCCACTTCTCCCTATGGCAATAAACATGCACACTCAGTCAACCCATGTGTACAGGTTTATGGTTGAGTCAGGAGAGAGAGGTGTGTAACAAGCATTTTATGTGTACGGCCATTCTAAGTGACCAGAGCCGTATACACTCACGATAGATCATTAAAAAAAAAGGAGACCAAAAAAAAAAAAAAGTTTGCTTTGTTGCTCCATATAAGGGACACTATCACTATGACGGTTACATGGGATATAATGGGTTACGTACACAATGTTTGAGACTTGTCCTGTCTTGATAGCACAGGGAAATCCTAAACATCTCAATACTACAGTGTATGAGACCGAAGTATGAACCCCACACCCAGAAATAGTAACTGAGCGGTTAAATAATGTACATGATGGAAATATAGTAGGACGAGGACCCAACCAGACAGCTCCGATGATATTCATAGACGACACCGTTGTGAAAAATCAGTCCCGAGTAGCCCACTAAGGACCACCCACATCTCTGTGCCATTTTGCAAGTATATTACACTCATTCTACTGCTAATATATCAGCCACAACACCTGGATCCTGATCACACCAACTAGCTCTGGCCCTGGTGGCACAATCGTTACCCAAATAATACATGTCCCAAACCTAACCCCATTGGCCTAAAATGGAAACTTCTTGGCCAATTAACCATTGACAATAAAAATGACTACTTTTTGTACTATGAAAGGAGCCATAGTTGAAAGTGAAGGGTCTGGCAGCACCAAGTCCTACCGTCAACTTCTTTAACGTGGTTGTCCGGGCTTAAATTTTCTATGGACTAGCGTCATGATCAGTTCAGCCCCCAGATCGTTCAGCTGTATGGAGCCACTTCTGGTGCCCATCCGATACACAATACAGGGATGGAAGCAGAAAGGTCTGTCTGCTGTGTAATAGCCAGGTGCTCTCACTGACTTCAATAGGAGCTGAGGTGTAGTGACATACAGCTGATCGGGTGGGGAGCTGGGCGTCAGCCCTCTACTGATCAGGTATTTATGGTCTATCCTGAAGATAGGCAGTTACAAAATAAAGCCCTTTATAAGCGTTAAAAGGGTTGTCTCTGTCCCTGTCTAGCATCCATCTTGTGGGATTCAGCTTCAGTACATCACTGCAGCCTGGAGAAGGTAGTGATCCCACTCTCCAAGACCACCACAGAAGTCAAACATTTGGTGCGATATGTCAAGATAAACATCTGACCCGTGACAATAAAAATTATTTCCTTTCTTGATAAGTCCTACATATAACATTGAGCTACTTAGTAGAAGATATATTTCTTTTGGGGAGAGTGTACCATTGATTCCAGGTCACAAAAGAGTTAATCCTTGTAGATACTGTGACGTAACGGGTCACACAAAGCTTATGTTGTGTACAGACTATGCCGTATTTAGGAACACACAATAAATCCATTGCTTTGTTACCTTTCGCGATGTTCCTTGGAGGTAAAGGAGGGGCAGGAGCAGTGCCGGCCGTGCTCCCAGGGGAGGTGTTGTTATTCAGGACTGCACCGTAGGTTTCGTTCTGGATGATATTTGGCAGGAAGCTTCTCTGCTTGTCCTTGGCAATGTTTGCCGCGTCTCTGGCCAGTGAGGCAACACTAGACTGTACAGAGTTTGGTCCAATCTGGTAAAAACTGACGGGTCTTTCCTCCCGGCGGTTCGGACTTGGCTGCTACAAGATCACAGAATTTTACAAAAAAAGAAAAAGTTAAGGAACATTAAAGTAAAATCTGGAGTGGCAATACTATAGAAAGTACAGTTAAGAGACTAAATGGAAATCTGCTCTGACAACACAACGGATCTCAACTGTAGTCTGTTTTCAATAGCAACCATTCTGATTTGATCTTTTAGGGACAGTGGCAATTTTCTATCAAATTACAATTGCTACCATACAGTACACTGGTGTATGTACTTACACTGAATATGGAAGGGTTTAGGACCCGATACAAACCTGGATCTTATCATCCACGTCGTCGTCGCTTTCATCCAAGTCCACATGATGCAGCCTCCATTCATATTCCACATGGACATGAGAATTGAACCGTCCAGATAAAGCCTGAATCAACTGAGAGACCACAATACATTGTAGAGGACAAAGGGGAATATATTTAGGATGTCATTTATACATGGCTAGATGATGCTTAAAAAGACTAAAATTTAGGACACCCCCTTCTTAATACAGATGTGGATGGGAAAGGCTGTACAGACTCGAGCCACTACTCCAAATATCACATTCCACTTCCCTTGGGCTAAATCTGCCCCAATATTCGGTCATAAGTACACGTAGTAAGAGCTCAGAACCCTTTAGCTTCACTACCAAGTTTCTGTTACTGAAATCACGACAAAATTCTAATGGTCTAAAGACCAATGACATAGCAGTGCTAAAGAAGTATACAGAGACCTTCCCTTATGGAAAACAAGGGAGATCATAGACTTCATTAATATGATCCTTGTACATGTATCTATAACAGGCCAAAAGATCATAGTGACTGAATTCCAGTTTGCTAGCACAAGATGGTCATAGGCCTACCATATTATAGATCACAATAGAAGACTATGGAGAGGAGAGGAGTGGCAGGAGCTCAGTGAGAAAGGAGAGAGACAGCCGCATAGAATAGACTGCAAGCAGCTAAATCTGTACATTTCTCTCTGGACCTAAGTGTGTTATTCACATCACTACAGGTCAGCACTTCTTTATAATGTCCTATGGTGCACATTCACCTATACTCTGTGTGTTACCCTGCTTAAAAGGAAAAGTAGGGTGACGTCACATACACATGCTGCCTGATGTAGGTTTCCTCTAGCTATAGGGAAAGTGATGCCAGGGAAAGTGATCTGTTCTGGCATCAGTTTACCTCTGGCTTTTCTGTACCACACTGGAGGGATGATGTACATCTGTGAATGGACTCTAACATGGCCATAAATGTAATACAAATCTGCCAGAGAAGGGGGTCGACTACTTATGATCAGTTTGCAAAGTGGGAGCCCAAGCAGGCAATGGCGTCTAGCACTAACACCACATAGAAACAGAGGTTTCCACCTTTGAAGGAGGTCAGAAAACACCAGGGACAGACAGACATTTTACAGCCTCCAGAACTAAGAGCAGCCATACTAGTGGCGGGCATCATGATATTTTTTCATATATACATATTAAATATCCATCTCTAAATATGTACACACACACACATATATATATATATACATACATATATATATATATATATATATATATATATATATATATATATATATATATATATACACACATATACATATATATACACACACGTTGAGGAGAAGCACACTTGACACTATAGACGATGTACAGAACATACCAGGTCCTCGCACTGTGTGTGTTTTAGCCTCTTCGCTATGTCCAGAGGAGTCTCTCCGGCTTCATTGGCTGCAATCCAAAACAGAAAAACAATGAACTGCATTATGGAGACACTTCCTTCTCGCTGTTATCAGCCTAAGCATGCTGGATTTACTAGCAGATATCTAGTATCTAGAGATAATGTAAATCATAGCCATGTAATAAGCAGACATAAGTGGGGTCGCAGGCACTCAATGAGGGAATCATTGGTTATAAACAATGCGGAAATTGTGGGCAGCCAGAAACCTAGCCCTGACCCCCAGCCACATAAGCACTCTGCAGAGAATTATTTCAGGAGGGCCGGTCACTTCTCCTGACGGGTCTGGTGTAGAATTTATTATTGATTAACAATTCTGAAGCATATGCTATTGCAATTCCGTATTGTGGTTTTCCTCAGTTATTCCTCCTGAAAATGTGTAAATACATTGACAAGTGGGCGTTACCATTCCAACCAGTGATGCTAGTTACGTTTTAATCCATGATAGATAATAAAATACCAGCACACGCCATCTGTGAGGTATAGTGTGAATGCACCTACCTATCTCTATGGAGGCCTTCCCTCTCAGCAGTAGTTTAAGGCACTCGGCGTTGTCGGTCAGGCAGCAGTAGTGCAGTGCGGTGCTGCCTTTCACAGTCTGTCTGTCCAAGTTACCACTGCAGACAAAGCACACAGATCCGTCATAAGCCAGGGATGGTGGTAGGATCATGGAAATACACATCACTACTAAAGTCATGAAAGGGGTAGAGGAAGGATATTCTATTCCCTAATATTACTAGAAAGACAACATGTCACCAGTAGAAGGCGCTGTAGGTTCAGGTATCTTTCAGACGTCCTATTACTACTTTCCTATATATAAGGAGTTATAATAAACCCTTTGAAGGGCATTACCACCAAAAGTTAAGTAGTTTTCCAAGCTAAAAGTATTGCTTAACTATCGCAAGGACAGGTCATCAATATAAGATCAGTAGGAGTCCTTCCCCATCATCTTTTTTGGGCAGAGAATGGAGCAGGAAGCAGACAGCTCTGTTCTCTGTGTAGTGGCCAAATCAGTTTACTGCAGCTTAGCTTCCATTCACTAGAATGGCTAAAGTAACTTAGTCTGATCACTACACAGAGGACAGAGCTGTCTGCTTCCTGCACCATTCTCTGTGTCTTCTTCTGGACTATTATTGTGTTACAACCTGAATCCACCAGAATGATTCAACATTGATCACAATTCATTTGCACTACTTTCCCACATTACTTACAGGACCATTTTTTGAGCCCCCTTATAGTCACAATGGTTGGTATTACAATTACCTATTTTGCACCAGGAAGTCAACTATGTGCAGTGAGGTGCGGTCGACTGATCTGACAGCTAGATGTAGGGCAGTTTCCCCATGTTCCTATAAAAGAAAATCAGGAAGAATTCATATTTAGGCACAGCAGGTAAACCTGTTTTCTAAGCAAATATCTGCAGCGTTATGTAACACGTATGTACTAGGTCACTGTCACACGCACATATGGTGAGCTTGTATAAGTGCTGTGACTCGTGTGAGGAGCATGCACTGGATCACTCCGCCGCAGCCGTCCTACACAAACAAAAACTTCTCAAGGATTTCCAAAAAACACAAATAATGATTTCATTCACTTTTTTTTTTTTTAAAGCTTCTATTTTATCTTGAGTCCAACTTAAAGGGGACTCGATTTTTTTTTTCAACATTGTGCAATAATCTACCAGACAAATTTACATTTTCTTATTACTGTAATGTTGACATAAGACTTTTTCCTGTATTTGTGTATAGGAAGAGACCTGTCAATCACCCTTACCCCAGCAGGGGGAACTGCTAGGAAGCCGACTAGTGGACACTTTTTATATATGGTGCGTGCAATGACTCCAAGAGTCCCATGGCAAGTCTCTTTCATGTGAGGCATCTCAGTCTTTCTGCACTGAATAATCCCAATTCCTCCTCTATTCTCTTACCAGGAGAACACTAGACCATCACATGGCTCTGTGTAATAAGGGAACCTATTGCTATTTCATGCTGCACATAGACAGGGCAGAATGAACCTGCTGATAGACTCCCTCTATACTGGGACACATTTATTATTAAGACTGTGTATTGTACATCAGTCCTAATAAGCCACTTGAATGGAGCAGGGACCAGGATATATGAAGAGGCTGCAGTCAGAGGCAGGGGCGTAACTACCATAGAGGCAGCGGAGGCGGCTGCCACAGGGCCCGGGCCATTAGGGGGCCCAGTGACAGCCGCTACTGCTACGTTTTTTTTTGGGTTTTTTAATAGGCCGTTACGGGCCCTATTTACTTGCCGATCCTGGCTGGGCCGGGATCAGTAAGTGACACAGCGGGGGCCACTAATGGACATAATACTGTGTGCAGGGCTTACTAAAGGACATAATAGAGTGCGGAGGAGGGGGTCGGTCGAGGTGTTCGGCGTCGGTTGGGGGGGGCCCATGTCAAAAATTCGCCACGGGGCCCCACCATTCCTAGTTACGCCACTGGTCAGAGGTCCCAGTTCCGGAATGGAATTCTACAGTAGTGAGGAACTAGTGTAAGATTTCCATTCTAACTTATGCCAGGAAACTGGAGAGAGTTGTAATAAATTAGCTGGGCCATGGTAAACCTGTACAAACTTGCACCTCATTATCATCCCTCCACACCAGATTTCTGCCGCAGAGGGAATGAAGAATTCCCCCCATTGTGTTTATAGTGTATGTTCAGGAAATAGGACAGCAATATATATATATATATATATATATATATATATATATATATATATATATATATATACACACACACACAAATGGACCATACAAGTCCGAGTATATGCTATACAGTTCCATGCAACATTTGTGGATTCAAATTATAAAATAATATATACTGTATTTGATGTGTTCGTATTGGAAAATGTAATTTACACCCCAAATACAGTTGCAAGGCATTCCAGCCAGGCATATGGAAAAGCAGTGCCCATATAACAACATAAACATCAAAAGGCCACACTATGCGGAAACGCATTGTTTTTGTGTAGCAGAATTTGGTACTTTTTTTTGAGCCAAAATCAGGTGTGGCTACAAAGGGATTGGAAAATACAAAAGGAAACTCTTAGACATAAATCCACTCCTGACTTTGGCTAAAAAAAATAAAGCAGCAAAATCTGCAACAACAACAACAACAACAAAAAAATTGCTGCTTTTCAGCAACATGGGGCCTTAGCCTTAAAGGAGTGTTCGGGCTAAAAAGAAGTAGTCATCAAGATCAGATCAGTAGCGCCCACACGATCAGCAGCTGATACAGAGAATGGAACTTGAAGCAGAGAGCTCTGTTTTTGAGTCGTTATCAGTTTAGGTTATTACAGATCAGTTTCCATTCACTTGAATGGCATCTAAGCTACAGTGACTCAGTTCAGCCACTACACAGAAAACAGAGCTGTCCCCTTCCTGCTCCATTCTAAGTGTATCAGCTGCTGATCGGTGAGGGTGCCGGATGTTGGACTCCCACCGATCGGGTACAGATGCCCTATTCTTCAAACAGGTAAAGGTTGTGCATGGCCAAATATAAACCAAACACCCAAGTGCTACAAAGAGAACTGAGCCATTGCAATGTCACTTTATTAAAAGGCCAACAACCAAATATGAAAACCATATAAACCCTGAGAAAGCTGCACTCACGTGTCCGTTTGCTAATGGAATGGTTTCTGTAAGGTCTATTCCATCTGCGTGCAGTTGTACCAGTGCATATATGTCCCTGGTCTTGACAGCATCACATAAGCTGTGCATCTTAGATGCATTATCCACATATTTCTTTCTTGAATACCTTTTTTCAATGTACTTTGCAGTGATGTAATCTTTCCTAGCATTCCTGTAACGACAGAGGAAAAGTTCAATATATCTGTAAGAGAGTCTACACACAATTCACCAAAACTGAACAGCACGTAACAGGTAGGTGGTGGAGATTGTTACGTAACCACGGCGGACTGGGGGTCCTACAAATGGCGGATATTGCCTGCCAGGTCTCCTTAGTGAGACATTGGATTCCATGTACAGAGACAATTCTGCAAAACAGTGCTGCATTGAGATGTAGGACCTCAGTCATAAAGGGGTTATGCTTAGGATAGGCGATCAATATTAGATTTGCAGGGGATCCGACACCTGGTGTATGGTTCCTAGTATTTTCACAAGATCTCAGGTTGTCTGTGAACTAGGAGCTGGCATCGCTGTTATTTTTACCAGATTTCTGGCATAAGTTAAAGGCAACTTCTGGGCTTAACAGTTAATAACTAGAGATGAGCGAGCACTGTTCGGATCAGCCGTTCCGAACAGCACACACCCATAGAAATGAATGGAAGCACCTGTGACGCTGACTTTGCTGGCGGCCGGTCGTGGTGCCAGGTGCTTCCATTCATTTCTATGGGAGCGTGCTGTTCGGAACGGCTGATCCGAACAGTGTTCGCTCATCTCTATTAATAACCTATCTTCTAGGACAGTAATATCATCGGGTGTTTAACACCCAAGTCCCCTGCAGATCAGCTGATTGAAGTGACAGCAATGATCTATGAGCTGCAATTCTGTTTCCTAGTCTAATTGACATCACATTCATCATTGACATGGGCTGTTTGAAGCTCAGTCTCATTTAAGTGAATGGGGCTGAGCTGTAATACCAAGCACATGCTGTATAATGTATGGCACTGAGCTTGAGTTTGTGTGTAGAGGCCACAGTACTCTTCTAAGGGCTCGTTCACACGGGGCAAGAGGGGGCGGATTCTGACGCCGAATCCAGCTCAGAATCCTCCCCCTCACAATAGAGGTCTATGTAGACCGCTAACTGCCTTTTTGCCATGAGAAGTGTGTTCCGACTCACGGAAAAAAGAAACAAGCTGCATTTTCTTCAGGCGGATTCCACGGCCGAGTCAGCCCCGGTGTCCACCTCGCGACAGCACCCTCTGGACTAGGCCCATTCATTTGGGTCTACTCCAGAGCAGGAAGCCGCAACTGTCGGAAGCAGACTGAGTAAGGACACACATGGTGACAAAGGTAATGGTAACACCCAGCGGTTGCTATACATTTCTAGGAGGAATAACAAAGGAACAGTACAGCACAGAATATAAAAGAAAGTTACTGCAGAATTGTTAGATCACAGGGATACAAGTATTTACTAACAGACATGTCAGGAAGATGATCGGACCCTCTAACATCCAGCTCAGCTAACATCTAGTTTCACAGCAGATGGCGGCGTGCAGAGCTGAGTACTGAGGTTCTGCACCACATTTTGGGTAATTATAGCACAGTATGTGTTAATCTACAACTTACATGTCACTGCTGGGCGCAGGCTTCACAGTATCAGCAGCAGGCAGGCAGGCTTCCATAATCTCATTAAATGCCGTATTTCCTATATTTTTTGCAAGCTAAAAAAAAAAAAAAAGTGTTAACATTTATGACTTTTCACAGTTTTTGCATTTATGACATGTTCTTGCACGCTTCACTAGATATGCGAGTATGACATTGTATGCATATACAACGGTCATGTGACATTCATTACATATTACAATGACGCTGGGTACACTTGATATTGTATTATTTCTATTTTGCCAATCCCTGACTCAGGGGTCAGGTGTAGCAAATGCTACGTCATCACTGCAGAGATTCCAGTGCTGCTGCAGTGACGTGACTGCCCCCTGCCCCCAGCTAATTTATATTGGGGCCGAACCTCTAACAGTAAGAGCAGGTCCATATAGAATTTTTATAGATGAATCTGCACAAAAATTCTGCCTCTCATTCATGTCAACGGACAGAAATTTTTCTGAAAAATGATCAGAAAAAAAAGAACGGTTCTGTCCAGTGGCATAACTAGGAATGTCGGGGCCCCGTGGCAAACTTTTGACATGGGGCCCCCCCCCCTTACCAATGCCGAAGACCCCAACAGAACACCCCCCCCCCCTCCCCACACACACTATTATGCCCCATAGAGGCCCCTGCACGCACTATTATTGCCCCATAGAGGCCCCTGCACACACTATTATTGCCCCATAGAGGCCCCTGCACACACTATTATTGCCCCATAGTGGCCCCTGCACACACTATTAATGCACCATTGTGGACAAACATGTACAATTAAACTTAAACACTGTTACTTACCTATCCATGGCATCGATGCGATGCATGTTGATATCGGCTATCTTCAATGACATATGGAACGTCACGTGACCTGGGCCTGCGTCGCGACGTCACTCAAGTAGGCCTGAAGCCTGCCTGGAGCGCGGAGAGGTAAGTAACAATGTTTTTTATGTTCTCTTACCTCCCCTGGGCCTCCAATCATTATACTCGGGGGGTATGAAAAGACCCACCCCCGAGTATAATAATAGTGTATGTGGGGCCCGCGGCTTCACTTACCGATCCCCTGCTCCTGCTTACAGCAACCTCACAGGTGGGCAGGAACCAGGATCGGTATGTAGATAGGGCCCCTATTTAAAGAACAAACAAAAAAGCAGCGATAGCGGCTGTCACCGGGCCCCCTAATGTCCCAGGCCCTGTGCATCTGCTACCACTGCTACCCCGGTAGTTACACCCCTGGTTCTGTTTAGAGTGAATGGATGCAAGAAGTCATTCTGCTGCCGGCAGTAATATTTCCATGTTGGATTTTTGCCTGGTGGATTCCGCTGTTAAACTCATGTAAACCCTTCCCATTGAAAACCTGGATTGCAATATCTAGTAATCAAGTCTACAACTTGAGCTACAATAGTGCAAAACCAGCTTATACAACATAATAAAAATTTGCGTAAATCTGGCATGGATATGGCTCACTCCAGAGATTTGGGATTATATCATAAGCAGTGTATATATATATATATATATATATATATATATATATATATATATATATATATATATATATACACCCTTATAAAATTAAGGATGTCTTCATACCAACAGTTCAGAAGTTCCCAGGACATCCAGTGTGAGTGACTGTATTCTGGAATAATGTACCCCCAATTCCCGGTGAATCCCTGAGCACTCAATACACGTCAATATACCCAGGTTTGTAGACAGCCAAGTGGGATCTGAAACATAAAACAGATACTATAAAAATTCCAGTAACACAAGGTAATACATCAGAACAAAGAAGTAAAGTCAATGTAGATTCCAACATGAGTCACCTCCTTAATTTACAGTAACCGCATAGCTAAGCAGGATGGGATGGATGTTCCTGTAATCCGGCCCACCTTTGCATTTCTGGATGTGGAGGATTGAGTAGGAGACCCCTGTTCTAGAGATAAGTCTTATGAACGGGACCTGCATATATCAGGCATTTGTGTCATATTCTCTGTACAGTCTGAGCTTTATATGCCCCTTTAAGAAGGGCTGGTTATAGATAAACTGTTCAGCCGGCAGGGACCCCATCAACATCCATGTCAATTTCATGGAATAGGAGTATTCATTTGGCATAGAGGTGGCTGGGGGAACCTACAGCCCCCTACCCCATCATAAAAATCACACAGCACCAGTGTCCACCATCTCAACATTAATTCAGTGCTGCTATTAGAAATTCAATGAAACCTCATGAATAGGTGGAATGTAATAAGGAGCTTTATGCAAGTCTTGGACCGCAGCCAGCGAGGCCGTAATGAAATCCTGTGGACGTAGCTAATTGTCTGAAGATAATGAACCATCAAAAGGAAATGGCAACTCCCGAAAAAGGCTTATGAGCTGGATTACCCGTAAGGCAGGATAGACACTGGCCTACAGCACCAAGCGCAAAGGGGGCAGTGGAAAATCTATTTATTTTACTCATTTATTTGAGCCAACATATTCTGCTACGCTGTACAGAGATTGTCATCAGTCACATCACTCTGCAGTGAGCTACACCACAACCTCTCCTAGCATAGCTTACACTCAGTCCAGTGACCGTATCCTTAAAGGGGTTATCTAGGGAATAATGCTTATCAGTGCTTTCCCTGCACTGAATAAAGAGGACTTTTCATGTCCTTGGACATTGGCTTTGCTATATACCGCTAGAAAGATTGCCGTGCTTTGAGATCAGCGACCCGTCAACCTTGCTGATATGCACCCTGGTGCTGGAGATTTTGGTGGTAGCAGCACTGATATCCATCCACTCCCGGAAGGGCGGGCCTTACAGCCTAGCATCATCGCTGAGCTGTGAGGAACACCCCCATCCTGAGAGTACTCTTCCATCGCCTATCCTATAGCCTTGTACTGTCGGGGAAGGGGTGGAATATTTCTCACAGGCCAGCAATGCCTGCCCTTCTGACAGTGGAGGAATATCAGTGTCTAAACTAACAGCACCGATATCTCCAGCACCGGGGTGTATACTGGCAAACCTGACAATACGCTGAATTCAGCATTCTGAATTCTTTCTAGTGATATATTATACTGCTGACTTACGAGGACATGCAAGGTCCTCATTAAGCTCCATTACTAAAATACACCTCAGAGAGCAGCTTTTCTGTCTCTGACTGATGTCATGGCTCCCCTGCAGTTCCAATAAGTAGAGTGCAGTCCGTCCTGTGATCTAGAGTCAGAACGTCAACAGAGGAATGAACGTTTCTGCCTTTTCATCTGCCCTCAGCACAGGTTATAAAACAGGTCTATGGGATATACTGGGGTACATATAACTAAAAGTATACGCTGTACAGGGAGGGAATACTCTGGTAAGCTTTATTATTCCCTGGATAACCCCTTTAAGATGGAGTAACAAGATACAGAGATAAGTACATTATCGAAAATCCCTATACATAAGAAGGCTGTAGATGTCGCCCCGCATTGTACCTGATGCTCCACAGTCACAGCAGACATCATTTCCTGGCATTTTCTGGATATCCGATATAATCTCCTTGGTCAGCTCCTGGACTATGTTGTTCTCCCCCGTGCAGTGGTCTCCTTTAAATGCATTGTTTAAGGCTTCTTCTTTACTGTTCTGGAGCACAGACATCCATCTACAAGTAACAAGATGATGTTATCAATAAATACACCACCAAAGGGGGAACGATCGGCCAAATGCAACAATGACAAAGATATTTGCTAATTTAGTTTCCAAAACCCATTTTCAACCATTGGAAAAGGAAATTCGGAGACAATAAGACAAGTCTAATGTTCGGGACACTCACCCTTTACCCAGAGATGAGAGTAGTTACTAAGATCACCTCTTCCTCTGGAGCACCTAACATGTCAAAATGTTTAATAGGCTGACGAATGATTCCAATATAATTTTACTTCCCCTGTGGTGGTGCTGAAGGAAAATTTGCAAAAACTTTTGGAAAACCCTTTATAGGGTCATCATTGGAAATTGAAGTTCTGAATAGAATAGCAAGTTGGGCATTGGTGCAGCCCCTCCATTTATTCTGTCGGAGATGCTCCAGCGCTGCACATGGCATCTCCGGCAGCCCCATAGAAGAGAATGGAGTGGCCATGGAATAGGATGTGTGACCAGCTGCTCTATTCATACTGGGGGATACATTTTCATTGTCAGCCAGAGATTTAGTAGTCAGCAGATGGGGAGGGGGGAAACATTTCAAATGACTGGAATACCCCATTAAGGTTGGGGACATACTAGACACTTGCATAGCAGGCTAGCCAGTGGCAGCTCATCCATAGTGGAGGAGATTTCACTAAATGGTTAAAGCCAAAGCACTAAATGATCTGCAAGGCAGGCTTTGAAGAGGACTTTTTACCACCTCCACCAATTCAAGTTCTTAGCATCTATTAAGAGGCGCCGCTCCATTGATTCCAGCACAGGTGGAATATTCTCTCTAGCCCACCATTCCAGAGCAGCAAATGCAGGTAGTTTTGGTGCCTGGTATGCTATGTAAGCTCTGTAATGTCAGAAAGACGGTGTCCGGCAGGGGGAGCGTGAGTCAGAGCTCCAATCAGAGGCAGCCAGTGTCAGAGCTCAGAATCACACCCCTTGTCTGCTCCTGCCTGACACCGCCCTCCTGACACCAAAGATAATAGCACTGATTGCTCAGGAATGATGGGGGCTAGAGAAGAAATTCCAACTGTCCCAGAATCAGTGGAGCAGAGCCTGCAAAGAGTTGGACTTGTGGAGGTGGTAAAAAAAATCCACTGTAAATTCACAACATGTTAATTATCGCAGCAGACGCAAAAAACAGATTTCAAGTGGTCTTTGAAGCAGCAGCATTTAGGAACAAAGATTACAAAACTGCAGACATTTCAGACTTTCCACCCATCACCTAAATAACTAATGTAATTCCTATTTTACTTGTACTAACAGGTTGGGTCACATGAGTGAAATTCCATTTCTCACAACATTTGCATTAGAATTTTTAGTCGGCAGAAGAGTAGACAATGGAATAAGGAAACATTCACATTTGAACACTTCTTTTTTACATAACGTAGGTATTGTACTATCACAGGTGCCTATAGGGTTAATATTTTGCAATGTGCTTCCTTACCCATGTCTGAAATAACCTTCACCTTTCAGTGGTGCTGTGATTTTACCAGAAGAACTGTCATGGGACCAACAAAGTCAGTACTAATGAAGCAAGTGCCCTCAGGTCCAGGAATCCCCTTGTGCCCAAGACTAATTCTAAGCTGTCAAGAGACGCTCCAGACCTTCTACAATCTGACACTACTTAAGGTCCAGTTTTGCAGACTTGGGCCTTTTTTTGGACACAAGATGCAAACGATTTTAACATACTTATTCATATCAGAATCCATAAAAATAAAAGCAGAAACATGCTCTATTCAGGTTCATTTACTGACTGCGGACACCCATAACAGTCCAGAAAATCAAGACATCCGCGCGCAGTTAGTGAAAGACACTGATAGCAGACGTATGTGAAACGCAGACATGTGAATAAGGCCTTACACAAAATGATCTTTACAAAGAACCTATCGCGGGGGCTATAAGAAAAAACAATAGCCATGTAAAAAATATAATTTCAAAAACAATGGATTTTAGGAAGTATGCATTGTATGTAATTGTCCTCAGTGGGGTCAGAATATTTGAGCGAGTATAAAGTATAAAGCTGTGAGAAAGCTCTAGTTTCCTTGAGGCCTTGCACTATATGGAAACTATATACAGAGCTGTTCTTAGTCAGAGCTGCGAATATATATATGTGTGTATATACATATATATATATATATATATACACATATATATGTATACATATATATTTAAAATATATACAAATACTGTATATATATATATATATATATATATATATATATATATATATATATATATATATATATCACACCCAGAGCCATGTGTCCTCTATGAAGCCATTATGGACACACTTCTATCTTATATGTACAATATTGGCACACTGACATACTCACATTTGGCACTCTTGTTCATCTTCAGCTTGAAAATGATATGTCCGATCATCTGCCGAGAGAAACGTCAGTGAATTACAATAAGGCACAAAACACACATGCAAGAAGCTTCTCTAGACCCACTTCTAAAATGGACAGGAGAAATTGGGTTTCATTTTATAAAGTTTGAAATACCCGTGAGTAATTTCATATATCTGAATGGCACTGCAGCCTCTCGTTCTCTCTCTGGGACTCCATACATTACATAGACCATTAATTTCAATGAACAGCATGCAATGCTTGATTTCCCCTGAGGAGGCACTGTATTAAACACTTTTTTGGGGGTATTGAACACTGGCTGTCAGATTTCCCCGTTCTACATTATAGATACCAGCGTTTCAGCAGTGGAGCGCGTTGTATTTGGCAATCTAGTAACCAAAACGGATTGACCAAGGCAGATAAGCCTTGATAGCACAATATGAACTATGCACAGGGTAGGTCATAACTCGTGGACTGGGGAGGTTCCGATTCCTAAGAGCAGGGTCCTGTTTTCTCCATGTTAATAAAGTAGCATATAGATTATAACTTGCTATGGTGACAACACCCCTTTACTAAAATGGCAAAAAATAAAATAAATGCAAAATACAAATAAGATTTATATTGAAAGTATATATATATTTATATACTTCTATTGGGCTGGGCAATTCATTAAAAAACAACTGAGACCATCCATCCAGATAACAGACGTGACATTCTGCATTTCCGTTATTACAATAGTTGCGATCTTCAACCTGTAATTTTGTCTGGATCAAAAATGTCCAAACCAGAACTGCAGTTATACTCCTGGGTCTCTTCTGCAGGTCCCTGTTCCAGAGATATCATTGCTTCTGCCAATATGCAAATGAGATATTTGGAGCAACAAGGGCGTTGCCGCTCTCACCTTTTTATATCAATATCAAGCACAGCTATGATACAGCACTGTGCTTGGCAAGTAGTGAAGAGACTGCAGTACTAGCCTGAAAGAGCTGATCAGCGGGGGTCCTGGGTCTCTGACCCATCCATCTTCATTTCATTATCTAGTCTAAGGCTAGGCCATCAATTATTAAGCTTGGAAAATCCTTTGAAGGGCATTTATAACTTTTCACTCAAAGGCCAGAGACTTACGAGAGATGAGGTCGAAACATTTCTTTTCCTCTGTGTTCGTTTTCACTTGGCAGGTCAGTAGGTTCAGTTTTGCAGGAGGTATGTTGGCCTGATGGAGGAAAGGTAAAGAGTTATAATAGATGATGTAGATAAAAGGAGATGACACCCAGCAATGGTAACCTGGTCATCTCTGGTTTTCCGAAATCCATGCTACCATTTACAGGTACGAACACTTACTGTGCCATGGGCTATTGTGAGAAAACCATTCTTAACCGAGCATTTCCTCTTCTGCCAAACTTTCCTTATCCTGAAAAATGAATAACTAAATAAATAAATTGTAACTTTACAAAATAGCTACACAGGGCTACTTCACATGGCTAGCCACTCCTGATTAGGCCGGAATGAATGGGCCTAAACAGGAGCATGTCTTGAGCCGCAGACGTCGCGGCTGACATCAGCGGCAAGAAAGGGTAAGTCGCTTCTTTTTTCTGCTAGCTAGGGTGAAAAAAAAAAAGCGAGCGGCTCACACTGAAGTGAATGGGAGCCTTTTTTGAAGGCGGATTTTGCATCAAAATCCGCCTGCAAAAAACTCTGTGTGAACATACCCTAAATGTGCATAACTGTGTGTTCAGGCCAAGAGAGTGGGGGAGGATTTTTATAGTGGAATGGACTTAGATGACATTAAAGTGCCTTCCAGTCCCCATTGATTTCAATAGGGGGTCCAATTCCAATGTCAGGGGTAGGTTAGGATCTGTTCCATAATCATCACATGTGGGTAACTCCTGAGAGCATAGTCACTGACCCGTCACTCTTCTTGTACAGGTAGCCATTCCTCTCAGTGCCATGTTCCTTATTCCCTTGAGGCTGGTGCAGACTGTATGCAGTGCTCTGGCGGAACTGGGAATCCTATAGAATGAAAATAGATTAGATCAGAGCAAGTTCACATTGCATTTAGTCTTCATAACTACTTATAAAGTTACTTATTATGGCCTTGTGACAGATCCTCTAATATCAGTCCATTTTTTAGTCCACTGTTCTGATCCAGTGACGGATCAGAGCAACAGACTGAAATGAAGCTGATGTGAACAGAACCTTATTAACACTTAAGCTCCCAAGGGACTAGCTCTCCTTCTGGAGACACCAGCTGGTGTTGGGAGTCTTGAAGGCAATGTCCCTGGAAAAAAAGTAAGCAAACAGCTGAAGGAAGAAAAATGTCTCTTTATTGTCAGCTATAGGTAGCGACTCTGCAAGTTCAACCTGTTAGAGAACAATTGCTTACATATACTATGGGAGAAGAAACAGTAATGCCCCCCCCTGCTGCATGCTCATGCAACGGGCCCCTTCATAGTCAACAACGTCTGTCGGGCTCCGTATGTATCCGCTATTGGAGTGTTCTGCCTGTCCGATGTTCTGGTCCTCCAATGAATAGGAACAACGGACAGCCTGGTGCAGATATGAACTTATGCTAACTTTACACTACTGTTGGTCTCTTTGTCATTCAAGTTTGCTGGGGCACCAGAACGACAGGGAGCATGTCTGCTAAAACAGCAGTTACCCACCGACCCCATAGACTATAATGGAGTCTCCTACAGAGACTCTGGCACAGATGTTAACCTAGACTTGGCCTTACATGATAACTATGAACAGAGTTGTGGGGCAATTGCTCCCCTCACTACTATGGAACTTCTGCAATGCAATCTTCACCAATCCCATAGAAGTGAATGAAGTGGTGGTCAAATATTCACGAGGCACTTAGGGACCGCCAATTATCAGTACCCATTCCTTGTCAGTAAGAAAAACCCTTTAATAACAATGAATCATATCTCTAATGCCACCTCTTGGTGGCTACACCTGGCATTGCTTTATATAATTTCCACCTAATAGATGGCACTAGAGTAGAGCTACTTTGCATTCAGGTTGCTATCCTATAGTGCATGCTCAGGTTGCCTTCACGGTTAACACATTACAGCGGTAATATATTCCTATAGGGTAGTTTAATGGTTCCATGCATTTTTTGGAGTCTGACAAAGTGGAGTGACTGTATTCTGTCTCTTAAGAAGGTCTTCACCCAGCTTTTCCAAACAATTTAAGACGCCATAACCCTATATCATATCACTGGTATACATACATAGGCTCATATTAACCATGTTATATCAGTAAACCTGCAGGGTACTTAGAAGAAAGATGAGATGAGAGCCCGAGCAGGTAAGTCACATACATCCCATCTGGGGCCTGTTGCTTCCCATGAGCTTTATACTTCCTCTGCATTTCCAGTGTGAAGTCGCTGCTTTCCCCGGGGCTTTACTTCACAGCTGTTCGCCTGCCTTTGAAAACCTCAATGTAATATAATCCGAAATCGGCTTCTGAGAGACCTTACATTTTATGTGGTTAACCCACGCTTAACCACTTCCTATGCTAAACCCCCATTCATGTCAGCAGACTAAATACTTGTGATCTCAGATGTGCAGCGATTGTGAGAGTGAGAGTCCTATTGGTCTTCAGTATTATTAAGAAGGGCACCTGCCGTAACCCAGCTAGTATATTCTCTATACTGCTCGATTTTATATATTCCTTCTAAAAGTAATACAGAGAAATCAACCTCAAGCTATAAATGAAGGGCTCATTCACACGGGGCAAGAGGGGCGGATTCTGATGCCGAATCCACCTTAGAATCTTTCCCCTCACAATGGAGGTCTATGTAGACCGCTAGCGTCCTTTTTTCCGTAAGCGGTATGTTCCGGCTCACGGAAAAAAGAAACGAGCTGTCCTTTCTTCAGGCGGATTCCTCGGTTGAGTCAGCCCCAGCGTCTGCGTTGTTACAGCACCCTCCGGACTAGGCCCATTCATTTGAGCCTACTCCGGATAAGGAAGCCGCGACAGTCGCATTTTGGGCCAATTCTGATGCGGCTTCCCGCATCAGAATCAGGACCAAAATACACAGTCCCGTGTCCCGTGTGAACAAGGCCTAAGGCCTCATGCACAAGACCATCAATACTCACATATGAATAAGTCTGCATTCAAATTTACATCATTGCCGTGACCGCCGAAAAGTGCTGCAAGTCCAACATTTTAGGCTAGACTAAACTTGCATTATCTAAAAATTAGACAGTTTTAATAAACTGCCCAAATGTGTCCTTTAAATAAAAAAATATATTAAAAATTTTAAAAATGGCTGCATGACGGCTGTTTCCATGTGCATGAGGCCTTATCATCAGTCTGATTTTGTTGTTATACAGCGGACAATTGGGGTTGGAGTTAGAGAACATGGGGTTGATAAAATAGTTATTTTATAGCAATGGAGGTGGGTTGTGAAAATGAATCACCCCTTTAACTGAGATGAAACCTCCCTTGGTGGATGTTCACACTTAGGAATTTGACAATTACTTCAATACAGAATCTGCATCAAATTGCACCTAAAAATCAACCTCCCGTTCATTTCAATGGGGGACTGTAGATGATTTTTTTTTGTCAGATAGCGTCCCATTGAAATGAACGGGAGACTGAAAATACACTTTTTCCTTCTGCACGGAACTTAACACGAAATTTGTCAAATTTCGCTCACGAAATCTGGCCCTGCTCAATCAAGGCAAAATAGGCAAAGGGAAGTGGCACAGTTCTCCAAAATCCACACCAAAATCTGCACTGGTTTCTGTCAAGCAGGAAAAAAAATCGGCTTCAAATTCCAAAAATTTTCAGCTTAACAAATTCAGCGTCAAATTCCCACGTGTGAACTCTCCCTAACCCTCCACTGATCGTGAAGGAATTGCATACAATTGTGGGCGTCATTTCTGTAAGATAACCCCAAAACTGACCTGGTTACCCATAGTAACCAATCACAGCGCTGCTTTCATTTTCTAAAAGCAGTTTGCAAAATGTGAGCTGGTCTCTGATTGGTTGCTATGGACAACAAATGAGGCCTTGTATTCTGCACATTTGGAGATTTTATCATCCTGTATTGTTTAGTATAGTGGCCACATGAAGCAAAATTATTTCCTCTATGACAATTTTTGGGCATAGAGAGATGATTTTGTGGCGCACATTTGGCTACAGGTCCTATTTTGCACCATAACTCCTCCACACAATACAACAAATGTTCTAATGTGAGCGGGTGGATCTGGGACAGGGGGTCTTGGCATAACATTCATTCTAATTCACCACAGTTATAATGGAAATTTATGCCAATTCCCAACCAGATCTCCATTCTCTCGCATGGGTGTGCACCTCAATTATGAAGAGGTCGGAGGCTACTGGTGTATGAAATCTGCCCCAGAATCCCTAGGTTGAGTTCAGACGGGGGTTTTAAGTCCAGAATTTGACGCGGAATCAGTGTCAAAATCCTGACCAAAAAACGCCTCCTATTGAAATCAATGGGAGCCGGTTATTTCTTTTTACCACGAGCGGTTTGTTCCTGCTCGCGGAAATGCGACATGCTCTTTCTTCAGGCGGATTCCGCAGCGGATGACGTCCGCCTGAAGACACTCCCTCCAGACTAGGCCCATTCATTAGCACTGCACCGCCATCCAGTTGCGGCTACTTGTTTTTTGTTTTGTTTTTTTTTTGGTACGGAATCTGAGGCTGCCTCCACATCAAATTCCGGACCAAAAAAACCCCATCTGAACTCAGCCTTATGGGCCCATGTGTAGTGCTCTATAATATTCTAGTGTTCTGTGTATGGTGCACCCGCTTAGGACCACTTTCTCCCCTAGAAAACAGCAATGTGAAGTGTCCATTTAAGGATTCCCTCAGACGTATACTTAATGGACATCACTGAAAGGCAGTCATGTTAAAAAAAAATAAAAAACTAAATAACAGAACCTCAATGTTACATGAGACCACCATACTAATATAAAGACACAGAATATTATAAGGCCATAAGAATATAACGTGGAGATATATTTGGTAAGCTATGGAAAGACCATACAACCTCCGAGGAACCAGGGGCGCCAGGATGTTTGTACATCACTACCAGCACATTATTCCGCCCCTACAAGGTCCAATACACTTCTGGGTAACGTGCAGGGACTAAGCATGCAGATACAGGTAGACACTGGTGACAATGATATTAACCACTTACTCTTCTAGACTTCGGTCACAAGAGGTTACAGCATTGGTGAGAAAGAGAGAAAACACATTCATGAGTAACAGTGCAGGTAAAGAGGCGGCCATGCCCGTGGAAAACACATTAGATACATCATCTGCTTCTCAGAGGGCTCTGGGGACTCTATGGCGGTATAAGTCAGAAAACACTACATTGACTCGGCACTATAACAGCCAATCTAGTAAATCAATACCATAAAGAATGGTGCCAAGGGTATTCAGGCTTCCGACCCATTGTTAATGGCTGCCAATATAATTCATAAATTTACTGTGCAAAAATAATTTTAAGAGTCCGAACCTGCAGGTAGATTTTTGAGGTGGAATCCAGACTGAAACGCCTCCCAACTTTCCCATTTATTTCTATGGGAGTCAGGCAGTTTTTTTCCTCTACCATCAGGACCTATCTTCAAGCAGATTCCACCTCATAAATCCCATTGAAATAATGGGGAGTCCGGAAAAAAAGATAATTTATTTTATTTTATTTTTTTGGGATGGGGGGGTGTCATGATGAGCACAACTTAGGGGGGCGTTCACATATGTGCCCTTGTTCGTACACTGTGACAGGGGACGGCTTGCCGGCGGTCAATTTTAAAACCCATTCATTTCAATGGGTATTTAAAGCAAACCGCCGGTTCGTACGCAGCCTCTCCGAAATTCCTAGAACCACAGACATTATTCCGCCCAAATAGAGGAGTGGGAGTAGGTGTGTTTCACTTTCTTTTTAAATTATTTTACGCCTTCCCCCTATCATATTAGGTATGCCCAGACAACCCCTTTAAGTAAGAGGTATCCAAAAAAGTTCCCTACCAGCAATAATAAGACTTCCCGCCTCACAATCTCACCTCTTTCTGTTCCACTTGCAGTGCAGTTTTTAAGATGTCTCGTAGCTGGCTCAGTTGTTTCCTTTCTTCATCCTGGACTTGTTTCATCTAAAAGGAAATATAACAAGACACATCAATTATGCGTTGTATGAGGAAACCTCATTTAGCACTTAATCCCGAGCAAAAACCCAAAAGGGCAAGAGGCAGGACGGACTTAGTGACTCCATATTTATGTACAAAAATAGTGCAGTGAAATCTCTGCCATTAGCAGCTGCATGGAACAAATTACCCAAGGTTAAGACGAGCAGAAAACCACAGATAAACAGACATTGTAAGGAATCCTTAATCCAGTCTAGCCGCAGCTCTTTGAAGCACAAGATCCTATTTACTGCGCAAGATTTAGGGCTCAAAGGCAGCCTCAGCAATGACCTGATCCAAGTAAATCCCACTGACCCAAAGCACTGGACTGGATCCCACAAGTGGGTAAAATAATCTCCTCTCGATATCTGATAGGAAACCCGAGGCAGGATATAGATTGTAGGCCTTAATCTATGCCGACCAAGTCATCATAGGGAATAAAACTGCTTTATAGTGAAATTTTCTGTGCATGACCCGTGTAGACATGGCCTACAGGTTTCAGATCTCGGAACGGGGTTTGGCTTATTTTGGGATAGGTCCTCAATCTGATATTATAAGGATAAGACATAAGTATTACAATTGCACAAAACCCCTTTAACCCAGTCTGTTCCTTATGAAGAGGTAGTATATTGTACAGCAAACAGGACATCCACCTAACATACTTCTTTACATATAACCAGGGTGAAGCGTACTGAGGGTGGGTTCACACCTGCGCCCGGTCTCCGCTTTGTTTTTGTTTTGTTTTTTTGTTTGATTTTTGTATTTTTAATCGGACGCAAATTCTTGCATGTCCGACTTTGTGTCCAGTTAAAAAAAAAAACAAAAAAAAAAAAACACGTTTCGCCGTGGTGAAGCAGAAGATGCTCACGGGCGGACACTTTGCAAACCCATTCAAATGAATGGGTTTGAAAACTGACTGCTGGTTTCCGTCTCCTGTCCAGTGTCTCGGGCAGAAGACGGAGACCTGCAATGCAGAAACCGGGCGCAGGTGTGAACCTGCCCTAAACCAGCAGCACAGATAGGCCAAACTAACCTGTATGCAACTCCTTTTTGTGCCAAGATATTAATTTATTTCACAATGAGCAGTTTGGAGCACTAAGGGCGGCTCTGTTGCTCCAAACGGCTATGTCCTACCTTATTCCAATACGTCCTACTTCCGACAGGGCCAGGGAGCCCTGGGGTCTCACATTTGCACCGATTTATTACAACCATTTGGAGCAGCAGAGCCGCCCTCAGTGCTCCATTTGCATCTTATGAATTTCTTGGCAACACAGACAAGAATTTTCAAGGGAATAAAGGTCTTACATTAAGGTGAGCCTGATCTGTCTGTGTTACTGGCTTAATATGCTTCGTCCTGGTGACAAACATCCTTTAAGATGGTGGTCACAGACACAAGACGACTACTGTTTGGCAAGCAATGTGAATGCTCTCATCCAACAGGATACAATAAGACACAGCGGCAGAAAGTAATAAGGATAATGACACGAGCAGAAATTCTGCCAAGGTATATAATATTAAATATGCTTAGTGTATGTCGCTACTGCAGAGAATAATGGGCACCACCCCTCGCAAATGGATGGCGCAGCATTTACAGGATTGCAAACTGAGAAAGGTGGAAAATAATCTATACAAAGCTCGGCAGAACATGGGCACAGACAGCGGGTAAGGAGGTGCCAGCAGAAACGTCTGCTCTGTGTGCTCATACCCCTGACCTTGCATGAATATAGAATTATCAGCCAACCTGCAGAAACCTGAGAAACCAAAAGCAATGAAGTGGTGACATCAGCAAGTGCCGCGGTTTTCACAGCTGCTCCGAGGATCCTGTTTTTTCTGTAAACACGCGCTTGTACCAGAGATGGAACAAACATTACATGAAGTATGAAGCCATGCTGACAAAGGATTTCTCTCCCAAGACATGGTCTGCTTGTGACGGGAAGACTATGATTTAGCAGCGGCCTTATTTTACCGGACGGGTTTGTTAGTTCAGGAGGAAAAATAAAAAATCACTAGGGCAGAGCTGAATATTAGCTGAGGCTGTAGTCTGAAATCCTCTTAAATATCAATGTGGCTATTGGAGGACCCCACTATGCAACTGTGTCATCCCACAATACCCTAATCTAGAGATTGAGGACTTGGGGTCCATGCAGATGGCAGAGTGTGTATTTGAGTTGGGGTCAGAGATTATCATGGAATGCAACGTGATGATATCAGAGTCCATTCTGTGATGAATTTGGGTTTCCGGGTCCATTCCATTCTGATAACATGGATGATTATAGTGCAGGTCCCATTCTGCTCTGTGTTATCTACCTATCATTGAAATAAGAGGCAGTTTTCGGGTGGAATTTGGCCTCAAAATCAACTCCAAATTCCTCTGTGTGAGCAATCCCTACAGAGTAAAACCAATCCGAACCTCTACAAACTTCTCATAGCTGAGGTTTGCTAAATTTGTACATAGTCGATGTTATCCACTAAATAACCCTGATGCTTTTTATGTGGTTACGTTCACACTCCGCAAATACAAAGAAACCCCCAAGGGCGGTCACATGTACTGTATGCGTAGACCCCCAAATCGCACAACAGAGGACAAAGGAGTCTTCTTTTTCAATCCATAAAGTTACATTGTTGTAAGTCCTTGACACTGAAATAAGAAATAATGGAAAAGGGAACAGAAAGACAAAAGTATCCTAGAAAGAAAGCTCCACAACGTTACACTATACAGTCATTGTGATTTAGGAATTATATGGCTGCGCAGTGCTGATACTGTTCACACTTATCCACATTCCCTCCCTTTAGCAGCTTATTAGAAGAATTTTCTATTTCAGTCATCATTTATAAGAAATATCATTTTCCAGAAGCCATGTCGTGTTCTCATCATAATTATCATCTACACATTCTAATTAAGTCCCAGAAGACTCCGATGTGCTGTGACATATAGTCAGCCCCATATATGCTGCATTACAGCCATATAGCGAAAAACAAAGTACTGCACAGTGTCTGTGTATATATATATATATATATATATATATATATATATATATATATATATATATATACATATATACATATACACATACATACATACACAGTATATATATATATTTATTTATTTTTTTTTATTTTATTTTTTTTGGGGGGAGGGGCAGACACATGAGATCAGTCACTCTCACTATTGCCAGGCCTGTGCATAGAGCCTCTGCCCATTGCCAACAAATGGGGGAGGGGGGTGGAGTTCGTTTACGAGGTATAAACCAATTCCCCTTAAAGGGAACCTGTCAGGTCGATTTGGATCACTTAAATTTGCTTATGCAGGGGATGTTGAAATCTATCTGTACAACAATGGACTATTCCCTTCAGTGTTGTCCGAGTCTTACTGCACACGCCTGGAGCCATCTTTATGGTACATGTATGAATTAGACAGCTACGGATACAGGGGCATAACTATCAGGGTAGCAGACAGTGCAGCCCAGCACGTAAGCGGGAATTTTCACTGACACCTAGAGTGCTATTAGTGATAATTATGGATGATGGAAGGGGATGTGTAAAACTGAATGTACCTCCATTACTTTACTGTGCATCATAACGCCTGCGATGACATCATATGCTGTAATGTATAGAGTGATCTTTTAGTATCTACATTATCCCTGGTGTGGTGACATCACTGTGTGCATTAACTGTACTGTGACATCACTGTGTGCATTATCTGTACTGCGACATCACTGTGTGTATTATCCCTGTACTGTGACATCACTGTGTGTATTATCTGTATTGTGACATCACTGTGTGCATTTTCTGTACTGACATCATTGTGTGCATTATCTGTACTGTGACATCACTGTGTGTATTATCCCTGTACTGTGACATCACTGTGTGTATTATCTGTATTGTGACATCACTGTGTGCATTAACTGTACTGTGACATCACTGTGTGCATTATCTGTACTGTGACATCACTGTGTGTATTATCCCTGTACTGTGACATCACTGTGTGTATTATCTGTACTGTGACATCACTGTGTGTATTATCTGTATTGTGACATCACTGTGTGCATTTTCTGTACTGTGACATCATTGTGTGCATTATCTGTACTGTGACATCACTGTGTGTATTATCCCTGTACTGTGACATCACTGTGTGTATTATCTGTATTGTGACATCACTGTGTGTATTATCTGTACCGTGACATCACTGTGTGTATTATCTGTATTGTGACATCACTGTGTGCATTATCTGTACTGTGACATCACTGTGTGTATTATCTGTATTGTGACATCACTGTGTGTATTATCTGTACCGTGACATCACTGTGTGGATTATCTGTATGGTGACATCACTGTGTGTATTATCTGTACTGTGACATCATTGTGTGCATTATCTGTACCGTGGCATCACTGTGTGTATTATCTGTACTGTGACATCACTGTGTGTATTATCTCTGTACTGTGACATCACTGTGTGCATTATCTGTATTGTGACATCACTGTGTGCATTATCTGTACCGTGGCATCACTGTGTGTATTATCTGTACTGTGACATCACTGTGTATATTATCCCTGTGCTGTGACATCACTGTGTGTATTATCTCTGTACTATGACATCACTGTGTGTATTATCCTGCACTATGACATCACTGTGTGCATTATCTGTATTGTGACATCACTGTGTGCATTATCTGTACCGTGGCATCACTGTGTGTATTATCCTGTACTGTGACATCACTGTGTGTATTATCTGTACTGTGACATCACTGTGTGTATTATCTGTACTGTGACATCACTGTGTGTATTATCTGTACCGTGGCATCACTGTGTGTATTATCTGTACCGTGACATCACTGTGTGCATCATCTGTACCGTGACATCACTGTGTGCATTACCTGTACTGTGACATCACTGTGTGCATTATCTGTATTGTGACATCACTGTGTGCATTATCTGTATTGTGACATCACTGTGTGCATTATCTGTACCGTGGCATCACTGTGTACATTATCTGTACTGTGACATTACTGTGTGTATTATCTGTATGGTGACATCACTGGGTGTGTAAAGGAGACCAAAATAACTGTAGACTTCTCAAGCTCTGAACTTGCTGCTTAAAAGAGGTTATCCAGTTTCTAGTATTGACAGCCTATCCTTAAGATAGGAAATCAATATTACATCTACAGGGGTTTGACATCTGGGACCACTGCATGTAGATACTGTAACGCTGTCCCATATCCTAAGGATAGGCCATAAATAGTAGAAAACCCTTTAAAGGTGGTCATGGTAGAGTGGTGCCCAGTGGTTACTTGTTAGGCGTCCTGCTTCACATGACCATGATGAGAAATATATGATTACATGTAAATCCCATCAAGTCAGGCAAACTCTGTTCTCTTTACATATTCACATCACATGAATATAAAATGCAAAAAAAAATAATCTAAAAGTACAAAAATAGCAGTTATCCACCAATAACGCCATATAATATGGGAATAAACTGAAATTACCGTGTGCAGATCTGTGGATAGTTTCTCAATAGAAGGTTTGAGGTTTTCAACAGCTTTCAGTCCATCTTGAAAAAAGCTGGGGGAAAAAAAAAAAAAAAAAAAGCTGTGAGCGGAGGTCAGAACAGTATCTGGAAGGCATCAATGTAAACCATGGAGCAAGCAGTTTTATACAATAACATAAATTATCCTGAAAACCATTCTGCCGCTGCAGCTTTACAACCATTACAGCTTGTCACCGGGACATGAAAGCCTCCGTATGGAAGAACCAAAATATTTTCCGCTGATCTAAAGCTATTCCCATCCCCCATACCATAGTACAACACTAACCGGATGAGGGTCACAGTTTAGATTCCCCTCTCTTGACCTGCACTTAACACTAACCTGGAATATTGGAGAGCGGCTGACCGCGGTAACGTAATAGTGTAAACAGGAGGGATAACTGAGGACGGATTGTCAAAATTGCTGACTCAACTGAAGACTTGAAACAATGCAAAAGACAAAACACGATAAACTTGTAATATTATCACCATTCAGATTCTATATAATGTCACATGACCACGTCGACACCGTGTTGGGAGTTATGGCGGTATTAATGAAACATCATCATGATTGACATGAGAATAGGATATGAACTGGAATGTATGGTGGTGAATGTCCACCATGTCGGTTTTAACCCTTTAAAGATCAAGTCATTTTTGGTCTTCAGCACAACCAGGGATTGTAAATGTTAAGTGACAAACCCTATAACCACCATAGAAAGGATGGAGGAAAAGCTCATTAAAGTTACGTGGGTGACACCAATTCATGGGCATACAATACAATGTACTTGTGGTTTCATACTGTGATACTGATAGACAACGACATACCGCAATATACTAAGCAGGAAACAAGTCTATCCAGTGACAATAAGACTTGTGGTTTCATGGACAAGGCAATAGGAAAGTATTTCTGGTGACACCACAATAACTATATACAGTTAATCACTCTCACAATGGAGGTGACCTTGCATACCATTATATACTTGACTAAAGATGACATGTTTTTATCTCTAGACTAACTTAAAGGGTTGCTAGAATTTCAGACAATGTAGTCTCAACTAATAGATCATGGGATTCTTCACCAAAATGTAACACTATTTCAAGTAGTCACTGATTCTGCCCAAAAACCTTTCCTAAAGTTCCTGCCACTAAGTGTTTGCTCACTCTCTGTTACTAAGGAAGGTCTGTCTTTAGAAACCAACAGTAACACAATGGAACATAGAAAGTGGAGGAGGAAGGCAAATCTCTCTTCACAGCCTCTGCATATTTACGCACAACTTTTCTGCTCTGTGTTCGTTGCCTATACACTGCACTGAGAAGAGTCTTCAGCTGCTCACAGAGAGTTTAAAGGGGCTCTATCAGCAAAATTATGCTGATAGAGCCCCACGTATGCATGAATAGCCTTTAAAAAGGCTATTCAGGCATCGGTAATCTAATTTTAAACCCCCCGCCCGTTTTAAAATAAAACTATAAAAAAAACATATGTAAATGATACCTGAACGTGCACGCTGGGCGGTCGTGCACGATCCGACGTCATCTTCGGTCCCTCCTTCCTCTTCTTTCTTCTTCCAGCGACCTCCTCCTGTCTTGGCTCTTCTCCACCTTCAGCTTCTTTTCTTCTTGATATGAAGACGATCGCGAGCGTTCTGCGCATGCTCGCGTAGTTCTAAGGATACTTAGAACTACAACAAAATGGCGGTGGCGCGTGCGCAGTAGTGCTCCGGAGGGAGCGCTACTGCACACGCGCGGGATTTGAACACAACCCGCTGGAAAAACAGAAGATGAAGGCGCAGAAGAGCCAGGACAGGAGGACGTCGCTGGAAGAGGAAAGAAGAGGAAGGACAAACCAAAGATGACATTGGAAGGTGCACGACCGCCCACTGTGCACGGTTAGGTATCATTTACATATATGTTTTTATAGTTTTATTTTAAAGCAGGAGGGGGGTTTAAAATTAGATTACCGGTGCCTGAATAGCCTTTTTAAAGGCTATTCACGCATGCTTGGGGCTCTATCAGCATAATTTTGCTGATAGAGCCCCTTTAAGGATAGAATCTACTTGTGACTAGCTGCTTGTGTTATTGATGAGTTGGGATGTTAGTCGGACAGAAAGCTGTTTTCCCGATTCTGCTCCTATTTCTATTTTTCAGTGTCAGGGATCTTTTTAACTGTATAATAACCTAGATCACATACATTACATTCACTTGGTTTTTCTCACCTATAGGTTGACAAATACAGGAGGTGGTCCTTTAAGTGACTGACAGCCTCCTATCTCTGTATGTACAGTCTGACTGAACATACAGAGACAGCTGTCAATCACTGATACGACCGCCTTCTGGACATCATAGAAAGAGCAGAAATTCCAATAAATGACAGATTACACAATCTACTCCCACAAAACTGTATATCAGTATGTACAGCTCCTCCTGCTCTATAATAAGATACCTGCAGATTATACTGTTTTGTTTTTTTGTGTTTTTTATAATAGATACTCATATTTCCTTTGAAATCACAATTCTGTGACCTCTAATTGCTCTGCATTGTGTCGTTCCTCAGTTATTCCTCTTGGGAAATTATACATAAACTGACACCATATTGACAAGGGGCATGGTAAAACTTGATTGTCAATTTATTCATGTATATCCGGGAGGGATAATACCAAGATTCCCTGAATTTTTCTTGAATGACAGGCAACAGACTACAGGTTCATGTACATACGGAGGCTCCAAATCATGTCATAATAGCATACAAAGTCCATAAAGAAGATATGCCGTATCCCCATAACTTTGGAAGAGAGAAGTATGTGGCCATAGCAGGATCCGTATTACGGCAGCGTGTAGGAGGTACAATGGCTGCTGTTTTTACCTACATTTTGCAAATCGTAGACAGATTACAGACAGTAAAAGGGTATTATTGGTATTTCATCAGCAGCCAAAAAAAAGGCTAAATTTAGAAAACATGACCTTATGGAATTGCTACTTAAGCAACTGCCTTATATGCATAGAAAGCAGTGATGCAGTATTGAAGCCATATGGCTTGTAAAGAGTTAATCAGGTAGCCTGCGGCTCATGAAGCGAGCAGCCAGAGCGGGGGATCCAGCTGCCGGATTCTGGGCTATCCCACAGTGACTGTAATGCAGCTGTACACAACAACCCATCCCAAAACATTCATTTAACAAATGAGTTTTCTCCTCCGATTCCTCTGGCTGTAACGGCGGCGCGCTGTAAATCAGAGATACGGTAATCCGATTATCAGATCCATTTATGTGATTAGATTTCCAGGTTAGAATTGCAGCAGCGGAATTGGATTTACTAAAAAGCCAATGATAATTGAAGCTGGGAGGAGAGAAAAAAAATCTAATCACTTTAAGAGCAAACACTAAGTGTTTGGGGGCAGAGGACGCTGGTAGGTGCCGGCATTATATCAGAATTGACAGTATTACAGTATATTGATGAGCGCTGCTAATGCTACTCTACACTGCCCCGGGGTGCACAATGGGCCGATCAATAACTATCAGCAGCCAAGTAGACCAAACAATTACAGCATTCCCCGAAAATAATGATTAGGTTTCTGCAATATAAAACCGCCATCACATAACCGCGGTCATTGGTGACTATGGGGAAGGGGAACTGGGGTTATAACCATGTTATACAGACAAAGAAATCCAGATGCATAACCCCATATAATACCACGTAGTGACATCATGGCCGCCGTTACACGTCTGTATGAGGACATTTAATTAGAGAGGACCATGGCCAATCTGTAGTCAGACGCAGCTGTCATCATGCCTCTCGCATACGGTGATTTGCCTTATTAGACGCCGTAATTACAAAGTACAGGCCTTTTGTGTACAGAAGTGCTGGGCGCTCGCCTGCTATAATGTGCATGTTCTGTAATAAAAACACAGGTGGCACAGAACATTACATTCATTGTCAAGCTTGTTCCGTAAATCATCTTCGCTTCACCTCGGGCAGATGTAGACAAGTTCTCTGCAAATTAATATTTATACTCTACTTACCGCAAAACCCACTGCCTGGGAAATAAGAGTCGGGTCGGTCTTGGCATTCTCTTGGGCTCCAAGAAAAGTTATGTCTGGGGACTCCCTAATACTGCCCCCTTAGTCTTTCATACACCCAGTGTAATACTCCCTTAGTTCCCCCAAACAGTGTATACTGCCCTCACATATAATAGAATTCCTCATTATTGCCCCCATACACAGAGTACACTTACCCTCCCCCCCCCCTTTAGTGCCCTCACACAATGTACACTGCAACTTGGTGTCCCCACATAATGTAAACTGCCACCAGATGCATTATTACTGCTCTCATACATAATATACTGCCCCCTTACTGGCCCCCACACACTGCCCACTTATACACTGTCTACCAATAAGTATGTGGACAGCTGTGGTAGAATAGAAAAAACACATTTCTTCCTATCCAATAGTTGGTAGAACCCAGCAGATGTTTCCTTACGGATGGTATTGAGCGACACAATACTCCCGGATGCCTGGTGAGACTCCTGGTGTATGTGAGCCATCGGTTGGGTGTGGTTTCTCTGGCCAGCACTCGTCGATCTCTATCTCCCAGTTTCGGGGATCTGCCGACTCGGGGGACATTCCAAAAATCACCGTTCACCTTCCATTTCGTAATCACATAGGCCACTGTGGATTTTGGGTAATTCAGTTCGCTTACTATGTCCCTTAAGGATCGACCATTTCTGTGGTACCCCACAATTACCCCTTTCTCGAAATCGGACCATCTGCACTTCATGGCATCTTGCATGCGACTAATGCCAATGCGTTTTCCTATTTAACGGTGGAAGGCGTGACGTACATCACGAGCGCAGATATCTGCATTTGCATGGGTGTCCAAATACTTATTGGTAGACAGTGTAAAACCCATATACACTATATTTCCACCTTAATCCTCACAAACACTGTATACTGACCCCACACACATTATAATGCCCTCTAAGTACCCCCACAAACTGTATGCTGCTCACATACAACCTCCACATACTGTATACTGCCCCCTTATTGCTCCCACACACTGTATAGTGCTCCACATACATTGTACTGTCCCCTTATTGCCCGCATATACACTATACTGCCTCCTTAGTGGTCCCCACCATATCAGATGTAAGAGACATCCAAAACAGGGTGACTGTTATAAGCAGCATAGGCAGACTAGGGCATACTGAGAAGGTAGTACAGGCGCAAGAATTGCGATACAGGTACGGTTGTGATTTTAGAGGTGTGGTCTATTTGTTGTGGGAGTGTATCTAAAATTCCACATCCTCATTCCAAAGACCTCGCGATTTATTTATTTTTCCCAGAAGGGTGGAAATTTAGGAAAACTAGAAACTATATGATGACAGACAAAGAGAAAACTTACCAGGATCTTGGAGAAGGTCTTGCGGAATGGGTAGAATTAGATTTAAAAAATTTCTGCCCCTTTAAAGGATGTTCCGCACACGGCATGAAAATGTATTTGACAGCATTATATAGAACTTGAAATCCCGTCCCATAGAAATATTATGTGTAAGTACATTATCGGATAAGAGGGAGGGGCGCAGTTTTCTATGCTATGTCCTTGAGACTGATGGGTTTCATTGTGATATGAACACTGTAGGGCTATTCAGCCGCCACTCAGGCTCTTCGTCAGCGCAGTATGGCAGGCTCAAAGTGATGGCCACGCCAAAACCAGAAAAATATTGTATAAATAAGTTTATTCATGCACTCTATAATAAATCCCTGGAAAATAAAGGCCTTGTTAATAAAGAACGGCCATAAATTTTTAGCAACGAAAACAAACGCCAATTTTAATTCCATAAATAAAAGCGCCTAATTAAATTTGTTTGAGGACTCACACTTGCGTTTTCACAGTCGGATTCCCTTTTGTTCCGACATATAATTATCTAAATGGGAGCGCTGTACTGTGACTTCGTTGTGTGTAACAATTCTCAGATAATATGTGATCGCAACATATACAGTCGGCTTCATTAAAGAGAAGCAGAAAATGGAATAAAAGAAAAAAAAAAATCCAAAAAAAAAAAAAAATCAGTATCAATAGGACGCCAATTAAAAAAATGTGTACAATCTGTAGAGGTGTGGATTCAGTATTCAGTGCCTAAGATCTTTAATGGAACTACTTTCCGGGATATAATGTATGAAGGAAATGAAAAACTAACAATATATGTAAATTAAGTATTACAAATCGCCCCATTTGGGTGTGATAACAAGAAAGGTAAACTAGGCCGAAGGGCACACGAGATAAAAACACTACTCTATTACTGATAAAGGGCAGCACAGGTACTAGGTATATTTAAAGGGAATGTGTTGCCTAGAAATGACCTATTCTTTAAATCGTGATTTTAGGTTAAACATATTTTTTAAGAATTTTTGGTGATGTTTTTAATTTTTTTTCATTAATGGCTTATTTAAACACAAATATTTTAAAAGGGATTCTACCATTACAAACCTTTTTTTTCTCGTTGACACGTAGGAATAGCCTTAAGAAAGACTATTCTTCTCCTATCTGCCGTTCGGTTAAAATCCCGTTTTTTGTTGGTATGCAAATGAGCACTGGGGGCGGGCCTCATCACTCAAACAGCACTGGGGGTGTCCCCAATGCTGCAAAAGAACTCTCCAGCATCGCCTCCATCATCTTCAGGAACGGGGTCCTCAGGCGTCATCTTCCGGGGGTTGGCTTCAAACTTCTAGGCCTCGAGCCTAGGACAAATCAGACTGCACATGCCCGCCGGCCACAAGAAAATGGCCGCTTACAATACTGTTGTGAGGCCTAGAAGTTTGAAGCCAACCCCCGGAACAAGACGCGCGAAGACCCCGTTTCTGAAGAAGATGGAGGTGCGCTGGAGAGTTCTCCCGGAGAATTGGGGATGCCCCCAGTGCTGCGGGAGAACTCATTTCTATACTGGTGAAAAACAGGATTTTAACCGAACGGTGGGGCGGAGAGGACATCTGAAGGTAGGAGAAGAATAGCCTTTCTTAAGGCTATTCCATCATGCCAACGAGAATCCCTTTAAAAACAAATCCGGAAATTTCTAACTTTGGCCACTAAGCCTAAAACACTTCCAGTTTCCAATAAAAGGACCACACAATGGTCTCGAATATATACCCTATACTCTTGTATAGGAGAGTTCTGTGGTCATTGTGTAGAGAGGGTAGTAGATAAGCTGTAAAACTAGTGGATTCTGGTGTTATCTATATGATCGCTACAATCATCAGTGTGCTGTAAGTGAGGTAGCTGCTGCAAAAACTGCTGAAAACAGGAGTTCTCAATATATTAAATTATATTATACTATATATTACAGTGGACAGTGTCAAAACTGCAGGGTTGCGAATTTTTAATAAAGATCAGGAAAAATCTTTAAAATTTTTTTACATTATGCTTAAATTAATATAAAAAAAATAATTTTCTAGCAACACATTGCCTTTAAAGGGAATGTATCACAAGAAAATGACCTAACTAATAAACGGCTACCAAGTTTTATGTTTAATAAAATAAAAAAAAATTGAATTTTTTTTTCCAATTTTCCATGTTACATTTAAATAAAAATAAAAAAGTACCATTCATAGCCAGCAATCTGCAAAAGAAGCCAGCAGCAACTGTACATTTCCACTGAGCAATGCAGTAACACCCGTTAATATCAACCAAGGCTAGAGGATATGCTTTATATTAGAAAATGGGGCCTTTACACCAAGAACCACTTTATACTAGGGATGTCAGAGAACCCTCTACCTGTGACTACTGTGCGGTGTATAGCAGGGCACCAACAAGTGCTGAAAAGGGAGATTTACTTCTTTAAAAAAAAAAAAAAAAAAGGCACGTAATGATTTATAGCCCAACATTTTTAATAAACTAAAGTAGAAACCAGACAGCGATGCCAAGGAACGGCTCCAAGTTCTGGTAAGACTATTATTAAATCAATAATCGTGACTCTTAGAGGAGGCCCATTCTGTTCTCATCATCATATATTATTTAATATTTAAGTCGTCTACGGGTTAAACATCTGGAGAAGTCAGAAATCTTATAACATGACTGGCGAGGGTAGTGAGCCAGACTAAGTCTCCTATAACTATGCTACTACATGCAAAGTGATGCACTGTATAACGGATTGTGGTACCTACAGTATCACGTATAGTATATCACTCAGGCAGACTGAAAGACTAGAGCTAGATATTGATATCTGGTATAATATGGTGCCTGTCAATAATGTTCTCCATTAGAAATTGTGATGCGAGATGGATATCATCTTTATCATTCACTTCTACTGAAGTTCAGCTCAGAAACTAAAAAAAAACCAGTAGTAAATTAACACCCCCCCCCCCCCAAAAAAAAAAAGATCACATCAAACATCTCACACCATTAAACCACTGTGTATTCAACTATAAAGCAATCAGATATGTCCATTCTGCTGCTACCTTTCACTCTCCCCATCATACTCTTGAACTCAAATGCAAAAAACAAAAGTGAGAAACTGCACCTGCATCTCCCTCCTCCCCCTCGAGTTTACAGTTTTACACTAGATAGATTTCTGATGGTTGAGGTGGTTTCTGATCTTTTACGAATCTATAGTGAGGGAAATGGAGTAGAAAGTGGGGGCAACACGGTGGCTTAGTGGTTAGCACTGCAGCCTTGCAGCACTGGAGTCCTGGGTTCAAATCCCACCAGGAACAACAACATCTACAAGGAGTTTGTATGTTCTCCCCGTGGTTTCCCTCCATTCTACAAAGACATACTGATAGGGGAAAAAAATGTGCATTGTGAATCCTATATGGGGCTCACAATCTACATTTAAGGAAAAAAAAAAAAAAAAAAAGGAAATGGAGTAGAAAGGCTGCTCTAAGGTATCGAAGTCAAGAACGAAGCAATGGTTCACCAAATATATGGTAGTTAGAATGGAGCAAGCTAGAGGATGGGACGGGATCACAAGTCAGAAGATAAGTCAGGAATTTATATCAGGAGGGGACTGTCATCCAGGTGGTTGAACCAAAAGGCAAAACAGAAGTGCAATCCAGGAACAAGGCTGAGGTCAGGACACGGGAAGTGGGTTAATAAAATAACACCTAGCCTGGAAAGGACTAAATCTAAAATGTCAGGCATGATACAGAAGCTGCAAATCCCAGAGACTGACATCAAACATGGACATCTTATACAAAAGCAACCAGATAGAGCTGTCAGCAGATATAATGGGTGTTGTAGAGGCTCACCACGGGAGCAGGGTGAAATGAGCAACACATATATTACACATATATTAAAGTGTCATGTATTCACATGTTCAGATTGATGCTGTAATTTCCTGGTTCACGTGTGATAAAATGACTTGAAATAAAAATATCTCCCCCTGTGAACCATGAAGGTTGAGATTAATAGGAAACATATACTCCCGGGTCTATTCATGGTAGAGAAGAGGCTGATATCACAATACAGACGGGCTACAGATGACTTATTCCGCAGAACAATCTTTGCCATAGTGTTACGGTTATTATACAAGTTCAATCATTTTACAAGACTGATAGGCTTACTAGGTTCTGTTCATAAGGGAGCCATGTCAGCCATGATGGATCTAGTTTTGACTGTGGACAGACCCCATAGTTGTATAATGAGGTCTGTCAATTTTATCAATGTCAGACAGCAGGCACAGTGCGATAACTCTTACGTCTCTTACGGTAAAAATAAAAAAATAAAAAAATACTGAGACCCCTGACGGAGAGTGAATAATGTGTGACCAAGAACTAAAAATACTGTTGAGGGCAGCAAAGCAAAGGGGCAACATGGCAAGGTTACAGCCAAAGTCGACATATTGACCTAGCCTTACAGACAGGCGGCCATAAAAAGAAGATAGCACTTATGGGTTAATGGGGAATTTACTTAAAGGGGCTCTATCAGCAAAATTATACCGTATGAGCCCCACATATGCCTGAATAGCCTTAGAAAAGGCTATTCAGGTACCGCTAATGATATTTTAAAAGCCCCTCGTTTTAAACTAAGACCGTAAAAACATATATGCAAATTATACTTACTGTGCACGGTGGACAGTTCATGCACTGGTGGACGTCATCTTCGGTCCCGCCTTCCTCCGGTGTCTTCTTCCAGCGACATCCTCCTCCTTCTTTTCACTGGCGGTTCGTGTTTAAATCCCGCACGTATGCAGTATCGCTACTGCGCACGCTTCGGCCCCATTTTTGTCATATTTCTAAGGTATCCTTAGTTCCCCTTAGAAAAACGCGAGCGTACTGCGCAAGGTCGCGAACTTCCATTGAAAAAAATGGCACCGGAGCATGCGCAGTAGCACTCTGGAGGGAGCGTTACTGTGCAAGCGCAGGATTTAAACACAGCCCGCCAGTGAAAAGAAGAAGGAGGCGTGGAAGGAGGACGTCACTGGAAGACGACACCAGAGGAAGGCGGGACCAAAGAGGACGTCCACCAGTGCACGAACCGCCCACCGTGCACAGTAAGTATAATTTGCATATATGTTTTATGGTGTTAGTTTAAAACGGGGGGGGGGGGGGGGGGGGCTTTTAAAATACCATTAGCGGTGCCTGAATAGCCTTTTTAAAGGCTATTTAGACATATGTGGGGCTCATACAGCATAATTTTGCTGATAGGGCCCCTTTAAAAGGGAGAGTGACTAGAACCTAGCCCCGCATATAGGTTAGGATCATCTAGCTCTAACCTGTGTTGTCCCTTTGTAAATCACTGCCTGTGTTGTGGAGATGGTGTTTTTGTCAATATGCAAATTAGCTATTTGGCGCAATGAGGGAGTTGTCATTGCTCCAAAGAATTTATTTGCATATTGATAAATTCACAACAGGAGAACACGGTTGGGTTAGGGTTAATTGCATCAATCTATCATCGAGCTGGGTTAAAGGGCTCCCTTAAGGAGACATATCAAGAGCAAATAAGTCCTCTTTAAAAGAAAGTATATTAGAAGCACAGACCTGAAGTCCTATATATTTATATGTATGGCTGGGTTAACGGTCATGTTTGAGACAGGCTGACCACCACTACAATACCCTGGTCAGCCATTAACCTCTTATACAAAGTAATAGCCTCATTGGCAAAACAATAAAAAGTTACCCACCACAAAAACCCCTTATCAACCAAAAGTGGTGGCTTTAAGGCTGACACCGGAAGACAAGGAAATGCTGTTACACTCCTGATATTTCTCGCCACTAATAATAACCAGTCACACGGGGTTATTTTTATACGCGTCATCCATAGGTGATATATTCACATTTCTGAAGGTTTCTCACATGAGCTGAAATAACAGCTGCCATTAAATAATAGGAGGCTCTGCGGGACACGGACACCTCTGCTCTCTGCTTCCCCTGATCTTCACAACAGGCTTTCATGTAATACCGCACTTGTGATGTCGCACAGAGATTGCTCTACTGAACTAAACCTAGAAATGATTCTGAAAAACACCCCTTCATCTTCCGCCACCGAGTTACTAGTCTGGTCTTTGAGCAGGTAAGAATAAGGAAATATTTCATGGTGTTCAGTAAACCACCGACAACCCAGCCTGGCATGTGACTGGCAGCACCTATACAGAGCAGCAATGTGTGTGCGCTTTATAGTCCGTATATTGATTGCTCTTTTATATGGAACTATGTAGTTGTGGTAGTGTCAAGAAGGGGTTTGCAGTAGTCTGGGACACACCTCCCGTCTCATCATTGGCTCAGACTGCTGTTCTGCCCCTCCTCTCTGCAGCTCTGCCTCCTCTGATAGGCTGCTGTTTATACCACCTGCTCACCATGAAGTGTTCGGGGAACTGATTTCTATTACAGCAAGGGCAGAATTATTATTACGGTAAATACAGATTACTAATCTACCAGTGAGAAAAGGAAGATTATTGAGTAATTGATGCACATACTTAAAGGAATGAGACGCAGTAAGAAGGACCTGGAGGGTCACTAAGTATTAATATGTTATTTACAATACAATACCTTAAACCATGGTGACCAAGACATCCTCATTTTTTTTTTTTTTTTTTTTTGAAGGTACTACAGACAACATCGCAATCCAATTCTCTATGATTACCACAATCCATTAAAAATATACTGTATACACTACCAACCAAGGACATCAACCAGTATGTGATCTGGAACACCAGCCATTATACCCCCATTATAACACAATACAATGTCATCTGCATATTCCTACATATGACCTCTATAGCTGGAATGTTTTTGGAGGTCTGCCTTCAGATTAGCGGAAGGCAGACACAAAAGAGCTTCCCGTACAGATTTCCATTCCCGTTGAAGCCACCCTTGGTTTGGCTTAACCAAAAGCAGGAAAAGCTGCAATAAGGAAAAACGTGGGAAAATGGCCTTAATTTAATAAAATTGCAATTTTTTGCACCACCCCTGACTCTTTGCCCAAAAGGTGGGGCATAGTGAGGTATGCTGTCGTTGCGGTGGAATCCACCTCAACAAAAAATCTACCTCTCATTCATTTCATTGGGAGGTAGAGGCTTTATTTTTAGCGAGATGAAATCAGGTAGAAGAAGAAAAAGCTTAAAACTTTCAGGAAATTTGCTGACTTTGCTGCTGCCAGTAGGAAGATTATCACAGATTTTGCAGGTTGTGCTCTTCTGCAAAATCTGCTGAGTGACCTGACACTTTATAAAAATAAATAAGTAAATTATATATATATATATATATATATATATATATATATATATATATATATATATATATATATATATATATATATATATACACATACATACACACACACTCACCGGCCACTTTATTAGGTACACCATGCTAGTAACGGGTTGGACCCCCTTTTACCTTCAGAACTGCCTCAATTCTTCGTGGCATAGATTCAACAAGGTGCTGGAAGCATTCCTCAGAGATTTTGGTCCACATTGACATGATGGCATCACACAGTTGCCGCAGATTTGTCGGCTGCACATCCATGATGCGAATCTCCCGTTCCACCACATCCCAAAGATGCTCTATTGGATTGAGATCTGGTGACTGTGGAGGCCATTGGAGTACAGTGAACTCATTGTCATGTTCAAGAAACCAGTCTGAGATGATTCCAGCTTTATGACATGGCATTGCATTATCCTGCTGAAAGTAGCCATCAGATGTTGGGTACATTGTGGTCATAAAGGGATGGACATGGTCAGCAACAATACTCAGGTAGGCTTTGGCGTTGCAACGATGCTGAATTGGTACCAAGGGGCCCAAAGAGTGCCAAGAAAATATTCCCCACACCATGACACCACCACCACCAGCCTGAACCGTTGATACAAGGCAGGATGGATCCATGCTTTCATGTTGTTGACGCCAAATTCTGACCCTACCATCCGAATGTCGCAGCAGAAATCGAGACTCATCAGACCAGGCAACGTTTTTCCAATCTTCAATTGTCCAATTTCGATGAGCTTGTGCAAATTGTAGCCTCAGTTTCCTGTTCTTAGCTGAAAGGAGTGGCACCCGGTGTGGTCTTCTGCTGCTGTAGCCCATCTGCCTCAAAGTTCGACGTACTGTGCGGCGTTCAGAGATGCTCTTCTGGCTACCTTGGTTGTAACGGGTGGCTATTTGAGTCACTGTTGCCTTTCTATCAGCTCGAACCAGTCTGGCCATTCTCCTCTGACCTCTGGCATCAACAACGCATTTCCGCCCACAGAACTGCCGCTCACTGGATGTTTTTTCTTTTTCGGACCATTCTCTGTAAACCCTAGAGATGGTTGTGCGTGAAAATCCCAGTAGATCAGCAGTTTCTGAAATACTCAGACCAGCCCTTCTGGCACCAACAACCATGCCACGTTCAAAGGCACTCAAATCACCTTTCTTCCCCATACTGATGCTCGGTTTGAACTGCAGGAGATTGTCTTGACCATGTCTACATGCCTAAATGCACTGAGTTGCCGCCATGTGATTGGCTGATTAGAAATTAAGTGTTAACGAGCAGTTGGACAGGTGTACCTAATAAAGTGGCCAGTGAGTGTGTATATATATATATATATATATATTTATTTATTTATTTAATTATTTTTTTGTGTGTGTCTCTATGTATTCATACACAGATAGCTACATAGATAGACACAGAGATGAAATGTATAACTGCTTAATAAGAATACATTGTATTGCAATTTTTGCTCAAAAACAGCGCCCCTATTATACATGGCCTGTGATAGTACTGCAGCACAGTAAATCTGCAATATCCAAAGTTTCACCTAACCATGCTTAGCAGCAGGGGGTTATGCAAGTTTTTATATTATTGACCCATCTTTCGGATAGGTCCCTAAATTAGGTTTGTGGGCTAACAACAGCCCCTGCACTGATCAGCTGTTTACTGAGCAGTGTACAAAGCCAGAAACAGATGGCTCTGTACACTGTTCAGTGCCGGGCCTGTAATAGTATAGCCCATTCACTACGCAGAGCACTGAGAACAATATTTGAGGCTACCTCTTGGCTTCCAGTAAACTTTGAGCCTATTCTTAGCAGATACCAGGGTTCTTAATGTAATCCAATATCTCAGGGACTAAATGAACAGCATCCTTGACTAGGAGTACATGACGCATTTCAGTTTCACTAATGCAACTGAATCTGAAGTATTAACATATACAAACTCCTATGGGTGATGACATCTTGAGAAACCTTATCTTCATCAATTCAATAAGAGCGCCCAGACACAAGGTGAAGAAAGCGGAACTTACTTGCACTGGGCATGGAAGTACTTTATTAAATTCTGCAGTAGGTCCACTCCTTTCTTGATCTTAATTTCATTGACTTTCAGCAGGTACTGTCAGAAAACATGAAAGGACACTTTTATTTCAAGGTTTGCATTATAAGAAAATCTTGCTTCATTTCATCAACCCTGAAGGATGATTACAAGCGACAGGCGGGAGATCTGGGGACCTATTGTTACACGCACGAATGTGCAATATTGTTAGAAAACATCAGCGCCGCAGAGCTCTCCGGATTACCTGGGCAACCGCTGCACATATAAAAGAAAATACACCAAATGGAGGACGTGCCGCACAAAATGACCCCGCTGCAGAAAAACTGGAACATCTTGTTTCTGTACATTTGTTCAGTCGGCAAGGTAAAATCACTTTTGTCGGAAGTTCAGAGAGTACTGTAATATTCTCAATAGTCTCCAGGGGCTTTACAGCCACAGAGGAGGAAACGCTGGCATATAACCGGGCCTTGCCACCCAAGTGCCCTTCTCGCCCCCGAGTCAGATCCAAATTCTGACTTCTTTTGCTCACAAAAATGACTCCTTCAAAGAAAAGCCTTATGAAGGTCTATAGGATAATAATGGGACTCTTTATACTGCAATCTCTGGATGATACCCCAAATATAAGTATAGGACGCGGATTAAAAGCAAGTTATGGGGCCCGACTGACCAAGGGGCACTACTAAGAGTTGTGGCCTGTAAGGGACAGTTTACATGGCAGTAAGTGATTAGGAATTTGAGGAAGGTCTTGCACCTCAGATTCTTCTCCAGTTCCCAGCCCTGTGCATCCTACAGCACATAGCCAAAGCAGGGCTTTCCGCTGCTAGTTTACTCGCCAATTATCCCCAGACACGATGGGGTTAAACAGCCCTAGTCTCGTGCAGTGGGCTCTGGGGCTGAATCAGCTGCAGAATCTGCAAAAAGGACAACGTCTGACAATGCCTTCCACAGAGTATTTTTCAGGTGGAAATGCAAATAAAAAAATTAAAAAAAAAAAAAAAAAAAAAACTGCAAAAAAACACTAGTGTTTTTTTCTGCCCTACCCCATTCATTTCAATGGGAATTGCAAAGCAGAATCCACCTGAAGATAGAGAAATAAAGAAGTGTCATGTCCCAACAGAAAAATCTGCTTTAGATTCCCATTGAAATGATCAGGAGAATGGGGAGGCTTTTTTTTTTTTTTTTTTTTTTTTTTTTTTTTTTTGCAAAAAGCTCAGTGTGAGCATACCCTATGGGTGGAAGAAGGCCATTACTAGCATATGGCATGCACTTTTGTTACACAAAGGGTTTGCAAGGTTCAAAACATATTAGACAGGACATAAGGGACATTGGACACTGGATAGTGAGGCATCCACCCTGCCGGCCACCAGGGAGTGAGGCACCCGACCCACCAGCCACAAAGGAGTGAGACGCCCACCCCACCGGCCACAACGGAGTGAAGCGCCCACGTCACTGGCCACCAGGGAGTGAGGCACCCACCTAGTCAGCCACCAGGGAGTAAGGCGCCCACCCCACCAGCCACAATAGAGTGAGGCACCCACCCCACTGGCCACCAGGGAGTGAGGCACCACCCCACCAGGGAGTGAGGCGCCCACCCCACTAGTCACCAGGGAGTGAGGTGCACACCTCACTGGCCACCAGGGAGTGAGGCATCCACCCCAAACATATTAGACAGGACATAAGGGAATGAGACACTGGACACTCGGTAGTGAGGCACCCACCCCATCAGGCACTAAACCACCAGACACACTAGGAATTGAGGCACCAAACGTTAATATGAGGGTCTAACTACAGGAGACAATATGTCTTTATATGTCAAACAACTTTGGCAGAAAAAATAAGCCCTATGACTATTTTGTAGCCAGAGAAAGTGATGACACAGCCAGAGCTCCACAATGTTCCAGACCGCCCCGTCCTGGATTAATCCATCACTTTACCTCGCACATCTGCAGCTGAAAGAATCGTCGCTCTTTTTCCATCTCCTCAGCGATTTCAGCACCACTGATCTCGGTACGGATCATCCCGTGTAACTTTGCATGCTCCTTTTTTTCTTTTTCTATTTTAGTCCTAATAAGAAATAAAGAAAACAGAGATAAGACAACAACCTCTGAACCCCATATCACAGGACGTGGACTCTCTGAAGTGGCCCCAAGATGGCACAACAGTCTATACGAGAGTCCATGGGAATGTATTATTAGACACATTAAAGGTTTACTACCAAATCAAATGAAGAAGGGAACAATGGCTGACATGTGGGTGACTATCCGGCATGGTTTTCCAAGCATGACTCACTTTGGTCTGAACATCTAATCCTTTGTGTTAGATTAAAGACCTTAGACAACAGCCAGGATAAGTGATATGAAAGATCAAACATGGCGGAAAGTCCGGAAAAAATACTCCACTTGTATGTAGATGGAAGCGATAGCTTTGGTTCTCCATTGCAGTAACTGCATATATAATAGATAGATAGATAGATAGATAGATAGATAGATAGATAGATAGATAGATAGATGTATATTATCCTTAAAGGAATTTATCATCCAGATATTCAATCCTAAAACCCAGATACTGACTATGTTCCTTTTTTATTCTAATCTATTATTTTTGATATTGTGGATTTTTTTAAATTTTATCTTATGTACATGATTACAGAGGCAGCCATTTTGTCTGAGCTGCTGTTAGCAGCAGAGATATGTTTTACAGCAGTCTCATGGACTATTGGAAAGTGTAGATCTCTAAATTGCCAGAAAACTAGCCGATTTTTTTTTATTTGCATATAAAATTCCAGGTTTTCACATAAAATTCCAGGATTTCCTTTAGTGCTCAGTAGTTCCTGCGCCCCTCGCGTCTCCCCCTAGTCATCTTCTACGTATTCAGAGACAAGCTGACAGAAGCACGAAAACCAAATCTAACAGATTGGTCACTTTCTGATCCATTACATGTGTCTACTGAGCTGTGACATTCAATGGTCCCTAGTGGATAGGTATAGGGTCAGATGGCGGTCATGAGCATTTTACGAAAAATACAATATTGGTTAGTTGGCTTGTTGGAGTAAGCATAAAAGCAGAGGAACGTAAAGCACAAGGAAATGTAATTAAAAAAAAATACACGGCAAGCTGAAAACGCCACATGGGCCCAGATTTACAGGGTTAACTACGAATCCTGCAAGGCCTTCTAAAGTACAAGAGAAGACGTAGACAATAATGTAACATTCACCTTACACCGTATACATACAATAAACACAAGCAAATATACATCGGCATGCTCAGAATAATGGAAAAGGCGCCCACATTATGGTTAAGCTCATTGCAATATTACGATTGGTATGATCTGACATGGGAAATTCTGGGTAAAGCAATTTTGCATTACAGTGATAAAGAAAAGAGAATTAAGAAAATGGAAAAATAGAAGGAACTTCTCCTTGTTTTCCGATACTCAATGGATTATCTCACTTTAAGAAATGGTGGCCCATAGCTAGACGTGCCAAAAACGCCAGTTTTCAAGGTCAATTCTGACCATCATAACGCTATGGTATGTCCTAGTGATGGAAATCACATGTTAATATGTATATGTTGTCGCCAAGACTTGCATCTCTCTGGTTGCCATATATCTCCGCTCAAAAGATTTGGAGGAAGCTGCTACACCTGGTTAAAGCCGCCCCTACACATGAGAAAGCCATTAGCTAGCAGCTTTTCTTCCATATTCCCTGATCTACATACACACTTAATTCAGCTGAGTGTGCATGTGTTTTCAACACAGATGGAAAAAGAACACTGCCTGACATCTCTGGATGTGGCTCATGTCCAGTTAGAACAAAGAAATCCACTGCCCGAGCATTCTCTCACCCATCATTTGCCATCAGGGAAGAGCCTCATGAGACCCCCAGCATATATTAGATAGTCGGGCACTCCTGCAAGGGGCCCTTTTATCCAATTCTGTCCTAGCTTAGAACGAAGACCTGGTTCACATCTGCATCTGTAATCCGTTCGGGGATTACAGACTACCAACCGCATTGGCAAGTGGTGTGCAGTGAGAGCACATGGACCCCATAGACTATAATGGGGTCTGTGTGCTTTCCGCACGGTCTCTGCCCGGAACATGCGGACAGAAAAGTAGCTCCCGATCTACTTTCTTGTCCACATGACTTGTGCAGAGACCGTATGGAAAACACACGGACCCCATGTGTTCTCACTTCACACCACTTGCAGTAGTCTGTTCGGGGAAGGGGGGGTCCCAAGCAGACTCCCCGAATGGATTACCAAACGCAGATGCGAACCAGGCCTAAAACATTTCATCATTTCAGATGCTGGAAAGACATGTAGGTTGTATGCAGAGCACACATTCTTCATGCCAGCATCTGGAAACCACAAGTTGTAACTTCCACGTCCACCATATTTTGCAAATTTACGGCCTGTCAATCTTTCATCAACGGGAATAGTTTCCAGCTAAGGCTAGGTTCACATCTGTGCGAGTCTCTATAGGAGAATCTACTGGAGAATCCGCCAAAAATTGACGGAGAGAAAAGTCCTGCACTGAAAACTTTTCTCTCCGCCATTTTAGTACTGAAACCAGTGAAGAGAAAAGTCCTCTGTGCAGGACTTTTCTCTGTGTCGATTTTCAGCGGATTCTGTGGCAGAGCCTTCTACGGACCTGACGGGTGCCCGGCGAACCCCTTTGAAGAATACATAACAAGGTCTCTTTATCACAACCCCATTATAGTGTATAGGATCCACGGGTAACTTCTGTTTTAGTGGACTTGCTCTCTGTCATTCGAGTACCCCAGCATATCCGAATGACAGAGCCCTGCACGAGTGTGGACCTAGTCTTAGCACCAGAGTATAAGATTTATCCACACATAACCAGGAGACAAGGAGATGTACAGAAAAAGGGACGTCAGCCATCTTTCCAGCTCACTTGGCTAGTGACTTACACTTTTGTTTCGTAGTCTTTCCAGGCTTTATCAAAAGGCTTCTTTAAATCCTGCAACACAAGGAGATGGAGACAAGAGTCAGAGAGGTGAACACTACAATCCATACAGACCACTATATGAAATATATGCTATATCCAGAGAGTAATCTGAAATTGGGAGGTAGAAAATCCAGGATTTATGCAAGGCTTCCAGTAAATCCTAAGGACGTCAGCAAGACTAGGATGAGGATAAATCCTCCATAGTCAGTAATATAAAACTAAGGCAACCCCAAAGAATACAGATTACTATGAGACAAAGGAAAAACTGATAATTAATATACAGCTAAAGATGGAGAGTGCCCCTTCCACAGCCAGTGATGTCACCTTAATTTATTGCAGGCCTGTGTACAGCTCAGTCTCACCCAAGTGAATGGGGCCAAGCAATAATACCAAATTTTTGGCAACACAACTCTGAGGTCTTGTTTTTTGTGGGATGACTTGGAGTTATTGGCATCAATTTGAGGTACATGAAAAAGGCGGACTCCCCAATGACCATAACATGACATTTCCTAGCAATAGATCATACATTTACAAGACTAGAATACCCCTTTAAGTGCTGTCCACATTCATCATGATTAAGTATATTGTACTCCGAATAGTAGAAGGATAACACTCACTTACCCCTTTAACTCCTTTTAGATCTCCCTTTAGTAAACTATCCAGTGGGAATGTTATAATGTTATTCATATTCTGAACCTACAAAAGCAAAAACAGACATAAGTGTTAATGCGATTCATCTAATATCAGAAATGATGGATCATTGTGGAAGGTACAGGACTGAGTCCCGACTATTCTCTTGCACATATAACAATATATAAAACATTTGTGATTGATGTTATGAGTCCTGTAAGGAAAATTTCCCAAAAGTGCATTTTTTATTTTTTTGTGTAATGCTTCATTAATCCTGGGATGGCGCTGTGGTCTGGTTACTGCACAGTAGTAGTATACCCAGTCATCAGGTTATTTTTAAGGACCTCGCTCAAAAACAGAAACGATCCAAAACAGGCGACCCCCTTTAACAAAACATCTTATGAAGGACAAGGCACAATGACACAACAGATACCATCATTCCGGGTCCCACAAAAGTGACATCTGCTTCGGCAGATATGCTTTAGCATTCATATAATGGACAACATAATGGATAACCTCATCTCAGGCCGATCCATCCAAACGTAGGTTTAGTGTCTTGGACTACCAAAGTACCACTGGCCTAACAGTGGTTGCAGCTGAAACCATGGGTCAACCTCAACACACTAGGGCCAATAAAACGTCTTTGATCTCCTTTCTGATTTCCTGGCAGTCTGGGCTCTGTACATTTATTATCTCTTCCCTCTGGGGCACTGGAGTAAAAAGACTTAGGATACACAGCCTACCACTGTCAGAAAGGAAAAAAATAACCTTTACTAGCAAAAATAGCCATTGGTCAGCAGAATATAGTCAAGGAGGGATTCTGTAATGAGGGTTGTAACATAATAAGAGGCATGATTTTTGTGAAGGGGGGCAAGAAGTGATGCTGACAGTCATGAGAAGTAGCACAGAGGCTCAAGTGGAGTTATTGCACCAGGACCCGTGAACTTTTAGTTATGCTCTTGCAAAACCAAGCTTTTGGCCATTTTACAGAAATGAAGAGGAAAACTGGGAATCAGTAAAAGTGTACCAAACACACCACCCCTGATCTACACTGGTGCTCCAGTGGTTGCCAGCGCGGACCGGACCTGCTGCTTCAGCGTTTTTTTCTGGCGGAAGTTCCCGGAACGCCTAGCTGCTGAGGCCAATCAGTGGCCTAAGGAAAGAGACATGGGACTTCACAATGTGGTACACCGTAGCAGCAGGACCAGACAGCACTGGGAGATATTGTGGTTGGGCGAGAATGTGTTTTTTTTGCTAACCATTCCAGGCCATAATATTTCTAAAAAAAAATAAAATAAAATTAAAAATAATAATTATCCTGTTCAACCTCTCCAAGCCTGTATGAAATGCCATTTGCAGTATTATAGTGTAAATTATAAAGCAAATAAACCTCACCCCTCTACATAAAGGAATCTATCACCATGAGTAGAAGTTGTCAGACTCCAGGCCCCTCGTGACTAGGCTGTCAAGATTTGCTAAGCGATTGTCTTCGGAAATATTTCTCACATGTGAAAGTGACCTTCAAGTAACGTGCAAGAATTTCATACCCCAGTGAATGTATATACTTTATATAGAAAGTGCAATAATATTTTTATTCTACTGCGCCTAGTGGCCCTCGCCTGAATATGGGTCATCTCCATGCAAGGAGAAAAACATGGTCTAAAATGGCCAAAACTAAGTGGGCACCCCGATAACCAGTGGGTTCAGACACTTTTCAGCCACAATCACGGCCAATAGGTTTAGAAATAAACAAGAACTCTGCAATTCGTCATATATAACCCAGCAACTAGAGTCGAACTGGCCCACCAGAGTAACAGATGATCCTCCAGTGGGCCCAGGCCCAAGCATAATACTGGTTTAACAGAAGACCCCTCGCAATTTGAAGGACATTAAGGACTTTTCCTAGTGGATGCTGCCAGAAAATTTTTATCTGATGAGCCCAAGGAATCTCAGTCCGGCACGGTCAATATGGCAAGGTCACAGGATGCCTCCATTCCAGCAATGCAGTTTAGTCAGGGCCTAATAGGTTCTAGTACAAGGCAGATACTATTGGGCCCTCAGATGACATGGCAACCCATATCATGGAAACACTTGGCCTTGTGGCTACCCCTTCACTCACATAGCTGTCTGAGCTGTAAAGCAATAATGGCCTGCCACCCAAGCATAAGAGACTGGTTGCAGGGTGTCCTACTGCTGGGATGACTAGCTATTACCTATGGGGAAGCCTGCAAGAAAATGCCCAATTCCTTGCAACCATCTTCCTTGTAATGGAAGGACACGCTGGTTACTAGGGAGGGTCCTAAACCAGCAACTTTCCATGGAAATCCCTGAATATACATTGTCTACCAATAAGTATTTGGCCACCTGTGGTAGAATAGAAAAACAACATTTCTTCATATATAATAGTTAGTAGAACCCAGCAGATGCTTCCTTAGGGTGCATTCACACTTCGGATATGCTGACTGATTCTGAACGTTAAAACACGTTCAGAATCAACGCGTATAAAGATGATCCCATTCATTTCAATGGGAGCCGGCATACATGCGCTCCCCATAGAAATGAATGGGCTGCTTTTTTCTCTATGGGCCCCTTCACACGGTGTAAGCGCTCGGCTCATTCTGAGACGTACACGCGAGCGCTTCTAAACACTACCCACTCACTTCAATGGGAGCGCTCGTAGAGAAAAAAGCAGCCCATTAATTTCAATCTGCTTTATACATGCTGATTCTGAACATGTTTTAACGTTCAGAATCAGTTAGCGTATCCGAAGTGTGAATGCACCCCTACGGATGGTATTGAGCGACACAATACTCCTGGATGCCTGGTGACACTCCTGGTGTATGTGAGCCACCGGTTGGGTGCGGTTTCTCTGGTCAGCACTCGTCGGTCTCTATCTCCCAGTTTCGGGGATCTGCCGACTTGGGGCACATTCTAACAATCACCGTTCACCTTCCACTCCGTAATCCCATAGGCCACTGTGGATTTTGGGTAATTCAGTTCACTTGCTATGTCCCTTAAGGATCGACCATTTCTGTGGTACCCCACAATTACCCCTTTCTCAAAATCAGACATCTCTGCACTTTGTGGCATCTTGCATGTGACTAATGCCAATGCTGTTTCCTATTTAATGGCAGAAGGCGTGACGTACATCACGAGCGCAGATATCTTCATTTCCATGGGTGTCCAAATACTTATTGGTAGACAGTGGATTACTGTAAGTGTTATATGTACAGGCGCACGCTTTTCTTCAGGAGACATTTCGGCCCATGTAAAAGGGGGTTTCATCATTATAATTTTATACGTTGTGATCTATACGTTCAACCAGAGGGGGCGCAGTATGCCAAGCCCAAAGATTTTAGTTGCAAGGCCTATGACATATACAGATTATAGGATTCTAATAAATATTGTAGAAAGAAAAATGTCACAATAGTCACTAGTCGCTACACGGCTGAAACCATACTACAACACAAAGCCTCTGCAATATGTAGGATCTACCGATCCCTCCTAGATACAGGTCAGAAGATGGGTAAGAGGGTTAAAATGTCTGGCCAAATAATGACTCGGTCCGCCCTACTTTACTACTTACAGATAATAAGTTGGACCTGTAGCGTAGCTGAAGGCAAGAGCCTCCTATAGGCACCAGCCTATACTGCCTCGTGAGAATTTTGGCAGCAGATTTTCTGAGCTGTGCAGCCTAACGGGCTACTGAATATTTCATCACACTGGGGAGATGTACTAAGAAATGGAATATTAAGAAATTGTAGAAGTGTAGTGAGAGGCTTTAGGTCTCCAGATGCCCCATCCTTACAGACACAAATATAGTGATGGATAAAGGACTGGGAAGATTTACCATCTCTTCAAATACAGCACTTTTTAAAAAATAAAAATAAAAACCACAACAAAATATTAGGAATTTGTGTATTTTATACTGATGAAGGGTCCGACACACAAAAAAAGAGATATACAATTTATATGTGGATTTGTCAATGGACAAGAGATGAACATTTATCACAAACCAAGACCCCATACCTTGTGTCTGAAAAGTCAACTTAACCCCTTAAAGACGCGGCCTACCAAGGCCTTCAGAACATTCATTCTGCATCCTGAGAAGGCATAACCCTTTACTGTAAATGCAGCACATTGGATTTTGTTTTTTGCAGGACGAGATACATTTTTCAAGGGCATCATTTTTGCTTTTACACCATTTGCACAGTGTCAATTTTTATATTTTTGCACAGCTAAATAGGATGAATAACACAACAAGTTCAACCTCATTTTTATGTACTTTATTTCACTTTTGAATGTTTTAGTTTTCTAAGGGTCTTCATTGTATAATTTTCTGATCACTTTGATAATACACTACAATATTGGTCCATGGTTTTGAGACATAGAGCCAATTTCCATGACATTGTGTGTATGTATAACAGACCCAAGGTAGTTCATCCTGCAAGTCCGCACAGTTCATGTAGATGAAATAGCAGCGGGCACCATTTCAGTTCATGTTGCAAGGACCACCATGGACCCTTTGGTCAACAGGGCTGGTCAAAATCAGGCACCAATCTGATATTGGTGGCCTAGCCTATGAATAGACTATTAATATAGTTCCATAAAACCCCTTTAAGGGCCCATGCACACTACCGTGATTACCATGGTTCTCAGTGCGGGCCGACAGTCCATACTGCAAAACTCAGGACAGGTCCTACTTCTGTCCACTTTTGCAGGTATGCTTCCTGGGCCGATTGAATGGGGCCGCATAAACACCACCGATGCAGAGACGACACAGATGATGTCAGTATGTTGCCCATGCTGTTCAGTCACGTCCGGCATCACGCACCAGGTTATGTGAATGATGCCTAAGGCCCTATGTTGTGGAAACGCAACTTTTTTGGTTGCATATTTTTTCTGCGTTTTTTTTTTTTTTTTTTGAACCAAGGCCAAGGGTGGCTACAAGAAGAATGGGGAATATATTAGAAGCTCTTATACTTCTACCTAATGCTCCATCCGCTCTTGGCTTGGGCTCATAAAAAAAACAGAAAAATCTGCAACAAAAAAGCTGCATTTCCAGAGCGTGGGGTCTTCTCTTAATCTCCAAGCAGCAGAACATTATGACTATTGAGTGATGGACGGGCCATATTGGGTGACACTTGCATTAAGCAGTACAGTATGTGACATTACAAGGACAAGACGTAACCGTCCCATTCAATCCACTTTCTATTGAATTCCGTTCTGACAACTGAATGAAATGATTTTTAGCAGAGAATAGGAATACTTAGAGAGCGCGCCTGCTGCCTGTAAACTCCGGAGCCATTTATCTACTCCAAGGAAGCAATAAGAGCAAAATGACTTTCCTCCACATTGACTGTAGAAGGAAAATTACATTTACATGAAAAAGCAACCACTTACTGATAAAGGACTGTGAATAGGAAGCGCACGACTGCTGCCGTCAATGCAAAAAGTCACCAAATGTGTGACAAGTAACATCGCACAGCCAAAAATGTTTGGCCTTTACAGTGAAATAAGTGAGGATATGTGCTAAAAGAGTGTTATATGGGATTGCTATAGGAGGAGGGTAAAAAAATACTATATGTCCAAGAAGGGAAAACAGAATCCTCAATTTATTGGAACAACCAATATGTATCTACTGGGCTATGTGCAGTACACATAATGCCAGCCATACACATTAGAAGCATGTTGGTGGACGCTGGCAATTTCGGTAAGATCATTCAACCATGTTTGTGTATGGCTGACTGATCGGGGAAGATAGTGATCAGTCACTTAGATCTCAATCGCCTGATCCTTTGGTTCTCAGGGAATAATCTGCTACCAGAGAAGTGTGCAAGTGTATGGGGAAACTTCGCAAGATCGCACTTAGCTGACAACTATCGAATTTGTATGGCCATCTAGAGATCTATTGCAACGTGTATGGGCAAATCTTTGTATGATTCATGGTTGGTGCTGTCAATGTAAATAGTCACCAAAGGTGTGACATGCAACAAGATGCAGTTTTAGGCTACATGCACTCAACCGCATTGGTTCTGCCATCTATAAAAAGCTTCGGTATGTTGCCTGCATTCACAAATGACGCAAAAAGACTGGTATGATTCCCTACACGGGGGATAGTCATGTCCATGGGGCAATAATAAATTGGCTCAAAATGTTTGACTCATAGGGTAAGTTCACACATAGGACCTGCCATGTAAAACGTAGCACAGAAATAATCCTGTCACCTGCAGAAAGATTTCCTATTCCAATTTTCAATGGGAGATTTGAACCGAATCTGGTAAAACATTGGGCAGTTTAGGTCTACCTCCCATTGAAATGAAGGGGAGGTAAAATCTTTGTCCTAAGTTTTGCAATGTACCCTTACAGAAAACTAGCATTAAGGGCAGTCTGGTACATTGGTTACCTGGTTCAAGGTGTGCACAAGTGCCCAGCAGCTATACAGACCACAAATGCCTTATATTCGGCTTTCTATTAGACTATGAAGGACTCTTATCAGGGAACTGTATGTATCCAGTGCAAGCAATGCTCTGTGAGCTAAGGAGCATGTTCACACATTCAAGATCTGATGAGGGTTTAAAAACAGATCCTGTGCCTAAGGCCTCATGCACGTTTTTCATGGCTATCACACTGACCCAACTATAATCTATGGACCCATACATACACTTGTGTATCATCATGGGCCCATGTGAGGGATGTGAGCCCAGGGCCAAACTCAGGTCAGGTCTTATTTCCATCCACCTTGCGGTCCGGGCTCAGTGAAGTAAATGAACGAGTTGGTGCAGGCATGGGTAGCACACGGATATCATCCATCTATTGCCCAACCATGGACCCTGCACATGCATATGAGGCCTAAATCTTTATCAAATCCACTAACCTTCCAAAGCGAATACGGTCTGATCAAAAGCAGTGTGAAAAATGGCGTAGATTTTTGCCATCACTACTAATATCTTCACGAAGTCCGAGCATGCTCACAGAAAACCTGCAGATGACCCCCAATGAATGACAATGGGTTTACTCCTCCTATGAGCCTACGGTATATCTGAAGTACAAATTTAAGACATTTCTTGGAATATTGCTCCGAATTCTCTTGTAACATAACATATATGAAGGATTTACGGTAATTCTGATGTGTGAGCACCGCAAATCTCTCTGCTGTCAGGCGCCCAGAGATCAGTCCTATATTAAATAGGTGTTAAAGACGACTAGAAATCCAATTTAAGCTCTAACTTGTGTTATTCTCTACATAATTCAATTTCATCATTTCTACAGAATATGGATCATTTTCCTCTCGACTACAGTTATGACATCAATTAAATCTCGCCAATCCTTCATTCCTCAGCTTTGTGCCTCTATACAATCTCTGGAGTCCACATTGGGGGCTCTGACGTGTCAGCAGCAGAAGACATGATGGTTTCTTGGCGGCTTCCTGAAGACGTACAAAGCCTTGTTTACCAGAGGTCTGTACAGATGTTTAACAAAGCAGAAAGGATCTGAAACGTAGTCTGTAAATTATCTCATTTCTCATGTGCAGCTTCCAAGGGAATTTGGAGAGCAGTCTCTCGTAACCGCAAAATGACTGATAATTGGCAATCTCGGTAAGAAGCCACCGGCCTCTTCCTGCACCACCAATAGTGATGTGGGCTGAAGACCCTGAACAGCAGAGGGCTGTCACTGAACAGCTGTTTTCTCATAGACTATGCTGAAGAAACCAAAACACAGATTCAGCTCCCGCCGTGGTTAATGCTCCGTCCTTGATCCTAAATCTAATGGCAGCAATATCCCGAAGAACTATGCCACTTATAAAACCAGGCCGCTGATATTCATACACGTGGAACTGGCGCTGGAGGATATGGAGATGTGGTGACCTAGGAGGCGGATATTTATCCGAGCTCGCGTTCAGTAATACTATAACAGAAAATATTTCACATCAGGAAAACCCACAATCTATAGGTTCTAGGTCATGCAGATATCATAAAAGGAGGATCTCCTGCTCTAAAAACCAGAGCGCCATTGAACCATATTGGACTCAGGCTGTCCAATATGGCCACCAGTTACGTCTACATTTCACTATGATGGTAACTGCCCCCTGTAACATTAGCTGGACACAAGAGACCAGACTCTCAAGTTAAAGGCACTGTCAGGACGGAGAATAGCCTTAAGGTTAGCGATACACTGACTTTGGCCACGACTTCCATTATACATACAATTAAAGATCGGCAGGTCACCATGCGACTCCTTCAATAATGCTAGTGAATGGAGTCACGTAGTGAGCTCCGCTGGGGTGCAACTGTGACTTCTACGCAAATGCTACTCAACCTTTTATGACTAGAACTCACGGTCACAGCAGACTAAGGAACGCAATACAATTCTATTCACATCAACGAAGGAGTCGCTAGCCAAATTCGCCGTGTGACGTTAGCCTTAGACTGTGACCACACACTATAGAAAACACAACTTTCATACAACGTGTGGTCACAGCCAAACAGAGGTTATGTTACAAAACGTATATATCCCCTATCCGTAGGATCAATACCTGATCAGTGGTGTTCTGACCACCAAGACTCCCATCGATCCCAAGAACGGAGGTCCTTTACCCCCAATGTGCATTCAGCCTTTGTACTCAACTTTCCCAGAAGCAGATAACCCTATAATTCAGTCAATATAATAACATAAGATGATGATTCAAGATTTCCTTTATTTACGGAGGATTTTTATTTTCGTTGAAAGTGTTGTATAATGTATGTATTACGCCGCGCTCCGGCCTCCATCCCACACACTCCACATTCTGCTTACTCAGGTAAATTTGTAGCTTTTAGCATGGACAAATACACTTCACAACATCAAATGGTTCTCAGACATATTTCAATAAGCGCCCGCTCCCCTCCCGCCTGCTTCACCGCAGGAATCTTGCGCTGGGCAGTCAATCTGAGGTAAATTACTGTTTGCACCTGTCAGTGACTCCCCGGCCTGCCAATTACAACAAACCAAACATGAGCGGCCGGGGATCAGAGGCAACACCACAGGGATGAGGGCTTTATAGCCTGGAAGGCTTTCACCCGGCTGTAACTTGGCCGCAGCTACAACAACACAGACAGGTCTGAACAACATTAACCTTGTAGTGGGGGATTAACATGGCGCAGGTTCACATAGAAACGCAAGGTGCCAACTAAGGTAGGAACACAAAAATTATAAGGTACGTGCGACTTTAATTTTCTTGCATAATGCCACTATCATGGTGTGTAAGAAACAAATCTGGAAATAAATCTCATAGAAAACACAATGTACCAAATGAAAATGCAACCTGTGCTGAACCTTGTCTGGGGAGGATTCAACCATTGTAATTGAAATGCAAAAAGTAAAGCTGCGGCCCCACGTTGCGAGGAAAAAAAATGCATTTTTTTGTTCCAGATTTTGCTGGGGGAGAAGGGGTTCACAAAGTCGGAAACGCAGCATTTTGTGTCCGGTTAAAAAAAACATTGCACATTGTGTGGCCACAGCCATAGAGAGGGCCAGGACTAATCTGTTCAGCCATTCCAAATTTATAAGCCATTTTAATGTTGGTGTAGTGTTTAGGGCAGTAACACTGTGTGGCATACAGTACAAAGAGACCCTGCCCACAGAAATAGCACAGTGCTACCGCCCACTTGACTAGTATACCATAATTTGCACAAATACTAAAAAGGGCTTATATCTTTGGAATAGCTGAACATACTAAACAACACAAAACACGGTACACAAAACGCTCAGGAGGTCATTGGGCTTTTCAGGCCTACTGATCCCTTCTGTAAGATGATCAGACTTCATCATTCCCCATATATACATATATATATTATGTATACATACATGCATATGTATATAACACAGTCACTATCTAGTCATCATTGTTTTCCAGGTTGAGGGCCCATTTTGATACAGAGAGGTCATCAGAATTAGATGGGGGCTCCACCACCTGGTGCTGGAACCTAAATTGGGGATGACAGGCTCCAAAACATTGGACATTCACCAATTATAATGTGATGGCATAGACAAGTGATAGGACACTACTTAATGGGATGAGGTCTTGTGGAGTCTACTTCTGAACAGGTTAGAGGAACGAGGTTTAGGTGGAACAAGATGGACCTGCACAATATACAGCAGGTAGCCTTAAATGGGTTATGCCAGAAGGTGAAAATGGGGGGGGGGGGGTCCTATTCCCCTGCTGTGCATTCAATTTGACTGTAGCCCAGTGGAATATGAGCGCGACTTGTGGTTGACTACACTCCCAATTAAGTGGGGGCACCAGAGATAGCAATGTCCACCACAAGTAACACCCACATTCAGCCTGGTCAAATAGATAGATAGAGAGATAGAGAGATAGAGAGATAGAGAGATAGAGAGATAGAGAGATAGAGAGATAGAGAGATAGAGAGATAGAGAGATAGAGAGATAGAGAGATAGAGAGATAGAGAGATAGAGAGATAGAGAGATAGAGAGATAGAGAGATAGATAGATAGATAGATAGATAGATAGATAGATAGGACGCATTGTATCTTAATTGAAAATTAAAAGCAATAACAAGATCTACTCTCATATTCTAGAATTTCTTCAGCAGTCTTCATTTCAGGCTTTTTTTCCCCCAGATTCCCAGTGTGATTTCCGCACATGAAATGAAATATCCCACTTCCAGCCATTCGTTATATTTGTGAATGCTTTACGAGCTGAATGGGATAAAGGGAAGCCGCAGTCGAGCGATCACATGCCGTGTTATTTCAGCGAACCCTGCCGAGCGCCAGTCTACACATTTACAAGCAGCGCACATGTCAAGTGAATGAGAGCCATGCTGTCCATGTTCATTATTGTAACCAGCATCCCTCCGCTTTATTAACGTGTGTGTAAAGAGTAAGCAGTGGGACGTGTTCTCTGTACTGGCACAATTCCAGCAGGCGTGACACTCAGAAGCAGACATCTGTACGCTGCTATATGTATCACAGCAGGAGGCCGCATACAGCCACAAAACTGCTCATCCACTTCTAATATCCTTGCATCTTTTAAGAATTTATGTTGCGGAATTCACTGTGAAATTCTACAAAAAAGAAGCAGTTTCCGAAATCCCATGAACAGAGCAAAGCCATGTTCAGATGTCAATGATTTTCAGGTTAATCTTTTTGTAGAATGCTTGTAAATGAAATGGGTGAAATCCAATGTCAACATCATGTAGCACCTGTGGATGTCGCTGAAGATTTTGGTGCAGATTTTCAGGCCAGTTTCACAGCATGCTGTATGAGTATTTATCCCAAGACTAGATCAAGATTTTGATTCTTTTTTTTTTTTTTTTTTTTTTTTTTTATAAAGGGACACCATAAAAAACATGTGAGTGGGTCGCTGGAGAGCACTATCCTGAGTATGGGAGCTACTGGAGAGCATTCTACTGTGTGTGGAGGCCCATTGGAGCGCCTTAGCAACACCTCCATCTTCTTCCGGAACGCCCTCTCCCTGTGTCTTCCGTCCTGGGTTTCAATCTTCTAGGCCTTCGGCAGAGCAGACTGTGCATGCCCGGGCAACAACAAAATGGCTGCTTACACCAGCTTACTGTATACGCGGCCATTTTCTTGTGGCCCGGGCATGCGCAGTCGGCTCTGCCCAAGGCCTAGAGGATTGAAAGCCAGGACAGAAGAAGACACAGAGAGAGGGAATTCCAGAAGAATATGGAGGCGTTGCTGGAGAGCTCTCTCACAGCATTGGGTATGCCCTCAGTGCTGTTTGACCGCCGGGACCCACCCCCAGTGCTGCGAGAGAACTCATTTGCATACCAAAGAAAGCCGGGATTTCTACTGAACGGCGGCGTGGAGAAGACATCTAAAGGTAGGAGAAGAATAGCATTTCTTAAGGCTATTCCTATGTGTTAGGGAGAAAAAAAAGGGTATCAAATGATAGGATCCCTTTAAAGGCACACCATAAAAAACATGTGAGTGGGCCGCTGGAGAGCACTATCCTAAGTATGTTGGCCGCTGGAGAGCACTATCCTGAGTATCTGGGCCGCTGGAGAGCATTCTACTGTGTGTGGTGGCCCATTGGAGAGCCTTATCCTGTATCTGGGGGCTGCTAGAGGGCTTTATCCTGTGGTGGTGGGTCGAATGGAGAGCATTATCCTGTGAGAGGGCCACTGGTGAGCATTAACCCATGTGGGGAGGTCCATTGGAGAGAATTACATGTGGTGGGCTACCAGGGAGCACCACACCGTGTAATGAAACTGACCAGGAAATAGAGACCAGCAGGGACACATAACACAAAGTGATCAAACACATCTAACTTACCAGATTCTTAAAAAGTGCAGTGAGTTCCTTAGTGAAAACAGAGAATTTCAGGAAGGCTGTTCCTAGATCCGGGTCATCTCTACATACACAGCTACTTCCAAATTTTTCCAGTGCTTGGGTATACTGCTCTTCATTCTCCACGTGGCCTTTAAAAGAGACAAAAAAACAACCATTAAAGTCCGAGCAAACAGGTCCTTATATTGTAGGTAAGAAACTAAATTGAGTGAAGCAAGAAAAGGAAACCATAAGTATATACCTTCTAGTAATATAAATTGTATGCAGCACTTAGTTCTTGGTTATTTCACGGGTGCTTTTATAGGGTCCCAACCCATGATTCAGAGAATAATGAACTAAAGCACTCCAATAGTGAGTTGAAGTAATAACTTCATTGTGAATTCTTAAATTCATATAAAATCCATACAGAGTAAGTGAACATTTTCATCAGACTCAAATATTTTACCAAGGTCGCGTGTGGATAGTGCGTAATCCTCCGCTCCGTTGTGGACAGTATAGGGTAGCGGTGTACACCTCTTGTGGTAGGAGTCTTCCAGAGAAATGAAGTATTACACAGTTGACACAGAGGGTTCGTTTACAGGGAGTTTTTTGGCAGCGGATTATGACGTGGAATCCGCCTCAAAATCCACTGCCATAAAGGGCTCCCATTAAAGTCCCACGTCGCATACTCGCTAGTCTTCGCTGCAGTAAATTCTTCTGTCTTCCGGATTTGTTGCGTCATTGGTGGGCGGGGTTACATAAGCAAAGCCAGCGGCGAGAAGTCGTTGTTTCTATGCTGCTGGCCCTGCGTGTGCGCTGCCGATGCACTAGGCATCGGACGTACAGCCTTCACAATGTAATACAGACCCGGCATCCGCTGTAATAGAGAGGCGGATGCCGGGTAGTGTAGACGCCGGCACAGGTGAAGCCAGCAGCGGCAGGAGTGATGCTGCTATTCCGCTCCTCCAGAAAAACCAATGGGAGGCGGAAAATCTTGAAGCGGATTTTTTGCTCTCCAAAAAACTCAGAGTGAAAATACTCTTAGGCCCATCATTCGGGCCTAATCCGTAGTGGAATACCACGACGGGATGCCGGTGCACTGCCTAGCATCCCGTCACAGCTAGGCGCACAGAATACAAATTCCGCCGTGTGAACATACCCTTATATTAATGGGTCTGAGCATGGACATGTTGGGTCCTCCAGAAAGAGAGACACTCTGTATAAGCACTCTCAGCTGAGGCGATCCCGATTCTATGAACTTAGAAGAAGTCCCTAGAAGGGTAAAACATCCATACCATCTGTTCTAGGTCAAGATCTCAAATGAATGTAGAATTATGGTTGTATGGACAGCACATGAACGCCCTGTAGGCACCGTACTAAAGATCAGAGCGACGTTGTGCAAGTTCTAGGTACTAAAATGCATAGCATCCCATGAAACATTTACTGACATACAGATGGCGTCCAGTCTTCCATTTGTCAGTTTTACAAATTCTCAGAAATTGGTTACTAATGAGAGATAGGACTAGAACTATCTCCGCAATGGAGCAGCGATTCCCATGTGGAAAATACAATTTTTTAATCAGCTGACCCTAACCGATCTGTAGGGCTGCATTGATATGCTGGGTCCTGGCGACAGACTCCCTTTAGATAAATGACAGAAAATGCAATGAAATGCAATAAATAAATAAAAAAATTACAAAAAACTCTAAAAGATCAGTAAACAGCACAGCCTTATTCTTAGAGGGAGACATTATGATGAACGCCGGCACCACATTTGCAGCAAGGTCTCCACATGACTGACAGACAGGATCATAAAACATAATTTGGAATTTATGGCAGAGACAGAAAATCACTTACAATAATGAGAGATGGGAAGAAAAAAAAAAAACACAACATCTTCAATCAAATCTCTGCTCTCAAGATCAGGGGATGACTGAAATAAACAACTTCATCTCCCAGGAGGCAAAAGTGAATATTTCCATCAACTAGATCTTATGTGACTGGAAAGAGACATTTAAGAGATTCATATTCTTGGATACCAAGACCTCCACCTTGTTGGGGACTCTCTTAGTAAATAGGTGGACTCCTACAACAGCACAGGTAACATGGCGGCAGCCGCTAGTCCATCACCTAGGCCTACCAGTAGGTCTTATATAGGAACCATATAGCATTACCACAACTTCTCATCCATATTCACTGCAGTCAGTCCATATAGGTTCGTGACGCTCTATACAAGAGGGGCTCGTGGTACCGCCACAATTAGTCCAAAACCATTTTATCTAATTAACAAATTGGAATTGGTCATTAAAAACAAAGCCCTCAAGCGTAATTGGTAAGGACAGATGGATAATTTCCCGTTGACGTGATCCAGTTCCCGCTCGACAAGGTCAACTGACAGGGTATCAATTTATGATGGGGTTTAGATTAGAGATGGTCTTTAGGCCTCGGTTGTGCCAGGTTTCCCAGTTTCTGCCTGCTGGATGGTTCATCGTAGCCAAAATGCTGAAAAGTGGAAATGTTCACGAGTAAAGCTGCCCATTGATGATAGATGCTTCTCATAGGATTCTGGCCGACAATCTGATGTCTATTGGCGCAGCCAGGAAATAGATTAGACGGGCTGGATACTATCTGCTCTCATTCATCTAAACACATCGGACATCCGAATTGTCAGCCAAATGACTATGTGCTTGGCAGCAGAATGCCAGAGAATCCTACATTTAAAGGAAAAGACAGAACAACATCATAGGACTTGCTGAAAACACATTTATTTAAAAACATTTTTTTAAAAAAATGCTCATTTCAGGGCTGCTTTAAAGAGGACTTTTCACTTCCTGGGGCACATGCGGTGTAATACACCACCAGAAAGCAGATAAAATCAATGAAATCAGTGCACTATCAGCTTTCCCTTTTTGTGCCCCCGGTGAAGAGCTAACGGTGCTGGCACCGTAGGTCTTCACTGTCAGAAGGGCGTTTCTGACAGTCAGTCAGGAACGCCCTTCCTCACAGTAGTGTCTATTGCGCTGTACAGTGAGAGGGGGCGTTCCTTATCACCCAGCAAAGAGGCTGAGCAGTGAGGAACACACCCCCACACACACCCAAAGTACTCACCTATTAGGAGGGGAGCGAGGCGTTCCTTACCACTCTCACAGTACAGCGCATTAGACGCTACTGTGAGGAAGGACGTTCCTGACTGACTGTTAGAAACACCCTTCTGACAGTGAAGAGCTACGGTACCGGCACCGATAGCTCTTCACCAGGTACACAGAACGTGAAAGCCGATAGTGCGCCAATTTCAGCACACTGTTGACTTTCTAGTGGTATATAAAACTGCTGGGTGCCCCAGGAGGTGAAAGGTCCTCTTTAACTAAAAATCCCTACACTAGTCTAAACACCCTCCTCCCTCCTACATTCTAAATAAGATGGTGTATCAAAAATGTATAGTTAGTTATCCCTATCCCTAGGGTGGCCACGTGACCGGCCCAGGGACATTTTCTGATTATCCGGTGACTGTTTCCACATTTCGGAAAACTAATCGTCACTACTACTCCCCCCTCATCCACCCCATTATACTTACCATCCAGGCTTCTTCCAGCAAGACGGCTCCTCCCTCTGTAATGATTCTGATTGTGCACGCCGCCAGTAATTCACTTCTACTGCGCATCCACGCACGAGCAGTAAAGGTGGATCATCACTGCAGAGAAGGAGGAGTACAGGAGCAGTACAGGAGAAGCAGTCTCACCGGAAGAAGCATGGAGGGTAAGTATATAATATGTGTGTCGGGGGTTGGGTTGAGTAGGTAGGGAAGGGCAATATAGCTAGGGAGATAGGGAGGGGGTGTATGGAAGGGGGAGGAAGTTACATAGCAGGGAACAGCAGACCAGAGAAAGCAGGAGAGCGAGGAGAGGTGATTACTAAGAGGTTTTTATTTATTTCTCTTTGGTAGGAGAGAGAAAAACTGTGGGGCAAGTGCAGGGGCACATTAAACAAGGGGCAACATTAAACTGTGGGGATAGCTGGATGAGGGCATTATACTGTGGGTGCACTTGAAAAGGGGACATTATACTGTATGGGGTAACTAAGGAGAAATTATACTGTGTGAAGACTACTAACTGGCCATTATAATTTGTGCAAGTCAGCTATTTTTATGTGGTGGTGATGGTGGACCCACTTATGAAACCTTTGCACTGGGCCCCCCAATGTGTTAAAAAGACCCTGGTCCATTTACATAAGGACACCTTACAGAAACCTTTGGGCAAATAAATGAAAAGGAGCAGAGGAAGACTTCTACATCAGATTTTTCTTCATTTTCAGGTCCTCCGTGGTGGAAAGTCAAAGTAGAACTTGAAGCCTCAAGTAAAAGGGGCTGAACAGCTATAGTCACACACCAGAGTTTCTGCAGCAAGATCCAGGAGGATGCTTATTTTTTCAGCATCCTGCTTCAATCTCTGACACCCATTCAAAACAATGGGATGCAGAATCAGGACAGAACTTTCCACTAACTTTTTGGTAACCTCCACCTGAAAATCAACACCAAATTCTGCCATTGGACCATACTCCTACAGATCTGGTTTGTGGGTTCCACACAACAAATCTGTTGTGCATTACAGTGAAATACATATGAGAGACTTTCGAAAACCAATTCCATATGCAGAGTAATGCAGAAGTCTATGTTGAAAATTGAACACACTGTAATTTTTTACTTCTGAATAAACCCTTTAAATCGGCTGCAGGTCAAAAAGATCATAGATTATATTGTAGAATATATCACCCTATATCCTAAAGGAGCAAAATCCACTATAAACCTGCAGCACAATTTGCCAGTAACTCATTTAAATTCTGCAGCAGACTGTCAAAACACAGCATATGTCCTATTTTTTTACATTTCTCACGGATCCCATCATTAGAATCCCTTTTTTTCTAACCAACACATAGGAACAGCCTTAAAGAAGGCTATTCTTCTCCTACCTTTACCTCTACCTTCCATTTTCCGTCTTTATGCAAATGAGTTCTCTCACAGCACTGGAGGCGGTCCTCAGCAGTCAAACAGCACTGGGGGCGTCCCCAGTGCTGCCAGAGAACTCTCCAGCGCCGCCTCCATCTTCTTCAGGAACTGGCCTCTATGCGTTGTCTTCTGGCCTGGCTTTCAATCTTCTATGTATGCGCAATCGGGTCTGCCAGCAGGCAGTCAACTGCACTTGCGCGCGGCCATTTTCTTGTGGCCACTTACGCGAGCTCTTGTAGTAAGTGGCCACAAAAAAAGGCTGTGCGCAGGTGCAGTCAGCTCTGCTCAAGGCCCGCTGGCAGGGCCGATTGCGTAAGCGTAGAAGATTGAAAGCCAGCCTGGAAGACAACGCTTAGAGGCCAGTTCCTGAAGAGGATGGAGGCAGCGCTGGAGAGTTCTCTCGCAACACTGGGGACGCCCTCAGTGCTGCGAGATAACTAATTTGAATAAAGTCGGAAAACGAAATATCTCCCGAACGGCGGCGCGGAGAAGACATGTAAAGGTAGGAGAAGAATAGCCTTTCTTAAGGCTACTCCTACGTGTTAGTTAGAAAGAAAAAAAAAGGGAATCTAATGATAGAATCCCTTTAAAGATTCAAGTCCAAGAAACATTGGTTTAAAACAGGAGCAAAATGGCCATGAATAATGGACAATTTCGGCAGATTTTTATTTAATTTTTTTTTTTTTTTTTTTTTTTTTTTTTTTTTTTTTTACACACCACCATGTAAATATAACCTTAAACAACCCCAGTTTTGTACACTAAAAGGCTTTCAGAACTGAAAAATAGCTTCCCACATACGCCTCACCCTCCCATGAACCCTCTTAGCCATTTAATGCAGGAACGTTAATGTAATGTGCAGTCGTACTCAATAATCCGGCTTTGATAAAACATTCTACGGATGCCCAAATCTAAAACAAGTCAGTCATCGTGACAGCATCCCTTTAATATTTAAAGAATGCCGCGTAGCTGTGTATGGCGGCGTAGATCGCACATCAGCCGAGCTAAATATGACTAATTTATGCAAGTCCATTAGTCAGGCTGAGAGTCTGGTATTGACATATTCCTGACACATGTAAGTGCATGCATAAATGAAGAGAATTTCAGAGGTAGTAATATCCTTAATGTGAGTAAGCGGCAAGACAAGATTTCTCACGAAACAAACAAAAATATGAACAAAAGAAAAAACTGGTCATAGACATGCCATAAAAGTCATCTGAAAAAGCGGATTTTGTTCCAACAGTCAGCCATTAGTTGTCCGACTTCCTTCAAGCAAAAGCCAGATATCAAAAATTTTCCAAAAAGAAGAATTTGTCCGGCTAGATGGTTCTTCATGTGTCAGCCGTACAGTCAGATGATGGATGGTACATTCATCCTTCATCCGGTTGATCTCATCTGTCTATTGCAGCTTTACTTTTTGATTTATTGGCATATAAAAACACAAAAAAATCCACAATACACCTGGTTCATTGGGGGTTACAAAAATGTGCAACTAAAGGTTTGGTGTACTGCCGAGACCTGTGACGGACCGCGTTCATCATGGCACGTCAGTGCAACGTCTCCCTGCAGCGACAAAGCAAGGGGGCATCAGAAACAGCCCCTGTCTGGGGTCCATTTTTACTCAAAACCAGACAAGCCATCAAGGCTTCATGCACACAGCCAAGTGTGCATTCCAAGGGTGTACCCATACACAACCCCTCTCCGATAACTTATAGGTCCTGCTCTAATACTGGAATAGAACAGAGCTCCAGAATACACATCGGAAGATGATCGGACAACACATTTGGTTGTGTGTATGAAGTCTATGAATCATTTCAGGAGGCAAGAAGTCCATAGACAAGAATAAGAAAATAGGGAGGGGGGAATTTATTAAGACTGGTGGTCCGTATGACCAGTTGTGTCGTTGTTGTTCTGGTCCTGCAACAACACAGAGAAAATGCCAACATGAACCAAGCGATAACCAAATTCCCAGTTGGCATAAGATGTGCTTGAGTTATTAAAAGGCTCCAAGCTCTTAAAAGGAATTGTCCAGGAATTGGACAAACTTGAGAAGATTGGGGGAAGGTATAACATAAAAATATAAAAATTACACTCACCTGTCCCAGTGTCCACCGCCACTGTCCATGCCATGCCTTCATTGCTGGAGAACCAGCACCACACACGATTGCTGAGTCCAATGAGTGGCCTCAGAAGCCACAGGAACAGACCCAGTGACTTATGTGAGTGGCGGGTCCATTCCAGGCACCTCCGATTGGCTGACAGACAGAGACGACGGACACTGAAGCGCTGAGGACAAGTGGGTGCAATTCCTTTTATAGGTCACACTTTCCCCGTTCTCTTCTGGGATTTGTCCAATTGCTGGACAACCCTTCATAAACTACATCAGACCAAGCGAAGATCACTCCGCACAGAGAACTAAATGATCCTGCAGTCTTCCTTCTTTCTTTTCTTCCTTAGCTGCTATGATTCCTAGTATGTTTTTTTCTCAGCTTATGTGTGTCTACTTCTGTAATATATTACTGTGTATTATCCTTTATCTGTATTACCATGCTGCTGTAACACACTAATAGTCCCACCATGGGGAAATTTCAAAGGATTATCTCATCTTATCTTAACTTAATAGCGCAGTCAGTACAAAATCAGGAAAATATATAGATTTCAGCCTTCTGGCATGATTTATAGCAAATCTGTCTGGGTGTGGTGTCCCCACCCCAGCCCGTCTCCACCTCACCCACTTTTGTAATAAATGTGAGCAGGGTGCAAAACTAACAATGTGGCGCAAGAAGGGACAGTGTGCCAAAAATTCACCACATTGAGGCTATATTCACACATACACAGTCAGGTATCCCTTTTTCTTCACGGACCCATTGACTTACAATTGAGTCTGGTCTGTGAAAATGGAACCAAGCTTCCGATATGTCAAGAAGTCAAGCATACTCTATATATTCACTTACCTGTGAATATTATTAGTGTGAATAGAACCCAACACCCATGTACATCATAAAACTGCCGTAGGTGGGTTAGTAAATGTCAACCCACAATTTAAAAAAAAAAAAAGTGATGGTCACAAATTTTTGACGTGCCTCAACTACCGGCTTTGCCCCACCTTATAATAAAGTGCATTTTGGGCTTTCCACACACCCTGAAAGGTATGTATTAAAATAGTAACACTGAAACTTAACACTGTGGGGAATTGGCAGCCCGCAGCCTGAGGCCCTGTTGACACAGGGCAAGAAGGGGCCGATTATGGTATCTACGTCATAATCCGCCCCCTCATAATGGAGTACTTTTTTCCCCATGAGCGGCAACATGAAAAAAAGAAACGAGTTGCCCTTTCTTGATGTGGACTCCGTGGCTGATTCAGCCCCAACGTCCGCCTCGTGACAACACCCTCCGGTGTAGGCCCATTCATTTGAGCTTACTCCAGAGGGGGAAGTCGCAACTGTCGCATTTTGGCCAGAGACTGACGCAGTTTCCCACGTCACTCTCGCGGCCAAAATCTGCCAATCCTCTCCCCTTGTGAATGGGGCCTAAGGGTGTACTCACAAGTTCAGCCAATGTTCTCCGCAGACAGCACATTGTCCGATTGATTTTTTTTGGACCTTTTTTTTGTCTGTAAAGTGGTTGCAACGTACGTGTGAATAAGACTTGCTCAGTTCCTTTCAAGAAAGCAATAATTCTACTCCAACTATGTTCCCTTGAAGGAAACCCAGCAATCCCCAACAAGTCAGTTTAGATATACACCATATTATTACACAAAAGATAAGAATGATGTAAAAAGTCAATATGGATAGAAAATAGAAATCAAAACGTGGCTTCAGAGAATAAATCACAAGTCTACCCATTTTGTCGTCAGTCCTAAGCCGCATGCCAATTATTTTAATATGTTTTACAGGGCTTTTCCTTCATAAATAGCCGACAGCCATGGTCAGAAGCAGCAAATCTCCCCAAACCCATTTAAAAAAATAAAAAAAAATCTACGGATTGAATTTCTATAATAGTAAATAATAAATGATACATTTAATTATATACAGTAATAATAATTGTGTAATTTATAATTAAAAATAATTAATCCTTTTACTTAAACACCAGAATCAGTAACATTTTTCAACTCCAACTCTGACTCCATAACCCTGATTCTGATACAGAGTTCCAAATCTCCCGGGTAGACGCAGGGTGATGTCACATTTGCAGCCATCTTTGCATCAACTGCATGTGGCCCAAATCCCTACAACCCAAAGTGGGCTCATGGTTTTGCAGTGTTGCTGATGAAAAATAAGGCGGTTCCTTGCCATCTTCCGACTTATTAGCAAGTGTCGTGTGGCCGGCAGTTTCGTTTGAACCCTTCAGACCCCATTATAATGATCAGAGGCCCAGGAGAGGTGATCAAATGTAATAAACAGTGTTACTCACCTCTCTTGAGCTCCGGGCGTAACACTCTGCTGTCTCCGGACTGACATCAGGAACCACTGAGGCCTGTGACTGGGCTTTGGTGGGTCACGTGGTGTTCTGACACATAGATGCAAGTGTTATGATATTGCAGACCTATGAGACTGCTGCCTCAGTGGTCCCGAACATCAGTCCGGAGACAGTAGAGAGAGATAGACTGGAGCCCAAGAGAGGTGAGTAACACTGTTTATTACATTTGATCACCTCCCTTGGGCCTCTGATCATTATACTGGGGTCTGAGATGTCCAAATGAAACTGCTGGCTACACAACACCTGCTAATAAGTTATCAAAGTAAAATGCCCCGCTTAATTGAGATTATAATTCATAAAGGAAATCAGATAGGAGATCAAAGTTTATCTAGTCCTAGTGTCTTAAGGGTGAACTGTAGGTCTCTCCCGGCTTCGGGCCCCAACCACAACAGCATTCGACACTTCTAGTTAAGTACGTGCTGCCAAGCTCCACCTAGTGGTGACAGAAGGCAGGCAGAATTTTATTACCTTACTTTGTCTATACTGTAAATTTGGAACTGTATTAGGAAAACTGAGTTCTTCCTGCTATAAATATGTATTAAGAAGTAGGTCAGAATATAAATGACGGACCTAAAAACGACAAGGAGTTAAAAGGCGGCGATTTCCATTAGTATACGAGTAACACAGCTTATTAGTGTCTGGCTTCTTCTAGAGCTCATACACAAGAGGAGGATTCCAAAGTGTAATATGCCATAAATCCTTATTATAGTGGTGCACGCTGAGCTAATGCACTTCCCTTGCAGCCCACTCACGGCCATGACATTGGTATTTATGTCACCGGCCTCACTTTTACCAATTACGATGAATCACCATCTGCATTTGGAGCAGTTTTAATAAGACTAATAAGAGAAAATAAGCAATTGTTTTATGCAATTGAGCCGCTGCTACAGGGCCCAGTGGTTATGTATGTTAATATGTGCGGGGCGCAGAGCTGATAGTGTTCAGTAATAGCAGGCAAGGAGGAGAGCAGGCATTTTAATGAGGCAATTATCCGGGGCAGCTGACGATCCTTGGCATGAGGGCACAATACGAAAAGCGGGTAAGTGCTGGCAGTAAAATGCACGAATGTCAGTGCTATGAAATGACATGAGGATGCTGTCTGGAGAGTGCACCTGTGAGATGTATAATGTTAGGAGGCGTCATGGAGCTGACGCGCGTTCATTAGAATTAAGTGAACGTTATTGAAAGAGGTTGGGAGAGGAGCGGTGCGGGCACCGAGATGCCTGCAGCCGCAGATAATGACAGATTAGAAGTGAACTGTCTAGACAGCGAGGGGCAGAACCCCGTGTCTCCTATCCGAGAATACATTTTACCGGAGAAGTCTACAGTGTAATATAGAACATTATCTAATGTAATGGCCAAGTACTAACAAATGCTATGGACAGAGCAGGGAACCCTCAAGCATCCAGGAGCCAACATATCATTTATAGACATAAGGGGAAGAAAACATAAAAAAATTAGAACAAAATAGAAAAATTGTTAACGAGAACCTGCCACCATAAAATTCTGTCCAGTCTACTGGAGAAGATCCATATATAGTTTTGTGGGCAAGGATTCAGTATACAGATATAGCACTGTTTAACTTGACTTTCTGTAGCGTGATAAGACGGCAAAAGCCACTGAAATCCCATTTAAAGAGTGCCACAGTGTTAACGCGTTATGAGTCATGTCAATTTTTGCTAGATCTGTAAGTAGTAGCTTATCGTTTGCAATCCTATGACTTGTGAGTCCAGTAGGTGGTCCTACTGAATCACTGACAGCATATGTACCCTCAAATTTCTCCACAATACTGCATCACCCTACAGTTCTTCCTTATCTGTCTACCACCCTACCCATGCTCTCCGTTCAGTCAATGACCTAAGAATATAAGAACTTTCCATTCCAGTTTCCAAGTCCTTCTCCTGAGATGCAACAGTTTTCCAGAATGCGCTACCCTGGACAAGAAATATCAACACCCAATCTCCACTCCTTCGAGCTCAAACATATTATTTGTATAGTGTACCACCCAACCTGACAAGTTTCCGTTAATATAAATAAATAATAAGGGAGCAGGCCCACAAATTTTATTTTCTGACCCATTAGAAAAAAATTAAAAAAAACCTTCTTAGCAACAGCTGTCGCTGAGTTATCTACTCCCTTTTGATCCTCAGCTGTGCCACACCGTATCATATGTGCGAGCAGGAAGTTCGTTTTTCCACTGATGCCTACTTGAGAGTCTTGTAAAGAATGGAGACACTGAAACCCTGTCCATACGACATTCTTTGCCAGTTGGAGTCAGAGTATCAGTCACGTGATGCAACAGAGGACCAAAAGGGAATTAACGACTCACAAAGCAAGATTAGCTTCTCTACAATTTACATCATGTATAATGTGTCAATGACCTGTTTTTTTTTGTGGGGGTGCCATATTAGATCGTTAATAATAATAGTGTAACACAAAATAGGGGCAACACAGTGGCTCAGTGGTTAGCACTGCAGCCTTGCAGTCCTGGAGTTCGAATCCCGCCAGGAACAACATCTGCAAGGAGTTTGTATGTTCTCCCCATGTTTGCGTGGATTTCTATAAAGACATACTGATGGGATATAAAAAAAAAAAAAGGGGCACAATCTACATTTAAAAAATAAATAATAATAATAATAATAATAATAATAACAACAACAACAACACATAGATTTTTTAAAAAAAATCAGAAGTGCGAAACAGCCCAATACGGCTGCAATGTATCACACCCAGGCCAAATTATCCCATAAATAACCAACTAGTGTAAGACCCAATTGCTGAGGTTGCTCCAAGTAGTCTATGGCAAGCTCCATCCTACACAGATGGCTTAGAAACCCAACAAACCATAGACATACATGAAGATGTACAAGAGGAACCTGACAACAAGGGCAATAGCATATCACTGCCAGCTAAAGGGTTGCACAGAGAAGCTCCATCATTTCCTTGCTCCTCCATGAATGTAAATGTGTATGGGGACTGCAAACTTTGTTTTTGGCTGACATCACATACGAGCTATACAGCACAAAATGTAATAGAAAGAGGAAGTGCTGTCAAGGACTGGGTGAAACAGCGTTCAATATACCATAAGGAAATATTTGTTGGACATACAGTAATATATTTTCACTAGACTATGCTTTCGGGTGGGGGAGTATTGGTTCTCCTTGTGAAGACCAGCTGGTGTCAGGAGTTTTACACAAAACAAAAATAATGCTCCTTGGAGAGGGCTGTAGTTAGGTTTTATCTACACACAAGGCAAATGTTCAGTTCATCAGTCTTACTACCAAAATACGGAAAACAGTGTTATCAGCGCCTGTCTGACAACCGGCACCAAGGGCATGTGCCCCAGTTGAGCCCCACAGCCTCTTCCAAGAGTTGAACATCAGGGGTCCCGGCTGTCCGACCCCCTCCCCTCCACCAACCACATATGGGGGTCTAAGCATGGTTCAACAAGGAAGTTCTGAAAACCCCTTTAAGATACTATAAACTCTCCTCTTTTGGAAGAGAACCAATTTCTAGACCTTTTTCCATGGATCATTGCCTCTTTATACTAGCTGAACCTCGCATGGAAAACCAATGGCCACCCTGTGCTGGATCTAAGGTATCTCATCCAACCAACCAGTGCCGTACTAAAAGCCCTAGCCACGTTTTCCATGGAATCTGTCATCAGGTGTGATGCCCTAAACCCCAACAATATACAGATATACTGGTTTAGGGCCCCCAAGCCTGATGACCGCTTCCCATTAACGGGACCTACGTAGCTTTCCGCCTTCTATTTAGAATTTCCATACAATTCTACAGGATGGAGTCTGCAGTTTTTACGTTCCATATGGAAATACCCTAAAGGTCTTCATACAAGACTTGTAAGATGGTTATTTCTTTCCCAATGGAGTTATGCAAGAAAACTGACTTAATAGAGCTAATAAATCTCCCCAATTGAGTGGAAGTGAATGATCCTCCAGGGTCCCGTAGGATTTTTATAACGGTATAGGGACTATACAATGCTATAATGACTGTCGATACCGAAGTCTCCATTACATAAATAGGAGACGTACGATATCAGACTACTAACAAGCGGCATCGCCGTGTAGTTCGTCAGTAAATGACAATGATTGAGACAGAACAGATGGACAAATTTACTTAAGGACTTCTCATTTGCTATGGATTACAGTAGCTATACTTCTATTAAATCAGGGCCAAGAAATCCCGGGAGCCAGGTAGGCCAATTATATGGAATATACATTATACTACGGACCTACTTTCTCCAGCTTTGCAGAAATGTATGGAAACATCCATTATGTGACAGAGTTCGGGGGATATTGTCACTCCTTAGGGAGAGACCACCATGTAGGTGTGTGGAGACTTGTTAAGCCTTTAGCACTCCACTTTGCAAGGAACTATGGGAAGAATATGCAAATCTGCCTTCCATGATGTAACCAGATCGAAACAGCTGTCCTCGATTGAGAGACTATACCTGGTATTAATCCCAGCGTCATTGCTAAACAAAGGCCTCTTGGAAGGTCGGGCATGAGGCTAAAGGGAGCAGCCATTATTGGGTTATTTCACTGGAATCCTGTCTTAAGACAGGCTTGCACATTCCAGTGAGTGCCCTCTATTGGTTTGCAACAATGAGGCAGCAACTGTCTTCCTAATTACATCATGGAAGGCAGATTTGCATATTCTTCCCATAGTTCCTTGCAAAGTGGAGTGCTAAAGGCTTAACAAGTCTCCACACACCTACATGGTGGTCTCTCCCTAAGGAGTGACAATATCCCCCGAACCCTGTCTAAGCCTCTCACCTCTACCAGGTTATAGTCCTCTCTACATCGGGCTGATGAGATCCAACCAGATCGAAACAGCTGTCCTCGATTGAGAGACTATACCTGGTATTAATCCCAGCGTCATTGCTAAACAAAGGCCTCTTGGAAGGTCGGGCATGAGGCTAAAGGGAGCAGCCATTATTGGGTTATTTCACTGGAATCCTGTCTTAAGACAGGCTTGCACATTTCAGTGAGCGCCCTCTATTGGTTTGCAACAATGAGGCAGCAACTGTCTTCCTAATTACATCATGGAAGGCAGATTTGCATATTCTTCCCATAGTTTTTATGTGACAGAGGAAAACCAGATCCAGAAGTCTAGTCTAATTTTTTCCAGCCACGGCTTTATTCAATGAAGGGAAAAAATGGCTATAAGAGTGCAAGTGTGATTTTCTTTAAAAAATTTCCTACAGCGATATTATTACAAAAATAAATATATTTCTAAAATAAATATCTTAATAGTAATATATAAAATCGCAGAATTCTCCTCTTGGGTAAAGTCTTATTACACTAATTCAATATATTTTTCAGTCACCCAGGTCTTGCATATGGCTTTGAGGTGACAATGACGACTGGCAGCTGATAAAGTAACCACAGAGGCTATACAGGGTTTGTACGAGGTCTCATTCTTCTTCTCCTAACTTTAGATGTCTACTCCGGGCTGCCGTTCAGTATAAATCCCGGTTTTCTTCGGTATGCAAATGAGTTTTCTCGCAGCACTGGGGGCGTCCCTAATGCTGCGAGAAAACGCTCCAGCGCTACCTCCATCTTCTTCAGGGACGGGTCTTCTCCGCGTCTTCTTCCGGCGGTGGCTTCAAACTTCTAGGCCACGGGCCTAGGGCGCTTGCCTGCCGGCCACAAGAAAACGGCCGCTTACAATACTGTGCAAGCGGCTATTTTCTTGTGGCCGGCGGGCATGCACTGTCGGCTTTGCCCTAGGACTAAAGCCTAGAAGTTTGAAGCCACCACCGGAAGAAGACACAGGGAGAGGCCGTTCCTGAAGAAGATGGAGGCGGCGCTGGAGACGTCTTTCGCAGCATTCAAGATGCCCCCAGTGCTACAAGAGAACTCATTCGCATACCGAAGAAAACCTGGATTTCTACTGAACGGTGGCGCAGAGAAGACATCTAAAGGTAGGAGACTTTGTTAAGGCTATTCTTACGTGTTAGGGACAAAAAAAATGACTTTTAATGATAGGATCCCTTTAAATAGAACAGTGTCCGTGGTTGAACATTTGCTTTAAAGGGGCTGACAAGTTCAATGTGTCTCAGCTTCTACGTACTGTACTGACATAGAGGAAACGCTCACTCTGGCCAATAGTTGGCTGAAGCTGTAACCTGCGTCAAGCAGTGATTGTGTGAGCATTTACCTCCTGTGTGTCAGATAGGACCAGGAAGGGGGAGAAAATAGCCAACAGCAGGAACTCCATCAGTGCCTAAATGCAGTAACAGGGGACTAGAGAACTATTTTTGATTATTTTCAACCCATTGTGAGCTGTTTTGGTTTTATTTTTTGCTTCTGAACAGCCCCTTCGCATCTGTTAATAGGCTCTGCTCCACAGCTGGATTTTTTACTGTAGCCTCTGCCATTCCTGAGCAACAAGTGCAGGTAGTTTTGTTACCTGATGTGCTATTTAAGCTGTGTAACATTAGAAGGGCGGGGTCAGACAGGGGGCGTGATTCAAAGCTCCAATCAGGCAGCCAGTGCCAGAGCTTAGTCACACCCCTGACACCGCTCACCTAAAAGTGCAGAGCATAGCATATCAAGCACCAAAACTAATAGAAGTGATTGTTCAGTAATGGTGGGAGCTAGAGAAAAAAAAAAACAACTGAGCCAGAATCAGTAAAAAGGTGGACTTGTTCGAGATGATGAAAGGTCCTCTTTACACCAAGTAGTAAGTAGAAACCAGAGTATCTGAAAGAACTCTGGTCGCATTTGGACCTGGGACACGTTATACGGCGAAAGTCTTAAAAACGTAGCCACAACTTCATGACTTGCAATGTGATACAGTCACCCAGTAGCGTCACTCTTACTGAAATAGTTATAACATGAAGAAGTTGTTCGACAGGTTTAGCTTTAGTTTACTAGGTCACTAATATTACCTTAAGTGAAAGCCGACAATCCTGCCCCTACAAATCACATAAACGCTGCGCAGGTTATACCATTAGAAACTATAACATTAGATAGCCCTGCCCTGCCTCGGGGTTACAATATGAATCCAGAGCACATGTATATAGTATTAGGTTTGATACGGCAGGAATGGCAGATGCTAAGAGTCCAGAAATCCATCTTAAACACTGGACTTACACCTCCTTCACTCGTAGCTCCCATGTAATGGACAAGAGGACTGTGTATTTCTGATGGATAACACAAAAGCAATCTCTGCTTCAGCATTACAGAGGCCAAGTGGCTTGTCCACCCCGGATCAAAAGCTGTAGACAAGTGGCAGCACTCCAGTAAATCTCCGCTCTGCGCTAATGGATTCCACCGCTAACAAGGTGTCAGGTTATTTTTAATAGGTGACTTTTGCTAACAGCGCAGGTCACAGAAGCTGCTAACAATCCTCCATGTGACTTAGTGGTGTATAATTCACCTCTGGCACCTTCAGATATGATAGTTTAACCCTTTTGTTTGGGCAAAGTTACAAAACAATGGGGTCATCGAAGACCTAATATTCACAGCCTGTTCTTGGGAACCGTGGGGGGGGGGGTCTGCAAAACGCCACTGAGTCCAATTGCTGGGACAAACAATGTTCAAGGGTCCACAAGGGAGACATGTGAATGAAGCGCATACCTGGCCATTGCTCCAAATCACTTAGGTACTTTTAGGACGGCATTTTGCCCCTAAGGGTAAGTTCACACGATGTAACGTTGAGCATGATTTGGCACGTATGCTGTGTGTCAGAGTTTACGCGCCGTAAAAGATCCCATTGATTTCAATGGGAGTTAGGAGCGTATACGCCACGTTATTTTGCGCCCGTGATTTTGCGGCCGCAAAATAATACAGCGTATACACTCCTAACTCCCATTGAAATCAATGGGAGCATTTTGAGCGCGTCATCTGCCGGCACGTGTATACGTGCCAGATCACGCTCAACGTTACATCGTGTGAACTTACCCTAAATATAACAAAACAGACGCTGCCTCTTCTAAATTTCAGTTCAAAGACCAAATTTCTAATAGTTTATATGGCATACAATAAACGCTTAACTTATAGACCCCCTTGTAGTACACTATCCTTAATACTGTGCCAAGCCTATGAGAAAAGACATAGTAACAGCTTATAGCTAAAAACAAGCAAATAGGTCACTTTCATTCAGACAGATGCATTGTGAATGCATGGACCGACCCCATGTGCATGAAGATTAGGCATTTGGTATGTAAATGAATCCGATACATATGCAAATTGTCCCCAGAGATCACATTGGGTAAAATAAAGAGAGAGTGAATAGCTCCGAGCAGACCGAGCGCTTGTTCTGTGCAAATTCCAAGGGAGTAAGAATTAAAGGGATCTTCAAGAAAATACAAAATCGCTAAAGCTTGAAGATCCTTTCCTGCTGCGGTATTCATTCACACGATTTACACATCTCTCTGGTTCACTGGGAAGACAGTATGTAGCTGTATACATTGGATAAAAGTTGGTAGGACTGTATATTATGTATAGTGGTGTCCTCTATATTGTAAGAGAGAAGGACGGGTCGTGTTGGTTTTCAATGTGCCTGATTTTTAATTTCCACGGGAATAGGAAATATAAAGCCGCCATAGATGTCTATCTATTCTCTCTACTTGAGAACACATGCATGCCAGGCTGAGCGTGCATGTGTATGGAGGGTTTGGGGAAAATAGCTGTCAGTCAACCATTATCTAAGGTGTATGAACCTGGGGTTTAAGGGGTCACATCAATAAAATAATTTATCCACAGGACAGAGGATAAATATCTGACTGCTGAGAGCCCCACCGACCCTAAAAAGGCAGGTCTTCCACTCCCATTGGGAATGTAGCAGTAAATGCAGAGGTCTCTCGACTCCATTTATTTCAATAGACATGCTGGTGATAGCCAAGTGCTATACTTCAGCCATTTCTGGTACTCCAATTGAAAAGACCAGATTGACGACATGTGTTTCCATTGCTACATTCTATAATGGGAGTAAAACAATCCTTATTGTCAGAATCGGTGGGATCTCAGTGGTTGGACCTCCACCGATCAGCTACAAAAATAAGATGGAGCTGCCAATGATCGGCAAATACATAATTTATGTCTGCAGCTAGAGTTATATATACAGGTTTCTAAGGCCTCATTGAGGCTATATTTTTGGTCTGTGTGCTATCTATGTATACAATGGACTGCACATGGGCAGCATATGGACCCATACTAGTACATAGGCTGCAATGCACACAACTATTCTTTCACACAGACCCACAAACTTTATAGGAACAATTGCAGCAAGCGCTATTTCTGTCCGTTTTGCAGAGACTAGGGAATCGGACATGGTTTCCCCAGGCTGTACCTTCCATGAACATTTGGATTAAATACAAGTATGGAAGTTGGTTTGCTGTGGTCGAAAATCCTTTTCACATATCAGAATGAAACAGTTTTTGCATTATAACATGGATTTTTAAAAACCCCATTTACGCCGGGATCATATCTGCATCGGGAGGTCATTCCGGTGCAGATCCAACAGAAATTACCACACGAAAAAAATTCTGCAGTCCTGCCTGTCTTTTCACCCACTGACTTCAGTTATAAAATATTGGACATCGAATGGACCCCCAAAAGCCTCCCTTACAGTCAACGGCTTCCGTCGGGCTCTGTTCGAGTCTGCCATTTTTGCAGTTTGTTTTTCTGATCCTCCGATGGACCAGAAGAATGGAAACCCAGCACAAATGTGAACCTTGCCTTAGATGTCATACATCTATACCACAGGGTAGTCATTCATCTGTAGCCGAAATCTTAAATGGGGTATTCCGGAAATTAAAAGTTATCCCCTATTAAAAGAATAGGAAATAAGTGTCTCATTGTTGGGGGTCCAATCATTAGAAAAGGGTCCAGTGTTGGCTATATCAATGTAGCCGCAGGTCACATGATCCTGAAGCCCCTCTATTCGTATGGCAGGGGTCACAGTGGTCGATCAGCCACCAGACACTTAGCCCCAAAGTAAAGAAACTTCTGAACAGAGGACAATACAAATAAAATAGGGTAGATTTTATTTAGTCTGAATTACGGTATTACAAAACAATCTCTGGGAAATCAGTAAAAAGATATTTATCGGACATGTTTCCTCATACAATACAGAGAAACGCAGAGTTTTCAGCAAATAGCGCTGCCATCATGGCAGTCCACCAGAACGCTATACAGTGGGCTTTGTGGGAACCATTTTTCTAGTCATCAATGGTTACTCATTATATTTTGTGGTCCTGTTAACCTCTATTATATACGTGTGGTAAACCACATTCTGTTTTCGCTCCGAAATCACCACATACGTCCTCGTGCTACACCCCAGTGTGTTCTGGGACGAGCCAAATAAATATCAAGCCTGTGGCAGGCAATAAGAACATGTGTTATAGTTGTGGGACTCCGACACACGAGCACAATATGGCTTCAATAAGAGAAGAATCCAGCAAATATAAGTGGTAATAATACGTTAAATGAAAAACACAGCTCATGGCTGGAATAATATCCCTCATATTAGGCCTTACAAATATTGTGTATATATGTGAGTCCCACCACTGGCACTCAACGCAGTAGGATAATGGGGTCCAGTGATCTCGCTTTGATTATTCTCTACGGTCACGGCAGGGCAATGGATAGGTGGCCATGTAGGCCACGTCTATAGGATTTATTGAAACCAGATAGTGGCCACCAGATGAATCCCCTGTGGGCCTCAGCCACAGTGGGCTCCCAGAAGCTCATATCCTATGTAATGCATGGCACAATACACTATATATACCATAGCATCTCATCCCGACTATGCATCTACATAATAGGCTGGGTAGATTATTTAAATAATGGTCCCATAACCCCCCATGCTTCTTTTGGTGGAAGTCCTTGATGTACGTGACTGCTGAGACCAATCAGTGACCTAAGAAAAGGCACAGGGACGTCACTCACATAGTTCACCTCTGACGTTCCGGGTCCATGACTTTTTGATTGGGGTCAGCAGCCACGTTCAGCGAGGACTTCTGCCAGAACAAGACCCCCAGAGCAGCAGGACCGGAGCACTTGGGACAGGTGAGTATGGTATATCCTGGACAACCCCTTTATAGTGTAACTAATGTACCTATTCATTCATAAAGGGAACACGAGACCCCTTATTCTGATATCAGTGGGGGTCCCAGTATAATTCTGAAGAGAGGGTGCTTTTTTTTGTAAACTGCATTATGTAATGCTATACCCAAAAGATTTTGAGGCCTATATATCATGCATTCCAGTTTTCTGGTGTACAAAGCATGATGAAAGTTGAAATTTTGGGCAAATCATTTCTGCAAACAATTTAATGTTTTCAAGCATTTTACATCAATGGATTTTTAACAAAAAGTGGGCGATGACATGGATGCCTCAGTTCAATACATTTACGCCAATTTGCAACAGGTAACTTCCACCGCATCTCGCTTGAGCGTTGAACATGCCAGTCTCTTCTAACTCTGTAGTACAGGGAATAATAATGCAATGTGAATGGTGTAGTCACTATTCCTTTTATTTTGCTGCTGGTCATGTGGTTAGCCGATTGACCTGCTGATTCACACACCAGCCCATGGCCACTTTTACTATGCAAGTCTATGAGACCCTGGATGTCACACTCGCAGACTTGCATAGTAACCAGGGTGTGATGAAAGAAATACATTAGTGTATGTATCATTACGGAATTAAATTGTTCATACATATCCTATATGAAAGTATTGTTTATGCATGTGTCATCAGTCTGTTACATTGGTATGTGTGTGTATATAAGTAATGTTGAGAAGGGGGTGGGGAAAATGTTTCCTCCTGCCAACAAGACCAAACATACAGGCAAGGCAAGTTTATGGCTTTACAACCTCATGGGCAGTCAAGCATAAGAAGATGTGACCGGCCATCGACCTCTATCCCATTTCCAAAGTACAGAAGAAAACAGTAGTCATTTCTCAGCTTATTCAAGATGTGGCAGGAAAAGTAGCTAAGCACAAACCACGAGCTTCACCTTACAAGAGGCTGTGACTACCTGCGAGCTTTTATCACATCTTGGAGCCAGCAAGCAAGCTGGGTGTTCCCAATCAATCAACAATCTCCTAAGCTCCAGGGAACCAAAAGGACTCCAGGTTATTAGGCTTATTCAGTGTTTCTCCTTTTATTTTAAAACGGTTTGCTTGTTTGTCATCTCTTGTCCTTTCTTTTTATATTTTGCACTAAGCACTTTAGGTATTAAGTTTTTTGGTCAGGATTTTGAGGCCATATTCAACTCAAAATCCTGACCAAAAAGACAGCTCTCATTGAAATCAATAGGAGCCGGTCAGTTTTCTCCGAGTGCCAGTTTGTTCCCGGGAAAAAGAAGCAAGGTGCTCATTCTTCAGTCAGTTTCACCTCGCAATTCGGCCGGAAGACACTCCCTCCTCCCGACTAGGCCCATTCATTAGGGCTAATCCGGAGCAGAGAGCATGACTGGATGCCAGCGCAGTGCACCGGCATTCAGTCGCGGCTACTAGAGACGAGCGAGTAAATACTTGATATTCGTTTCGAGTAGCCCCTCAATATTCGACTACTCAAATCGAATATCGAATCCTATTATACTCTATGGTGGAAAAATGCTCGTTTCAGGGGTAGGCAACATTCAATCAAAATGAACTTACCAAGTCCACGAGTGAGGGTCGGGCTGGATTCTCCGAGAAGTCTTCTCCACGCAGCGTCCCTGGGGCGTCTTCCGGTTCTGAATACAATCTGCCAGGCATTGGGTCTGGACGGAGCCGACTGCGCATGCCCGCACTACAAGAAAATGGCCGCTTACAGTCAAAGCGGCCATTTTCTTGTAGCGCAGGCATGCGCAGTCGGCTCTGCCCAGGCCCGATGCCTGGCAGAGTGAATTCAGAGCCAGAAGACGCTGCGGGGACGCTGCGCGGAGAAGAACCAGCGTTGATTGGCCGACTGTATAGCATTCGGCCAATCAATGCTGGTTCTGCATCAAATTTTTCCATTCGAATAGCGAGTGGTACTCGATCGAGTACGAGTATTTCGAATATCTACTCGATCGAATACTACTCGCTCATCTCTAGCGGCTACCCGTCTTTTGAACTGGAACCTGAGGTGGCCTCCACCTCAGGTTCCGGTCCAAAAAAACCCGTGAACTTACCCTAAGACTGAGTGAGCGGAGTGAACTGACTCCTGACAGCCGCACCCACGCCATCTGCTAGGGCAGCCTGTACGTGACACAGGGACTTCTGACTAGTACGTGAATCTGTGCCCAGTCTGCCGGGCACGCTTGGCAGAAAAATAAAGCAAATGTTAATCTGATGAGTAAGTGCACCATTCATTTCACATTAGTATGTCCCATATCCCTTGATACATTAGCCCCTATCCACTTGTATTTATTTATTTTTTTAAATAGCATACTTTTTTCTTTTTTTAGATTTTTTTTTTTTAGTTACACCTCACACAAAGTGGAGTGTAAACAGTCTTTTATGGATTAAAAAAAAAAATTACAGAAAGCAAAACATCTTGGGGACTCGGCATCTAAGTGTGAAAAGCTTTAGACTTGACAAAACCCATCCAACAGTAATAGGAAGACAACATGCAGTCAGGCAGAAGAGGTGTACATACCCAGCCCGGATGTGTTAATGGATTTTACGGACTTCTTCATCTTGTAGAGAATTGTGCGGTCGACATCTAGGGCCTGTAACAAAATACGGAAGTCAGTAAGTAAGAAGGGGCGGCCATTACACACCGGTGAGAGATGCCTTGGTCAGCAGTATAAATATAGAGCATAAATTGTGCTAAGTGCAGAAAGATAATCAATAAGACGCTTTCAATTAACTCTGTGGTCGGAAGACGCTTAAGAGGCGGAGGATTTATTTCATGCTGAATGCTGTGAATATTCCAGACAGGTTTAATGGCATTACACAACTTTACATTACGAGCAGTCATTTCCCATTGCTTATATAGCGCCATATAGACACTGGAGTCTCCCACATCAGTCCCGATCCCTGGTTGGGCTCAAAATCTAGATTGAAATATAATCGATGCCCCTATATATACGCATAGATGTCAGAATAGCTACGGCATAGATAGGGACATGATTGTAGCGATTCGGACACACAAAAGTTCTCCTCGACAAGATGCCTGATAGAAATCAGACCCTATTAAGATAAATGGAACAGATTTCCTGACAACAAAATTTGCCAGATGTGAATATACTTTGAGGCTAAGGCCCCACGTACTGAGGAAACCGCCAGCATTTCCGTAGGTATAATTGAAATGCTGCGATTTCCAAAACTGCGACGGTGTCTGCTGCGCAAATTTATCCGCAGTTTCTGGATGGGATTTGTTAGGTCAACCCACTTTGCAGGGACTGTAACACGATGCATTTTTTTTTTCTGTGGCATTTAGGCCACATGGGCCTCCTGGCCTAATACGGTTTTCCGGCCCAACATTCTGTATCCAGAGACAGCGCCACTCTTGTCTATAGGCTGTGTCTGGTATTGCATCTCAGGCTGGCAGTGAATGGTGGATGGCGGTGTGAGATGCAAAACCAGAGTGTGCGGTTTCTGAACATCCCTTTAAATGAAAGTCCAATACAGACAGGAAAGTCATGTAATAATCTGTGGCTTCAGTGATGGAAAACTCTTGTTTGTGAAGTGAGCGTGCACTATAGGGTACATGAGAATATTTCCTAGTTCCATTTCCAAATATATTAGTGTAGGGTCACGCATGTGTCCCCTGGCTGACGTCATCCAGGATGCATTGAGTGATGAGAGTAGAGGAGCGGAGCGAGGCTGGAGGTCACCTGGTGCTGACTGAGGAGAGATGTCTGGCTCCAGCCTAACCACCGTGCAGACAGGTCTCCGAAAATCAGTGCCAGGCACGGGATGGCTGCAGCGGCTAAGCCTAAAACAGATCCTTCTGTCAGTCTCTTCCTGTAATTCGGCCTCCTCTACGGATCAATTTATTTTTACTCTTTTACTGTGACTTGAAAGAAAAGCTGGAAAGTCAGAAAAACTGGAAGTGTTAATAAGCCCCAGGAGCTGCACTCCTGTACCCTACAATTCACAGGCAAGTGTTTTCAAGGATCTGCACGTTTCGTTTTTTTAACCCGGACCCATTCATTTCCATGGGAGAATTGGATCAGTTTTCATGGAGAGCTGACCCGTGAAAACAATAGAGCATGTCCTATCTCTTCACTGAAGACGAACAACTCAGTGGTGTGAATTAGATCTTGGTCTGATTCTAAACACATACAAATAAATATAAAATATATACCGTATTTATTAAATACACACACAGACCAATGAAGTTTTTAAAAGGAGTTGTTCAGGATAACCAGTTTTTTTGCATGGAACATGGGGAAGGTGAACAACAAACAAAAAAGTTCTCTGGTGTCTCTGACCATGGTCTGGTTCTTCTACTTCAGGGTCTTGTTTTGGCTGAAGTCCCCATGGCAAGTGACCGTTCTGGCCAATCAGAGTTCTGAGTCACTCGCAAATGTCACCAGTGATATCCCAGTTCCTTCCCTGACTGGCCTGAATGGTCACATGCTCTGTGCAAAAAACAAGTTATTCTGGATAACCCCTTTAACAATTACACATAGCATGTACTGTACCATGGGGGTGCAATATAAACCTACCGTATATACTCGAGTATAAGCCGACCTGAATATAAGCCGAGGCCCCTAAGTTTACCACAAAAAAACTGCGAAAACTTATTGACTCGAGTATAAGCCGAGGGGGGGAAATGCAGCAGCTACTGGAAAATTTCAAACATTAAAATGGTCGGAGTTTTTGGGTGCAGTAGTTGCTGGGGAAGGGGAAGGGGTGTTTTAGTTGTCTGTCTGCCCCTTCCCTGAGCTTGAGGACTGAGTTTTTTTCCCCCACTTGGAATTAACTTATCTCTAATGGAATCAAAGGATTGAACATAGCAAAATTCAACATGTCTGATCCTCTCTGAAGTAGGAAGTGATACACACATAGGAAAATCTGCCAGTGAAGTTGAAAATGCGCACATTCAAACAGCTTCTAAGTGTATGAGGCCTCAAAAGGGGCTTTCCACACTACAGATACCGTATTGATGAACTATCCTAAAGATGGTCAATACCAAATCGGTGGGGGTCCAACCCCTGGCACCCCCCATTAACTAGATGTTCTCAGCAGCTGATGCACAGAAAATGGAGCAGGAAGCAGACAGTGCTGTTCTCTGTGTAGTGGTGGATCTGAATCACTGTTGTTTAGGTCCCAAACAAATGAATGGTAGCTAATCAGCAGTACCTGTTCTGGCCACTACACACAGAACGGAGCTGTCTGCTTCCTGTTGCATTAAACTGGATATTAACTTCTAGAACAGCATATGTGTGCAGGAACCTCACCACGATCTTTAGGATGGGATATCAATATTTTCATCCCAGAAACCCCTTTAAGGGAGGTATAAAAAAATTAGCCAGCAGCCTATGTCTACACACTGTATGGTTCTGTCTAAGAATGTAGAATAAAATATATAACATTCGTTGAAATAGTATTTTCATTATTTTCCAGCACACTCGGCCTAAGACACACACAGATATTTATTATAGAGTAGTACGATGGTAAATCTCATGAATTATTCCACATAAGCAGCGGATATACATTTTTTAGGTAGAAACCCAATTATATTCCAGTCCGTGAGCACAATATATGCGCCAGCGTCAGGGAACCTCACATAAGCGCCTCTAATGGCAATGTCAGCTGCCAGTCACAATGACTGCCGCTCTGCCTGGCACAAGATTATGACTGACAACAGATAAACACGGAGTGTCACTTAACCCCTAGGTACTCCCCTCCTTGAATACAACTTATATACTGGTGAACTATATGCACTGCACCTGCATCCAGTTGCAGATAGCCATTTTTTCGGACCGGAATCTGAGCCAGCCTCCGCGTCAAATTCTGGATCAAAAAAACCCGTCTGAACCCGGCCTAATATTTACTCTTCCCCCTGTTGTCTCCCCTAATGTCTCGGTGTTATTTGTTGAACCCTATAATATGCACTCCTATATCTGTATAGCTCCTGTGGAGATAATAGTCGCATGCTGCAGCGCAATTCTTTTTTCTATTATATATTTTATAACCTTCAATAAAATTACCTTCAAACGTTCTACAATTGTTTAACCCCACCATACAAGCATCGCAGGTTGTCTACCGTTTCAGCTATGGTAAACTTTCTTTAACAAGGGCAGAGCTCAAAACTAGAAGGAAGATGAGAAGGCAGCGAGAACAGGTCTCTGAGAACATGAAACACTTGCAAAGGTCTGGAATTCCTCAGAACGGTTAAACCTACTAATTTCAATAAATTCCTATCTGTCACTTTACATGAGAATTACCGCCATATCGTGATCTGCAAGCTGTACTGCTCCAGCTGTACCATAAATACAGTAGATGGACTGGGAAAAAAAAAGGAAAAAAAAAAAAAAAAAGAATCCATGGATGGCTCGATCGATCGAGAAGGATGGATGGGTGAAGAAGGATGGATGGGTGAAGAAGGATGGATGGATGGATGGAAAAGGATGGATGGATAGATGGATGGATGGAGAAGGATGGATGGAGAAGGATGGATGGATGAATGGATGGATGGAGAAGGATGGATGGATGGATGGAGAAGGATGGATGGATGGAGAAGGATGGATGGATGGAGAAGGATGGATGGATGGAGAAGGATGGATGGATGGAGAAGGATGCATGGATGGAGAAGGATGGATGGATGGAGAAGGATGGATGGATGGAGAAGGATGGATGGATGGAGAAGGATGGATGGATGGAGATGGATGGATGGATGGAGATGGATGGATGGATGGATGGATGGAGATGGATGGATGGATGGATGGAGATGGATGGATGGATGGAGATGGATGGATGGATGGAGATGGATGGAGAAGGATGGATGGATGGATGGAGAAGGATGGATGGATGGAGAAGGATGGATGGATGGAGAAGGATGGATGGATGGATGGAGAAGGATGGATGGATGGATGGATGGAGAAGGATGGATGGATGGATGGAGAAGGATGGATGGATGGATGGATGGATGGAGAAGGATGGATGGATGGATGGAGAAGGATGGATGGATCGGGAAAGATGGATCTCACTAATCGTACAGGCGTTGGAGGCGCACTTGAGTAGTACAGGGGTCAATGGTTGACCCCCTACCAATCAGATATATATGGCCTATCCTAAGGATGGGCCATAAATAAAAACATTCCCAGGAAACCCCTATAATTTTATGATCTGTTATGTGGCCCTCCTCTATAAGCCCAACCTATAAAAGCGACCATTTTTGCTTCAGCATGCTCGAGTATCACCCGGTGTGCGGCTCTCCCAGGGCGATATCTCTGCTGTAGGTCATATGAGCAACATTTACAGCAAAAAGCAAATACTGAGAGCACACAAGAGCGTATGTCATGAGGGAACACGAACTGATTCTAATGAACCCAAGCCAGGCATATAAAGACGGGAGGGCAGGAATCCTACCCATCATGTAGGGTGAGTAAATATTTGGTGAGGAAGATCCTGACTAGATCTTCATGAGCAGATGGAGACAGGTTAATTCTGCACGATAACACTGGAGAACGGTTCCATGTTATATAATATATGTGTATGTAAAGCGTAAAGTACCTTGCCCACATGTGCATGTTTAATAAAGGTTTAGCCGATACGCTTTGTACTTGGTGCCCCCAATTTAGTCACCAGCCTTCAGACCTGTTGGCGAATGGCTTAAGACTCAACTAAATTTATGTTTTTCAACTGTACTGCAGAGAAGACCGCCATATAGGAGTATAAGATCAAGTTCCCCGTGTCTAAGAGGGATCAAATCTTTGATCCTGATGGAAAGGCGTCTATTAAAAGGGTGCCATTCTAGCACCTGTATTGCGGTAGCGGCTCCAAGATTGCCCAAGACGACTCTCCAAACGTCACCAGAAAATAACCCATTTTTAACCAATATTTTAAGTTAAATGTATTTAATGTATATTTCAGGTGGATTTTATCTTTCCCCATTGAAATAAAAGTTTCCATAAATCCGCCAACCATTTCTCAATTATAGCTCTTTATATGCCTTGATCATTTCCAAAACGAACAGAAAATCGCAGCCGGAAAAGCTTCCAAAAGGGCTGTCATCCAGCTTTCCCATACTCCTGAATGGCAGACAGACATACGTTTCATACTCTACAATTGCTTTGTAGTGAGGCACATACAGAGGACAACCCCTGTGGATGCTGCAATGGCAAACATCACAACTTGTCACTTTGGAAATTTTGTGAGGGTATATTTAAGAAAACAGCAAGGCGACTTAAGGGAACAGAGTAGTGGTGACTTATTCTTTTACTTCTGTACAAGAAAGGTCTGTAAGAATCCCCTTATCTTACAAGATGTTACATCAAGACTGAACTCATGTGACATACAGGCCCCGTGATTCACCCTGACAACCCTACGACCATGTAGTATAGCCTGCGGGGTGAATCATGGGTATTAGACGTTTACTGACAGACGGACATTTTTGTATGTCCTAAATGTCATAGAGGGAAAATCTGCCTTCATTGCTCCTTAATCATTTCATAGTAAATCAAACAGACATCCCTTTAACAAAAAGGGGCAGCACACGGACCCATTATAGTGAATGGAGTCATACACATACACTACATGCAGAATTTTTTTCTTTTTTGTCTACTCGTCTCGGCCATGCAAGTCTATGTGGCTGTAAAAATAAACAGACATCCTCCGTTTGTCGTGCATTTTTCACATATTCATAGTTCAGCGATGCCAAAAAATCAAGACGACGGCATCAGATTCTTCTAGTAGAGGCAAAAACAAAAACAACAACGAAAAGATGTTACACAGATGACACAGACCGGGCAAGAATCAAAAATGGAAGCCCACTAGGTTATACAACCTCTGAAATTTAATAGGCCGTAAAATGGATAATTTATGGGAAAGCAGCCTTTAAGGGGGGGGGGGGAATAAGGTGCAAAACTAAAAACAGCAGAACTTCTACTCATTTGATAAATCTCGCCCTCCAGTCAATTCGCTTGTATATACAGCACAAGATTGTAGGGGCCTGTGGGTGCGTTGCATGTTGCTGCTACAAGTAAATCAATACATACAAGCAGGAACTTCTGGGGCAACAGGGCTGGTGGGTAGATAAGTATGGATTCTCATGCCAATCTATGCAATTTCGTAATTTTTTTCTTAGAAAACGCTGGGGAGAAGTGGGCAAGATATATAGACTAGGAGATTTCTAAACACTTCATCCACATGCTGCAACCAAAACCTGCATTAGAAAGTGATCTATGCTGCGGGTTTTAAGCCCGCAGCATGTCATTTATTGCTTCAGGTTTCTCCCACAGCTTTTATCCTTTGCAATGGGGAGGCTATAAATTGGATTAAGACCTGCAGTAAAAATCTACCAATTTCAGAAGTTTTTTTTGCCACAGTGCCGTTGGGGGGGATAACTGCTGAAATTCTCCGAACAAGCTCCAGCTTTGTCCACATGACTGTAGTAGTGCACGGGTCCACAGAAAACGGAAAAGATGGCGCAGATTCATATGCAATCCATGGTAAGCGGACACATATAAATGGCGTCCATGCGCCATCTGTTTTTTTCATGGACCCTATTAATAAAACAGACCAAGCTGTAAAACACGACCTGCTCCATGCATTGTAGCTCTTCTCTATGACCCAGACACAGAAAAGTAAAATATATATATATATATATATATATATATATATATATATATATATATATGACCGTATACATGTCCATAGAAATGAATGTGTCTGTATACCATCTGTAATTACAGATAATTAATATATATCTATACAATAAGATAGATAGATAGATAGATAGATAGATAGATAGATACTTATTACGGTCATATACATGAAGCCCAACAAGCCATTTTTGTATCCACTCCTATTCTTCCTATTGACGGCTGCAAGTAGTAATATAAAGGCGCCATATTGCTCCAAGCTGCTACCTAGGGAGCTGATCATGTCATTCTCATTCTTCGAGTAAAACAGGAGTAAAGTCAAATGATCAGTTTTTCCTTCCCCGAGGCTTTATAGTGGGTGTGAGAGGAAAGAAAAGAAGTTAACAGAAGGAATTTGAGAACTCTCAGCACAACCACCAAGAATGTGAGAACACAAGGTAACGAGTCAATGGGGTCTGGTTAGTTCAGCTGCTGAGCGGGCACCGGACTGCACCCGGGCTCACCCCTATACCACCACATGTAAGAATACAGGGAGAATAGCTCAATACGCAAACATTTATTACATAAGGGGGTTATATTAAAGGTAATACCCTGATATAAATTAAAGGGAGTGTCAGCAGAAGCCAGCTTTGCACCAGAATCACATACCGTAGATGTATCAGTGCCAAGTGTCAAGATATCGCTTGCATTGTTAATATAGAAATGAGCTCTTTGGAGCAACAAGGGTGTTGCCATTGCTCCAAAGAGACAAAACAATGCACCATTTCTATCACTCCCATAGGGATAGTACAGGCTATAGGGATCATTCATGAATGTATTGGGTGTAATTCTCAAAAATGTACTGTGGTATAAATACCAAAAATCTACACAAATAACTTGTTAAAATCCCACAAAAATAACAAAATAATAATAGTAACAAACATGTATGATACCTAACGGGCTACAAGGTTACTTCGCATTGTACCGTACCCCGCCCTGTGCCCCTTGGATCACCGTCAGGTTTCCTTCCAAGCTGGCGCGTGCGGGCTTGTAAGGTTTGCAGCTTTGGACAGTAAAGATGTGGGTTATGTATGGATTTATCTGGCGCCATGTGTAGATATGTTTATCTACATACAACATATGGAGAGCTCCGCAACCCACAGCTGCTGATGCCAGACATATGCCAATTACTCCTAGCACATAAAGCCCTCATCTACCTGCACATATGGTACTGTGCAGATGTTTTAGGCAGGTGTTGAAAAAAAAAAACCTGCAAAACAAGAATGCTTCCATAAATAGAAGTGTTAATTTTGTCACCACCTTTTGTCTTTCATCAGTTCTTCTCCGTACACTTGAAGACAGTTTTTGAAGGAACTCGGCAGGGAGGTTGTTCCCGCCATTTTGGAGAACTAAGCCCAGATCTTCTGTGGATGTAGGCTTGCTCCAATCCGTCTCTCTCTTCACGTCATCCTAGACAGACTGAATGATGTTGAGATCAGGGCTCTGTGGGGGCTGTATCATCACTTCTAAGACTTCTCCTCTGAAGAGCCAAGGTCAAGCCAAATATTGATGGATATAGATTTCACTTTTCTTCATTATTTTCAATCGGACCTAAAGATTGCAGCAGGAAGCTGAAAAAAAAAATAAGCGTCCTTCTCCATCCATCAAGTCCCATCAGCAACAGAAAACCATACCGGAGTGCCGACGCCGACTTTGTCGCGACTAGACCAAAGCCCAATACAGTGGGCGAAAATGAAGTGGAATTTCTTTTCATTTTCCACTAAGTGAACATACCCCAAGAGTTGTGTGAAAATGCAAATAAATAAATAAATAAATCCACAAAAAGGATTAAAGGGTTTCTGCACAACTATGATGTTAAATCGCCCGCCCTTAGAATAAGTGGACACGATCAAAGAACCCCCACCGATCAGCTGGATCGAAGGGGCTGTGGCTATTGTGTTTACACCTATTCACCGCTTTTTAAGCACAGCGCCGTAGATTCTATAGTGGCTGTGCTTGGTATTACAACTTAACCCCATTCATTTGAATAGAACTTAGCTGCTGAATGGCCCGAGCAGAGGACGTAGATTTGACCCAAGCACCACAAAGCTGTTCACACTGCGCTGATCTAATATTTTTGGTCTATCGGTAGAAGTTAAAAGTCAGACGTTGGTCAGTTTGAGGTCTAGGAGCAGCTTTAAACATTTGCAGTGAGAAAAGTGTAGTTCCCCTTTAAATAAAATGGAAATTTGTAGGATAGCACCCAGTCATAGCCCTCAGGAGAACACCTTCATGGTGTATCTGATCACAACAAAGATACCGCCCTGAGCTGGACAGTCTTATCAGCGCCATCATTATTACCCACTTGTAAATGAAGAAAATAGAATATAACCTTCACACACCATCGCAGGCGCTGAAGAAAGAACAGGATATGAGAAAGACATCAGCCCCGAGCTCCGCTACAGTGTCATTCAAGCCTTACTACAAAGGGCAGGGGGATGGGATAAAGCATATTCATTATAAAATTTATATTTTCCCCCTAGATTGTTCTGATCTAACGTCAAACATCGTTTTGAATAGAATGCAAAAACGACAGTGAAGACTGACACAAACATCACAGGCAGAATGGAGCAACATGGTATGTAACTTTTCAGGAGCAATGATATTTTAGGACATTTAGGGTCTGTGGAAATCTAGTTTAGTAGTGTTCTAGTGGGGACTAGTCCTAAAAAGGTAACATATGTACTTACAGGTAATACACAGGGGTAAATACAGTCCTAACAGTACACTAGATTATTACATTATCCAGTAACGTCACTGAATAAGAGGCAACAATTTACATTCTATGAACCAATTTGATCCCAGAGTCTAAATCAAGCATAAAAATGAGCAATTTGTCTGAAATTCCTCCAATCATATGGCATTTATTAAGATACGAGTCTCTGCGATAAAACAGTCGCCGCCCAGTGACTTCACAAAGGCTCTTTTCTTTTATATGGCGCAATGTCAAACCCAGTGAACGGTCCCGTAACCCGCAGTGTCCGCCCCAAAAACAGTCCACATGCAACTATTAACCCTTTATTATGTACAAAGCATTACGGAAGCTCTCGGGGGACAAAAACTTAGCTGTACACGTATGGTGAAGTCAATTTTAATCCGGTATCAATAATAACTAGTAGGTGCTGTGTTATCAAATGTCATAGAAAAATATTTATCTTCATATAGCAATTTTATAATATATATATGTAATGTAAATTATACATAATTTTTCTATAAATACACCATATATCCTACTAATATTATAAAATGTGAGTTTGTGTGTTCGGATGTTTGTTCCTCAATCACACAAAAATGGCTGAACGGATTTGGATGTAATTTGGCACATAGATAGATTGTAACCTCGATTAACACATGGGCTATTTTTTATTCTGGTAAATGACATGGCTTCACGACTGTTATGAATTTATGTTCATATACTATATTAAACTTCTCTTGCAGCAGCTTATCTCTGCCAGGTCGGTTATCTCTCTGTGTAAACACACGCTACCACTGAGTCCATTGTGTAACTGCATTTGTATAGTATCTGATCTGCTCCAGGCAACATGCTGACATACTGGATGGGAAAACACCTTTAATCCAAATTGGCAGTTTGCTACTTTTAAACATTCCAGGAAAAATAAAATCTAATTTGTTGCAAAATTCTAAAACAACGACAGCTATGAAGGTAGCCAGAAGTCACAGAGTTCTCCTCCAGCAGAGCTGAGGGGGATCACTGGCACCAACACCACACTCATTATATGGCGTCCCAGCAAGCTACTGAGATGCCGGAACAATCAAAAGCACAGTGTGAGGAACAAGTTCAGTGGCAGGCCAGCTTAAGAGCTGCCGAAACACCGAAGCAGGTGAACCATCGACGGCAGCAATTTGCTGAATGTAGGCGGATCATCGAAGCCAACAACACACAGACGAAGTCTTGGGCAGAGGCTAGTATTTTTTTTTATTTTTTTTTTTAATTTACAAATATTCTATACACACATACATATTACACATACCGTAGTATCACATAGTATATATTTACATATGAAAAGTAGAGACGCCAACCCAAAATAGATTGCTAATATAAAATCTGACATTTCATTTTTTCTCTGTTTTTCTGATGTCTTGGTGATTTGTCATCTCCGCTTAGTCTTCTTCTACTGAACTTGTGAGTCAAGTGGAGGAAATGAGTACCAAAATATCAGAATCTTCTAGATGGTTAGAAGAGATCATGAAGGATAAGGTCTGTCATGAGATCTCTTGCGAACGTACCGCAAGGGTCAGGACAAAACATTAGGTAACCCATATAGTAATGCCGTGAATCTACCGCGAGGGCCCAGTCAGAATATCGCTCCAGCCATCTTAGTATTGTGTCCGTGGTGAATGAGATAATAGTACATGGAGAAGTTCCCCGGGTGCACCACTATGCAGTGGATGGTGCTGCTGCCGCCCTCCTATTACTTGAATTCCAGCCCCCAGAGGCTGCTGCAAAGCAGATTTGAGTGGAACTGGGTGTCCCGTGGAAAAAAAAAATTGCAAATTTCTGCATAAAATTTATACCTGGAGCACAAGGCATAAGAAATCTTCCCCAATAAGTCAGTTAACTTAGCTAAGTGCTCATTCACACAACAGAATTCAATGGCCATATGCTTGTCATTGTGTTAACAACCAACGCATATCCCTATACATATTAATGGATCAATTCACACGACCGATAAAAAAAACCCAAAAAAACAGAACATGCCATTACCTAGGCCCATTTCACGGATGCTTCAATAGACTCAAGTCTTGAGAGCAAGCCACACTTGCCTGAATATGCACTGAGGCTAGATTCACAATTGCGCCATGCTCTCCGTCGTGGGACCCAAATAATGGAGAGCCTGTACGTTAAAAAAACGCTTTCCCCCAGACATTAGTGGACCCCAAAAACTGGGTTTCAGTATAAAACTGGAGGAAAGAAAAGTTTTCCATGCAGTCTTCCATTTCTCTCTGCCAATTTTTGGCGGAATCTGTGACGGAGTCTCTGATGCAGCCGAGACTGGCAGAGATTGGTACAACCAAAGGAAGGCGACTTCTTTTGTCCAAACTAACTGTTCACAACTAGGGGGCACAACGCTGTTTTAGGAGTTACCGTATATACTCAAGTATAAGCCGACTCGAATATAAGCTGAGGCCCCTAATTTTACCACAAAAAACTGGGAAAACTTATTAACTCGAGTATAAGCCGAGGGGGGGGGGGGGGGGGGGGAATGCAGCAGCTACTGGAATTTTTCAAAAATTAAAATTTCAGAGTTTTTTCACTATTTTATGGGAGATTCTATACATTACTACTGGTCATAGATCCCCCCCCCCCTCCCAAAAAAAAAAAAAAAAAAAAAAAAAATTCGGCTTATACTCGAGTATATACGGTAAGTAACCACACTAGATCTCCACATGAACGCGACCATGTAATGGCGTCACCCACCAGTCGCCTCATCTGTTACCAGGCAACGGCTTGAGTGTATCCTTAATTATTCATTAGGAATGAAGACTTACCATAAGAAACCTCAGAGATTCCACTAGTTATTAGCCAGAAGATAAATTAGACCCTGTGCGATCCTATCAGAACAACTTCTACCCCCCATCCATTTAGACTGTATTTCGTATAATATCTAACAGGCGAGCAGTGACCTGTATCATGTGACGGAAACTTACAGAAACTCCGCAATAAAGCAAAATGTTCCTAGGCGGAGCGATTCCCATATTTCATCACCTATAGATTAACTTGTTGGAATAAATCACACCATGCAGAGGGAATTGCAGCGTCTGCACTGAACAAGCAGGAGGGATTAGTGTATGAGCGATGTGCGTGACCGTACTCTCTGATGGATTGGATTTTATGGAACTGGGGCCGTGCAGAGCTTTTCCTGAGCAGATACATGGAGAATCCATTATTGTGTGTGACTCACTGGATCGCCCATGCTGCACCTACTGAGCGGACTGCAGGCTATTATATGACCAGGCACAGCTATAGTCTAGGCCTACAGAAGTATCATGTAATATTGATGACGTCATCCTAGACGCTAAACCTGTGCTAAAGTTATATTAAAGGGGTTTCCATGATTTTCAGACCTAGGCTGTCAAGATCAGATCGCTTGGAGTCCAAGTTGTGGCACCCCACCGATCAGCTCCTTGACGCAACACCATATTTTTGTAGCAGCTTGAATTAGCATTGCATCTCCATTGTTCGATGTCGTCGGGGCCCAAAATAACAGAAAGGTAGAACACTAACCAGTGGCTACACACAGAAACCAAAAGACCTCCATGACTATAAGGGGGTCCATCATTTTTTATCTAAAGACACTGAAGGAAAAAGTCCTCCGGTCGGAAAGGAATTTTTTCCCCTGAAATAGGGCAATTGGCATGAGCCTCATGGGGTTTTTAGCCTTCCACTGATCAACGCTGTAGGGGATTGTAGGGTTATAGGTTGGGCTTTATGGACTAACTCTTTATCCAACCTCATCTACTGTGCATGTGCAGGACTTTCTTCTGAAAATTTTTGGCACGCACTGCAACGGAGTCTCCAACAGGGAATCTGGCAGAGATGTGAATGTAGCCTTAGTCCTATTCACATCACCTGTCTGATGAAGACCCATAACTCAGCTCTACATTTTAGAGAGAACGCTCTTTTGGTCAACAGTCATTTCGCCTGAGACCTCTATACACATTGAACACTCAACCAACCAATCCTTTTCACCCGCCTCCACCTGTGGCCATTGGGAGACCCCCATACACATTAGATGGTTGTCTGGTTCCATTGATATCAGCAGATTCAGGGCCCATACATAACCAATGTGTACAGTCAGCTGATCATTGAGGTGCATGCAAATCGGTCCCCACTGATCTGATATTGATGGCCTATATTAAAGGGGCTCTATCAGCAAAATCATGCTGCTAGAGCCCCACATATGCGTGCATAGCCTTTAAAAAGGGTATTCAGGCATCGGTAAAGTTATATTAAACTATCCCCCCCCCCCCCCCCCCCGTTTTAAAAAAATAACCTAAAAAAGAATGTGCTCTACTTACGGATCGTGCACGCTGGGCGGGCATTCAGGGTGTGTCTTCATCTTCTTCCCCGCCTCTTCTTCCTCCGGTCCCATCTTCTTCCAGCGCTCGCTCGCGGACACTGACATGGAAAAACGGCCTGGGCGCATGCGCAGTAGCATGCGGCTTCTACTACGGCTACTGCGCATGCGCCCCGGCTATCACTGTCCGTTCGCGAGCGCTGGAGGAAGACGGGACCGGAGGACATCGGAGGAAGAAGAGGCGGGGATGAAGATGAAGACACACCCTGAATGCCCGCCCAGGGTGCATGTTCGGTAAGTATAGCACATTCTTTTTTAGGTTATTTTAAAACGGCGGGGTAGTGTAATATAACTTTTACGGTGCCTGAATAGCCTTTTTAAAGGCTATGCACGCATATGTGGGGCTCTAGCAGCATGATTTTGCTGATAGAGCCCCTTTAAGTTTCAAGACAACTTTAACATCTTTGACATAGACAAAAATAAGAACCATAATAAAATTCTAAACAATTATATATCCATAATCACACAATTTCTGAAAGCCAACACTAAGAAGATGCCACCCAACATGTAATACTCATGGACACCTTCATGCGATTTTGTATCAAAACATAATATTTAGCTTAAAAAAAAATGCATAAAAATGTGTTTGTGGCTAAAAATAACGCTAAAGTATAGAATCTAAATGATCCTAAATGATATACAATTATACAGCCATAAACATACAATTCCTAAAAGCCAACACTTAAAATCCTCCCAGCATGTTACGCTAGGTTCACCCTAGCATCAGCTGCCCGTTCTAGTTCAGTGGTGGACCAGAACAATGGACAATAGCGGTTACCTACAGATACCATAAACTATTACTGAAAGCGGCGAACAAAAAGCAGCGTGTAGGATTATTTCGTCTACAGATTTCAGGAGGCCATTACATTGTTCTCATTAAGCTCATGGCATGCAGTGTTACCGCCCATTTAACTAGTATATCCAAATTTGAAAGAACACTAAAAGCGCTTATATCTATGGAATAGCTGAACAGATTTGGATAAACAAAGGACCAGGGTGAGCGCCCATCAGAGGATTCATGTCATTGGGTGACTCACACACGGTGACAGATCCTCTTTAGAGGGACCTACTTTTATGTTTGCTATGGTGCCCCATCATTCATATACACCAACAACGATAACTAAGGCTATACAATATCCAGGATCAAAGACTCAATGTGCCATTATCCTCTACAGAATAGTATATACCTGTAAGATAAGAGAACACTTCCATACGTTCTGGGATACACCCTATTAATAGGATTACATAACTCAACAATGCCAAATATACCACAGAACATTCTGTAAAAAAGATCTATGGGTGTAACGTCTGTCAGTATTAATGCTGGTGATACAGTGTACCTAATCACATGGCTGTCATCGGGAGACCAAATTCATTCATTGTAGGGTCTCAGAGTAATATAGCAAATGTCATCTGCAAATCTCTGCCGCCGATCAGGAGCGCCAATGACTCACAATCCATCTCTTTAGCACACAGATGGGCTCAGGTCGCCCGCCAACAGATTTATTACAGGGCTCTTGGCTGCAGAGACAGCAATAAAGTAAAAGTTACATCATCCATAATAGGATGACATCATGCAGCAGTGTTATAAGGGATATGAACTCTCCAGATTAAGCGCGCCAGGCAGAGTCCCAAGTATTCGGAAGGAGCAATGTTTCCGCAGAGTGAGGAAACTTAAGTGGATTTCTTCTTAAGTACAGGCAAAATTTTTTCCCACAGCTGAATAAACATAGATTAAGAATTATTCATAGACCAAATCATCAATATATCATTACCTTTAATGACTACAGACAGACATAGCAGCCACATCGCGGCTATAGTGCGGGAGTTATGCGGCCAAAGACTTGCCAACATATGGTTTTACCATAAATTTACTTGAAAAACCAGGCGGACATTATCAATTTAAAAACGACAGTCTTGTGGTAAAAGTTGCACGATGACGCAATTTTCAGCCACAATACCCTTATACTAGGCCTTGTTCAGACATGGAAGAACTGTATGAAAAACCCTACCCAGAGCATAAATTGGGTGAATTTCAAAAAGGAAGGTATGGACAGCAAAGAGTCACATCGGAGCCCAGGGAAAGTGAGAAACCATTTTTATTGAACACCTCCCCTGCGCCTCCAGCAATTTTAGGATGTGGTTTGGACAAACCGCCAGACAAATCTTGTGAGGTTTGCCCCAACCCATGACCATACTGTAAAAGGGTGAGACCTAAATAACTGGTAGTCAAGGTAAAATGCCCAGTTAATAGAGATTTTGATTCAGGTCATATTCGCCCAGGCCTACTTGACAGACCAAAAAGCGAGATGTGCCGCTCTCACATCAAACCCGTGTTCTCACCGTTCTGTGGTGAAATGGTTGAGAAAAAGGATGAAGGTGTAGGATGACGGAAAATGTCATCACTGGATAACGGGTGTTCGTCCAAATGCTAAAGTCAATAAGACTTCTTCACATTCATTGTTACGTGTGACATATGTCATGTAAAATTATTAACGTCATTGTTACAACCTGGATGAGATGATGGATAGGACAGTGTACATCAAATATACACCTCTGGACAGAGAAGAAACCCAAAGCTTGCCTCAAAGTCAGTTTGAGTTGTCAACTGGCAATGGAGACTTGTGGACTTGTGTACCGGCACTACCCAACCAGGGATTTTTGGAAATCTGGTGGTGGAACCCCAGGATACAAGAAGACCAATACCAGTTATGTTGGCAAAAGGAATGATATCCTGCTCCTACACTTAGCGAAGCAGTCAATCAATCTCAATGCAAATAATGAAAAACCCGTAAAGTGCAACAAAGTGAAAACACAAATGAACAAGATGGCAGGTCATCAGGTGTGGTCAACGCGACCAGTTAATGACTTACTTGTGTTCTCTACCATAACAGAGTCATTTGCAGGTCAGTATTGCCATTCTAGGGGAACCCTTTGCCGAGTAAGTGAACTTACTACTCCCCGCCAATAAAAACATAATGGGGGGAGACCGGATTTATCAAGGCCAGTGTATTGTAAGTCGGTCTTAAAGTCCCCTACACTGGTGGAGGATGCAGTTAACTCACGACAAGACAAACAAACCTCCAGCGTTCCTGGATAAACTCTATGCCAGTCGGGCAGATTCTTCGTGAATCTGCCCCATTGAATTCTTGTGAATTATTTGTCTATTATGTCATATTTCCATGCGGTATATTTTCTGTTAGTGATAAGCATACATGTTGGGACAAAACCAAGGAATGTCATGTATGTAATGTAAAGTAACAAAGTGGTCATACCAGTAATGATACGGTTACACCCCATAGATAGCAAATTATATGGATGTGATATTAACGAGATATTGTAAGACCACATCAAACATCGTAAGGGTCATGTCCAATAACAGCGCCATTCACACGTGGCATTAATAACAGTCTATTAGTTATAGTTTTTCGGATCCTGAGTAATGAATTATACTACATTTGAACAAAATCCTAAAGATTCCCATAGACAAAAGATAAATGTCACGCAAAATTGACGATTTTGCCCATCTCAGCCAAAGATAATTATATGCGACTGATCACTCAGACCCTCGCCTGCCAAAAATGTGACAGGATTAGATTGGATGGATTTAGTTTTACATTTAGCGCCTAATTCCTCTGTGTGAACATATCCCAATGGTCAGATGATTCTTAATAATGGATGGAACACAGGATGTGCAAATAATACTTGTCTTTTGCGTACAACTTCTTTTAATTGCTTAAGACATTTGACCTGTTTCAAACGATTTACCTGCCTATTTACTAATATTTTGCCCCCACACCACCAAAAATAAAAGCTAAATTAACTTGATCCTCACATCTCTGAAAAAACCCACTGCACAACGCAACCGTAGTCTCTACATGTTTTCAGGAACAGAGAGAGGAAGGAAGAAGCCTGCTCTGAGTAATTCACATGCTGGAACGTGGGAAAACAAAACATTCTGTAACTTATTCCTACGAGTGCAGATTACGTCTATGGCCGCCATACTATAAATACATAGAATGTAATGAGTGACTTTATATTGTGGATGACATGAACATCTGGAACAGGACAGACAGTCCCTCAGAAATAAACAAAAAGATTAACGGTTTAGGTAGATTACACAAATGGTGGAAAATATGGCAACTGCGATATAACAAAGAGACCGTAAATGGAGGATTAGACAGGAGAGGATGGACTGAAAAGCTGCAGAGTCTTATCCCAGCAGCCTAATAAACTCAATGGATATTTACCAGCAATGTGCAATGTCCTAGTGGTTAGTATTAGGAGACGTTCACCTTTAGAACTACTTCAAATTCTGAGAAATTCTGACATCCAGAAAGTCTGATTGTCCAAAATAGAAATAAAAAGCTGAGCCGTCATTAGCCGTGAATTAGAGATGTCGCCCTCCATCACATGCTGCAGAGGTGCACTGTCCTAAAAACTGGCACCAGAGAATGCAGTGCCTAAAATGTCACATTTCACAAATAACATACGCTTCTGCTAGGTTCGTACTAGCTTCTCCGTCCCATAAAAGTCCTGCATGGAGGAATTTTCTCTCTGCCGTTATTGGCGGAAACCCGTTAAACCCCATTATAGTCTATGGAGTCTGTGTTTTTCTGCATGTAACCGCTTTTTTCAATGGATAAGGTTTCAGTCTGTCGGGTCCCCAAGCGATCCTAAAGTAGGGAAACCCAAGCGATAGTGTGAACCTCGCATTAGGTGTGCACAGTCTTGGGGGAGGGGGGGGGGGGGAGATTCGCATTGACAGAGTCTAATGACTGTGTGGTACCCATTTGTTCCGCATGCACTATTTTTTTTTCCTCACAGATCGGACTCCAAGGTCTCATTCACACGATACGGTTCATCAGCCGTTTGCTAGCAATTATTAGTTTCATGGATCTATAGACTGGATAACCATCTTGTTTCTGTAACTATTTATGCAGACCCCCGCAGATGTATAGGTAGGTGTTCAATGGTATAGTCAGTCACATTTATTTCACCATGCGTTTCGATCTTCGAAAGTCACATGGGTAACAAATGGAGCGGCAATGGACATGCCTGACCACTGGTCCTTGCAAAAACGGGACAAGAGACCTCATCCTTATGGTTAGTGGGGAGTGGTCGGTACAACCACAACACATTAAGGGCTTCAGCGGTCTTCCACTGTATATATATTACCATAGTCGTTGAGGCCAGCGATTGGCTGCAGTGGTCACATGGGTGTACGGAACGTCACTGCAGCAGAAAAATCAACAGAGACCAGCAGGGTCAACCCCTTTATACAAGTCGGCCACCTAAATCACCCTCTTTTTGTAGTGGGCAGCTTCCCTGACAACAAGGGTCCGACTGCTGCAATCTCCAGATATCCGGCCCTCTCTCCAGAGGGGGATGCCAGACTTGTAAAGACAGACGTGTCAGAAGCCATACTTGTCAGGTCAGCCGCTGTCAGTTTACTATATACAACTACATTTCTGCTGGGATAATAACATAATAATAGACTTGTCGTTGAACAGTCTCGCAGCCGCGTGCAATAGCGTCAGCCGATACAGATCTCATATCAGATCTCACACTTTATAGAAATGAATGCAGTTTTTACACCGAAATGGAGAATAGTACGGAAGTCTCCATGACAGCTGCCTGCCTCTTGTTGCCATGTGCTAGAAATATATACTGTATATGTATACAGTACAGTAAAACAATACGGCACACACAGCCTTATAGGGGCTGTCCATGCTCCAAGTCCAATTTTTCAAACTGATCTATTCACAGGATAGGACATCTGTATGTAATCTGTAGCAATCAGACATCTGAACCCCGCACAGATCAGCTTCTCTGCGCCGTCTGGGTGCCAGAAGCTATAGCAGTGGACTGGCAGCACATGCAGGCTCTTCTATTCTATTCAGCAGCACTGTGCACTGAATAATAGTATACGTGCCGCATGTCCCAGACTGACGATGGTCATGTAAAATGGAATTCAGAGTATCATAGTTAGAGTGAGCTCCTGAATGGCCGGATCACTACTGTACTGAACTGATCACTCTATGTCCGTACAATACCGCAGCAGTACTGGGAAATATATCCTAACTATGGGATGAATTGTTGTCCATGAACCGAAGCATAGTGGGTGACAGCTGACATTTTGGGTTGTCACCTATACTGTACAAGAAAGATTATAGTAAACATGCCACGTGATTTCTGCTGTCTTATAAAACATCAATATATGAAAGAGGAGAGAAGCTAAACTCTGTGATATATAGGGTTATAGGATAGAGGAGAGGAGCTGAGCTCTGTGATATATAGGGTTATATGATAGTGGAGAGAAGCTGAGCTCTGTGATATATAGGGTTATATGATAGAGGAGAGAAGCTGAGCTCTGTGATATATATAAGGTTATATGATAGAGGAGAGAAGCTGAGCTCTGTGATATATAAGGTTATATGATAGTGGAGAGAAGCTGAGCTCTGTGATATATAGGGTTATATGATAGTGGAGAGAAGCTGAGCTCTGTGATATATAGGGTTATATGATAGAGGAGAGAAGCTGAGCTCTGTGATATATAGGGTTATATGATAGAGGAGAGAAGCTGAGCTCTGTGATATATAGGGTTATAGCAAACACTAGCCCAGTTCCTAAACTGAAATTCTTAAGGAGGATAAATTTTTAACTTTTATTTTTGTTCTGTCTAAAAATAAACCGCATTGGCCGTCCATGCCTCCTTTGATGACGGTTTTCTCTTAGCACACTGCTCTTATCGCTGCCTTTGTTCATCTGGAAGTAAATTAGGCTTCCCATTTCCATTGCTTTCCTGAGTCTATACACGGCAGCTCGGAGCTGGAGGAAACTTTCATGTCACATCAATGTCACTTGTGCTCACAAGGAATGTCAGAGGCTAATCTAAAATCAGCAGCGCCAGCCCCCTGACAAAACCTTGTAGGCCTCTCCTGTACCTTCCAGCTAGAGCCAGGCAAAGCAGTGCTGACAGCGAATGAAGGCCCGCACGGGGGATTGCTATGTGACAAAATCCCAGTTGGGCCAGACAACATCTGTGAACAGGGTTTCCAAACCAAACACAACTCCGCTATACTAGGATATAATACTGTTTTGCTAAACATTACCCCTATGTACAACAATGGGGTCACATTTAGCATCTACAGGATAAGTAAAAAATTTTGATAGACCGGGGCCGTACACCATTTAATAGACTCTGAAGTCTGCCATACACATTTAATTTTCACCACACAAAACGTTGATTCATTTATTTTCAGCTTTGAGATGGCCAGCTATCGGACAGACAGATGCCATGAATCATTCTTCACGGCTGGCCAACGACAGACTCGAGTCTGCCCAAAACAGATTGTCCATGCCGTCAGTCGAAAATGCCAGTGTTTGGTAGGACTGACTGCTTCAGAATGATCAGCCAAGTTGTGCAGACTAAGCCTAGGTTCTCATCGTCGCCGGGTTTCCGCTCTTCTGGTACGTCAGAAGACTGGAAGAACAGTGTACAAATATACCACGCACAAAGGGAGCCCAAGGGATCCCATTAACTATAATAAGGTTTGCCAGGTGTCGAATGCCCATTAATTTTAACTGAAATTGGCATAGACAAAAGAAATCAGGCTTGCAGGATTTTTTCGGCCAGCAATTTTAGACGGACTTGTGCTGAACAGTGCGCTCCATGCAGGTGTGAAGTGAAATGTGAAGCGTTGTATAATCGATCCTATCATGAATATGATGATGTGAACCTGCCCTAATACTGCCAGAAAACTATATCATACATTGACTTGCACTGGTCAATTCACACTATGGGGGTCTTCTAAAAAAATTTACCACTATTGTGTAACTAAGTAAATTTTTTGCCCACAAGTCAACACTGGATAATCGACTATGTGTAAGCCCTATATGGACATAGAATAGGACAGGGGTAGGGAACCTTCAGCACCTCAGTTGTTGCAAAACTACAATTCCCAGCATGCATACTTTCTTTACTGTTCGTGGTACTCCCATGGAAGTGAATGGAGTATGTTGGGAGTTGTAGTTTCACAGCAGCTACAGTGCCAAAGGTTGCCAACCCCTGCAATAGGGGATTACACTTTCTCTGAACCTAACATTGGGTTTAAAGTGGCAGTAAGCATGCTCGACCATGACTATAAGTGTCGTCGGTGGTGCAAGGTGATGGAACTCATGACCTCCATACTTGTGGGTGAGTTCACACTACGTAAACGGCAGCTTATTCTGAACGTGTTTTACACTCAGAATAAGCTGCCATTTACGTAGTGTGAACTCACCCATAGTCAGTCTTCTGGATAAGACAGCGTAGCCTGCGGTGCTTTTCTTTCTGCCAAAAATACCAGAAACTGGCCTGGCACAGCTGTCATGGCTGAGGAACAGAAGCACAAGAAGTTCTCATTATTGCTTTATATCAGAAAACACCTTCAGCCTCAGTAAGGGACGCATGACTCAAGGAATTCATGTAAATAAGATCTCATTGACAAACACTGGGCACGCCATTTAAGCTTTTTACACGTCTGTTATGCATTCCACCATCCATTGAAATGAACTGGAAATTTCTATGGGGGACGGAATGCGTAAGCAATTCTAACAATGCGCCGATCAGGCAACTTCACGGTCCCTTTAAGATCGTACACGCTGTTGTAGTGCCAGTCAATGGCGTAACTTATGATGCATCATGTATATCTGTCACTTGGGTGTGGCAAATAGAAAAATAGAAATAGGGAAATACTCTGGATTATGGATCAACTAATGTGAACGCAGTCTTATTGCTTCCATTTTGTTTTTTTTAAGGCCTAAATCTGATATTCGTCATTTTCACTGAATATTTGCCACTTTTGCTGCACTTTTTACATAGGTTTCAATTCAGTTTTTAAGAAGTCTACATGATGTCATTTTAATTATTATAAGGGCACATTATTATTATGACATACTGACATCACAGAGCGATGGCTCCAGCTGATCCGGTCCTTCCATTCCACATGGACGGCCATTCATGGAGTGCAGCATGTACACTCACCGGCCACTTTATTAGGTACACCTGTCCAACTGCTCGTTAACACTTATTTTCTAATCAGCCAATCACATGGCGGCAACTCAGTGCATTTAGGCATGTAGAGATGGTCAAGACAATCTCCTGCAGTTCAAACCGAGCATCAGTATGGGGAAGAAAGGTGATTTGAGTGCCTTTGAACGTGGCATGGTTGTTGGTGCCAGAAGGGCTGGTCTGAGTATTTCAGAAACTGCTGATCTACTGGGATTTTCACGCACAACCATCTCTAGGGTTTACAGAGAATGGTCCGAAAAAGAAAAAAACATCCAGTGAGCGGCAGTTCTGTGGGCGGAAATGCGTTGTTGATGTCAGAGGAGAATGGCCAGACTGGTTCGAGCTGATAGAAAGGCAACAGTGACTCAAATAGCCACCCGTTACAACCAAGGTAGCCAGAAGAGCATCTCTGAACACACAGTACGTCGAACTTTGAGGGAGGCGGGCTACAGCAGCAGAAGACCACACCGGGTGCCACTCCTTTCAGCTAAGAACAGGAAACTGAGGCTACAATTTGCACAAGCTCATCGAAATTGGACAATTGAAGATTGGAAAAACGTTGCCTGGTCTGATGAGTCTCGATTTCTGCTGCGACATTCGGATGGTAGGGTCAGAATTTGGCGTCAACAACATGAAAGCATGGATCCATCCTGCCTTGTATCAACGGTTCAGGCTGGTGGTGGTGGTGTCATGGTGTGGGGAATATTTTCTTGGCACTCTTTGGGCCCCTTGGTACCAATTGAGCATCGTTGCAACGCCAAAGCCTACCTGAGTATTGTTGCTGACCATGTCCATCCCTTTATGACCACAATGTACCCAACATCTGATGGCTACTTTCAGCAGGATAATGCGCCATGTCATAAAGCTGGAATCATCTCAGACTGGTTTCTTGAACATGACAATGAGTTCACTGTACTCCAATGGCCTCCACAGTCACCAGATCTCAATCCAATAGAGCATCTTTGGGATGTGGTGGAACGGGAGATTCGCATCATGGATGTGCAGCCGACAAATCTGCGGCAACTGTGTGATGCCATCATGTCAATATGGACCAAAATCTCTGAGGAATGCTTCCAGCACCTTGTTGAATCTATGCCACGAAGAATTCAGGCAGTTCTGAAGGCAAAAGGGGGTCCAACCCGTTACTAGCATGGTGTACCTAATAAAGTGGCCGGTGAGTGTATATGTGAGACATTAGGGGCCCGGCGACAGCCGCTACCGCTGCGTTTTTTGGTTATTTTACTCCAGCCGGTAACCGGTCCTATTTACTTACCGATCCTGGCAGGAGCCGGAATCGGTGACGCCACGAGCCCCACAAACACTATTATTATACTCGGCGTCTTTTCAGACCCCTGAGTATAATGATCAGAGGCCCGAGAGAGGTAAGCGAACATAAAAAACTGTGTTACTTACCTTTCCACGCTCTTGGCAGGCTTCGGCCTACTACTGTGAGGTCCCCGATGTCACATGACCGAGCCTGCGTTCCGGCGTCGCGTGACGTCCGAACGTCATGGAAGAGACAGTGTTTTTTTATGTTTGTACCCCCCCCCCCTTGGGATTTTGATTATTATATCTGAAAAGACCCCAGAGTATAATAATTGTTCACGGGTGTCCACATTGGGGTATGATAGTGTGTGCAGGGACCACTATGGGGATAATACTGTGTGCAGGGGCCACTATGAGACATGATACTGTGTGCAGGGGCCACTATGGGGGATAATACTGTGTGCAGGGCCCACTATGGGGCATAATGGAGCACGCAGGAATGAGAGGAGGGGGGGGGGGGGGTGTCAGTCGTTAGGGTCTTCGGCGTTCCCCATGTCCCGCCATTCCTAGTTACACCACTGTGTATACTGCTGCGATGGTTAACGTCTATGGCGGTGACAAACAACCAAGCGCTCGACTATCTTTGTCAGCCCATTTGTCTTTGAGTAGAGTTTCAATGCACCGTTGTATTTGGACTTCTTCTCAGGCCTCATGCACATGATCAAGTGTGCACGCTGATGGAGTCCGAATTTTTTTTTTTTTTTTTTTTTTTTTAAATAGAAGGCAGTTTCATCACATCCAAGTGTGACCCGAGTGCCTTCATTCCGATATCACAGAGCAGGATAGCGCCTTCTCTATAATTATTGGAAAGGAAATTTGGAGTTCCTCTTGGACGGTACATGTGCTTGTAACCTCACAGTATGTATACAGCGAGAGGGAACAGATTCTAATAAAGCCCCAAGCCCATTACTATTTTTGGTCCGTGCGCAATCCGCAAAGTGGAACTGTAATGGCCGATAAGAAATGAATGAGTCTGTAAGTTATCGGCCATTGTATGCAACCATATTTATTACGGAATTGTGTTTCGTGTGGGGGCCGTAAGACCAAAACGTAACACATGGACTAGGTTCTATCCCTGTCAATTTCTGCAGCTTGGTCGCAAATAATCAATTGATAGGATTCCTGGATAACACAGACCGCACATGGGCGGCATTCATGTGACATCCATGCCGTATTCCACAGACCCCCACACAACTAGAGTCATGTGCACAGGGATAACTATGGCGGTCCCAACAGTATTCATACATTTATAGGTAACAAAAAAAGTGAGAAAACCCAGGCACCCCAGAGGTGCGGCAGTGGCCATGTGCAGGGCACAAGAACAGCTGACAGCGGCCTGTGTCAGGAGTCTAGAGGTCAGGCCGGGATTGCACAATGTGATAAAGCACGACTTCCTCTATGTACCTGTGAGAAAGCCAAACCACACCCCGGTGTGTCACACGAAATGTACCTAGACCCAGGGCTGCTCTCCATGACTAGAAGAGGAATGCTGCAGCTGCTCGGACACGTAGCGCCAAATTCCTTCTATGTGAGGAGACACTTCACAGTCACTTATCTCTATTCTCTATCTTTTATACAGGGAGTTTTTAGTTAATATTACAGTAATTAAAAAAAATAAAAATCTAATCTCCTCTATATGACTTCAAACTGTTTTTTAATCCAGAGGAAGACAAGCAACACCTCCTCTGAGCACAATGAGGAGAGATCACTGTTATGGCCACTTCCAGGTGAGAGTGGGGAGATTGTGCTAAGATTAAGGGGCGCATGATCGCGCCGTGGGGGATACCCTGCCCGAACATGGCCGCCGGCAAGTGCACAATTATACTGTATAATCTTGGATTCATTGGTGGCCACCTGAAAGTGGTTTCTGTTAATAAACCTAAGGGTATTGCATACTAGGTTTGAAAAAGCGTTTGACTTAACGCGAAACGGCTGTTGCCTGTTTTCTGCCAACAATGCCATCTCTCCCTCCCTGAGGACTTGTTTTATAATATTCCAATAAAGTATTTATTTTTATATAAAGAAGAAAATGCCGTCTACTGATTGGTGAGTGCCCACCCACATCTTTCTTTATTTTTTCAAAACCTAAGGGTATGTTCACAAGGAGTTTTTTGGTGTGGATTTTGATGCGGAATCCGCTTCAAAATCCGGCTCCCATTTACTTCAATGGGAGCCGCTCGCTTCTTTTTTCCGCTAGCTAGTAGTGGAAATAAGAAGAGAGCTGCACCATCTTGCCACCGAGGCTACCTCCCGATTAGGCCCATTCTTTGGGCCTAATCCGGAGCGGAATGCCACGACTGGATGCCGATGCACTGGATAGGCATCCCGTCGTGGCTAGCCGCATGGAAGTGTTCACAAGCGAAATTCAAATTCCGTGTGAACAGGGCATTAGGGAATGTTCACATGGGGCAAGAGGAGGCGGATTTTGGCGCGGAATCCACGTCATAATCCGCCCCCTCACACTAGCTGTCTACGTAGACCAGTAGTGCTCTTTTTTCTGTGAGCGGCAACATGCCACTCACGGGGAAAAAAAAACAAAAAACGAGCTGCCCTTTCTTCAGGCAGATTCTGCGGCTGATTCAGCTGCAGTGTCCACCTTGTAGCAGCACGCACCGGACTAGAACCAGTCATTTGGCGCATCAGAATCAGGACCGAAATCTGCCATCGGGGCCCAAGACATCATAAATACTGGATGTGCTGCAATTAAAAAAAAAAAAGGGGGGGGGGGGGAACGGACAAAAAAAACCCCATAAAACTCAAGGGACAGGACATGCCAAGCTATACCCTTATAACAGCCTCATTCAGGCATAAATGGGATTTCTTAAAATCCTGTTTACTACCATGTACCATCTGTCTACTACGGTAAATTACCACATCTGCCAAAAGCAAGAATAAGAAGAGTACCCCAATAAAAAATGTAAGGGTGCATTCACATGTGCGCTGTATGTCCGCCCTTCAGGTCAGTCATAGGAACGGAGAAATGAATTAAAGAATAATTGATGGATAACATCTGATCCCAAGAGACCTCATTGACTATAATGGTATCAGTCGAGTATCTGTGGTCACCTCGCTGGATGATAAAGTCGCGCTTGAAAGGCTTTTTCGTCCATAATTTTATAGACGGACTCTGACACAGATGTGAACAGAGCTAAGGATTGGAGATAACTCTCAGCTAGGAACAGACTCAGCACTCAACATGGGTGCCAAATTATTAGAAAAAAAAGTTACGAAAAAATTCTTTAAGATGACCAAGATGAGCAGAAAATAGGGATATTTATGAAACCGTCCATCTGATCAGGCCTAATATTGCTTCACGTAAACGCAGCCACACGCAAGGAAAACACGACTAAACCAACGTAGGCCGTAACAACAACATAAATCTGTGTGTAGGAAGTGTATTACAACAGTCCGGGACGCCCTGGCAAAGCTGCCGAGCAGCTGCCGCCGATACGAGAATGAGCTGGAGTTCTGCTGAATATTAACTGAGCTTTATTATGTAGAGCCGTGCCCGGCGCTCTGCGAGACATCTGCTCTGGGCTCCGTCTACCAGGACAATGCTCTTCACATCAGATGCCATGCGGCACTCATCTTTTGATGTGCAGCACAATGACGGTATAAAAGATGATGGAGTGTAGTTATGGTAGTACGAGACCTCTCGATGTGACATAATGAACCATAATTGGTCATTTCCTACATTTTACCACCATGGGCCGTGTTTACAACATGAGGCTTTCAGGTTATTCTGAGATGAAGTCACAATGACTGGATGCCAGTATACCAAATTGACATCAATAGACCCATGTCATTGCAGAGTCTTCTTCAAGGACACGGTAGGTTATTTAAAACGTATAGCAGCTTCTGGGAAAGCTGGGTAATGACATCATCCCCGTTTCAGATATCAGCTTTTCCAGAGTATCAATCACTTGCAGGCTGCTAGAAATGCACCGCTAAGGCTACACTCACATTTGCGCCAGAGTCTCTGACGCAATGTCTGCCTGAAATCGTAGGACGAAAAAGTTTGCAAATATGGCTTTTTTGTTCATTGAAACCAACAGTCAAGGGGGTTTGCCAGTCTCCGTATATAGCCACTAGTCCTCTGAAAGACCAGAACAACGGACAGGCGAAGCTAGTGGTGTGAACTTAGTGGAAGTAGATCGGCTTGTCAGTGGTCTGGCTAAAAAGATAGGTGACAACTACAGAGAGAGTTACGTATATTGGTGGCCATATATATATATATATATATATATATATATATATATATATATATATATATATATATATATAGAAAATTTAGCCTATGCTTGCATATCACTTACACTATGTGACTACCTTGGCACGATGACAGCAGCATGTGACCACGCAAGGCCCTCTTTTCCAGCGGATGTTATTTCTGGACAGCAAACTTCATTCTATACAATACTTAGGTATAAAAACAAAAAACACAATGACACGTGACACCCGCCACACAATGGAAAAAGCCTGGAAGTATGGATATCCCTAAAACTTTAACCCTTTGCTTCACTGGCCTGACCAGTTTTATTTCGAGCAAAAAAAGCAAAGCTCACAAAAAAAAGCAGAGACCTCCTGGACTCCAGGCAGAGCCGCCATATCGCCTGGTCCTGTCATTTCGTATGTGACTTGGGCACTTTTACTACTGAAATCTCATTTTATGTCTGTCTCAGGAAAGTGCAACGTGACAATTTTCACAGCACGCTGCATGCGCCATTCTACTAGAGGCTCTAACAAATGTTGGCAAGTAGAATATAAAGTGTCACTTTTTTTTTTTAATAACAAAAATGGTTTTGATCCATTCTACAGCTACAGGAACTCAGCCTAAAAAATAAGTGCCCCCCCCCCCCCCAATACATTCACATCCATATAGGAAAAAAAAAAAAACTGCTAAAAATGTCCCTTTTTTCACGTTCCTTTTGCATCCACGGAGCGCCTGTTTTTACGTATCCCTTACGCAAGTCTATTTAGGGTTTTGATGGATCATTCGCAGTCTGTCAAAAACAAGGACAGGTGAAGAGCCCCACAGACTGACCGTGCCGTTTTTCCTGTTCATGTGAATAAGGCCATAGACACTATAAGCAGAAAGACACACCTGGATAGGGCTTTGCATTGTAAGTACATATACAATACATCACTGTCACAACAAACCTGACAGACAACTTTTCCAGAAACAAAACTTCAGAAAGAACCAGATACAGCAGGTTATAGATAATGTTGACAACCATGGACATGAGATTTCCGTCAGTGACTGCCGAGGAAGCTGGCGAGTTCTGCTGTTCCTAGGAGGCCTTACTAGGTCCATATGCTATCCATAAGTATGGCTAATATATGGAAAGCAACCACAGTCAAGAGTATGCGGCCTAAAACATATACTGCTACTGTAATCTTCGGGTTTACATTGGCGTTGGAGTTTCCGTTGCAGAGATCACCAAAAATCCGCGATGAAACGGTAGACCCCATTATAGTCAATGTGGTTTTCCGGTCTCCCAGTGTAACCACGAGATCAAAGATGGCCACTGCTTTGCATTGTAGACTGAGAATCTGCTAGATAAGGGTCCAGTCTCTGTGACAACCCCCAAAGCCGTTGACAAATCCATCTAGGCAAAATAGAGGTCTCAAGATTACTCAATTTCCAAATAGGAACTCCCACCCGCAGTATGAAATATTTATGCTGGAAACACAGATACATCTCATCTGGATATTGACATAAGGCCGAGTAACGTCTGTTTTCTCCATCTCATATATAATGTATGATAAGACAACAAAATATCTGACAAGGTACGGACACATCATCAACATATTATATTGTAAGGCGACTATAAAAAGGCTCCGCCACGGGATCCGCCATGACAGCATCACATAAAACTACACCATGCCCCAAGTCATGGATCCGGAGAATGAATGGATCATCAATAGTTCAGCAAATTCCAACTCAGACTTCATCAAACTGTGCCTGGGGACATGGCAATAAAGAGACAATTACAAGAGAAGAGCCATTTGACCTCCATGTGTCAATAAAACGTTAAAAAAATAAAAGCAAAATAGCTGTGTCACATCAGTATACATGACCCATCTAGAATACCAAGTTTGCCTTGTAAAAAACTATGAATACCATATATTTTTGAGAAACAGATTTTGGGTGACTTTTACATTTTAGAATACATTTTTTCAGAAATTTTTCTTATAGAGGAAAAAGTCCTATAGAGAAGATCGCGGGAAAACACCTAAGATTATGTTGACATCCGTGCTGAAGTCTCCGACACCGCAGTGCCCCCTGAAAAACAGAGGAGGAAAAAGTTCTCCGTGCAGGTTTCAGATAATAAACAGAAACCCAATAGACCAGCTCTGTTTGTAACTGGAGGACCCAATACAGCAGCAAAGCAATGTTAATATGAACCTAGTGTAAGAAAACCAACACCTATTGTGCATTGTGTGCATGTGTGCATTGTGTGCATTACAAAAAAAAAAAAATCTCTGTTCTAGTGATCACTGGCGACCTCAGAAGTTCCTACAGATCACGCATTTGTCTTCCACGCAATAGATAAGTGTCAATAGTGGGAATCCCCTTTAAGGCTAGGTCAATACATCATTAAAGTGGTTGCCCATCTGGGCAAACCCTTTCCTAAATTAAGATCTGGTGATCAAATGATCGCCATGGACCTAACAGATGAAGACTCCAGATTAAAAGGATGACTATGTAATATACATATATGACTGCAGCCAGACCTCCAGAGCAGTGTCCCACATAGGGGACCACCACTATGATGTCTATCTACCATCACACGTAAGTTTCCAACTTTTTACACCAACTTTGAGTGATAGTCAGGAGCCACGCTCAGCATTAAGTGGAAAAATAAGAACAATTACAGATCTATACGACTATAGTATTATACCATTCACACTCTCACCTTTTATTGATAGAATAGGTTGCAATGTATGAACCTGAACTAATGGGTTTACCATAAGCACAAGCAAGCAGTGCACTAGTCCCCTATACGGTAGGGGTATACACCTGGCAGGATTACTAGCTGCACTACAGGATATGACATCCTTCAGCCAGGAAATCTTTGCAGTCCATGGCGGTAGAATTTAAGGTGCTTTCCAATATTTTAACAAAGCCAGACTGTGTAATGTATTAGATAACAGCATTTACTACCCACTTGCCAAGATTTTTTTTAAGGGCTGTCAGGGACAATAGTTCGCAAATTTTGTGGCCACCCTTCTTTTGGGTATAGCTACATGACCTATTCAGAGGTGACCAGTGCATAAAGTGTCCAAGTCATGTATAAAGAGACTGGTAGCCTAGGGACTACCAAAGCATTCCACTATGCCAGAGATTTGCCAGCTCTTCTGGGAGTCCGAGAGGACACCCCTTTTTTTGGGGAGCTCCCTTTCAGGAGAGTTGGCAAGTATGGATTTATAAATGTTTCTTGGTCTGGAGGACCTCCAAGTCATGCACTACTCAGACAGTTCAAAGAATACAATGGATACAATGTAATGCTCCATTTTCCCTGTGGTGGCGCTGCAGGGAATTTAATAACTTTACAGTACTCTTCTCCCAGATTAGAGCTGATCACTGATGGTCCAAGTAGGGTCAAAATTTGTGATTTGCTCATTGTCAAGGGTCAATACTAACAAGTAGGAAGCGGAGAAGGCTTGGTTTGTCAAGCTGTAAGGCCCACAATATTCTATAGATCAGTGGCACTACCAGCTCAGGACACCAGGGGCATTTACCTTCGTGATATTGATAATTGCATTAATTGTATTTGCATTACCCCAAATTGTTCAAATCCGGCACGTGCGCACTGCCATTGAGTAAAATGGCACTGGAGCATGTGCAGTAGCTCCAGAGGGAGCGCTACTGCGCATGCGCTGGATTTGAACCGCCGGAAGAAGACGACGATGAAGCCGGGGAAGAGCCAGAACCGGAGGGCGTCACCAAAAGAAGAGGAAGGCTTGCCAGAAGATGACGACAGATCGTGCATCACCGCCCAGCGTGCACGATAGGTATGATTTACATAGTTTTATTTTAAAACGGGAGGGGGGGGTTAAAATAAGATTAGCGGTGCCGGAATAACCTTTTTTAAAGGCTATTCACGCATATGTGGGGCTCATAAAGCATAATTTTGCTGATAGAGCCCCTTTAACCTTCGGCGTCTTCTGCCGGACCATTATTGTGTAAGAGCCTGGGCCCACAGCAGAATGCCCTGGTGTTCCACGGTCCAGTCCGATATTGGTACCTAAGGTGCCGTCAGTTTCCCAACACCTGCCACATGACTATCATCTCCTCCAACTAAGGCCCCCCGACCCACCGAACAGAATACCGAACGCCTTAAAAAGTGGTTAGCTAAGAAACCCCAGGGACCCCATAGACTATAATGGGGTCCGTGTGTTTTCCGCGCAACGTTCGCATGAATCATGTGAAGAGAAAAGTACTTCATGCATTACAGAACTATACAATATAGATCCTGCATATAAAGTACATTTCGGTTCCTAAAACCCCTTTATATCGCATATTTGCAGATTAATACTGCCCTCTGGGAACTCTTGCAGACGGTATACAGCTCTCGCAATCTCTACAGCATCTTATACAGTACAAGTGTATAACCCCATATTATGAATGAGTAATATTCAGCGTCTCTAAGCATCTCCAGACCGCTCGCTGCCGCCTTCCAGAAACATATTCTATATTTATCTGCGACAAATGATGCACATCCCGAGACGCTCTACCAAAAACAGCCCAATAATTGCCGTATACATCATAGCCATGATAATGCCAGCTGGGTATTCAGCACTGTGCGCGCCAGCCTCAATGCTGAGAAGGCAGAACTTCGGAGATCGCCATGACCGGCCATACACAAAAGGTGCCTTACACTTTTATGAATGAAATAAACCTCTGCACACAAAGCACAGCTGGGAATCAATGTCAGGGCCAATGCTGCTGACACCACGGGGTTAATGACACCCAGCGCACCAGACACAGAAGGAGTCTCTGCAGGAGCAATCTTCGCCCCAAAGAGGGTGATAACATTTCATTATTCAAGGTCACTTATCACTAGATTTGCTCATAACGCTCGGCTATTAACGTACACGACATACAATTCTGCTGCCTGACGGCCGTGATTTAAAGGGGAACTCCACTTGGACTGCTAGAGTTCTATGCACAGGCAATAGACGTGTCCAGATGTTCACAGAATTGGATTTGATCTTCATACGTTATCATAGTTTATGATACCAGGCCTGCAAGTGCTTGATCGACTAAAGGAACGATACAATGTAAGTCTATGGAACCCCTCAAGGATTGTGACTGAACTTTTCTAGACTCCTGAATGGTAAATCGTGCAACCAAAGATAGTCATGTTGCCCTGCAATTCCTTCACCAGTAAAAGTGAATGGAGCCAAACTACAACCCGGGGGAGGTGCTGCGACTTTTTTGCAACCAGAAGTCACAGCACCCTCAGGGTCGCAATGTGGATCCCTTCATTTACATTCACACGGAAGTTGCAGGGTGACATGGTGACCTTTGGCAGGGCAATGGGAGACGCAGACAGTGTCGCCACATCCTAAAATGGGGAGCATAAGTGAGGCAATTAGATGAGCCCACCTTTTAAAATGCCTAAAAACTGCTGTCACTTCAGCACAGGGGTCCTCCATACAGGGACAGGCCCGATAAAACGGGTGTTGACGTGGATTTTTTTTTTTACATAGTGTTGGAACGTAGAAAAACGTATCCAAAAACATAGAAATAGATCAAATTAAACATAGCCCTATCCGACTACAGATCAGTATAAGTAAGCATTCTCAACTGTGGTTTTCTATATGGAAAGTTAGCTTAAATCTGCATTAAAAAAATGCAATGTGAACATACCCCAACACATATTTACTAGTAAAAGTGACTGACTAGTGTACGTCAGGGTGCACACTGGGCATATCACTGTTCTGTGCCATAGTCCAGGTTATGTCAGTCAATCATACATATGCCGAGTCACACAGGATAGCGTATAGACCAACCTTCCAGCTGCAATGAGACCACTACTCTCAACATGCCGTCAGTCAGACCACCGGAATATCATAAGAGAAGGTTTATATATAGACCAGAGTCCTATGGGAGTCTTAAAGGGGTATATATTATTCCCTATACACCGTATTGGTGGATGTTTGTCTGCTGGGACCCCTGCTGATCATAAGTAAGGTGGTCTCATGACCTCCATATGAATACAGCTGCAGATCATGCACATACCCCGCTGCTCCATTCAGTTCTTTGGGACTGCCAGAGATGGCGCTGTACTGGTTTTGTTTTCGGCAGCTCATAGAGATGAATGGAAAGAGAACACACATACCACTCCACGCATACAAGAACCGATCCTAATGATCGGACCCCCACCATCTCCAATACAGTGAATAGGGGACCACTTGTAATGATCAGAACACCCCTTTAAAGGTACCACTTCTTCTATGACATAATGGTAGTCCGATAGTCCTTCTCCAAGATGTCTAAGGCTACATCAGGTCATGAAGTCTTGCAAAAATCCTAATAGGTTACTAGGTGACTATCATTCACATGCAACATAATGTGACATAACGCTCACCTTACCCCGATAGGGGACATGCCAATGAATTTGAGATGTGGCGGCAACGGTTCACTACAATAAAGCCCACTGATCTCAATGCAAATAAACACTTAATGACTATCATGGTGTCTATCATACACATATTATGACAGACACCATAATAGTACTTAAGGGTTAAAGTTGCACTGGATTAGAAAAACATAGCTGCTTTCTTTCAAGAACAGCACCACACCTGTCCGCAGGTTATGTGTGGTACTGCAACTCGGCGCCGTTTGTTTCGATGGAACTGGGTTGCAATACCAGGCACAACCCATGGACAGGAATGGCAATATTTCTGGGCTACATACACTTGATCGTGTGCTCTGTATATGGCGGCACATGGATTGCATTTATGTGCCGTCCATGTTTCCTGTACACTTTAATAAAGGAGCCAATTCTGTAAAATGGCATATAATGGGACTGGTCATGAATTTTGCATTTGACCTGTGAAAACACAGTGTAGATGGGGCCATGGAACGGAACAGGTCAGTGTGACAGAAGAAACGCACGCTTCCATGGGGTCTAAACTTGGACAACCCCTTTAACCCGGCCATAACTGCTGACCAGCACCTGCTAAACAAAATAAAAAGTTGCCCAAAGTGAACAGCGGCTTCTCCCAATATTTATAGACTACCTGTACCATTTTTAGGTGACCCAATGACAGCTTTGACAATGTCGTAAGTAAGGGGCGGGACTACCTGCCAGTTATGTGGCGTATTAAAAGGGGAGATCCCTTTAGATATGTCATAGATCTATATGGGAAGAAAACAATGGTGGAGTCTATGACGTCAGAACAACACCTGCTCTGCTATAGGAAAGTTATAGCCCTTTGGCACGGCACAGAGCCTTCTATACCTGGAATCTAATACTACAGAGGAGATGTCCATGACATAGCGGCCCCGTCACTTACCGCCATATACTTCTATACACATATAGGATCAATGCACAGACCCCAAACAATACACGCCATACCCCCCATGATATCAGGGCTCCCCTTAAGCCCAAGTTCTTGCACACTTGCCACTGGCCATAACTCACCTCCTCAATGGCTGCCACTGTGTTCCTGCACTGGGTCAGCCTGGTGGTGAAGTTTGAGGCGGTGGGAGACTTGTAATCCTCATTGGTCTCTGATATAAATTCCGACACACTGATGAGATCCGGCATGATGATGACGAGGAGGCGGCGGGGGAGTGCCCAGGGGGTGAGGAGTCACAGGAGGGGGGCACACACCTCTGTCTGATCACTGAGGTGCCCAACACAGACACTCACACTGCAACAAAGCCGCTCCACCATGCACAAGTGGGTACAGTGCACCAGGCACACTGACAACAAAGGCAGCAACTCCAGCGCCACATACACACACAGCGGACAGCCGGATGACAACCGCGATCAAGCGCGCCCGGGACGCATCTCCAGCAGCAGCCGCCGCTCCATGAGCCCGTGATCCCCAGAGTAGGGCAGTGGCTGCTGGGCGCACCTCCCAGTGTCACCACGCCCCTCCGCCAGGTTCAGACACGCCTCCAAGCCCATAGTTCTATATAACCACGCCCCGATCAACTTAACCGCACCCATTTCAAGACTTTCCCACGCCCCAGTCTTTGCCACACCCTTATCCCGTCGCTGTAACCACGCCCCCATCCCTGGAATAACCACGCCTCCTAGTATGAATCCTACTTTTTATCGCATCCATACATAACCACGCCTCTTTTCCGTCTTCCCTTCAAAGCCACGCCTACATTCAAGTAGAACCCTTGCACTTTATTCCACGCCTCCTTTCAAGCTAGCCACGCCTCTTCTCTTTCCCGGCCGCTTCTTTTCCAGAAACAGTCACTCCTCTAGTGTGCGGCACTTGTCCTGCACTGGGGCGCCCCCTTGCTGCACCCTCACGGCCCGGGCTCCGCACCGTATAGGTCCCTCGCTTCCCGCCACTTCTTTTTTTTCTTTCCACCACCTGCCCCTCACCTATGGCTGACACCCGCCACCGCCAGCCCCACCTTCCCGCCTCAGGTGTATCAACGTCACTGCAGCCATCTACCTTATACACTGGATTCTCACTATGACTTTTTTTCTTGTTGAGTTTTTTAACACAGGGGAAAATGCACGCTTTGCAAATTTAAGCAATAATAATAATCACCAAGTAAGATGCAAAATTGGTCATTTTTTATAATGCATGTGCTGTGTCAAAATGCATGAAAATTGCAAAGCGAGAACTAAGGCTGAGGCTACACATTGCAGAAAAAAAATAGTTGTTTTTTTATGTTTGTTTCAAGTTTCCCTGCCTTTGTTGAGAGCCAAAGAGTAGCTTCAAAGGGAACTGGAAATACACTATAAAGAAAGCACGTAGGTAGGCTAGGGCTATATGGCGACTTTTACCGCAAATCCTGTTGCGCAACCCAAGATGGTATGTGACCCTCCATGTTAGTGAATGGAGTCACATGACCCAGAGGGTGCAGCAACCACAATTTCTAGTTGCAGAAAAGTAGAACATTGCTCGACTTTTTTGACACGGTTACGACACCCTCTGATCTCAATGCGATTCATTGCAATAACGTTAAATGAAGGACGACGCTGCGATCTTTATATTGAACTACAAGAGCGGCCTCCCAAAAATGGCTGCCGGCCGGCATGCGCACTCGGCTCTGCTGGTGTCTCACTGGCAGAGCCAACTGCGCAGACGTCAGAGGTGATGCAAAGATAGACGACAAAAGAAGGGGAGGATCCAGCCGAAGATAGAGGCGTCACTGGAGCGTGTTCTCAAGCAGCAGCTGGGGCCCGCCCCCATCGCTGCGAGATAACTAATTTGCATACCGGTAAAAACTGGTATTTCTAAGGAGTTGCGCAGTGGAGACCACGTCTAAAGGTAAGAGACGAATAGCCTTTCCAAAGGCCATTCCGACGTGTGATCGCCAAAAAATTCATTTCAATGGTAGAATCCCTTTAAGTCGTCGTGTGGCCCTAACGCTATATTTATCCCTTCTAAATCCACTCCTGGTTTTAGTTCAAAAACCACAGCAAAATCTGCAACGGAAAAGCAACTTTGCTGTAACATGTGACCTCAGACATAAACCCCCATGCACACGACTGAGTGTGCAAAGGAGGTAGGGCCAAGTTTGCAGCAGAATGTGATCGAATGACACTTGGAGTGACATCTTTGATACATTCACGTCTATGGGGTGTCCAGATCTATTCTGTTCAGATTGAATGATTGTAGAGCAGATCATATTTTGCTCCGTGTTATTGGAATGGATCCAGATACCCCATAGACGTGAATGTATCACAGGATGCACTCAGACGTCTCTCTGCTTTAGGCTCCATTCACACAGAGTTTTTTGACGATTTTGGCGCTGAATCCGTGTCAGAATCCACGTTGAAAAGTTCTGTGGGTTCCGCTAGCTTTTTTTTTCCACTAGCGGAAAAAAAAGCTTCCTTCTGGTGGAGTCCGCCTGCAAAAACCAACGCATTCAACGGGAAGCCGAAAATTCACGTGGGAAAAAACGCTAGCGGTTATTTTCAAGGTCCATAAATGGTGCTGGAGGAAAAAAACATTTCCTAATTCCTGAAGTAGATTTTTTTGCTCGCCAAAAAAACCCTGTGTGACCTATGGACCCTTATGCTCCAAAAACAGCCGCACACAGTCGTGTTCATGGGGTTTTAGGCCTGATTCACACAACGTAGTTTGGCACAGATTTTGAGACATGTTCTACCTCCACCCTGATTCAGCATCCTGTTTTTTGTAGTGGAACAGAGATTGAAGAAGGACACTAAAAAAACATGAATGTCCTGCTCTGTCTTACCGCAATTTGTACGGCTGGTGCAGCCATAAAGTGAGCGCTGGTTAGGCTGTGGCCCTATTCACAGCTGCGCTCAGGTTTCCGTTCTGTGAGTCTGCTTAGGAAAACCTAAGTCTTAAAAAGTCTTTACCTGAGAAACCGGTGGACCCCATAGACTATAATGGGGTCTGTGTGGTCTCTGCAAGCAGCACTTTTTTCTCTATATGTTTTGAGTGGAAACCACACGGACCCCATTACAGTCTATGGGGTCCGTGGGTTTTCTGAAGTTAACCGCTTTTTAATGTGTATAGGTTTCCGTTCGGGGGGTCCCCAAACCTGAACACAGATGTGAACCAGGCCTGGTTCTCTGCTTCAGTTTTCCACCGCATGGTGCCGGAAGGGTGGCATGGGGGACTTTTGGTACTTTGGAACTTCATCACTGGGTGACAAAAAGCTGGAGGGATAAGTGTCTTTAATGGCACAAGTACTTTAAGCGCTCCCATCCAGTTGCTGTTCAGCCAGTACATCAGCCCAGAGTTCTCCGTTTATGGATTATGTCGTCATTCTGTTCACATCAATTGCAAGTGGTATAAAATAACAAAAATATTACACACCTGTACAGTATTCCCAACAATGATAGTAATAGGGCACAATGATGCCTTATGAAAGTAGACCGACACCAGGAGCAGCAGAGGAGAGGTAGCTGCAGCGCTGGATTCCTGGGGGACAGGTGAGTGATCCTTTTTTGTTATTTTAGACCATTTGCAGGTAGAGGTGTGCTAACCCACAATATATCAAAGTCACAATGCGGAAGGGAGCAGAGTACTATTACATCCTGCGCTAGTGATCCTGGAAGGATTTTCTTCACCCTACTCAGTATACAAGTACACACTGAGCCAGGAAAGTGGGATTTGGAGTTTCACAAGCTTTGGTGCCTTCATGTAAATTTTCTTTAAAATATTATGATTTGTAAGAATTTCATAACTTCAAGCTCTGACCCTACTAGAGTTTGAGGCCAACAAACCCTCTACAACTACATGTTCAGCATGTGCAGAGATTATGCATGTCACGTATGCCAAACATTTCCGCAATCCAGATACAAGTAACACATCGAGTCACATAGTTGACAAGTGGTCTGATGACTTGCAGGTGATGCGCAGCTCTCATATTCTTCCCACTATAGTAGAAAAAGAACGCTCCCTTCAAACATGACAGGCCATATATATCATGGCAACATAAAGAAAAACTCATATATTCATTCTGGGGTCACTGAAGACTCTACAGGTGGAGAGATGACAGGACCAGGCTGGGATCTTATATCCTGATGTAGTTTGCGATTTTACTCTTTCCATTCCTTACATTGAATATTGAACACAGAACATTAGATCTGAAGATGGACTTGGTCTGAAGATGGTCACATAACTCAGATGATTCATATAGCCTATAGCATACCTCCCAACTTATGAAGAGCAGAAAGAGGGACAAAATGTGCAAATTTAGCTCTGCCCACTGTTATGTTGACTCCGCCCATTCTCGTCCATCATGTGCCCCACACAGAATAATCCTCCTACAGTCACCCGTAAATTATATGTCCCTCCTCCATCTCTCCCCAAGTTTCATATACCCCTTCATCTGCCCCCAGTTTCATGTTCCGCCCTCCATCTCTGCCCCCAGTTTCATGTCCCCTCCATCTCTGCCCCCAGTTTCATGTCCCCCAATCTCTGCCCCCAGATTCAAGTCCCCCCATCTCTGCCCCCAGTTTCATGTCCCCCCATCTCTTCCCCCAGATTCATGTACCCCCATCTCTGCCCACAGTTTCATGTCTCCCCCCCTCATCTGCTCACAGTTTCATGGCCCCCTTCATTATGTTCCACTCAATGTTTTACACAAAAAAACACTTATACTCACCTTCCAACGCTCCCCCACAGCTCTCTCCGCGGTCACTCACATAGTTGTAGGCGTGATGTGATGTTATCACATCGCGTCTACACATGCAGAAGCCGAAGCGCAGCGGTAAGGCAGGAGCTGAGCTGTGACAGCTCCTGCTTTACTCGCTTATGTGTTCAACTCATCGGCGTCCTCCGGACGCCGATGAGTTGAAACTGGGACATACCTTCCGCCAACCGGGACCGCAGAACAGGACACTGAATTCGTGAATGTCCCGCGGAAATTGGGACGGTTGGGAGGTATGTCAATGGTCTGTATACAATGCATAGAACCCAGGTCTATAGGTGCAACCACCAGGGGCGCTATTACAATGAAATGGTTAACCCCTCTCTTTCCCGGATACACTAAATCTAGAGTAAAGCTCATTGTAAGAGGGGGAAGAATTTTCACATGATCATTTTTTGTACTCTTAGTGCCAGGGTGCCCCCTAAAGATTAGAGTACCCCTAAGGAAGATTAGAGTGCTCCCATAAAGATTAGTGGGCCCCTAAAGAACATTAGAGTGTCCCATAAAGAAGATTATAGTGCCCCCATAAAGAAGAGTAGTGTGCCCCAATAACCATTGTCAGAGCCCTTTCAAATGATTATGTTTTTTTTATAGATCCCCATATCAAGCCAGAGAACATCACGTTGGATGCAGAAGGGCACACCCGAATCATCGACCTGGGGCTGACCCTAGATGGAATCACCGCCTACACCAAAATCTGTGGCCTGACAGGCACCTTCCACTGCATGGCCCCAGAGGTACATTCCAAGACAGGATATGGCGTAGCAGTGGACTGGTGGAGCTTGGGAATCGTGATGTCCAAGATGGCAACAGAGCGCTTCCAGTTTTACAAGGGTCCAATCTGACAGGAAGCCTTTAAAGCCAAGCTCGCCAAAAAGCCAGAATTTCCAACTGTGACCCATTCCTCACAGGGTTTTCGCATTCCTTAGGATCAAAACACAGCCTTAAATAGGATTAGATGATAAGTAAGTAGTAGTAATAGTAAGCTAAAATTAGGAATTAATAGGAAAATGTAGTTACAAAAATATAAAGATTAGATAAATGTATAAGAATCTGGAAACATAAATAGTAGAATAGAAATCTAGGAAAAAAGTTAAAAAAAAAATAAAATATAGGTTATAGCTTACATATGAACACGCACACACACATATAGAATATATATACATACTAGCAGGAGGACCCGGCTTCGCACAGGTATATTACATTTTATGTTCGTGTAGTGGCCCCATAAGAATTGTCCAGTTTTGCACTGGTGTATTTTGTATATCGTTTGTGTGTGTCCATAAGCATCATGTGCATCTCATTTCGGATATCAGTGAAAAACCTGCGATTAGTTGTTATGGAGACCTGGAGTAAAGCTGTGTGTATGTGACCTTGTGTAACAATGTCATCCACAGCGCCATGCCCCTTTAAAGCTGACATAAAGTAGTGAAGAAAAATGGCTGGGTTACTATGGAAACCTGGAGTAAAACTCTAATATTCTGTGCAGAGCCGTGTATCTAATCCTCCGACGTGTGGTACTGTGTGCTGAGGCACGTATCTATTCCTCTGGCGTGTAATGCTGTGTACAGTAGTGCGTATCTAATCCTCCCCTGTGTGGTATTGTGTGCAGTGGTGTATATCTAATCCTCTGGCGTGTGGAATTGTGTGAAGACGTGTGTATCAAATCCTCTGGCGCTTGGTACTGTGTGCATACGTGCGTATCTATTCCTTTGTCTTGTGGTACTGCTTGCAGACGTGTGTATCTAGTCCTCCGGCGTGTGGAACTGTGTGCAGATGCATGTATCTAATCCTCCAGCATGTGGTACTGAGTGCTGACATGGGTATCTAATCCTCTGGTGTGTGGTACTGTGTGCAGACACACATATCTAATCCTCTGGCATATGGAACTGTGTGCAGATGCGCGTATCTAATCTTTAGCCATGTTGTACTTTGTGCAGACGCGTGTATCTAATCCTCTGGCGTGTGATACTGTGTGCTGACCTGTGTATCTAATCCTCCGGAATGTGGTACTGGGTGCAGACGTGCGTATCTAATCCTTTGGCTTGTGGAACTGTGTACAGACACGCGTATGTAATCTTTCGGCATGTGCTACTTTGTGAAGACGCGCGTATCTAATCCTCTGGCATGTGGAACTGTGTGCAGACACACATATCTAATCCTTCAGCTTGTGGAACTGTGTGCAGACACACATATCTAATCCTTCAGCTTGTGGAACTGTGTGCAGACGCGCATATTTAATCCTCTGGTGTGTGGAACTGTGTGCAGACAATCGTATCTAATCCTCTGGCATGTGATACTGGGTGCTGACCTGTGTATCTAATCCTCTGATGCGTGTATCTCAGCTTGGAAATCAGTGTTGGATTATACATGTGGAGTGACTGTGTGTTTGGAATATTTGTGAAGGACTTGCAGGTTTGTATTGGCTAACGGGGGGGTGGGGGTGTCAGGGTTCTGGGAAAGCTGTATCTCCGGAGCGGTACGTCCGAGTGAGTTGGGGACTTGTCTTAAGCCTTCCCGGACACCTGAAGTATCTGTGTGCCAAATTTGGTGAAGATTGGTCCAGTCATTTGATCACGCATAGAGAACAGACAGACAGAAATTCATTTTTATAATATAGAGAGGTATATACACTAACAGTATAGAAAAAATAGGATAATATGTAGTTTTAATATTACAGTATAAAATTTTTTTTAAAAAGTTATACGGTAGGTTATAGTTCATACATACCCACACATAATGGCTGGTCAGGTAATGGAGGGGGTGTACATCTCGCCCAGACTACTCAGGTGGGTGAGATGAGAAAACTCCAGGAATGTTTGTTCTCAGCAGACAACTTTCGTCTGCTGAGCATTTTGGTAAGTGCTAAGTATTGGGCTGGATTTTTAGGAATGACAGGTAGGTTGGTAGTGGGACCTGTCTTTCCACCCCCCTCCAGTCCACACTTTGGGGATGTTCCGGCAGCGACTCAGCTGCAGAGAGTCTCCTCGTCAAGGAGGCTTAAGGGGGGGTTCACACTACCGTCGGTGTCCGACATGTAGTGTCCGCTCAAAATCTGTCACGGACACTAGGAGCGGACACTAGATGTGTCCGTGACACCTGTCATTCACTTGAATGGGCATCGGGTGCGTTCTTTTGCACTCCGTGCCTGTCCTTTCCTGTCCGCAAGAGAAGATGTCCAACTTCTCAAGCGGACAGAAAAACCCTGCATGCAGGGTTCCTCTGTCCGCTTGAGAAATGTAAATAAAATATGTTAGACAGAACACAGACATTTATATATAGTGGCTCAGTAAGTTAAAAAAATAGCCTAATATATTGTTTTAAAGGGGTATTCCCACGTCGCATACTCACCAGTAGAGATGAGCGAACAGTGTTCTATCGAACACATGTTCGATCGGATATCAGGGTGTTCGCCATGTTCGAATCGAATCGAACACCACGTGGTAAAGTGCGCCAAAATTCGATTCCCCTCCCACCTTCCCTGGCGCCTTTTTTGCACCAATAACAGCGCAGGGGAGGTGGGACAGGAACTACGACACCGGGGGCATTGAAAAAAATTGGAAAAAGTCATTGGCTGCCGAAATCAGGTGACCTCCATTTTAGACGAATAGTGGATTTCAAATCCGGGTCATATGAGAATGTGAACTTTGTGACTATGAGACAGGGATAGCTGTACAGGCAGGGATAGCTAGGGATAACCTTTATTTAGGGGGGAATGTTATTAAAAATAACTTTTTGGGGCTCTATCGGGTGTGTAATTATGATTTTTGTGAGATAAACTTTTTCCCATAGGGATGCATTGGCCAGCGCTGATTGGCCGAATTCCGTACTCTGGCCAATCAGCGCTGGCCAATGCACTCTATTAGCTTGATGAAGCAGAGTGTGCACAAGGGTTCAAGCGCACCCTCGGCTCTGATGTAGCAGAGCCGAGGCTGCACAAGGGTTCAAGCGCACCCTCGGCTCTGATGTAGGAGAGCCGAGGGTGCACTTGAACCCTTGTGCACCCTCAGCTCTGCTACATCAGAGCCGAGGGTGCGCTTGAACCCTTGTGCACACTCTGCTTCATCAAGCTAATAGAATGCATTGGCCAGCGCTGATTGGCCAATGTATTCTATTAGCCTGATGAAGTAGAGCTGAATGTGTGTGCTAAGCACACACATTCAGCTCTACTTCATCGGGCTAATAGAATGCATTGGCCAGCGCTGATTGGCCAGAGTACGGAACTCGACCAACTCGACCAAACTCGACTGGCTCTGCTGGAGGAGGCGGAGTCTAAGATCGCTCCGCACCAGTCTCCATTCAGGTCCGACCTTAGACTCCGCCTCCTCCGGCAGAGCCAGCGCTGATTGGCCGAAGGCTGGCCAATGCATTCCTATGCGAATGCAGAGACTTAGCAGTGCTGAGTCAGTTTTGCTCAACTACACATCTGATGCACACTCGGCACTGCTACATCAGATGTAGCAATCTGATGTAGCAGAGCCGAGGGTGCACTAGAACCCCTGTGCAAACTCAGTTCACGCTAATAGAATGCATTGGCCAGCGCTGATTGGCCAATGCATTCTATTAGCCCGATGAAGTAGAGCTGAATGTGTGTGCTAAGCACACACATTCAGCACTGCTTCATCACGCCAATACAATGCATTAGCCAGTGCTGATTGGCCAGAGTACGGAATTCGGCCAATCAGCGCTGGCTCTGCTGGAGGAGGCGGAGTCTAAGGTCGGACCTGAATGGAGACTGGTGTGGAGCGATCTTAGACTCCGCCTCCTCCAGCAGAGCCAGCGCTGATTGGTCGAGTTCCGTACTCTGGCCAATCAGCGCTGGCCAATGCATTCTATTAGCCCGATGAAGTAGAGCTGAATGTGTGTGCTTAGCACACACATTCAGCTCTACTTCATCAGGCTAATAGAATACATTGGCCAATCAGCGCTGGCCAATGCATTCTATTAGCTTGATGAAGCAGAGTGTGCACAAGGGTTCAAGCGCACCCTCGGCTCTGATGTAGCAGAGCTGAGGGTGCACAAGGGTTCAAGTGCACCCTCGGCTCTCCTACATCAGAGCCGAGGGTGCGCTTGAACCCTTGTGCAGCCTCGGCTCTGCTACATCAGAGCCGAGGGTGCGCTTGAACCCTTGTGCACACTCTGCTTCATCAAGCTAATAGAATGCATTGGCCAGCACTGATTGGCCAGAGTACGGAATTCGGCCAATCAGCGCTGGCCAATGCATTCTATTAGCCCGATGAAGTAGAGCTGAATGTGTGTGCTAAGCACACACATTCAGCACTGCTTCATCACGCCAATACAATGCATTAGCCAGTGCTGATTGGCCAGAGTACGGAATTCGGCCAATCAGCGCTGGCTCTGCTGGAGGAGGCGGAGTCTAAGATCGCTCCACACCAGTCTCCATTCAGGTCCGACCTTAGACTCCGCCTCCTCCAGCAGAGCCAGCGCTGATTGGCCGAATTCCGTACTCTGGCCAATCAGCACTGGCTAATGCATTGTATTGGCGTGATGAAGCAGTGCTGAATGTGTGTGCTTAGCACACACATTCAGCTCTACTTCATCAGGCTAATAGAATGCATTGGCCAATCAGCGCTGGCCAATGCATTCTATTAGCGTGAACTGAGTTTGCACAGGGGTTCTAGTGCACCCTCGGCTCTGCTACATCAGATTGCTACATCTGATGTAGCAGTGCCGAGTGTGCATCAGATGTGTAGTTGAGCAAAACTGACTCAGCACTGCTAAGTCTGCATTCGCATAGGAATGCATTGGCCAGCCTTCGGCCAATCAGCGCTGGCTCTGCCGGAGGAGGCGGAGTCTAAGGTCGGACCTGAATGGAGACTGGTGTGGAGCGATCTTAGACTCCGCCTCCTCCAGCAGAGCCAGCGCTGATTGGCCGAATTCCGTACTCTGGCCAATCAGCACTGGCTAATGCATTGTATTGGCGTGATGAAGCAGTGCTGAATGTGTGTGCTTAGCACACACATTCAGCTCTACCTCATCGGGCTAATAGAATGCATTGGCCAGCGCTGATTGGCCGAATTCCGTACTCTGGCCAATCAGCACTGGCTAATGCATTGTATTGGCGTGATGAAGCAGTGCTGAATGTGTGTGCTTAGCACACACATTCAGCTCTACTTCATCGGGCTAATAGAATGCATTGGCCAATCAGCGCTGGCCAATGCATTCTATTAGCGTGAACTGAGTTTGCACAGGGGTTCTAGTGCACCCTCGGCTCTGCTACATCAGATTGCTACATCTGATGTAGCAGTGCCGAGTGTGCATCAGATGTGTAGTTGAGCAAAACTGACTCAGCACTGCTAAGTCTCTGCATTCGCATAGGAATGCATTGGCCAGCCTTCGGCCAATCAGCGCTGGCTCTGCCGGAGGAGGCGGAGTCTAAGGTCGGACCTGAATGGAGACTGGTGTGGAGCGATCTTAGACTCCGCCTCCTCCAGCAGAGCCAGCGCTGATTGGTCGAGTTCCGTACTCTGGCCAATCAGCACTGGCCAATGCATTTCTATGGGGAAAAGTTAGCTTGCGAAAATCGCAAACTGACAGGGATTTCCATGAAATAAAGTGACTTTTATGCCCCCAGACATGCTTCCCCTGCTGTCCCAGTGTCATTCCAGGGTGTTGGTATCATTTCCTGGGGTGTCATAGTGGACTTGGTGACCCTCCAGACACGAATTTGGGTTTCCCCCTTAACGAGTTTATGTTCCCCATAGACTATAATGGGGTTCGAAACCCATTCGAACACTCGAACAGTGAGCGGCTGTTCGAATCGAATTTCGAACCTCGAACATTTTAGTGTTCGCTCATCTCTACTCACCAGTCTTCGTTGCTGTAAATTCTTCTTTCTTCCGCCTTTGTTGCGTCATTGGTGGGCGGGGTTACATATGCAAAGCCAGCGGCGAGATGCCGCTGGCCCTGCGTGCACGCTCATAGACCAGTCTAGCCTTCACAATGCGAATACAGACCCGGCATCCGCCTCTCTCTATTACAGCAGATGCCGGGTCTGTATTCGCATTGTGAAGGCTAGACTGGTCTATGAGCGTGCACGCAGGGCATCTCGCCGCTTGGCTTTGCATATGTGAATACAGACCCGGCATCTGCTGTAATAGAGAGGCGGATGCCGGGGAGTGTAGACGCCGGCACAGATGCCTGCAACATCGCTATGCTCCTGCCCTGCATGAAGCCAGCAGCGGCAAAAGCGATGCTATTATTCCGCTCCTCCGCCCCCCCCGAATAGCAGCATCGCTCCTGCCGCTGCTGGCTTCATGCAGGGCAGGAACATAGCGATGTTGCAGGCATCTGTGCTGGCGTCTAACCGTCCCCGGCATCCGCCTCTCTATTACAGCGGATGCCGGGTCTGTATTGGGGGCCCCTCCCCCCCCCCAAAGTGTAAACTACCCCCTCAGGCTCGCTCCCGTGCACTTAGCCCCTCCCCCCTCAGAGCAGCAGATACATCACTTGACTTATGACCAGATAAGTCAAGGAATGTGTAAAAAAAAAAAAAAAAAGAATAAAGTAAGATAGTGGACAAACAAAGCAGTTTTGCTAAAGCAATGTATTTAGGAAAAGTCTTACATCCACATTAACAAGCAGTATAGATAGGATCTTTGTGATGGGACAACCCCTATAATGCATAGTAATAAATAGTACAATATAAAAAAAAAAAAAAAAAAATCTAAAATGTAATTTTAACTAAGTATATCAATATACACATACAGTTATACAGTAGTGAAACATAACATTAATATAGTAATAAAATGTAACCCCGCCCCATTTATAAATAAGATTAGTTCCGACGTCGCGAGAAACAATGGGTCGCTATAGAAGCTGACCTGATTTCTCCCTCTCTCTCTGCCCTGCTGTAGATCCCGCCTTTGTTTGTTCTTGTTTTTTCATTATGAAAATTTCAATAAAAACCAATTATACATAAATAAGATTAGTATTATACACAAAAAGGGTTGTCAGCTCTTTACCATCCCTTCCTGTAACCTGTGGTCGGACCTGACTGCAGGTGTTCACTTTGCCTACAGCGCCTCTAGAGGTAATAATAGTATAACACACTTCTCACTAACATCACTGGGTTGTCCATGGACGTGTTGGGTCTTCTAGAACAGGGGTCCCCAACTGCTGGTCCGCGGACCAGTAGCGGGCTGTGGGGCATGTTGCACCAGTCCGCATACCGGCCGCGAAGAGTCAGCAGCTGCTGTGGAGCCGGCGAGTGCTCCACAACACTGACGCTCAGGGCTAGCGTTAGGGGGGGGGGGGGGCAAACTGGGAAATTGCCCAGGGCCCCCTGTCAGTGGAATACTTTCCCTATTAAAATAGGAAAAGTATATGTCGCAAGGGCACTGTGTAGCTGCAGCATCGGCTAATAGCAGCCAGCGCAGAAGCTGCAGCTATGATAGAGGAAGCTCCATTGAGCGCGCTCAGTAGGCTTCACCTCCCCCCCCCCCCTTCTCCGGCTGTCCTCTGCCCACCAATGAGAGGGTGAGGAGAGCCCAGGAGGCGGGGCTTATCCCTATACAGAAGATGGAGCCTGCCGAGCTCCAGCCATTACAGCCTGCACAGAAGAGAAGGAGGAAAGGAGAGCTCATCAAAGTGAAAATAAAAGAAGAAACCACCAGGTACATGAGGTAACTCTGCCTATTAATGTCAGGCATTTGGGGTTATTAATTTAGTTTTAGTAACTCTATGTGCCTCACATTAATGGCAAGTAACCCCACCATGCCCTCACATTAACCCTTGTATGCTTCACATAAGGTTTACTGATGTGTGAGATATATGGGGGTACTAATAATGAATATACTTATTACCTCCATGTCTCTCACATATCAGTAACACTTATGTGAAGTACACAGGGGGTTAAGTGTGAGGGACATGATGGGGTTAACTGCTATTACTATGAGGCACATGGAGTTACTCAGGGCTCGTTCACATCTGCGCCCATACTCCGATCTGCAGGTTTCCATTTCCAGCACAAAACAGGGGCAGGAGATGGAAACCTGCCGGCATGTTTCAATCCCATTAATTTGAATGGGCTTGAAAAGTCTCCGGCTGTCTGCGCCAGTGAGCGTTTTATGCGCTCCGCAGCGAAACCGGGTTTTTTAAACCGAACAAAGAGTTGAACATGCAGTACTCTGTGTCCGGTTAAAAAAAAAAAAACGGTTTCGCCACGGAGCGCATAAAACACCGGCGCTCACGGCCGGACTCGGCATGACAGGTTTCCGTCTTCTGCATGCAGAGTCAGGACTAAATACTGTACTGGGGGACACTAAACAGTGGGGGTAGATAGAGGGGGACAATAAATTAATGGCAGCTTGAGCGGGACATTAAACTAGGGGTAACTAGAGGGAGAAATTAAACAGTGGGGGTAGTTGGGGGAGGCAATAAATTAATGGCAGAAGAAGTGGGACATTAAACTGAGGGCAACTTGCGGAAGAATCAGCGCTGATAAAAAGACTCCCATTGACTTCAATGGGTTCCGTTTTCCACGCAGAAAACATTGAAATTAATGGGAGTCTTTTTATCAGTGCTGATTCTTCCACGAGTTATGATGGCAGAATCAGCACCACATGTGAATGCCCCCTAATTTTCCTGCACACTACACATCTTCACTTTTTCCCTTCAGCCACCTCTCAATATGCAGTCTCATGTAAAAATCATTACCCCTCTCCCCTCCCCCACCTACAACATGGGACTGCATGCAGACAGCACTATCCTATCTCCCTGCTTCAGCTCCATCCAGCAGGCAGTTCCATGAATAAAGCAGCCCTACAATTTATGCAGTCCCATGCATTTTAATTAAAAAAAAAAAAAAAACGCAGCAGAGAGCTGGGGGATCGGGGAAAAGTGATCTTTTAAAGAGAAAACACTCAGGGGCAGAGAGGGACAAGCTCTAAGCTGTCCGGGACGGTGGGACAGGACTGCAAAAGCGTGACTGTCCCGCCAAAATCGGGACGGCTGGGAGGTATGCTATAGAAGTGTATGGAGACAAGAGAGAGAGAAATGAGCATCAAAAACAGCATCTATTACAATCTAAGCACTTTATTCACATCAGTACAGGTCAGTACTTCTTTATATATGCCCTGTATGTTTCTGAGTGAGCCAGTTATAGAGCAGGTTCTCCTCCACTTTTAGGCAGAAACCCCTGTGAGCCCAGAAGAAGTAACGTTCCGTCCCCAAAAGGTGCGGAAGATAGGTAAGTATGGTGGGTGTGGTTTTGAGTTAGGTGACGTTCCCTTTCCGTTGGGCAAACAAAGGGCTAGTTCACATGGGGGTTCCATGTGTGCACATTCCATCGCGGTATATAGCATCAGAAGCTGCATATTCCTCATGTGGTGCTCCCTGTATAGAAACAGGTTTAAAAGAAAAACGTGTCTTTCTGCAACTTCCACTCCCATCCAAACAGTTGGACCCCCAACATTTAGACATACATGTAAATCAGTGCTTCCAAATCTTTTTAAATTGGGCATCGCTAGTTGATCTATTGTGACACCAGAGCTTAACTATATGCCAATGTGTTGTAAACATAATGTCCTCACCAGTGGCAAACACATACTACAGTCCAGCACACATAATACCCATAGTATCACTAAATACCACATACTGCAAAATACCTCCCCAGCAGCACCAAATACCAGCGGCCAGCAGAACATAGCCCCGGAACAGTCAGATTCCACAGAGTAGCACAAAATACTTTTCTGAACATGCCAGGCACCACAATGCAGCACAACATCATACATAATGTGACAAACCAATACTGTTATGCTGGACAAAGCACCAAACACCACAGTACCGCACCTCTTACCTCTTCAGTGCACATACCTTGTACCTCCGGCACTTGTGCAGTGTACATCCTCAGCTTCACTGAAGAATTGCGCAGGTGCCAAGAGCACCAGAGATGAGTCCAATGATACCCATCAGACTCCTCTCTAGGTAAGTATTAAGGTTTTTGTTGTTTTTTTTTTGGGGGGGGGGGGTTGTTTATTTTTTAAATACGGCCACAGATGGATTGAAAACGGTGCGATTTGGTATTCTAAACCCTTTGGTCTATAAGGACCTGCAGGAGACATCCCAAATCAACCTGACAGGTTCCGGTGTTTCTGGTTAATGGAAGCCAGTGCAGGTTCCCACTGTCTATTGTGATGTTGTTGAACAGCTAAGAACCCCCCACCCACTCCTATGGATTCCAGCGTGGCCAGCACAAGCTACTTCTCTGGTATGTACAACCTGGCAGCCATACTGCTTGTATTACTCAATGGTAAGAACGGCTTTTTGAAGTCAGATATATTTTCCACTTCTGCTCCTAGATCACAACGTAACACCCTCCAACAAACCTTTGCCTTTTTGTGGTTAAATTTACTTATTGATGTCAACTGCAAACAGAGAAAGAACAGAATCTTTGCAGATGCTACAGCAATCCCCTAAATCAAAACCAGACCCGCCCGGCTCCTGGAGTGGCTCATACATTACACTGGGAGCTGGTTGCAATCAACATTAATCCATCCACTATAACAAGCAGATCTGTAAAGATGGGCCCCCGATGTGATGCAAAAAAACATGTGATGCATGTACAGCATTGTTACAAAAGTTGAGTCGGCGCCAGCTACTGACTTTCAGGAAATAACAAGTTGTGATCTCTGGAGAGCATCCTTTAAATCCTTAATGTGTCATCTTTGGCCATAAGGAAAAATAATATTTCCCCCATAATAGCAACTTATACATAATGCCTTGGCCTAGTAGACATTTTTATAACAACTGTATACTATATGGCTATATCTGCCCTTGATATTGGCCCACAAAATGCTCCCCATCATAATCTGGGGCACTAAACCCCCAGTTTATAAGGACCTGGTCTAATTGACGTACCATATATAAAATAAACAGGATGGATCTTATCCATTCAGATGTTCAAACATAATGGCGGGAGTCATAAGGCAACCAAAAAGGGATGAGTGGCATCAGTCCCTAAACTGTTCCACCTCCAATTCAGCGTCAAATTCCTACGTGTGACTGACCCATTATTGCCCCCACTTGGGGCTTGAAAACATAACTGCGCTTGCTACAACGAGAACTCCATTGAGATGAATGGAACTGATTTTAAGTTGAAAACATTTCGACAACAAATCTGCTTCTTATGAACATACCCTTAGTATTTTGTAGCTGATGGCTCAATTGTATTGTGGAAAGAAAAAAGATTACTGTAGTGTCAATCTGTATTAATGAACATCACCTAAAATATTTAGGTCAAGTATCTACTGTAGATTAGATCTCATCTTCCCTACGATTGTGTGTAATATAACAGAGGGATGATATAATACGTCACTAGGAATTACAGATTAATGCTGTGTATACTATGTGTGGACTATAGTTACAAGAAAACATTTACTATCATTCTGCTTCATCTCTTAATATGACATTCTGGGATTAGTGTGCAATAGAAACATAGATCTTGCTGTATTTTAGTGGGCCACAGAACCAGGTTTGAGTTATAGATTGCTACAAGGGGTTTTATCTTAAAGGCCATGGCTATGACAACTCAGCTCCTATTCACTTGAAACAGCTGATCATGGGGATCCCATGGATCCGATATTGATGACCTATCCGGACAATAGGATGTAATTTTCTAGTCTTGGAAATCCCTTTAGTTCCTTATCGCCTTACCAAGACCAAGATACCATAAGAACCACTATTAGGAATTTCTTAGTCCATGGGAGGAAGGCATGTGTGGAATGCAAAGTCGTAGAAGCCCTTGTGAGAGTGTGAAGGGTGTGGTCTGCAAGAACAGGTATGTTCCAGCCAGGCAGCTAAAGGGTGTTTGGTAAAGACCCACACCAGGGAGGTCAGCTGATTAATTAAGGCCTGATATTAGGTTGTGTGTCAGGGCTAGGAAGTGTGGCACCACACTGACAAAGCTGAGAGGTCCTGTGTGGGCTGAACCTACAAATCAGGTACTGTGCCACCGTTTGATGTATCCAGAGCGAGAGTCTGGCAGCCAGGCTCCTGTATAGTTAGGGTACAGTTTCTTTTGTCATAGTTAGTTCTCAGCTGAGAAGGCTTTGTTTTGTTTGTTTGTACCTTTGTAAAGGCAGTTTGTGCACCACAAGTGAATAAATTCTGAACTTGAGTGCAATCCCGTCTCTGCGTTCCTGTTTCCTGCACTGCTACTGAGCATCTACTGGAGCGATTTCCCCACAACCTGTTGAGAAACAGAGGAGACAGTAGACCAGCATCAATACCATGTGAACACGGCCCGAGCAGGGGTTACTATAGTGTGTCGAGCCAATGCCTGGTGCAGTAGAAGGTACTGGTCCTAGTTCCATGGCAAGCCTGCATAATGTGAAAGCCTGGAGAAGGCAAAGCAATGGAGTTTAGCGTGCACACAGTTCATTCTAAAGCATGGAGCTCTCACCAGTTCTGAAGGACGAGCCAAGCCATACAGCTCAGAGAGGTATTGCTAGGAGACCGGATAGGCCTTAAATTGTAAATTCCTAGACAATCCCTTTAAATGATATACTGCTTACATATCTTGTACGTACTATATATCTTGACATATATATATATATATATATATATATATATATATATACAGTCCTATGAAAAAGTTTGGGCACCCCTATTAATCTTAATCATTTTTTGTTCTAAATATTTTGGTGTTTGCAACAGCCATTTCAGTTTGATATATCTAATAACTGATGGACACAGTAATATTTCAGGATTGAAATGAGGTTTATTGTACTAACAGAAAATGTGCAATATGCATTAAACCAAAATTTGACCGGTGCAAAAGTATGGGCACCCTTATCATTTTATTGATTTGAATTCCCCTAACTACTTTTTACTGACTTACTGAAGCACAAAATTGGTTTTGTAACCTCAGTGAGCTTTGAACTTCATAGCCAGATGTATCCAATCATAAGAAAAGGTATTTAAGGTGGCCAATTGCAAGTTGATCTCCTATTTGAATCTCCTCTGAAGAGTGGCATCATGGGCTACTCAAAACAACTCTCAAATGATCTGAAAACAAAGATTGTTCAACATAGTTGTTCAGGGGAAGGATACAAAAAGTTGTCTCAGAGATTTAACCTGTCAGTTTCCACTGTGAGGAACATAGTAAGGAAATGGAAGACCACAGGGACAGTTCTTGTTAAGCCCAGAAGTGGCAGGCCAAGAAAAATATCAGAAAGGCAGAGAAGAAGAATGGTGAGAACAGTCAAGGACAATCCACAGACCACCTCCAAAGAGCTGCAGCATCATCTTGCTGCAGATGGTGTCACTGTGCATCGGTCAACTATACAGCGCACTTTGCACAAATAGAAGCTGTATGGGAGAGTGATGAGAAAGAAGCCGTTTCTGCACGTACGCCACAAATAGAGTTGCCTGAGGTATGAAAAAGCATATTTGGACAAGGCAGCTTCATTTTGGAAACAAAAATTGAGTTGTTTGGTTATAAAAAAAGGCGTTATGCATGGCGTCCAAAAAGAAACAGCATTCCAAGAAAAACACATGCTACCCACTGTAAAATTTGGTGGAGGTTCCATCATGCTTTGGGGCTGTGTGGCCAATGCCGGCATCGGGAATCTTGTTAAAGTTGAGAGTCGCATGGATTCCACTCAGTATCAGCAGATTCTTGAGAATAATGTTCAAGAATCAGTGACGAAGTTGAAGTTACGCCGGGGATGGATATTTCAGCAAGACGATGATCCCAAACACCGCTCCAAATCCTCAGGCATTCATGCAGAGGAACAATTACAATGTTCTGGAATGGCCATCCCAGTCCCCAGACCTGAATATCATTGAACATCTGTGGGATGATTTGAAGTGGGCTGTCCATGCTCGGCGACCATCTAACTTAACTGAACTTGAATTGTTTGTCCAAAATACCTTTATCCAGGATCCAGGAACTGATTAAAAGCTACAGGAAGCGACTAGAGGCTGTTATCTTTGCAAAAGGAGGATCTACTAAATATTAATGTCACTTTTCTGTTGAGGTGCCCATACTTTTGCACCGGTCAAATTTTGGTTTAATGCATATTGCACATTTTCTGTTAGTACAATAAACCTCATTTCAATCCTGAAATATTACTGTGTCCATCAGTTATTAGATATATCAAACTGAAATGGCTGCTGCAAACACCAAAATATTTAGAACTAAAAATGATTAAGATTAATAGGGGTGCCCAAACTTTTTCATAGGACTGTATATATATATATATATACAGTATATACCGTACTGTATCCACTAAAGGAGTGAACATCTGTGCCCCTATAAGAGGAAAAAATAGACAAAATACTGTTCTGTCCTATGGGAAGGCTGAGCACATGATGTGTAGACTCCAACCATCAATGGCAATGGAAATGGCGCTAGCCTAAATTGGGACACCTCCCTATGGCAAGCTCAGGGCTTTCTATAGCCATGTATGGAATTAGATTCCCTTTTTATTTCTGATCTGAAATTATATGCAAAATAATGCAGAGGCAATAAAAATATATTGTACATTTTTCAGTACGTTTTATGTCCTAATTTTTGTTTTTCATTATACATCAATAATTCTTATCTATGGTCCCCGCAGTCATATAATAGGAAAATATCTGTTGCCCAGGATACAGCTATTACTATAAATATAGCCCTGCAAACCCATGGCTACGTCCCTGAATTAGATTTTTCAATTCTACGCGCTGAATGTCATAGGTCTCGGTGATGTAATGTTCTGAGACTATGATGGTTAAAAATAGCTTAGGAGAAAAATAAGGCTGGGCCGTCTGCCGAACCGAGGGGGTTATGAATTAACTGGCTGCGAAATCTCAGAGGAAGTTAACTAGAGTACAAGGGAAGTGCCCCCTTCTTGTAACCCTGTGCCAGTTGTGCATGTACGAGTTATGTGTGGACAGACGTTACTAAGGCTACTGTATACAATACTGGTAAAATAAAGCAGACAACGTCAAACTGCAGAATACCATAATGGATAGGTCACTTGGTGGCCATTAACTGCAACGAGGACCCAACAGGTCTGATTTCATAAAGAATTGTATCGCCTTTTCTTAGAGCTCTGCATTGTACCATTCCTTGTAAGTCTTCCTGGAAATACATGAATTCATTAACAACTTGGCATTGCTATTGCTTTTGTTAATAGGTATGACTCTAAAGCCTTATTCACAGCTGTCACACGGCCATTTTAAAAACAGTGTCCATTTTCTTTGATGGACAGAAAAAAAGAGTCCATAGTATGGCCACAGGCTACGCTGGAGTGATATATGGAAATAGAAACAGCTCTACTTCTGTTTAGCCCAGCGCCACTGCTATACAGTGGACCGAGCCTTCTTCCAGCACTGTACACTGTATAGCGCTGGCACCAGGATACTGTAGCTCCGACCTTCACTATAGCTTCCCGAGGCAGCTGATCAGGATGGGGTCTGGGTGTCGCGCTCCCACCCATCATGTGGTTAGGTTATTATGTAAAACACTTGGCGGGGCCTGGAAAACTTCTTTAGCCCGGGCCCACGTGGTACAAACACCACAGCAGGCATTTTACAGTCCCTGCAAAGTGGATGGGATTCTAGCAAATCCTAACCAAAAATTATGAAAAAATACGCAGAATGGACATGATGTGATTTCCAAAACTGTTTCGGTTTTGGAAATCGCAGCATATCAATCATATCAATGGAAATGGTGGCAGAAATGTTATTTCTTGTGAAGTTATTTACTGAAAAAGACATGCCAGGATTGTGGTGGTCTTTGTTATGTCTCCTGTGGCCTTTGTCAGTATGTCAGAGGTGCAGTATTACGGATGTATTTACTGGTGTCAGCCAGGGGTGTAACTACCGTGGTAGCAGTGGAAGTGGCTGCCACAGGGCCCAGGACATTAGGGGGCCCGGTGACAGCTGCTACCCATGCATTTTTTTTTTATTTTTTTTTTTTTAATAGGCCGTTACCGCTGGAGTTACTCCAGCCGGTAACGGGCCCTATTTACTTACCGATCCTGACTGGGCCGGGATCGGTAAGTTACATTGCGAGCCCCCCAAAGACTATCATTATACTCAGGGGTCTTTGCAGGCCCCCAAGTATAATGATCGGAGGCCTGGGAGAGGTAAGAAACATAAAAAACACTGTTACTTACCTCTCCACGATCCGGGCAGGCCTCAGCTCAGGCCTAGTTGTCTGACGTCTCTGACGTCCCATGACTCCGGCCTGCGTCTCGAGTCATATGACGTCCGACGTCATTGAAGAAGGCCAACAGCGGATGCCGACAGCATAAGAAACAGTATTTTTTTATGTTTTTATTACCCCGGGTCTCCGATTATTATACTCTGGGGTCTGAAAAGACATAATACTGCGGGACATAATACTGTGTGCAGTGACATAATACTGTGTGCAGGGGCCACTGAGGGACATAATACTGTGTGCAGGGGCCACTAAGGGACATAATACTGTCTGCAGGGTCCACTAAAGGACATAATAGAGCGCGCAAGAATGCAGAGGAGGGGGTCGGTCGAGTTCTTCGGCGTCGGGAGGGGGGGGGAGGACCCCCATATCAAAAGTTTGCCACGGGGCCCTGCCATTCCTAGTTACGCCACTGGTGTCAGCATTATTGGGATCTATCAGCAGAAGACAATCTGTGATACATTAGAGAAAAATGAGCAAAGGGACACGTGTGTCTATATTCACATTCCCAAATGTCCCCAAAACCGGTTTTACCGCATAACTGTACTATGTGCTCTCCTTCCTGTACAGTCGGTGTGAATAACAGTATGATAATTGATGCATTATTTCCCAACTTTCAGGTTATGGAAACACAGCTGAGAGATATTTTGGATCATCATGGCCCTTATTTATCAAACTGTCCAATAGTAAGTTCCTCTCTCTTGTTCATAGCAACAGCATCAGCTGAGGGCAAGTTCACACCTGTGCCCGTGCCCACTTTAGGCAATCCTGCCGATTTCTGTCTTCTGCCCAGAGAAACTGGACAGGAGATGGAAACCCGGCAGTCAGTTTTCAAACCCATTCACTTGAGTGGGTTTACAAAGTGACCGCCTGTGAGCGTTTTGTGCCTCTCCGGCGAAACTGTTTTTTTTAACCGGACACAAAGTTGGACATGCAAGACTTTGTGTCCAGTAAAAAAAAAAAAACGGGTTTCGCCACGGAGAGGCACAAAGCACTCAAGTGAATGGGTTTGAAAACTGACTGCCAGGTTTACATCCCCTGTTGTTTTTCTGGGCAATAGACGAAAACCCAGCAGGATTGACTAAAGCGGGCACGGGCGCAGATGTGAACCCGCCCTTATACTGCTTTGAGGGAAAAATAGAGAATAAGAAAATAACGCTAAATGGTTGCTATGGGCGACAAAGCAGTTTTACTGACAAATTACGCTTTCAAGGGATTCTTTCTACCTATGAATTTTTGTTATTTCGGGTGCTGCAAAAGAAATATAGTAGGGGACCATTATAATTGTGTGTGGAGGGCACTGGGGAGCATTATATTATGTGGAGGGCATTGGGGAGCATTATACTATGTGTGTGGCTGAAGCAGTACAGAGTATTATACTGTGTGTGGAGCATTATACTGAGTGAGGGGCCCTGGGAAGCATTATAGTGTGTGTGTGTGTGTGTGTGTGTGTGTGTGTGTGTGAACACTAAGGAGCTTTATACTGTGTGGGGGGCACTGGGGAGCATTATATTATGTTTGTGGCTGAAACAGTAGAGAGTATTATACTGTGTCTGGAACATAATACCGTGTGGGGGGCACTGGGGTGCATTATACTGTGTGGGGGCACTGGGAAGCATTATACTGTGTTTGTGGCTGAGGCAGTAGAGAACATTATACTATGACGGAGGCCACAGAATATTACAGTAAACTGTAATATATATTTGTGAACTGCGGCCCCACAAATTTTTTCAGGATTGGGCCCTGAAATTCCTGATGGCAGCTCTGACCATTGCATTTTCATACAAAATGCAGCCTGCTCTAGGTGTGGCATTTTTTTCATCTATTTCTCTATAATAAAATCCAGTAAAAAGACAACAAAATGCCCGTATTATAATAAATCATTTTTAACCCCCCTCCCCCCAAAAAAATAAAACACCAGAAAGTGCAGAGGAATCCTTAGCCTGTTCACACTTTTGTTGAAAACCTATCACCATCTTTATAGCATCTTTGACATTGAAGAGGTTATGCCATTTTGGACACTTATTCCCTATTCACAAGTGAGGGGATACAAGTCTGATCACTGATCGCTCCGTTCACATCTATCAGGCTACAATTGGTGCCAGAGATTACAATCCCGGTAGCCCCATAAAAGTGAATGGAGCACTATTCACAAGGAGACTTTAGGGGAGACTTTAGTCCCTACCATCCTGATCACTGGGGAACCCATTGTTCAGGAGAGGCTTTCACCTCACAAGCAAGGAGTGCTACATAATTGGTTGTTAAAATGACCCGGAAGTGTAGCTTGAAGCTCCTGGGCCCCAATGCAAAATAAATAATTGGGGCCCCCAGGGGCGTAACTACCATAGAGGCAGCGGAGGCGGCTGCCTCAGGTCCCGGGCCATTAGGGGGCCCGGTGACAGACGCTAACGCTGCGTTTTTTTGTTTTTTTTAAATTGGCCGTTACGGGCCCTATTTACTTGCCGATCCTGGACATAATACTGTGTGCAGGGGCCACTATGGGGACATAATACTGTGTGCAGGGGCCACTATGGGGACATAATACTGTGTGCAGGGGCCACTACTAGGTATAATACTGTGTGCAGGGGCCACTATGGGGTATAATACTGTGTGCAGGGGCCACTAATGGACATAATACTGTGTATAGGGGCCACTAATGGACATAATACTGTGTACAGGGGCCACTAATGGACATAATACTGTGTGCAGGGCTTACTAAGGGACATAATAAAGTGCGGAGGAGGGGGTCGGTCGAGGTCTTCGGCATCGGTGTCGGTTGGGGGGCCCATGTCAAAAGTTTGCCACGCGGCCCCGCCATTCCTAGTTACGCCACTGGGGGCCCCTATTTACCTTTAGCCAATTAGACTAGTGGTATATTTCATGTGTTATGGGTCTCCTCCTGGTCTGTGGCCCGGTACCCACTGCTACTGCTGTACCCCCTGTAACTGTGCCATTAAAGAGGACCTTTCATCAGATCGGGCACATGCAGTTTTATATACTGCTGGAAAGCTGACAGTGACATCGGCTTTCATGATCTGTGCCCGGTGTAAAGTGCTATCGGTCCCGTGACCGTAGCGCTTTAGTGTCAGAAGGGCGTTTCTGACAGTTAGCCAGGGACGCCCTTCTGCCCAGCAGCGCCTATCACGCTGTACTGTGGAGCAGGGAGGAACGCCCCCTCCCTCTGCTCACACAGCTCGTCCATTGACGAGTGTTATCAGGAGGGGAGGGGGCGTTCCTCCCCGCTCACACTGTACAGCGCAATAGGCGCTGCTGGGCAGAAGGGCGTCCCTGGCTAACTGTCAGAAACGCCCTTCTGACTGTAAAGCGCTACGGTACCGGGACCGATAGCGCTTTACACCGGGCACAGATCGGGAAAACCGACAGTGCCAACTTTCCAGCAGTATATAAAACTGCATGTGCCCGATCTGATGAAAGGTCCTCTTTAAGTATCCCCCACCAGCCTATTATCATCCATAATCTGCAAAATAGAGCAAGATGTCCCAAACCTGCAATAGCGTCCATGCACCACAGATAAATCCCCAGATGGATTGGAATTTACTGGACACATTGATTTTATTTATTCTTTTTTTTTTTTCTTGAAGCAAAGACATCCCTCTTAACATCTTTGTTCTTGGCAACATTTAGTGAAATAGCTTTTATACTTGGGATCGTTCCCACAAAAAGATATTCATTTTCTAAAGTGGATAACTTGGACTGTACTGCGCGTCATCTCACTCCAGCAATGATGTATTAGGCATATGCACTACAAAGCAAACACGTGTCTCCGTGTATACTGTAGTCAGAAGACTATGGTACAGTATATATACAGATATATAATCCATATAATAATCTACAGGTAAGAGCACATCCATGCTTCCCAAAAGGCATGCCATGGTAAATTTTGTCCCAAAAGGGGGCAGGGTTTATTAAGACTCCACCCAAAAGTGGGCATTCCAATCTAGGCCATCCTAGGGGTGGGCTTAAAGGGGTTGTCCATGAATTTCAGAACTCAGTGGTCATGCGCGGTGCAGTAGTTCACAGACTAAGGCACAACATGCGAAGGTTACTGGAGTGCCAAGGACAGGTGGGTATATTTTTTTTTATGTTTCACCTACCTGGGCCTCCTCCCTTAAAGGGGTTGCCCCATCACAAGGATCCTATGTATACTGGGGGGAGGAGCAGAATAACAACATCGCTCCTGCCGCTGCTGGCTTCATGCAGGGCAGGAGCATAGCGATGTTGCAGGCACCTGTGCCGGCGTCTACACTCCCCGGCATCCGCCTCTCTATTACAGCGGATGCCGGGTCTGTATTCGTATTGTGAAGGCTAGAGGATAGATAGACGATCTATGAACGTGCACGCAGGGCCAGCGGCACCTCGCCGCTGGCTTTGCATATGTAACCCCGCCCACCAATGACGCAACAAAGCAGGAAGACAGAAGATTTTACAGCAACGAAGACTGGTGAGTATGCGACGTGGGAATACCCCTTTAATCCTGAAATTCCTAGAGCAGAGATATAAAATAATAGTTGGCAAGTTACATTTTTTTTTGCCCTTAAAGGGTTTTTCTTTTGGCCTATCCGCAGGATAAAAGCTCCATCCAGTGTATTGCGGCTCAGACACTTTCACTTATTGGGAGTTCAGCGACAGTGAAGGCATTGGGCTGCTATACAGTGGACAGAGCTTTCTGCTTACAGCCCAGTATTGTGTACTGGATGAGCGCCAAAAGCAACTCCATACAGAGAATCGGTCCAGGGGCCAGATGTCGCCCCCCTATTGATCATATATGTATGGTCTGTCCAAAAAAAAAAAGCCTGGACAACCTCTTTAATACGAGTGCAGAATCAGACTACACTATTTTGTAGCATACCTCCCAACTTTTGAAGAACCGAAAGAGGGACAAAATGTGCGTCGCGCGTAGCGCGCCGCGGCAAATTTAGCCCCACCCACTTTTGTGTTGACTCCGCCCACTCATTAATTTTTCATGTGCCCGCACACAGTATAATCCTCCTACAGTCACCCGTAAATTATATGTCCCCCCTCTATCTCTCCCCCAGTTTCATATACAACCTTCATCTGCCCCCAGTTTCATGTCCCTCTTCCATCTCTGCCCCCAGATTCATGTCCCTCCATCTCTGCCCCCAGATTCATGTCCCCTCCATCTCTGCCCCCAGATTCATGTCCCCTCCATCTCTGCCCCCAGATTCATGTCCCACATCTCTGCCCCCAGATTCATGTCCCTCCATCTCTGCCCCCAGATTCATGTCCCTCCATCTCTGCCCCCAGATTCATGTCCCTCCATCTCTGCCCCCAGATTCATGTCCTCTCCATCTCTGCCCCCAGATTCATGTCCTCTCCATCTCTGCCCCCAGTTTCATGTCCCTCTTCCATCTCTGCCCCCAGATTCATGTCCCTCCATCTCTGCCCCCAGATTCATGTCCCCTCCATCTCTGCCCCCAGATTCATGTCCCACATCTCTGCCCCCAGATTCATGTCCCTCCATCTCTGCCCCCAGATTCATGTCCCTCCATCTCTGCCCCCAGATTCATGTCCCTCCATCTCTGCCCCCAGATTCATGTCCTCTCCATCTCTGCCCCCAGATTCATGTCCTCTCCATCTCTGCCCCCAGTTTCATGTCCCTCTTCCATCTCTGCCCCCAGATTCATGTCCCTCCATCTCTGCCCCCAGATTCATGTCCCCTCCATCTCTGCCCCCAGATTAATGTCCCACATCTCTGCCCCCAGATTCATGTCCCTCCATCTCTGCCCCCAGATTCATGTCCCTCCATCTCTGCCCCCAGATTCATGTCCCTCCATCTCTGCCCCCAGATTCATGTCCTCTCCATCTCTGCCCCCAGATTCATGTCCTCTCCATCTCTGCCCCCAGTTTCATGTCCCTCTTCCATCTCTGCCCCCAGATTCATGTCCCTCCATCTCTGCCCCCAGATTCATGTCCCCTCCATCTCTGCCCCCAGATTCATGTCCCACATCTCTGCCCCCAGATTCATGTCCCTACATCTCTGCCCCCAGAATCATGTCTTCTCCATCTCTGCCCCCAGATTCATGTCCCTCCATCTCTGCCCCCAGATTCATGTCCTCTCCATCTCTGCCCCCAGATTCATGTCCTCTCCATCTCTGCCCCCAGTTTAATGTCCCTCTTCCATCTCTGCCCCCAGATTCATGTCCCTCCATCTCTGCCCCCAGATTCATGTCCCCTCCATCTCTGCCCCCAGATTCATGTCCCACATCTCTGCCCCCAGATTCATGTCCCTCCATCTCTGCCCCCAGATTCATGTCCCTCCATCTCTGCCCCCAGATTCATGTCCCTCCATCTCTGCCCCCAGATTCATGTCCTCTCCATCTCTGCCCCCAGATTCATGTCCTCTCCATCTCTGCCCCCAGTTTCATGTCCCTCTTCCATCTCTGCCCCAAGATTCATGTCCCTCCATCTCTGCCCCCAGATTCATGTCCCCTCCATCTCTGCCCCCAGATTCATGTCCCTCATCTCTGCCCCCAGATTCATGTCCCTCCATCTCTGCCCCCAGATTCATGTCCCTTCATCTCTGCCCCCAGATTCATGTCCCTCCATCTCTGCCCCCAGTTTCATGTCCCTCTTCCATCTCTGCCCCCAGATTCATGTCCCTCCATCTCTGCCCAAGATTCATGTCCTCTCCATCTCTGCCCCCAGATTCATGTCCCACATCTCTGCCCCCAGATTCATGTCCCTCCATCTCTGCCCCCAGATTCATGTCCCTCTGTCTCTGCCCCCCAGATTCATGTCCCCTCCATCTCTGCCCCCAGATTCATGTCCTCTCCATCTCTGCCCCCAGATTCATGTCCCCTCCATCTCTGCCCCCAGATTCATGTCCCACATCTCTGCCCCCAGATTCATGTCCCTCCATCTCTGCCCCCAGATTCATGTCCCTCCATCTCTGCCCCCAGATTCATGTCCTCTCCATCTCTGCCCCCAGATTCATGTCCTCTCCATCTCTGCCCCCAGTTTCATGTCCCTCTTCCATCTCTGCCCCCAGATTCATGTCCCTCCATCTCTGCCCCCAGATTCATGTCCCCTCCATCTCTGCCCCCAGATTCATGTCCCACATCTCTGCCCCCAGATTCATGTCCCTCCATCTCTGCCCCCAGATTCATGTCCCTCCATCTCTGCCCCCAGATTCATGTCCCTCCATCTCTGCCCCCAGATTCATGTCCTCTCCATCTCTGCCCCCAGATTCATGTCCTCTCCATCTCTGCCCCCAGTTTCATGTCCCTCTTCCATCTCTGCCCCCAGATTCATGTCCCTCCATCTCTGCCCCCAGATTCATGTCCCCTCCATCTCTGCCCCCAGATTCATGTCCCCTCCATCTCTGCCCCCAGATTCATGTCCCACATCTCTGCCCCCAGATTCATGTCCCTCCATCTCTGCCCCCAGATTCATGTCCCTCTGTCTCTGCCCCCCAGATTCATGTCCCCTCCATCTCTGCCCCCAGATTCATGTCCTCTCCATCTCTGCCCCCAGATTCATGTCCCCTCCATCTCTGCCCCCAGATTCATGTCCCACATCTCTGCCCCCAGATTCATGTCCCTCCATCTCTGCCCCCAGATTCATGTCCCTCCATCTCTGCCCCCAGATTCATGTCCTCTCCATCTCTTCCCCCAGATTCATGTCCTCTCCATCTCTGCCCCCAGATTCATGTCCCACATCTCTGCCCCCAGATTCATGTCCCTCCATCTCTGCCCCCAGATTCATGTCCCTCTGTCTCTGCCCCCCAGATTCATGTCCCCTCCATCTCTGCCCCCAGATTCATGTCCTCTCCATCTCTGCCCCCAGATTCATGTCCCCTCCATCTCTGCCCCCAGATTCATGTCCCACATCTCTGCCCCCAGATTCATGTCCCTCCATCTCTGCCCCCAGATTCATGTCCCTCCATCTCTGCCCCCAGATTCATGTCCTCTCCATCTCTGCCCCCAGATTCGTGTCCTCTCCATCTCTGCCCCCAGTTTCATGTCCCTCTTCCATCTCTGCCCCCAGATTCATGTCCCTCCATCTCTGCCCCCAGATTCATGTCCCCTCCATCTCTGCCCCCAGATTCATGTCCCACATCTCTGCCCCCAGATTCATGTCCCTCCATCTCTGCCCCCAGATTCATGTCCCTCCATCTCTGCCCCCAGATTCATGTCCCTCCATCTCTGCCCCCAGATTCATGTCCTCTCCATCTCTGCCCCCAGATTCATGTCCTCTCCATCTCTGCCCCCAGTTTCATGTCCCTCTTCCATCTCTGCCCCCAGATTCATGTCCCTCCATCTCTGCCCCCAGATTCATGTCCCCTCCATCTCTGCCCCCAGATTCATGTCCCCTCCATCTCTGCCCCCAGATTCATGTCCCACATCTCTGCCCCCAGATTCATGTCCCTCCATCTCTGCCCCCAGATTCATGTCCCTCTGTCTCTGCCCCCCAGATTCATGTCCCCTCCATCTCTGCCCCCAGATTCATGTCCTCTCCATCTCTGCCCCCAGATTCATGTCCCCTCCATCTCTGCCCCCAGATTCATGTCCCACATCTCTGCCCCCAGATTCATGTCCCTCCATCTCTGCCCCCAGATTCATGTCCCTCCATCTCTGCCCCCAGATTCATGTCCCTCCATCTCTGCCCCCAGATTCATGTCCTCTCCATCTCTGCCCCCAGATTCATGTCCTCTCCATCTCTGCCCCCAGTTTCATGTCCCTCTTCCATCTCTGCCCCCAGATTCATGTCCCTCCATCTCTGCCCCCAGATTCATGTCCCCTCCATCTCTGCCCCCAGATTCATGTCCCACATCTCTGCCCCCAGATTCATGTCCCTCCATCTCTGCCCCCAGATTCATGTCCCTCCATCTCTGCCCCCAGATTCATGTCCCTCCATCTCTGCCCCCAGATTCATGTCCTCTCCATCTCTGCCCCCAGATTCATGTCCTCTCCATCTCTGCCCCCAGTTTCATGTCCCTCTTCCATCTCTGCCCCCAGATTCATGTCCCTCCATCTCTGCCCCCAGATTCATGTCCCCTCCATCTCTGCCCCCAGATTCATGTCCCCTCCATCTCTGCCCCCAGATTCATGTCCCACATCTCTGCCCCCAGATTCATGTCCCTCCATCTCTGCCCCCAGATTCATGTCCCTCCATCTCTGCCCCCAGATTCATGTCCCTCCATCTCTGCCCCCAGATTCATGTCCTCTCCATCTCTGCCCCCAGATTCATGTGCTCTCCATCTATGCCCCCAGTTTCATGTCCCTCTTCCATCTCTGCCCCCAGATTCATGTCCCTCCATCTCTGCCCCCAGATTCATGTCCCCTCCATCTCTGCCCCCAGATTCATGTCCCACATCTCTGCCCCCAGATTCATGTCCCTCCATCTCTGCCCCCAGATTCATGTCCCTCCATCTCTGCCCCCAGATTCATGTCCCTCCATCTCTGCCCCCAGATTCATGTCCTCTCCATCTCTGCCCCCAGATTCATGTCCTCTCCATCTCTGCCCCCAGTTTCATGTCCCTCTTCCATCTCTGCCCCCAGATTCATGTCCCTCCATCTCTGCCCCCAGATTCATGTCCCCTCCATCTCTGCCCCAGATTCATGTCCCACATCTCTGCCCCCAGATTCATGTCCCTCCATCTCTGCCCCCAGATTCATGTCCCTCCATCTCTGCCCCCAGATTCATGTCCCTCCATCTCTGCCCCCAGATTCATGTCCTCTCCATCTCTGCCCCCAGATTCATGTCCTCTCCATCTCTGCCCCCAGTTTCATGTCCCTCTTCCATCTCTGCCCCAGATTCATGTCCCTCCATCTCTGCCCCCAGATTCATGTCCCCTCCATCTCTGCCCCCAGATTCATGTCCCACATCTCTGCCCCCAGATTCATGTCCCTCCATCTCTGCCCCCAGATTCATGTCCTCTCCATCTCTGCCCCCAGATTCATGTCCTCTCCATCTCTGCCCCCAGTTTCATGTCCCTCTTCCATCTCTGCCCCAAGATTCATGTCCCTCCATCTCTGCCCCCAGATTCATGTCCCCTCCATCTCTGCCCCCAGATTCATGTCCCTCATCTCTGCCCCCAGATTCATGTCCCTCCATCTCTGCCCCCAGATTCATGTCCCTCCATCTCTGCCCCCAGATTCATGTCCCTCCATCTCTGCCCCCAGTTTCATGTCCCTCTTCCATCTCTGCCCCCAGATTCATGTCCCTCCATCTCTGCCCAAGATTCATGTCCTCTCCATCTCTGCCCCCAGATTCATGTCCCACATCTCTGCCCCCAGATTCATGTCCCTCCATCTCTGCCCAAGATTCATGTCCTCTCCATCTCTGCCCCCAGATTCATGTCCCTCCATCTCTGCCCCCAGATTCATGTCCCTCCATCTCTGCCCCCAGATTCATGTCCCTCTGTCTCTGCCCCCAGATTCATGTCCTCTCCATCTCTGCCCCCAGATTCATGTCCTCTCCATCTCTGCCCCCAGATTCATGTCCTCTCCATCTCTGCCCCAGTTTCATGTCCCTCTTCCATCTCTGCCCCCAGATTCATGTCCCTCCATCTCTGCCCCCATATTCATGTCCCCTCCATCTCTGCCCCCAGATTCATGTCCCACATCTCTGCCCCCAGATTCATGTCCCTCCATCTCTGCCCCCAGATTCATGTCCCTCCATCTCTGCCCCCAGATTCATGTCCCTCCATCTCTGCCCCCAGATTCATGTCCTCTCCATCTCTGCCCCCAGATTCATGTCCTCTCCATCTCTGCCCCCAGATTCATGTCCCACATCTCTGCCCCCAGATTCATGTCCCTTCATCTCTGCCCCCAGATTCATGTCCCTCCATCTCTGCCCCCAAATTCATGTCCTCTCCATCTCTGCCCCCAGATTCATGTCCTACATCTCTGCCCCCAGATTCCTGTCCCTACATCTCTGCCCCCAGAATCATGTCTTCTCCATCTCTGCCCCCAGTGTCATGCCGTCCTCTCCTTCATCTGCCCCCAGATTCACGTTCCACCTCCACATTAAACTTACCTTCTCCTCCGCTCCCTCGCCGCTCGCTGCCCGCCTCTCTCCCTGACTCATGCGCTGAAGCTGCTCGCGTGCTCACTTCGCCGCTGCGTCTCTCTCTCGCTGACACATGCGGCTGAAGCGAGGAGCTGACCTGTGTTAGCTCCTCGCTTCACTGCTGCCGCCGGCTCCTGGCTTGTACATCGCGTCTACAAGCCAGGAGCCGGCGGCAGCAGTGAAGCGAGGAGCTGACACAGGTCAGCTCCTCGCTTCAGCCGCATGTGTCAGCGAGAGAGAGACGCAGCGGCGAAGCGAGCACGCGAGCAGCTTCAGCCGCGTGTGTCAGGGAGAGAGGCGGGCAGCGGCGAAGCGAGGAGCTGACCTGTGTCAGCTCCTTCCTTCAGCCGCATGTGTGTTCAACTCAGATCTGCTTCCTCTGGACGCAGATCTGAGTTGAAATCGGGACATACCTCCCTCCAACCGGGACCGCGGGACATGTCACCCAAATCGGGACTGTTGAACCGCGGAAATCGGGACGGTTGGGAGGTATGTTGTAGTCTGTAACCATGGAAACACATAGGTCTACATAGAAGCTGTATACCCAAAATGGTAACATCTTTAACCAAGTCTATTTCAGCCCTGCTTTATTATTCATCTTAGATGATCATGATAGTTAAGGAGAAGTACAATGGTCAGACAAAAGTGACATCACTTCCTTATATATTCAAAGATATGAAAATGAGTGTGTAACGGAGCAAAAATAGATCAAGTATGGACAAGCCCTGAAACCGAAATAGTAGGAGAACCATTATAAAATGGGTAATTACCCAGCCAATAAAAACAGTCATAACTCTTCCATTCCACATTAGCAATGCTGGAACACAATGATAAAAGCCATAAAATCCGGCCAGTTTGGTTATAGAAGCTGCCAAGTGTACTAGAAGATGTCAACATATAAAAAACATAATGGGAAATGTTTACAAGGACACTTAATTAGTAAATGGAATTAGAAGAATTACAGCCAGGGGAAGTCTGGCGTGGATAATCCCTTTTTATTCTGCCAGTATTGCCTCATATCCTAAATATACCTATAAAGTGAGTGATCTAAGGCGGCGGTCACACAATATGTAATGTTATAAGGAAATCTATAAGAAAATATGATATATATGATATATGTGGGGAAGGTAGCTCGGTAGCAGCAATGGTGCAGACCCAACCAGTCAGAGACAGGGACACAATGTCTGGTGCAAACAGATTTCATTGGAAAAATGGCAAAAAATACATAAACGTTCACTTCAGGTACAGAATAGGCAAAAATAAAATATAGCCATAACTTCAGGCAAAACCGCAAACAAAACCCTGCTCGTCTGAGCTCTAACTAAACAGTAAAAAACTAACTATACGTATGGCTTACTACCAACCACACATACAAAACAAAGTAGCACAGTACGATCTCACCAGTGTTTCAGGACAGACCCAGGTGCCTCCTCTCACTCCCAGGATCTGTCCTGGCCCAGTAACAAACCCAGGACCCACATCTGGGGCTGAGGCCTACTCAACCACAGGTATGTCAGAATCCTGGGGATGATACATCGGAGTCGTTCTTTTCCCCCTACTGAATCTCCTGGATGCCGTGATTACTATAGTATCTTCTGATTCTGGTGGAGGGTTCTGGCCCCTGGTTGTATAAACTGCTGCAGAAAATGGTGCAGGCACAGCTCCTGTGCCTGTAGCATTACAGCACCATTATATTACAGTGTACATAATAGTGCAGTGTGGGTAGGGGTTAAACTAACTTGTATTTTAAAGAACCCCCAAAATTAACCTTGCATTATGTATAGTAACTCTGTTACAGAAAGATTACAACTTGGCAAAGGCAGAGATTGCTAAAAACTCACGGCAGAAAATATATGTAGAGATTAAATCTGAATTATTATACGTGTCAACTACAAATCCCAGCTGAAAGTAACAAAGGCTACTCCCCTCCCCCATAACACTGCTTTTAGGGAAAAACAGTTGGGTGAATTTATCAATGTAGTTACTCTTGTAGTTTTCTGGTGGTACAAAGTCATAATTTTTGGTGCAGAACAAATTATATGAGAAAAGGTGTGACTTTTTAGCTTTTTACACCCCTACATGCCACTTTTCAGGGAAGTGCAGAGCTTAGCAGGAAGAGGTGTGAACTCCCAGAGCTCAGGGCACATTATCGTCATCTCCATGCTCCAGAAACTAGAATAAATTATATTGAATGTACTATATCAAATCCATACCAATGTACCAATCCAGGTGTCATCCGTGCCAATGATACTGACCCGTAGACTGAACGCGATGATGGCCATGTAGCCTGAAACTGCACCATATGTATCAAATGGTCTAATGAAGAATCTGGCCTATCTTTACACTGCGCAGTCTAACTTTAAATCTCATATTTGGTTTAAATTGGATTAATTTTTGCCAAAAATTGCAAGAAAATCTCGTCCTTTTTGTTCCTTTGTTGTGCAAGGTGCAAACATTGTCTGACACTGTTAATAACTGGGTAAAAAATATATGCAAATCTATTCTCCAGGATGTAACTAGGAGAACAGTGCACTCTGTACGCCACCCTCTAGAGGGCAGCATCCTTAAAATCATGCATGACTCAGTTAAAAAGTCTACTGTCATGATGCGGATTTAATTCTCAAATTAGTATTTCTATTCCAAAAGGAACAAATTCCCAGCTATGGACAGCGCTGTTTCGGCCTATTGGGCCTCCTCAGCATAGTGCAGGGATACTGATTTGGCAGATTCAGAGACTATAGACCAGGGTCAGGGGATTTTACTTTCTGTTTCAATGGTTTTTATTGTTTTGTTGTATACAGGATGTTACATATTCATAGAAGTCACATATATATTCAAGACAATAGGGATGTCGGTTTATCATAGTTACATAGTAGATGAGGTTGGATGAAGACACCAGTCCATCAAGTCTAACCTATACCCTTATAGGAGGACTTGTACAATACTGATGGTGCTATAAAGTGTGCCCTCAGTAATATACTACGATAATACATACAATACAGTGTTTTCAGATTTAAGGGGAGGGGGATTACTAGGTTTTATTGAGTAGAGGTAGGCTTAAAATCTATAGAAACCTTGTAATGCCAAGGTGGTGGCAATTCTTTGAAGCCTGACTACTGGTGGTGCTTTTCCGCGGCTGCTTGGAGTCTTGGCTTCTTCTCCAGTGAGGTCTTCACCCCCTGCAAACAAGACATCTGTTGTCTTCCAGCAAAAAACATGGATATTGGCCTTAAGTACGGCGCAGTGATTCATCCCCAGATGGGCAAAACAGCACTCAATATCAACTCCCGTCTGAAGTTTAACATCTTAGGGTAGTGGTCCAATCCATGTCTGCCTGAATTCTTCATCACCTTGAATGACCCCAGATCTAAATATAAAGACAATATAGATAGTACTGTGCAAATGTTTTAGGCAGGTGTGGAAAATATGCTGTAAAATAAGGCATTCAGAAATGGAAGTGATATTAACAGAATGAAGTAAATGAAGCAAAGATAAATTTAAATCCCGTCAATATTTGGTGTGACCTTTGCCCTTTGCCTTTCATCAATCTTTCTCGGTACTTGCAGATAGTTTTTGAAGGAACTCGGCAGGGAGGTTGTTGCCGCCATCTTGGAGAACTAAGCCCAGATCTTCTGTGGATGTAGGCTTCTTCCAATCCTTCTGACTCTTCATGTCATCCCAGACAGACTGGATGATGTTGAGATCAGGGCTCTGCGGGGGCTATATCATTAATTCTAGGACTCTTCCTCCAAAGCGCAAAGGTCACACCAAATATTGCTGGGATTTAGAATACTCTCTTGTTCACTCATTTTGCTTTCTGCATTTTGCAACCCTTCTATTTTTGAAAACATTCTTACTTTGCAACATTTTTTCCACACCTGTCTAAAACCTTTGTGCAATACTGTGCTTGAAATGAGGCTCATTATGTGTCCTAATAGGGTTATAGCTAACACATTTCCCTCCCTGCCTATAAACAGCAGGTGAGTAATGATATAATAAGCAAACTCGTTGACTTGGTAGTTAAAGCCCTATTAGAATTCATTTACACATTCAGGTTTTTGAACTGAAAACCAATAGTGGAAGGACAAAAACAGAGTAAGGGCTGGAAAGACCACGATTTGCCCGCGGCGGAAATGCTTTTGGAAATCGCAGCATGGCAATTATATCTACGGAAACGCCAGTGGTAACAGAAAGTCACACACTATTAGAGAACCTTACTCGTGGCCAAAAACCTAAAATTTAACTTCTATTTAAACCTTTTAAAATCCAACCTAAAACTCATAGTTTTATATGTTAGTTCATAGTTCATCAGGAGGTTTTGAGTGCAGCGTTATGCCAGTAGATGGTGAAAACCGCAGTTCGTGGGACCATAAAGGTTGGTCCTGCTTATAAAGGATTGACGAGAACAGAAAGTCCATGGAGGAAAAGTCTGTGAACTTTATGTTTAAAGCACTGCAAAAGGAACCGCAATGTCTTCCAGCCGTAGATTTTTCCTGCAGTTTTTTAGCACTACGAATTGTCCCGTGTGGCCCTTGCCTCAGAGTATCATTGTTACTCTCCTGTTATGATCCACATCTGCATGCAAAAACCTGAGTGTTTAATTGCACCATCATACAGGCCAGGGAAGTGCTGCTTATCATCTGAGTATATAATGGAAGACAGTCCTAACACTAAACTGTGCCACTGTCTATCTCTTTTGAGCCCCCATTTCCATGTCTGATGCTGCACATCAGGAACTGTCTATCTTTATCTTAGGGAGCAGCCACAGACTATAACAGGTGCTCTGGCAGGCGCAACTGCTACATTGATGCCTCAAACAGCTCATTTGCATATGAATTAAAAGTTGCTTTTCTTGGCAGTAAGACTGCACTTTGATACAAATGGATGCGTTTAATAATTAACACAAATGTCTATAAGTTCTCTGCATTTTAGAGTAAGTTTTGTTATTAAAAAAAAAAACTTTCCTTGCAGAAATATGGCAGTTATCTGCATGTAATAGCACCCCCTGGTGTTCAAAATGCAAGAGCATGTCATTCTAGTGAGGTTCTACTAATCCTGCATGTAGAATACAGTACAGCTTCTGCTGTATCTTCAGTGAAAGAATCCAGGATATGATTCAGGTTAGACATCGGTTATTTTTCTATGTTTAGGTGCTAAGCTATCTGCTTTCCCTCACTGCTTGAAGACTGTATCGGTCTGTCTACCGTTTACTGTTATAACTGCTGCTGTCCTAGTGTGAAGTAGATGGATAGCCTATGTCCAAACAAAATGTCCAGCCATGCCCTTTTATGAACAGATCCAAAGTACCTGGGCATAAAGGGTTACAGTCTGTTAAAGGCATCATGTCCTGTGGAATAATGTGGGGGAGGACAAAAAAGAGGGTTAGTCTTAGGGAGCATAACTGCAGAAGAGTTTATATTAGGAAATGTGATCGGCCTTCCTGAAGAGATGTGTCTTGGATAAGCTTGAAGCTGTAGAAGTTGTGAGTTAATCTGATTGTCCGGGGTAAAGAATTATAGAAAAGTGGTGCAACTTGGGAGAAGTCTTGGATATGGGAGCTGGAAGTTCTGATAATACAGAATGTTAGTCTAAGGACATTGGCTGAATGGAGAGCATGGGTTGGGCGGTAGACAGAGATGAGGGAGGAAATGTAGGGAGGTGCGGCATTATGGAGAGCCTTGTGGATGAGGGGGATAAGTTTATATTGTATTCTGTATTAACTACAGTGACTGGCACAGACCGGAGGCATCGCTGTAGCATCTAGCCTGATAGATGAGCCTGGCCGCTGCATTCAGAATAGATCATAGAGGGGAGAGTTTAAGGGGAAGAACAAATAATAGGGAGTTATAGTAGTCAAGGTGAGAGTGAATAAGGGCGATAATAAGGGTCTTTAATGTTTCCATGGTAAGGAAAGGGTGTATTCCTGAAATGAGGTGCAGATGACATGAGCGTGCGAGTGATTGGATATGAGGGGTATAGGAAAGGTCTGAGTCAAACACAACCCTGAGGCTATAGGCATACTGCCTAGGAGTTATGATAAGACTGCAGACTGAAATGGAGATATCAGGGTTAGGTCTGGTAGAGGATGGAAACAGCAATAGTTCAGTCTTTGAGAGATTCAGTTTCAGGTAGAGACAGTCACTTTGTTCTGTAGTAGTGCAGGGGTGATGTCAGAAGAGGAGGTATATGGTTGGTTATCAGCATAAAGACTGTACTGAAAGACAAATCTGCTGATGGTTTGTCCAATACGGGCGGTGTAGAGAGAGAGGAGCAGGGGGCCTAGGACCGAACCCTGGGGAACCCCAACAGCAAGAGGAAGAGACAGAGCCCACAAATGATACACTGAAAGTGCGGTCTGAGAGAAAAGAGATTGGAAGGGGTCAAGAAGAGAGTTAGCAGAAGAATAGGGGATCAAGCAAGACAGAACTTATGAATTTTGCTATGGAAATAATTGGCCAGGATAAAACCTAAATGATATCCTGGGTTCTTTCAGTGAAGATGCAGCAGAAGCTGTACTGTATTCTACTGGTCATGCATGATTAAGAGAGCCACACTAGAATGTAATGTACAAACCTATGTATTTTAAACACCAGGGGGTGCTATTATAAGCAGATTATTGCCATATCTCTATGAGGAAACATTTCTTTTTAATCAGTTGCACAGTGCTATGCTACAGTGCCCCTTTCAATCCTTTTGCATTGCAACCACAGGTCCTACATAGTGGGAGAGACTATGAGAGTCCTAAACAGAAGTGGCCCTGCTACATAGGAGTTTACAAAGCATGTTTTTCACAAGTGATATGGCAAGTTCTGCAAGCCTTTAGCTATATCTCTGGTTGATAAGTTTTGGGTTTCCAGGCCTGTCTAGTTTGCAGGGGGCCTAGCTTGGCTATTGAATGGATGTTCTGTTGCTATTGTATGGTTCAATGCCCAGTCAAAAAGAAAAGATTCTTCTTCAAATACTAAGAAACAATGACCGTCCTCTTCATGAGTCACATTACATGTCCATGAGTCATGTTATATGTGTCTAGTTCTTTTGGAAACTTGGCAACTGAGTTCAAATAAAACACAAATGGAATTGACATGATCAATTTAGCACTTCTAGACCAGTCTCTAATGTGTAAATGTTAAAGGGGTCTTCCAAAACAGTAAACAGGAGTAGTGTTGCAGTACCACTCACAGCCACTACTCAATGTATGGTGCTGTTCCAATATCTGTTCCGGAACTCAGCAGCTTGTTTAAGCAGCTCATTGTTGGCGATGGTGCGAGTTGGCCTCCCATAATCTGATATTGATAACCCATCCTATAGATAGGTCATTGATAGTAATGTCCCTTTAAATATATAATGGGACAGATACATGAGCAATTAAATATTTACATACCCAAAAATGATGGTAAATTTATCATAAAATATACAAAAATAGTCATCTTTTTGAAGTCATACAGAAAATTAAGTAATTTTCTGTATTTTGAGAGGGATCAAAAATAGAAGATTGTGTGAATGCCGAATCAGCGATCGGTGACATGGGTATGACGATTTTCAGGGTTTTTTTTATGCCATTCTGATCTTTTTGTAAAAAGTTGATCTGCCTGGATTAACCCCTTAGTGCTGAAATCATTGATGTCGTACAGAATATCTCTAAGGGCATGTTCACACAGGGTTTTTTGCAGGCTAAAAAAAAAATTTGCTTCAAGAGTTAGGAAACATTTTTTGACACATTTTTTTTACAAGCTATATCAATACCAATGTGTGGGAGGGATACAACCCTATAGTGACCCTAAAACTAACGTGATCATTTATTTTTTTTTATAATTAGATAAAAAGATTGGCTAGACAACAGTATGAAATATAACTTACAAAAGTACAACAGTACAACAGCGCTCTCTAGTGCTCAGTATGAAAAATGTTAAAATAAGATTGCACACAACTGGTTACTGTATCTGAGATACAGTATGTCTGTATACCTCATCAGGCAGCAACAGATCACCATCAGCGGCAGTCATCACAGATCACATGTATTAGGGACATACTTGAGAACCTCTCACTTGCAGGCAACATTGTACAACTGTAACAGTGGCATAACTATCGAGGTAGCAGAGGTAGCGGCTGCCACAGGGCCCGGGACATTAGGGGCCCGGTGACAGCCGCTACCGCTGCGTTTTTTATTTTTTTTATTTTTAACAGACCGTTACCGGCTGGAGTTACTCCAGCCGATAACGGGCCCAATTTACTTACCGAACCTGGCAGGGGCTGAGATCGGTAAGTGACGGCGCGGGCCCCACAAACACTATCATTATACTCGGGGGTCTTTTCAGACCCCCGAGTATAATGATCAAAGGCCTGGGAGCGGTAAGGGAACTTAAAAAAAACACTTATTTACCTCTCCGCGCTTCATACAGCATACCTCCCAACTTATGAAGAGTAGAAATAGGGACAAAACGTGTAGCGCGCCACATTTAGCTTCGCCCACTTTTATGTTGACTCCGCCCATTCTCATTCATTTTTCATGTGCTCCCACACAGTATAATCCTCCTACAGTCACCCGTAAATTATATGTCCCCCTCCATCCTTACCCCAGTTTCATATAACCCCTTCATCTGCCCCAGTTTCATGTCCCCCTTCCATCTCTGTCCCCAGTTTCATGTCCCCACATCTCTGCCCCCAGTTTCATGCCGTCCCCCCTTCATATGCCCACTTATACTTACCCTTCCAACGCTCCCCCGCCGCTCTCTCCGTGGTCACTCACCTAGTTGTAGGTGCGATGTGACTTCATCACGTCACACCTACACATACAGAAGCCGGAGCGCAGCGTTAAGGAAAGAGCTGAGCTGTGACAGCTCCTGCCTTACTCGCTTATGTATTCAACTCATAGGCGTCCGGAAGAGGACTGCAGCAGAGCCGGGGATAGGTAAGTGACAGTGTTTTTTATGTTTGTATCCCCCCTCGGTCTCCGATTATTATACTCTGGGGTCTGAACAGAGACCCCAGAGTATAAAAATTGTTAATGAGTGTTCATTATGGGGCAATAATAGTGTGTGCAGGGGCCACTATGGGGCATAATAGTGTGTGCAGGGGCCACAATAGGGCATAATACTGTGTGCAGGGGCCACTATGGGGCATAATACTGTGTGCAGGGGCCACTATGGGACATAAAACTGTGTGCAGGGGCCACTATGGGGCATAATACTGTGTGCAGAGGCCACTATGGGGCATAATAGTGTGTGCAGGGGCCACTATGGGACATAAAACTGTGTGCAGGGGCCACTATGGGGCATAATAGAGTGCACAGGAATGCAAGGGAGGGTGTCGGTCAGTTGAGGTCTTCGGTGTCGGGAGGGGGGAGGGGGGGGGAGCATGTCAAAAGTTCGCCACAGGGCCCAGCCATTCCTAGTTACACCACTGGACTGTACGGTACAGAATGACCAGCTGAGACTCTCATACTGTAATGTAATATTTCCATCTGGACGTCTATAGCAATATCTACGGGATATTCCAAAAATGCTTGATAGATGCAGGTCCCACCTCTGCATCTATCTCGAGAACGTTGTCCATAGGGAGAGTTTTCTAGACACATTCTGTGACCTGTGCGATGACGTTATATAGATGAGTTATGCCCATGTCATACATTGGTTGTGGACCTGCTGTGTCACTAAACCAGCTTGGCTTTGGACTACTTCTAAAGGGCACAGTCTAAGTGATCCCCTGGTATTCATTCTTTATCTCCTGTATGGGGATCTGGGCTTTGCTGTAATGGAACACTAGGATGCTATATATTGGAGTAATCCCAGTGTTAGTGAGACCGACCCAGACAGGTTAAGAGACACTGTGTGTGTGTAGTACCAAAGGGAAAGGCAAGAGACAAGTCACAGGTCAGAAAGGATGGTGCAGGTCATGTATCCAGGTGCAAGAAGCAGAGGCTCCAGATAGAAAGGGCACAATGAATGTCATCTTAGCATGGTCTGAAACAAAGTGATGCACCTGCAGGCTCAACGTACATGGAACATTGACTGTTCCATGGCAGAACTTGAGCAAGGTAGCAATGGCAAGGATAAGTTGGCTGCCAGATTCGGCTGACAAGTAGTCCCAGTGAGCAACAATAATATTCAAAGACTAAAACAGCTGGTCTTGCAGACAGACTTAGGTGACCAATGGCGTCCATAGCCTGTTAAAACTGTAACATAATATATAGACATACTGTTTCACCAAACTATCTTGACTCCTGACAGTGATGTATAAGTGATCCCTTGGAACTCAACCTTTTTAACCCCACATGAGGATTCGCTTCAGGGGACCTACCAGGTTGATACCTCTTGTTACTAACAGCTTACCTAGACAGGTGAAATGAAGGGTAAGTGACACTGCAGGGATAGTGAGAGGCAAGGCAGGAGAGCAGGACCAAATCAGGGCTGACAACACAGGTAGAGAGTCACATACACATACACAGGTCAGAAGAGATAACACAGACTCCCAGTAAGGTGTCCAGGCCCAGGTCAGGGCAGAAAGCACAGGTTCAGAGTTTGGTATCTAGACAGAGGTCTAGGCAAGCAGGACAGCATCAGAGTTTGGGATCTAAGTGCAGGTCAGGGTATTCAGCACGAGTCCAGTAAACAAGCCAAGGCCAAAACACTGACAATGAGGAAACAGAGTAGCAGATAATACACTATATAGAAACCAGTAAGCTAGGAATCTATGCACAGGCACATTCCCTGAGGAAGGTGTCTTAAACAGCCCACAGATACAGAGGATGAGCAGGGGGCGGTCAGGAAGGTTATAGCTTCTTAAAAGGCCAATGCACCCTACAGCTGAGGACGGGAACATGGCACCCATGGCCAGAAGAACAGTGCGACAGGCAGAGAGAGGATGCTGGCAAATGAGGCAAGATGGAGTTACAGACCATTGCCTATTGGGAGGTGGCTCTTATGTTAGCTAAGTATAGATATTATAGAGCGTATGATTTATTCCTTTAACTCTCTGATTTATACAATATTTACTGAGAAGTCAAAGGTAGGTCCTACCCGCTATGCTTACAAATATAGCTGTCAGTCACTGATAGGACCGCCTCCTTGACTTCTCAACATAGAAGGAGCAAGTAATGCATAAAACATATTTCCCAACCAGCCCAGATTCAGTGGGACAGTCCCTGATTTCAAGTGCTGTCCCTGGTACTGTGCGCCAGCTTCAACTCTATCTGCATCATCCCATATAAATTACAGAATAAGCTGAATCTTTTTTCCCCTAAAGCTATATATCATTACTTCCATATAGTACATTCTGTGACCAGTGGTGTAACTAAGAATGGTGGAGGCCCCAAGGTGAACATTTGACATGGGCCCCCCTGACCCCGACACAGGGGGTATTATTCATTTCCAGGGTATTTCTATATTATATATTTTACAATTGGGGGTAGGTTTATATGATATATTTTATAATGGTGGGTAGGCCACTGGCTTGCATAGATTTCTATTGTCTAGACTTGTGTCCCAGATCTTTTAAGACCCTTTTGGGGTCCATGAGAATTTAGCTATGCCCCATTGATAATGGAGACGTTCAAGTGCAGCTGTGCCTGGTAAACAGTGACGAGACGTAGTGCCCACTGGAGTGCCATGTTCCTTCAAACAGTCGGTCCTCGGCTGCCAAGAATATAATGTAAAGCACCATGGAATTGATGGTGCTATATAAATAAACAAGAATAATAATAATAATATAAAAGACATCCTTCAGATGGGCTATCAATGTTAAAGTATGGGCTAATCCCTATAAATCCAAGTGTCTGATATGTACTATGACCACAATAAAATAGAACTAATCATACAAAAAGTGTCATACAGTGGCCTCAAACGTATGGCGGAAAGGAGGAAAGACAAAAATAAAAAAAAATACTCTTTGTACAAAAATAAAAAATTTAAAGGCCCCATGCACACAAAAAAAAAGAGTGCGATTGTAATTTTATTTATTTTTATTTTTTTAAACAAAATTTTTGTTTAAAACTTTTTTAAAAAATTTTTTACTATTTTTTTATCTTATACCTTCCTAACGTTATTATATTAATGGGGACAGTTATAAAAAATTATGTATGAAAATATTTTCATGATGACCAGCCTCGGTCCCTTATTAGTAATTATAAGAAAAAATGAGTAAAAAGCACTTTATCTAAAGGGATCCTATCATTGGATACCCTTTTTCCTGACTAACACATAGGAAGAGCCTTAAGAAAGGCTATTCTTCTCCTACCTTTAGATGTCTTCTCCGCACCGCCGTTCGGTAGAAATCCAGGTTTTATTCGGTATGCAAATGAGTTCTCTCGCAGCACTGGGGGCGTCCCCAATGCTGCGAGAGAACTCTCCAGCGCTGCTTCCATCTTCTTCTGGAATGGACTCTCCCTGTGTCTTGTTCTGTCCTGGGTTTCAAACTTCTAGGCCTCAGGCCTCGGGCAGAGCCGACTGCACATTCCTGCGACCACAAGAAAATGGCCACTTACACAACTTAAGTACAGGCAGAAGTGGAGGCGCAGGAGAGCTGATTCCCAGAGGAAACTGAATAACCAGCAGCGGGCTACAATCAGAATGAGGCCTAAATAGCCTCCAGCCTGCTGCTGACCCCATGACCCCAGAAGTACCATTCTGGTCCCAGGAGGAGTCCGATATCCCATGCACACTATTGCGGAGGTTCTGGCCCTCCTCCTCCAGGGACCAGAAGCAATGGACCCAGGTCAGGAAACAGAGCGGGCCGGCAGCCTCCGTGCAACTTTTTTACTATTTTGTTGAAGGAGATGTGTAAGGGCTCTTTATTTGTGGGGCAAGTTGTAGTTTTTATTGATACCAATTTTGATGTGCATATTTTTGATTAGTGTTTATGGTTATTTTTGGCAGAGGTGAGGTGACCGAAACGCATTCATTTGCACATTGTGGCATATATACAGTCCTATGAAAAAGTTTGGGCACCCCTATTAATCTTAATCATTTTTTGTTCTAAATATTTTGGTGTTTGCAACAGCCATTTCAGTTTGATATATCTAATAACAGAAAATGTGCAATATGCATTAAACCAAAATTTGACCGGTGCAAAAGTATGGGCACCCTTATCATTTTATTGATTTGAATTCCCCTAACTACTTTTTACTGACTTACTGAAGCACTAAATAGGTTTTGTAACCTCAGTGAGCTTTGAACTTCATAGCCAGATGTATCCAATCATAAGAAAAGGTATTTAAGGTGGCCAATTGCAAGTTGATCTCCTATTTGAATCTCCTCTGAAGAGTGGCATCATGGGCTACTCAAAACAACTCTCAAATGATCTGAAAACAAAGATTGTTCAACATAGTTGTTCAGGGGAAGGATACAAAAAGTTGTCTCAGAGATTTAACCTGTCAGTTTCCACTGTGAGGAACATAGTAAGGAAATGGAAGACCACAGGGACAGTTCTTGTTAAGCCCAGAAGTGGCAGGCCAAGAAAAATATCAGAAAGGCAGAGAAGAAGAATGGTGAGAACAGTCAAGGACAATCCACAGACCACCTCCAAAGAGCTGCAGCATCATCTTGCTGCAGATGGTGTCACTGTGCATCGGTCAACTATACAGCGCACTTTGCACAAATAGAAGCTGTATGGGAGAGTGATGAGAAAGAAGCCGTTTCTGCACGTACGCCACAAATAGAGTTGCCTGAGGTATGAAAAAGCACATTTGGACAAGGCAGCTTCATTTTGGAAACAAAAATTGAGTTGTTTGGTTATAAAAAAAGGCGTTATGCATGGCGTCCAAAAAGAAACAGCATTCCAAGAAAAACACATGCTACCCACTGTAAAATTTGGTGGAGGTTCCATCATGCTTTGGGGCTGTGTGGCCAATGCCGGCATCGGGAATCTTGTTAAAGTTGAGAGTCGCATGGATTCCACTCAGTATCAGCAGATTCTTGAGAATAATGTTCAAGAATCAGTGACGAAGTTGAAGTTACGCCGGGGATGGATATTTCAGCAAGACAATGATCCAAAACACCGCTCCAAATCGCCTCAGGCATTCATGCAGAGGAACAATTACAATGTTCTGGAATGGCCATCCCAGTCCCCAGACCTGAATATCATTGAACATCTGTGGGATGATTTGAAGCGGGCTGTCCATGCTCGGCGACCATCTAACTTAACTGAACTTGAATTGTTTGTCCAAAATACCTTTATCCAGGATCCAGGAACTGATTAAAAGCTACAGGAAGCGACTAGAGGCTGTTATCTTTGCAAAAGGAGGATCTACTAAATATTAATGTCACTTTTCTGTTGAGGTGCCCATACTTTTGCACTGGTCAAATTTTGGTTTAATGCATATTGCACATTTTCTGTTAGTACAATAAACCTCATTTCAATCCTGAAATATTACTGTGTCCATCAGTTATTAGTTATATCAAACTGAAATGGCTGTTATAAACACCAAAATATTTAGAACTAAAAATGATTAAGATTAATAGGGGTGCCCAAACTTTTTCATAGGACTGTATATATATATTTTTTTTTTATTGTGTTCACCATACAGGATAAATAGTGCTATTTTTGGATAGTGCGGACATATATAGTGCGGACATATGCACAATGAGTTTCTTTATTTGCTTACATTACACATTTTTTTAAGGTTTGTTTTTTTTCTTTTTTTTAAATATGGGCCAAATAGCAGGATGTATAAATTCAAAACACTTTCTAATACAGTATACTTTAATATACATACTTTCTAATACTGTTTAAAATCAGCCCCATTTATATGATTTATTTTCAGGCCATTTTATTTTCAATTTCACTATCCCTCCCTGTAAGCAGGTTAACCAGCAAACAAAACCTCACAGATTTGTTGCCTGGTTACATATGCGGAGGAGACTGCATGGACTGAAGAAGTGAGACACAAGACTTACAAGACTATAGAAGAGAGTGGACTTTACAATACACTGCCTGGCTGACTGATCTATATATATATAAATATGCCACCATACTGCAAATGCCAAATTAGGAAAATAAAATCAAAATGGCCATGTTTTTTTTTGTTGTTGTTTCAAAAGAAGAGGGAGAGTAAAACACAAATGTGAAAAAAAAAAGTAATATTTAGTCAAATCAAATAATGTTCATAGACAATATTTCTGTATATGCAACGATTAGTATTTGGCAGCTGTTATAGCCTCAAGTCTGTTGATATAAATTTGCATAGGAATTGCGAATGTTATTCCCAAGATCACGCAGCGCTAATATTTGTTTGGAATCTCCCCAGCAGGGGGCACTATATAATCTCATATTAACTACTTACAATAGTTTTGCGAGTGTGTTCCTGTACTGCACTTATTATTAGTAGTAATATTTCATGGCCTCCCTACTGTAAGTTATAAGAGTATTCATAGTCACTACGAGGCTGCATTTATCCTGTAGGTCATGTATGATGTTACAAGGATTGGTTATTTACTGTATATGAACAGGGTCATATACAGTGGGGCAAAAAAGTATTTAGTCAGTCACCAATAGTGCAAGTTCCACCACTTAAAAAGATGAGAGGCGTCTGTAATTTACATCATAGGTAGACCTCAACTATGAGAGACAAAATGAGAAAACAAATCCAGAAAATCACATTGTCTGATTTTGTAAGAATTTATTTGCTAATTATGGTGGAAAATAAGTATTTGGTCACCTACAAACAATCAAGATTTCTGGCTCTCACAGACCTGTAACTTCTTTAAGAGTCTCCTCTTTCCTCCACTCATTACCTGTAGTAATGGCACCTGTTTAAACTTGTTATCAGTATAAAAAGACACCTGTGCACACCCTCAAACAGTCAGACTCCAAACTCCACTATGGTGAAGACCAAAGAGCTGTCAAAGGACACCAGAAACAAAATTGTAGCCCTGCACCAGGCTGGGAAGACTGAATCTGCAATAGGCAACCAGCTTGGATTGAAGAAATCAACTGTGGGAGCAATAATTAGAAAATGGAAGACATACAAGACCACTGATAATCTCCCTCGATCTGGGGCTCCACGCAAAATCTCACCCCGTGGGGTCAAAATGATCACAAGAACGGTGAGCAAAAATCCCAGAACCACGCGGGAGGACCTAGTGAATGAACTGCAGAGAGCTGGGACCAATGTAACAAAGCCTACCATCAGTAACACACTACGCCGCCAGGGACTCAGATCCTGCAGTGCTAGACGTGTCCCACTGCTTAAGCCAGTACATGTCCGGGCCCATCTGAAGTTTGCTAGAGAGCATTTGGATGATCCAGAAGAGTATTGGGAGAATGTCCTATGGTCTGATGAAACCAAACTGGAACTGTTTGGTAGAAACACAACTTTTCGTGTTTGGAGGAAAAAGAATACTGAGTTGCATCCATCAAACGCCATACCTACTGTAAAGCATGGGGGTGCAAACATCATGCTTTGGGGCTGTTTCTCTGCAAAAGGGGCCAGGACGACTGATCTGGGTACATGAAAGAATGAATGGGGCCATGTATCGTGAGATTTTGAGTGCAAACCTCCTTCCATCAACAAGGGCATTGAAGATGAAACGGGGCTGGGTCTTTCAGCAAGACAATGATCCAAAGCACACCGCCAGGGCAACGAAGGAGTGGCTTTGTAAGAAGCATTTCAAGGTCCTGGAGTGGCCTAGCCAGTCTCCAGATCTCAACCCTATAGAAAACCTTTGGAGGGAGTTGAAAGTCCGTGTTGCCAAGCGACAGCCCCAAAACATCACTGCTCTAGAGGAGATCTGCATGGAGGAATGGGCCAACATACCAACAACAGTGTGTGCCAACCTTGTGAAGACTTACAGAAAACGTTTGACCTCTGTCATTGCCAACAAAGGATATAGAACAAAGTATTGAGATGAAATTTTGTTACTGACCAAATACTTATTTTCCACCATAATTTGCAAATAAATTCTTACAAAATCAGACAATGTGATTTTCTGGATTTGTTTTCTCATTTTGTCTCTCATAGTTGAGATCTACCTATGATGTAAATTACAGACGCCTCTCATCTTTTTAAGTGGTGGAACTTGCACTATTGGTGACTGACTAAATACTTTTTTGCTCCACTGTATTTCTATGGATCAGTAGGGGTCAGACTTGTCCAAGGTTCTTATTACAAGGTTCTCATTACTTCCCATTAAAGGGGTTATACCCTAAAACATACTTATCCTCCATCCATAGGATAGAAGAAGTATTGCTGATTGGTGGGGGTCTGACTGCTAAGACCCACACCAATACTAAGACTGGGGATGTTTTACCCCTGTTGTAAATACAAGTAGAACATCTAATAGTACCAGGGGAGTTCCTTCCAAGGTAGCGGACATAGCAGCTGTGGGCAGGGCCGCCGATAGGCCAGTACTACTGGTACTGGCGTCAGGGGCCCGGCCAAATTGAAAAATGGGGGGGGGGCCTGGTTTTGGCCCGCCACCGTGTGCCGGCCCCCTGGCGCCCGTAGCAGTCATTGTGTATGTCCTATTTCAACTCAGATCTGCATCCAGAGGACACAGATCTGAGTTGAAGACATACGCGGCGAAGCGAGGAGCTGACACAGGTCAGCTCCTCGCTTCAGCCATCGCGTCTACAAGCCAGTAGCCGGCGGCGAAGCGAGGAGCTGACACAGGTCAGCTCCTTGCTTCGCCGCTGCGCGCCTCTCTCGCTGTCACATATGCGGCTGAAGCGAGGAGCTGACCTGTGTCAGCTCCTCGCTTCGCCGCCTCCGCTACTGGCTTGTAGACGCGATGTGATGACGTCACATCGCGTCTATAACTGTGCGCCAGTGAGAGAGAGGCGCGCAGAGAGCTGCGAGGGAACGAAGGAGAAGGTAAGTCAGTCAGTGTAATGTGGAACGTGAAACTGGGGGCAGAGAGAGGACTGCATGACACTGGGGGCAGAGATGGAGAGGACGGCATGACAATGGGGGCAGAGATGGAGGGGACATGACACTGGGGGCAGAGATGGAGAGGACGGCATGACAATGGGGGCAGAGATGGAGGGGACATGAATATGGGGGCAGAGATGGAGAGGACGACATGACAATGGGGCAGAGATGGAGGGACATGAATATGGGGCAGAGATGGAGGGACATGAATATGGGGGCAGAGATGGAGAGGACGGCATGACAATGGGGGCAGAGATGGAGGGACATGAATATGGGGGCAGAGATGGAGGGGACATGAATATGGGGGCAGAGATGGAGGGGACATGAATATGGGGCAGAGATGGAGGGGACATGAATATGGGGGCAGAGATGGAGGGGACATGAATATGGGGGCAGAGATGGAGGGCATGAATCTGGGGGTAGAGATGGAGGGGACATGAAACTGGGGGCAGAGATGGAGGGGGGAACATGAAACTGGGGGCAGAAATGGATGGGCGGACATGAATCTGGGGGCAGAGATTGGGTGGGAGACATGAAACTGGGTGCAGATGAAGGGTGTATATGAAGCTGGGGGAGAGATAGAGGGGGGACATATAATGTACGGGTGACTGTAGGAGGATTATACTGTGTGCGGGCACATGAAAAATTAATGAGAATGGGTGGAGTCAACATAACGGTGGGTGTGGCTAAATTTGCCGCGGCACGCAAAGCGCGCCGCACTTTTTGTCCCTCTTTTGGTTCTTCAAAAGTTGGGAGGTATGGGTACAGGGGGCAGTGGAAAGATGTTAGAAGGTGGACGGGGGGGGGAAGGGGGATTGTTGGGGCATCGGGTGTGTGGCACTGCGGAGAGGGAACTGGGGCCTGATTAAGCCTTGTAAAGCTGCTAAATAAAGGTAAATGTAATACAGAATTGGTATGTCGCAAAATAAAGTAGTTTTAAAATGGCGGCAGCGGGGGGGGGGGGGGCAGACACTTAGGCTGTATGGGGACCCAAAATTCCTGATGGCGGCCCTGGCTGTGGGGGCCAACAACTAAGGGCCCCTTTTCCACTAAGACCTAGGGTGCCATTAGTGATACCTATGGATGATGGAAAGGGAAATGGAAAACTGAATGCACCTCCAATACTTACTGGGGCATCATAAAGCCTGCATGTGACATCATTATAATTACTTTCTTCATATGTAGTGATGTCACAGTGCATGCAGTGACCTATTTGTATGTGCAATATCCCTGTGCAATAATGTCATGCTGTATATAATCCTGGTACTGCAACATCACTGCATGACTTATTCCAGTACTGTGACATCACTGTGTGCATTATCTTGGTACTATGACATCACTGTGTGCATTATAGTGGTACTGTGACATCACTGTGTGCATTTTCCTGGTACTGTGACATCACTGTGTGTATTATCTGTTCTGTAAAATCACTGAGTCGCCCCGGCTCGGCCTCTGTGGATTCACGGTGCGAGCAGGCCCGACACCAGGGGCAGCAGCGCCTTGAAAAGGGGAAGGTTTTTTTAAGTAAAAATGGATTAAAGAAAAATAATAAAAAGAAAAATAAAAGTTTGTTGTGACGCCAGTTGGAGTTTCGGCTTGGGATGAAGCCGGGCACTGTAGACAGGGCCTCTTGGAATAGGTGGTGATGCAGTGCCAGATGTTATACCCTCTCCAACCAGGGCAGGTCCCAGGGCCAGATGATATAGGTGAGGAAGGGGTGATTTCCAGGAGGAGTAACAGGAGGGATGATCAGTGAAAGAACACAGTCCAGACAGGGGTTAACCAAACACTTACAGTTTACTTCTGTAGTCAGCAGGAGATAACAGATGTTACAGGAGGATTCAACTTGCTCCAGTATAGTGAGATGCCAGTCTTCCCTTTTACCATTAGTATGATTCAGCCTTCCACTACTGCTCAAACTCTCTAATAGATTTCCTCTGGTCCTGGGTTCCAGGAGCTCAGAGGTTAAATACAACTGGGTAGATCCCCCTTCTGGACAGCAGGTAACGCGAGTTCTTTGGGATGCTGGATGCACTCACCCCAACTCTGTATGTTACTGAGCCTCCAGGAATACTGCATTCACTAGGCCTCGGTCCAGTGAGTCTCTCAATGTTCTTAGTGTTTCTCACACTAGTTAGGAATTGATGGTCCTATGACTGCAGCTCCATCCCTGCAAGGTCTTGTCTCACCTCTGAAGAACCCCGGCCTACTCACTACTGCTTCTCTCACCATGTGGCTGGAGCACACACTGCACCTCCACACACCTCTCCTGCACTCCCTGACCTGGAACTCAAAGAGAGACCCTCTTCCAGTCTGTAGCTTCACCCCTCTTCCTAAAGAGGCAATGGCTGTGGAACTGTGTATGATAACAGGTTGACTGGATCTCACTATACCTTCACAGTACACAGTGTAGATCATATAAGATGACATTTGTCACCACCCTGTGCTAAGTCTGTGGGTAAAAGTGACCAAAATAATCTTGCACTTTTCAAGTTCTAAACTTGCTGTTTAAGGTGGGCCTGGGGTCCCATTACATGTTTTGCTATGGGGTCCAATGGTTACTTATTACACCTCTGACAAATACTCTGCCTAAATCTGTTCTTTACACATAAATGTAGGCAATTTTGTTTTTTGTGGCTACTCTATGTCATCCAGATCCCAGGGCACATGCCAGACAGCTAATCCCCCCAAATGTCATGTATCTAGGAGCACAATATACCTTATACCAGACATGGTGGATTTCTAAATGCCCGATGCTTTGTTCCCTTGGGCGATAAGCATTGCCAGAGGCATCAACCTGAGCTTAGCATTTCTGAAGCAAACTTTCAATTTTAAATTTTTTCAATTCTGTCTTCCAAGAGACATAACTGTTTTAGTTTTTCACTGCCATAGTAGACTGAGGGCTTGTTTTTTGTTTGTTTTTTTACAGGATAAGTTATTATTTTTATGTATAATCGGTGTTTATTGAAATTTTTATAATAAGAGAACACGAACAAGAACAAATAAAGAAATCCAGAAACGGGACACGCAGGCCCCAACCGGTAAAACTCAATAGGATACATTCAATGCTGAAGCGACAAATAAAGAAGAAATAAACCGACCGGTCTGAGAGCCAGACAATATGAACGGCAAAACATACAGGGAACAGAGAAAGGGGACAAAGCCCCGGAAAGACAAACAAACAGGCAAGACCACAAACACGAACAAGAGAGAGGGGGGAGACAGGACAAGAGAACAAGGGGGAGAGCCAAAGGGGAAAGAAAAAGATAAAAAGAGAGAGCAAGGAGGATCAGAGACACAACTGAGTCTCCACTCAAGAAAAAGAAGTCAGAGGACTCCTGGAATACCACCCAAGGCCGCCAGAGCTGCTCAAACCAAGAGGAGTCAGGAGAGTCCACTACAACCAGGGCCTCCATTCTCCGAATAAGGAGGAATTCCTGGAGAAACTCAAGAAGGGTAGGTGGAGTAGGGCTGCGTCAATGCCTTGGAATGACAGCCTTGGCGGCCGTGAGAAAATGCCCCAGCAAATTATTTTTGATGACGGACATCCATCATCCACTGTGGGATGTATTGCTCTTGCACGTGAGAAAGGACCCGTAGAGGCCCGAAACGCTTTGTGCTATTGTTTTATAATAAATCTATTCAACATCTGGAAATCCGGTCTCCGTATCATCATTAAGACCCACCAGAGAGCGCAGAACTCCATTCCAGCCCGAACCTCTGGTTCTCAACATATATACATCTCTTCTCCGGGTATCCGGCGTACTGTTGGTTCTGCTGCCACTCCCACCTGGATTGCCAACCAGTAAGCTCATATTAAAGGGATTCTACCACTAAAACACTTTTTTTTCTAGTTACCACGTCGGAATAGCCTTTAAAAAGGCTATTCGTCTCTTACCTGTGGAAGTGCTCTCCGCCGCGCCGTTCGTTCAAAATACCGGTTTGTACCGGTATGCTAATTAGTTCTCTCGCAGCGATGGGGGCGTCCCCATCGCAGGAGCAGCGATGGGGGCGTCCCCATTGCAGCTCGAAAACCGACCGCAACGCCGCCTCTCTGGTCTTCGGTGTCCTCCCCTTCCTTCTTCAGCGTCTGTCGGACGCCTGTGCAGTATGCTCTCTGTTCGGCGAAGCTTGCCGAACGTACTGCGCATGCGCGAAAGTGCGGTCCCAGCCATAGTGCGGGCGCCGCACTTTCGCGCATGCGCAGTACGTTCGGCAATCTTCGCCGAACAGAGAGCATACTGCGCAGGCGTCCGACAGACGCTGAAGAGGCAAGGGGAGGACACCGAAGACCAGAGAGGCGGCGCTGCGGTCGGTTTTCGAGCTGCAATGGGGACGCCCCCATCGCTGCTCCTGCGATGGGGACGCCCCCATCGCTGCGAGAGAACTAATTAGCATACCGGTACAAACCGGTATTTTGAACGAATGGCGCGGCAGAGATCACTTCCACAGGTAAGAGACGAATAGCCTTTTTAAAGGCTATTCCGACGTGGTAACTAGAAAAAAAAGTGTTTTAGTGGTAGAATCCCTTTAAGGTTGTGACATCTCACAACCCGACCAGGTGGCCAACTGGTTTGTTTATTATTCATCAATATTTCTCTAAAAAGTGTCATGTTTTTACTACACTTAGAGCGCTCGGTGTCTCTCTCTTTTTTTTTCTTTTTTTTCCACTACTGGAGGTCATGAGGTATCCAAATCACAAGTCAAAGAGAGGTGGTCTAGGGAGCAAGCAGAGTCATACACGGAGGCCAGGAAAACAGGAATACAAAAGGCAGGCAAGGAGAGCAGGACAGGCAAGAGTTAAAGTGCAGGGTGAGCTGATCCCCAGGGTACTGTATAACCAGCGGTGCACCGGAGCCAGAATGAGGCCTAATCAGGTCTAAAATAAATGATTTCCAAGCCAATGGTAGTGCTGTGTTGGGTCATTTAATAGGGACAGAAACCTACCTCTGTGGCCACAAACCAGAGAAGCCATGCAGAGATAATCTTCTGGTTATGGATATGCATATCAGTTGGCAAGTGCAATGGGGGTGGGGCCTATTTGCCCATAGTCAGCTGTGACTCAGGCAGGACAATCATTTATGGCTAAAGAGGCGACATCGGGTGGCAAAACCAAGGGGGAACCTGAGCACTTGGGACTGGTTGTCTGTGGGCAAGTCTCACAAACTGGTCCTGCTCCTGGTGCACTTGCAGCTGATTTGCATATCCAGAAAAAGAGAATTATCTCTGCATTGCTTCATCGGTTTGTGACCACAAAGGAAAGTTTCTGCACCTATTAAAGGCCCCTGTTTTGTACTGTTATTGGTGCAGAAGACATTTTGATAGACTCCCTCTAATATGCTCAATGCTAGTCTGTTGTCTTCTGGGAGTTGTAGTCCAAGGAATTAGTCGCAGGCTTTTAATTTTTTTAATTGCTCACAAACATGACAGCCTGTAATAAAGATGAGTGTGCGGGATGAGGTGGCAGAAGAGATTAATACGTCCTGCCTTGCTCTCCTTGATCAGAGATTAGAGGGCTACATTTAGCTTTTCCTTGTTTTCTATGCTGAGTTGATGTAATGCGTTAGTTCACCTTTATGTGAACCTGCGCCAATACATAAAGGGTTTGCTCAAATAGCAATCCCTTAGTATATTATCAGTGATAAATATCCAATAGCATGCTCTTATATAATTCGCAGAACAATGGTGAAAACTTTCTGACCATACAAATGCACAGCTGGGGAGCATACATCTCAAGAGTATACAAATATATTAGGAAACCTGCGACACTGGTCAATGACCAAAGACCACCATGTCACCCTGCGGCTCCTCCATTAATGTAAATGACTGGAGTTGCATTGTGACCCCGAGGGTGTGTGAATATGACGTTGCATTAATAGCACCCCCAGGGTCGGAAAGCAACTTCATTCACTTACTGTATTAGTCCAGGAGTTGCAGGCAACATGATGTTCTTTGGTTGCAGCCAAAATCACCTTGAAAGCCTAGCCTTAACAATTATACGTCATACCTGGTTACCACCAGAGGACTGAGTTGTCAGTCATAACAAGGTTCTCTTTGTGTGGAAGAGGGTGTGTAGGTCAGAGGACTAAAGACAGAGACCTACTTTTAATTTAATGGGTGTAAACTCTTTTGAGCAGGGTCTTCACTCCAATTACTTGATATGTTCATTATTTTGTTACATTGTAATTTTTAATATTGTCTGTTCATTTGTCCTCTGATACACTATGTGATCAAAAGTATCCAGACACCCCCAATAACATATGTTTTTCATATTAGGTGCATTGTGCTGCCACCTACTGCCAGGTACTCCATATCAGCGACCTCAGTAGACAGTAGACATTGTGAGAGAGCAGAATGGGAACTCACGGATTTCGAATGTGGTCAGGTGATTGGGTGCTACACATCACACAGGTCAATGCCAAACAACACCTCGCTTGGTGTAAGGAGCGTAAACGTTGGACGATTGAACAGTGGGAAAACGTTGTGTGGAGTGACGAATCACGGTACACAATGTGGCGATCAGATGGCAGGGTGTGGGTATAGAGAATGCCCAGTGAACATCATCTGCCAGCGTGTGTAGTGCCAAAAGTAAAATTCGGAAGCGGTGGTGTTATGGTGTGGTCGTGTTTTTCATGGAGAGGGCTTGCACCCCTTGTTGTTTTGCGTGGCACTATCACAGCACAGGCCTACATTGGTGTTTTAAACACCTTCTTGCTTCCCACTGTTGAAGAGCAATTCGGGGATGGCGATTGCATCTTTCAACCCGATCGAGCACCTGTTCATACTGCACAGCCTGTGGCAGAGTGGTTACACGACAATAACATCTCTGTAATGGACTGGCCTGCACAGAGTCCTGACTTGAATCCTATAGAACACCTTTGGGATATTTTGGAACGCTGACTTGGTGCCAGGCCTCACCGACCTACATCGATACCTCTCCTCAGCGCAGCACTCCGTAAAGAATGGGCTGTCATTCCCCAAGAAACCTTCCAGCACCTGATTTAACGTATGCCTGCAAGAGTGGAAGCTGTCATCAAGGCTAAGGGTGGGCCAACACCATATTGTATCCAGCATTACCGATGGAGGGCGCCACCAACTTGTAAGTCATTTTCAGCCAGGTGTCCGGATACTTGTGATCACATAGTGTATGTAAAGCACTGCAGGATATGTTGGCACTATATAAATAAAATTATTATTATTGCTGTTTCTGTGTGATAGCAACTCTCTGTGAGAGCTTCAGCCCTATAAGACCGTGATGGCGAACCTATGGCACGGGTGACAGAGTTGGCACTCAGAGCCCTCTCTGTGGGCACCCATCTGTGTAGGGGCCAATGTGGAGCACATTGTACTGTGTAGGGGCCAATGTGGAGCACATTGTACTGTGTAGGGGCCACTGTGGATTGCAGATTGCCAATTATACCTGCGGAAAACAGGGTTTCTGTCATGCTTTTTTCCGCATTTTTTTTTTTTTTTTACTACATCTCACTACGTGGGGCCTGGACCATATATGTATATATCCAGTTAAAATTGAAAGTTAAATATTTTTGCAAAAATAAATAATTAAAAGTTTTGCAGAGTTTTCAAGATTCCATTTTAGTTTTGCCATCTTTTGTCTCCATAGGTTGGCAATGGATAGGACCATAAATGCGGGAACTTCATCTGCTCTGGAACTTGTCAGTCAATGATTTCCTTATATTCCTTATTAGATCGGGTCTGATAACCAGTCCACAATAAGGAAATCATGACTTGATAAGAGTCAGGCCATAGGAAGTTTCTAAATTCATGGTCATATCCATTGGCAACTGATTGAGACAAAAGATGGCACCAATAGGGTAACTGCTTTTTTAAGCGGATTAGGTTTCCGTTCGTGGGTCCTCCAAGCAGATCCCACGAGTGGAAACCTGAATGCAGGTGTGAAACTAGCATAACTTTCAATTGTCTACAAATTTATGTATGGTTCTGTTCATGCGAAAACCACTAAGGACGCCATAGTAGGGTCAGTGTGGACTGTATGAGATGAGCAGGTGACCAGCAGATAGCGACAGACTGGCTGCCTTTCGCCTTAGACGAGTCCTGTCAATCCAGCCCTGCAACTGGTTGTAAATGGGGAGAAAAGCGGATCAAGAATAACTCAAACCTCTCTGAGAAGCTCACCAAGCAAGTCAGACTTGTGCTGTTATAGGCAGAAAAACTGGTGAACCAGAGGTCAAGCTGGATGTCTGTAAGGGAGTCATCTGATATAAGTCCACTGCCGAGGAACAATGGCACAAGTCCACCGGGTCCCTGCAAGACAAGAACAAATTAGAGAAGAAACCCTCTCCTTGCAATTGGTCTTTCAACACTGACCAGTTCTCCGGGAATCAGCAAACTTAGGGATGACGGGGGTGTAGAACAAAAAAAAATTTATACCTATCCCTGATGCTCCATTGTCCAGCCCAGGTCCTGATTTCCTCTGGTGCTGGGACTCACTGGATGGGAAGTGGAAAGGTTCATATGATCGCCAAGGCCAATGATTGTCCTCAGCAGATGCTGGTGAGGGACCAATGACATCACTCGGATAGATCACCGATCCCACAGCACGATCACTCAGATGACAGATTGACCTCTCCACTTATATACTGGAGGGATAGGTGAGTGTGACTTTTTTTGTTTTACACCTACACTGATCACCCCTTTATTTTTCTTTGCTTACTTGTATAGCGCCATCATATTCCACAGTGCTATACAGATGTTGTCAGTTACTGTCCCGTATAGGGCTCACAATCTAAATTCCCTAATTCACAATCTAAAATCAGTATGTATTTGGAGTACTCCTTTAACCTAGAAAACAACTGTGTGATGTATTACAATTTGCTATTGTGCTGGTGTCACCGCAATTTTAAAGAGAACATTGCCCTTTCACAACAAGGACTTGGACTGTGGCGCCACTTGGTGGTCTGGGCCTGTATGTCTGCTGTGCAGCGTCGGAAGATGTACATGTTTACATGTTTGCAACCAAGGGTTGTTGGGATCATTTTTGGAAAGGATAATGACATAGTGGTCTCAAGAGCCCATAGAGGTGCAGGGAAGACATATAGAAATTGGTTACAGCACCCTACAAGAAATAAGCAAGGTGGAACAGCCTGTGTGTGGTAGGAAGTAGCTCTGTTTGCTGGCATAATAAATCTGTCCCTTTATTGCTGCAGCTATCAAGCGCTTGTTTCTTGTAGGGAAATTGAAGATTAGCACTAAGCCTCCAGTCACTCAGTAGTAACTATCACTACCACATAAGGTATGTACAGAGCTGAAGTTTTACCTGCAACATTGTTTGCCCATTGGCCACTGTGGTTGGATGTGGCCAGTGCTGCACTATGTCTTCTCACTCTTACTACTAGGGTCTATGGGCCCTTGAAGCATATAGAGAGAAGGGCTAGGACTGGAGGGCGGGAGATACAAGTTTACCTTTGAAATAATTGGAGACTCCGTTAGTGGGTTATACGGATTGGCCCTTGGGTTTAAGGGGCGGAGTAGTATATAAATGAGGTCACATGGTTGTGGAAGCACCTTCTCACAGTGTCATGCTGTAGAGAGGATCTCCCTCCCACCCTGCCCTCATGGTTTTGCTGCTGTTTGGTTTAACTGTTTTCTTTTTCAGGTTTGTTAGTTGTCACAGCTGCGGGAGGTTTCCATGCCCCAGAGATGAGATGGCCCGCATGCCCGCTGTCGGAAGGCGGTCTGGCATTTCAGGCGAAAGCCAGGAGCAAGGTTCCAGGGCATGGAGTTGTTTTGTGTTTATATTTGGTTTATTATTCTAACGTTGGCTTATGTTTATTATGTGTAAATAAATAAGCTGTGGCCAACCCCCCGGTTTTTTCCCACTAAGCAGTGTCTTGTCCTTATTACAATAGGAGTCTATTCGGGTAGGGGTAAATAATTGGTCCCTCCAGTCATAGCACTTAGGAGGGCCATATCCATAACATTTAGTGATAACTATATACAATGGGAGACAGTATGGGATAATACTAATGATAATAATACCTACTTTTATTATAGCACACCATATTTACCCCTCTGTGTGCATTATCCTTTCTCCTCTGCATTACTTTTTGCATTATTTCTGTGTATTGAAATTATGTGTGCATTATACTGTATGTGGCATCATTATATGGTATTCTCATGTACAGGGATGCCACATTATACATCGTGACTAACTCTTTATTGCAATATTACTATTTGTTTACCCTCTACTGTGCCATCACTGTGTGTATTATCCCTGTACTGTGACATCACTGTGTGTATTATCCCTGTACTGTGACATCACTGTGTGTATTATCCCTGTACTGTGACATCACTGTGTGTATTATCCCTGTACTGTGCCATCACTGTGTGTATTATCCTGTACTGTGCCATCACTGTGTGTATTATCCCTGTACTGTGACATCACTGTGTGTATTATCCCTGTACTGTGACATCACTGTGTGTATTATCCCTGTACTGTGCCATCACTGTGTGTATTATCCCTGTACTGTGACATCACTGTGTGTATTATCCCTGTACTGTGACATCATTATGTATATTATCCTGTACTGTGACATCACTGTGTGTATTATCCCTGTACTGTGACATCACTGTGTGTATTATCCCTGTACTGTCATCACTGTGTGTATTATCCCTGTACTGTGACATCACTGTGTATATTATCCCTGTACTGTGACATCACTGTGTATATTATCCCTGTACTTTGACATCACTGTGTGTATTATCCCTGTACTGTGACATCACTGTGTATATTATCCCTGTACTGTGACATCACTGTGTATATTATCCTTGTACTGTGACATCACTGTGTATATTATCCTTGTACTGTGACATCACTGTGTGTATTATCCCTGTACTGTGACATCACTGTGTGTATTATCCTTGTACTGTGACATCACTGTGTGTATTATCCTTGTACTGTGACATCACTGTGTGTATTATCCCTGTACTGTGACATCACTGTGTGTATTATCCTTGTACTGTGACATCACTGTGTGTGTTATCCCTGTACTGTGACATCACTGTGTGTATTATCCCTATATTGTGACATCACTGTGTGCATTATCCCTGTACTGTCACATCACTGTGTGTATTATCCCTGTACTGTGACATCACTGTGTGTATTATCCCTGTACTGTGACATCACTGTGTGTATTATCCCTGTACTGTGACATCACTGTGTGTATTATCCCTGTACTGTGACATCACTGTGTGTATTATCTCTGTACTGTGACATCACTGTGTGTATTATCCCTGTACTGTGACATCACCGTGTGTATTATCCTGTACTGTGACATCACTGTGTATTATCCTGTACTGTGACATCACTGTGTGTATTATCTCTGTACTGTGACATCACTGTGTGTATTATCCCTGTACTGTGACGTCACTGTGTGTATTATCTCTGTACTGTGACATCACTGTGTGTATTATCTCTGTACTGTGACATCACTGTGTGTATTATCCCTGTATCTATTATCCCTCCATTGTGACATCACTGTGTTTATATCCCTATACTGTAACATCACAGTGACGTTTTATTATCCTGAACCTGTTACACCACTAGACAGACTCCATCATACAATAGCTGTTACTTCTTTCAATCCATATTACTTGTTGCCTGCCAGGGTACACACTTCAAGTGGTAGCAATTGTTGTACATCCCTATAGCTGTGTACACTGCATTCTGCACTCACAGTAATCGCTTGCTGTTTGGTGTGATGTCTGCTGCACGACTGGAGGCAGAGGATTGCTTTACAGCTAGAATCTGGAGAAGAAAGCCCAATAATCAGTAATATTTATGTGTAAGCAAGAGGAATAAATCTAATACTTAATGTGACATCAGATGACACCGTGTATACTATGTGTCTGATTTGCAAACCTTTTCTACCGTTTATTCAGTAAAATAATCTAAAACCGGATAAAATGCCTCCCGTGACATGCAGCATGATGTCCGCAGCAGAGACACTGAGCTGTAGTGACACCAGAACGGGAAGAAGCTGTGATTTACAGAATGACAATAAGAAAGAATGTGCTGTCTGGGCTTCCATACATGAGGGTTTGCAATTTCCCAGCCCAGCGCTCATTTTGCTCCCTCCCTCCTCCCTGTAATTCTGCATTCAGTGCACTGAGCGGTGTGAGGAGGTGCAGGAGGCTGTGGCTTTGTCATTTCTGTGCCTGGAGAGACTGCTGGATGTTTGCATTGGAGTCCTCGCTGCTTTGCTCTTTATTCATAATGTGAGCTCAAGTGCCAGCACTTTATATATTTATATTTTATTTTTTTAGGCTCTGGACCCCCATTTTTAATACCGCGGGCAGGGGGCACCTCATTGCCTCCAGTTGGGGGGACCGTGTTAGTTTGTGCACATCTGTGGATCCATTGTGGTTGGCATTCGCAGCGGTCAAGATCCTTGCTTTCTCCCTGGAGTGTGTGGATTACAAGGTGAACATCTTCAGCATCATCTTGCTCATCTTTCATTGGAGGGATTGCCATGGCTACAAGTACCACGGGCTCCACAGTGCTGCTCCCCCTCAGCCATGCAGTACAGCTGCCTATAGACCAGGTAAGCAGATGACTGACAGCCGGTGACAGGGGACGGAGGCGTCTCAGAGGTCAGCTGCACATCAACGCACAGATTTGTCACTCTTTCCTGGGTCTGCGTCTGTCAGTGACACCGGTGACCTCTCATTTCCTAAACAGCTGGGCCCTCTCCAGCTGGGGGCACACACTGACTTATGATGTGCGATCCAGGTCACATGATGCCACTTTCTTGTCATTCGTAACTTTCTTTGTCACAAAGACTTCATGCAGCACTAAAGTCGCTTCAGTAGCATTTGGCATTTAATAGGTCACTGTCTATGTAGCATGACTTTGGCAGCCATGACAGTCTTTGCGGCACAGAAAAAGTTACGTTATTAATATTTGCACCATTTACATTGGGTTTTGGCACCCTCTTACACATCGTCACACAACTTTGCAACGCTGTGTCAGTGCTACAAAAGTTGTCGTCGTCTTTTCATGGTTGCGGAGACCATTGAAGTACAGCTGGAGTAGTTAAAAAACGCCATTCATAACGCTACCGCCAAGGCAACACATTCTTAGATGGAATCTATGAATTCCAGAATGTTTAGTTGCAGATCATAAGTCTCATGGCTTTATTATCTGCATCAATTTTGAATTGAACTTTTTGTGCTGTAGCTGTAGTGTTGTCGTAATGTGAACATACAGCAACAGGAATGGTCAGACCAATTGTCTTACTACTTGGAAGTAAATTTCGTTTAAGAACCAGACTGGTTCTTCTTGTTATTTAATCTGTGTACAGTCTTCATTTCTGTAAGCTTCTTGGCTAGGGGTGCCTGGCAACTTAGTTTGGCATCATGAAGTTTGCAGTGTCGCATTGTGACATCCCATCTAATAACTAGCAAATTTGTTGCGTTCCAGTACACAAAATAATGTATGTTATATATGCACATGATTGTTTGCAAAAATCCAAAATTCCCTTATTTTTAGTTGCAGGTCACAAGTCTGATGCGACTGTGCCGTCATATACCTTAATGTACATTATGTGTGACCGCAACCTGTCCACCTGCAAATTGAAAATCTACGATAGCTGCACAACACCAAGTCATAGATAAATTACACAATTTATTTGGTCATGCAGCGTCACCAAACTTGTCCCAGGCTTAGGCTTTGTGAGTCACTTTAACATCTTTTGTTGTCATGACGTATAGGTTAATAGAGCTAAAGTGGACAGAAACACAAGGAAAGCTACAGTTTAAGGGGGTGTTCACACTTGCGCCCGTGTCTTCCTGACAGGTCTCCGTCCTATACCTATTGGACAGGGGACGGCTTCCCGGCGGTCAGTTTTAAAACCCATTCATTTGAATGGGTTTTACAAGCAAAGCCGGTGTCCGTATGCAGCGTCTCTATGGGGAAAACGTTTGTTTTTTTTTTTGGCCAGACACAAAGTTAGACATGCAGGACTTTGTGTCCGGCCAAAAAGAAAAAAAAAAACACAAAAAAAACGGTTTCCCCGCGGAGAGGCCGCCTACGGACACTGGAGGTATCCTTCTAAAACCCGTTCAAATGAATGGGTTTTAAAACTGACCGCCGGTAGCCGTCCCCTGTCCAGTTTCTCTAGGGAATAGGACAGAGACTCAGCAAGCGGACATGGGCACAAGTGTGAATGCCCATTACAATTATAATTTTTACAAGTATAAAGTCTATACATTGGTGTGACTAATGCTCCGTATACATTGCTATTTTGCCTGTTGTTGGATGTATACTGTACTATCAAGACTAATAAGTCCAGCACATGCCAAATATCACTGTCACCCATAGGGTGCAAAAAAACATATATTGCACGATATCACATTCTCTATCAGTATGTCTTTGGAGTGTGGAAAGAAACTGGAGTACCCAGAAGAAACCCTTGCAAACACGGGGAGAACATACAAACTCCTTGCAGATGTTGTCCTTGGACTTTTTTCCTTTGTTGATATAGTGCACCCCCCATAAGGTTTGGATAGACTTCTTTGAATGTGTTGCTTGGTGGAGGTTGTAGACACCCTTTATAATAATAATCACTATATACTTTCCTCTCCGGTCCACCAGTCTGCTCGTACATGACCGATAACGATATATCAGTCATGGGCAGGCATACGATGATGAATTCCGGGGACCCAAACAGTCACTTTCCCTGGATCCTGGACACAGAAGTAAGTATATAGTGATTGTTACTTTAACCCTCGCAGGGTGTAAAAAAAAAACAAGTTGGATCACCCCTTTAATTTTCTGGTCCTTCTCAAAATAATCAAAGGTTGAAGTAGTAAAGAACCTACCTTAGGTGTAGACCATCAGGCTGACATTGTCAGCAAACGACCCTGTACCTATATTATTCTGCTTGAATAATGCAAAAAAACGTGTACATGTATGGGTCTATGAGATCACTGAAAGCACACGGGGTGGCTTAGTGGCTAGCACTGATGCCTTGCAGCGCCGGGTCCTGGGTTAGTTGATGGAGCAACATCTGCATGGAGTTTGTATGTTCTCCCTGTGTTTCCGTGGTTTTCTTCTGGGTATTCCAGTTTCCTCTCACAAGCAAAAAAAAATATAGTGATAGGTAAATCGTCTCCCTGTACAAACAACTGACCCTTGTGGATGTTGGGGATGAGCGCCTGTATCCGCGAACTCCCCCACTCCACAACACTCCCTTCACATAGAGTCACCGTGAGAAAAGCGTATTACAAATGTTCACCCTTGTCATTGCCGTCTGTGTCCTTCACAAGATAGGGCATGTCCTGGTTTTTGCCCCCAGGCTCACCTTCCCGTCGTGTGTATGGGACCATAAGTAACTAATGGGTCAGTGTGCTAGACGTTAAAAACATGGCTAGTACACTGACAAAGTTAAAGCTCCACAAAACATAACGGGCGGCTATTAATGGGTTAATGCTTAAGGATCTGTTTACATTTGCGACATAGCGTGAGAGTCTTTTGGTGCCCTGATGGATCAATTATATAACAGATACAAACATACAAACATTATCTGACAGCCCCCATTGATTTATAATGGATCCATTGGGGCACATCCATGTTTCTGTTGCAACCAGTTTCAGTGCTATGAAAATATCTTTGGCGTTACCTTCTCGCTCTCGGATCTTTAGACAGTTCATTGATGTTCCTCACAGTGCGCCCAATAACTTCAAATGATTTGGTCTGGATTCTGGATCATAACATTCTCATCTGAACATTGTTATTTATTGCCCCAAATATGTAAAAATATCCTTATGGTATGCTAAAGGAACGCTCTAGTCCATAAACTGTGCAATTCCCATCCTAAAGAAAAGCTGAACTATACTAAGCACTGTGACCCTTATATGATCATGGTGGGGGTCCCAGTGGTCCGGCTGTCTTAGACATTGATGACCTAATAGATATGACATCAGGCCATTAGTCTGGGTTTGTGAGTCGCTGTCAAAAATAGCCATTTGATACATGTACTGTAAAGTCGCTATATTGATCCAGAGGGACCAAGTCTGGGGAACAATGAACGCTCACGCACCGAACACCCTCACATGGGAAATAGTGCCATAGGCTGTGCTATTAAACTGTTGTACCAGAAGGCACCCTGAGGGTCCTGGATATTTTCTACCAAGTAGTCAATGCCTCTGAGATATCAAGCTTCTTACATTAATGGTTGGTTGTCTTCTACTGCTTGGTGTATAGGAAGCAGCAGTACAGTGATAGCAACTCATAAAATGGAGATTTACTTGAAGTTTTAACCTTGTTATTAAGTCATTTAGCCATATCCGTAGAAAAACTACACAGGGTGTTCCCATAGGCTGCCCTGTCTAAAGCTAAGGCACAACATAGCAGGCCGAAGCAAAAAAGAGCTGTGGGAAAAGGCGGCAAAGTATCATCGTTTCTCCCGTAGCACTTTTCACAGGTTTCCTCTGCGGACTTTCTGCTTCAAGTATACCTATAGGGAAACCGCCGGTGTTTCTGCAGGTATAATTGACATGCTGCAATTTCCAAAACCGCAACGGTTTTGGAAATCTCAGTGTTCCACTGTGCATATTTTTCCGCAAGGTGTGGATGGGATTCACCTTGCAGTGACTGTAAAATGCCACGCTTGTTATGCCACATGGGGTCCCAGCCTAAAAGACATCTGTACTACAGAGATGCAGTTTTCTATCGACCGTATTTGTATCTTTGGACACTACCATATAAGTTCACACAGAGTTTTTTGGTTAGGAATTTGGTCAGGAATCCGCCTCAAAATCAGCCTCCAAAAAAAGCCTCTCAATAGAACTCTATAGGGAAGCTTTTTTTGGAGGCTGATTTTGAGGCGGATTCCTGCCCAAATTCCTGACTAAAAAACTGCAAACTCAGCCTTAGGGCCCGTTGACACAGGCACAGAGGGGGCAGATTATGGCGCGTAATCCATGTCATAATCTGCCCCCTCACAATGGTGGTATATGCAGCAACCTCCAGGGTCGGCCCATTAATTTGAACTGACTCCGGGAGGGGGAGAGCCACGACCGCGACAGTCGTGTCAGGCAGGTTTTGACCCGAGAGTGACGTGGCTCCCCTGACGCGGCTCTGGGTGCCAAAACCCGCTATACCGCCCCCCGTGTGAAATAAGCCTTAGGCTGCATTCACACTGAGCTTTTTGGTCAGGAATTTGGTCAGGAAAAATCCACTCAGGAAAATTCCTGAGGTGTTTTTTGAGGCATTTCCTGAAGCATTTTTTAAGCGTTTTCCGCCTGAAAAAAATCAATGTAAGGCAATGGGATGCAGAAAATCCACCAAAAACGCCTCAAAAAATGCCTCAGAAAAAACGCCAGGTGGTTTTTCCTCCTCCCATTGACTTGCATTGAATTTTTCAGGCGGAAAACGCCTGAAGAATGGAGATGTTGCTTCTTTTTTTCCGCTAGTGGAAAATCTGCTAGCGGAAAAAAAAGGAAGGTTACATAGGACTGTATGGTGAGGCGTTTTTTGGTGGAGGATTTTGAGGCGGATTCCTGACTAGAGATGAGCGAACAGTGTTCTATCGAACACATGTTCGATCGGATATCAGGGTGTTCGCCATGTTCGAATCGAATCGAACACCACGTGGTAAAGTGCGCCAAAATTCGATTCCCCTCCCACCTTCCCTGGCGCCTTTTTTGCACCAATAACAGCGCAGGGGAGGTGGGACAGGAACTACGACACTGGGGGCATTGAAAAAAATTGGAAAAAGTCATTGGCTGCCGAAAACAGGTGACCTCCATTTTAGACGAATAGTGGATTTCAAATCCGGGTCATATGAGAATGTGAACTTTGTGACTATGAGACAGGGATAGCTGTACAGGCAGGGATAGCTAGGGATAACCTTTATTTAGGGGGGAATGTTATTAAAAATAACTTTTTGGGGCTCTATCGGGTGTGTAATTGTGATTTTTGTGAGATAAACTTTTTCCCATAGGGATGCATTGGCCAGCGCTGATTGGCCGAATTCCGTACTCTGGCCAATCAGTGCTGGCCAATGCATTCTATTAGCTTGATGAAGCAGAGTGTGCACAAGGGTTCAAGCGCACCCTCGGCTCTGATGTAGCAGAGCCGAGGCTGCACAAGGGTTCAAGCGCACCCTCGGCTCTGATGTAGGAGAGCCGAGGGTGCACTTGAACCCTTGTGCACCCTCAGCTCTGCTACATCAGAGCCGAGGGTGCGCTTGAACCCTTGTGCACACTCTGCTTCATCAAGCTAATAGAATGCATTGGCCAGCGCTGATTGGCCAATGTATTCTATTAGCCTGATGAAGTAGAGCTGAATGTGTGTGCTAAGCACACACATTCAGCTCTACTTCATCGGGCTAATAGAATGCATTGGCCAGCGCTGATTGGCCAGAGTACGGAACTCGACCAATCAGCGCTGGCTCTGCTGGAGGAGGCGGAGTCTAAGATCGCTCCACACCAGTCTCCATTCAGGTCCGACCTTAGACTCCGCCTCCTCCGGCAGAGCCAGCGCTGATTGGCCGAAGGCTGGCCAATGCATTCCTATGTGAATGCAGAGACTTAGCAGTGCTGAGTCAGTTTTGCTCAACTACACATCTGATGCACACTCGGCACTGCTACATCAGATGTAGCAATCTGATGTAGCAGAGCCGAGGGTGCACTAGAACCCCTGTGCAAACTCAGTTCACGCTAATAGAATGCATTGGCCAGCGCTGATTGGCCAATGCATTCTATTAGCCCGATGAAGTAGAGCTGAATGTGTGTGCTAAGCACACACATTCAGCACTGCTTCATCACGCCAATACAATGCATTAGCCAGTGCTGATTGGCCAGAGTACGGAATTCGGCCAATCAGCGCTGGCTCTGCTGGAGGAGGCGGAGTCTAAGGTCGGACCTGAATGGAGACTGGTGTGGAGCGATCTTAGACTCCGCCTCCTCCAGCAGAGCCAGCGCTGATTGGTCGAGTTCCGTACTCTGGCCAATCAGCGCTGGCCAATGCATTCTATTAGCCCGATGAAGTAGAGCTGAATGTGTGTGTGCTTAGCACACACATTCAGCTCTACTTCATCAGGCTAATAGAATACATTGGCCAATCAGCGCTGGCCAATGCATTCTATTAGCTTGATGAAGCAGAGTGTGCACAAGGGTTCAAGCGCACCCTCGGCTCTGATGTAGCAGAGCTGAGGGTGCACAAGGGTTCAAGTGCACCCTCGGCTCTCCTACATCAGAGCCGAGGGTGCGCTTGAACCCTTGTGCAGCCTCGGCTCTGCTACATCAGAGCCGAGGGTGCGCTTGAACCCTTGTGCACACTCTGCTTCATCAAGCTAATAGAATGCATTGGCCAGCACTGATTGGCCAGAGTACGGAATTCGGCCAATCAGCGCTGGCCAATGCATTCTATTAGCCCGATGAAGTAGAGCTGAATGTGTGTGCTAAGCACACACATTCAGCACTGCTTCATCACGCCAATACAATGCATTAGCCAGTGCTGATTGGCCAGAGTACGGAATTCGGCCAATCAGCGCTGGCTCTGCTGGAGGAGGCGGAGTCTAAGATCGCTCCACACCAGTCTCCATTCAGGTCCGACCTTAGACTCCGCCTCCTCCAGCAGAGCCAGCGCTGATTGGCCGAATTCCGTACTCTGGCCAATCAGCACTGGCTAATGCATTGTATTGGCTTGATGAAGCAGTGCTGAATGTGTGTGCTTAGCACACACATTCAGCTCTACTTCATCGGGCTAATAGAATGCATTGGCCAATCAGCGCTGGCCAATGCATTCTATTAGCGTGAACTGAGTTTGCACAGGGGTTCTAGTGCACCCTCGGCTCTGCTACATCAGATTGCTACATCTGATGTAGCAGTGCCGAGTGTGCATCAGATGTGTAGTTGAGCAAAACTGACTCAGCACTGCTAAGTCTGCATTCGCATAGGAATGCATTGGCCAGCCTTCGGCCAATCAGCGCTGGCTCTGCCGGAGGAGGCGGAGTCTAAGGTCGGACCTGAATGGAGACTGGTGTGGAGCTATCTTAGACTCCGCCTCCTCCAGCAGAGCCAGCGCTGATTGGTCGAGTTCCGTACTCTGGCCAATCAGCACTGGCCAATGCATTTCTATGGGGAAAAGTTAGCTTGCGAAAATCGCAAACTGACAGGGATTTCCATGAAATAAAGTGACTTTTATGCCCCCAGACATGCTTCCCCTGCTGTCCCAGTGTCATTCCAGGGTGTTGGTATCATTTCCTGGGGTGTCATAGTGGACTTGGTGACCCTCCAGACACGAATTTGGGTTTCCCCCTTAACGAGTTTATGTTCCCCATAGACTATAATGGGGTTCGAAACCCATTCGAACACTCGAACAGTGAGCGGCTGTTCGAATCGAATTTCGAACCTCGAACATTTTAGTGTTCGCTCATCTCTATTCCTGACCAAATTCCCGACCAAAAAACTGTGCAAACTCAGCCTTAGGGCCCGTTGACACGGGCACAGAGGGGGCGGATCATGGTGCGTAATCCACGTCATAATCCGCCCCCTCACAATGGTGGTCTATGGAGACTGCCAGGCTGCTTTTTTGAGGTGGATTTCACGGCTCGGTGAACGCAGCTTTAGGGTAAGTTCACACGGGGTTTTTTGGACCGGAACCTGAGGCGTCCTCCGGTCCAAAAGAAGGGTAGCTGCGACTGAATGCCAGTGCTCTGCACCGGCATCCAGTCATGCACTCTGCTACGGATTAGCAAAAAAGCAAAAAAGTCAATGGTACCGCACACTCTAAAATTATATGTGGTGCTAGCGAAAAAAGGTCCTTCGACCCAAATATACTAGTGAAAATAGATTTTGCTGCACACACTGTTTTGTGATCAAAGGAATATAGAGATTTATTTTACAATATAGTTAACGCCTTTTGACACAATGCAAAATATTGGCATAGAAAGACAGGCTAGATCAATTGGATATGACGTTTCGGTCCTTAGACCTTCATCAGACGCGATCTAGTGTGGTAGCAGGATCAGTATAAGTGTCAAGGCCTCTGCTACGGATTAGGCCCAATGAATGGACCTAGTCCAGAGGAGAGTGTGTCTTCAGGCTGAATCGTGAAGCGAAACAGCCTGAAGAATGAGCGCCTCGCTTCTTTTTCTGGGAGCCGGAACAAGGCAGCTCCCGGAAAAAACACCTGAACAGCTCCCATTGATTTCAATGGGAGCCGTCTTTTTGGTCAGGATTTTGAGGTGAATACGGCCTCAAAATCCTGATCAAAATACTCCTAATAAAGGCCCCAACTGTCACAAGGAGAACCTGAATTATCAAGGAGCTTCGGCTTCTTAATAAATCATATACTGTATATTACCATGTGCCAGAATAGAAATCTGTGAAAATCAGGAATAATAAATAGGTTGGGGAGAGGTGTTCCTGCCCCGGCCCATATTCGCAGAATTCCCACAACGGGGGACATGTTGTATCTTTCTGGTAAGACAGGACAGAAGATGCGGCACTTATCATGTGTTTACACCAGACGTGTGGATAATCTATATATATCTATCCACGTTCTTATGTAGCAGGCCCTTCATCACTGATCAAAGGGTTAATATCTGTATTTCTCGCTGCACATCGCAGGTATGTTGGATGGATTGATTGTAAGACTGACATAGCTTGGAGTGGCGGCATAGCTGACTGTCTGTGTCATACACTGGTTATTGACTTGGGGTTACTTAGTTGCTATTGTGGTCTAGGGTGCAGAACAGCTTGGTGTCTGGCAGGACGAGTCAATAAAAGATTGTGCAGTCAGCTGATCCAGTGCGTCTTAAGGAGGAAACACTGAAGAAATGGGAATTTTACTGACTAAATCGCAGAATAAAGAGCGCAGTAAATGGACCATAGTAACTGCAGAGTGTGGACTCCTAGTCACTGCACATCTGGGCACTGCAGTGTAAGTCCGAGCAACTGGGCCGTGACGTCACATCTATGGCATGTGATTGATAGTACTAGTGCTCTCTTATAGGGCAGGGGGTAATTTGGGCATCTTAAGGCTCCAGGGCCTGGTGTGACTGCAACCTTTGTAAAATGCCACAGCAGAAGAACGGGATGTAAATGTCACATGCATACAGTCTCTTGCCTAAATGTTACTGGCAGATAGTAGCCATATAAAAATAGATATATGGAGAAGTGGAAGTGTGGAGAAATGAGTAGTTAGGCCTTGTGCACACAATAGTGCTGTGTTCAGAACAAGGAAGGATTATGAGTGTATTCACACATCCAGACAGACAGTGCGTAACATCCTATTTTTGACCATTTTGACAGCCTGATGGCCACAATACAAGTTAATGGGTCCCTTTTTAATGTCCATCTAAAAAGAATCCAGACAAGTTCAGCTGGATTTTGCCATGAGTGGATCCGCTGAGGAATGTCTATGGCAGGCATCCCGCACTGGATCTGACACTTGTGACTTTAGCATTAAAGGAACTTTTAGGAATTCAGGAAAAAAAACGGGATTGACTCGATTCCATTACTGTTTACTTGAATGGGGCCAGCAGCAAATATTCAAGGAGAGATTCTATGGGGGAGGCTGTGCACAAAAGGGGACATGATTACTGTCTAGGGGCAATAACAGAGGATGGGTATAATGGGAAGCTTGTGTACAAATCTTCATGTGATCTAGGGTCCAGATAGAAAAGGAAAGGAAAATGTCAACTCTGTTAAAATACAGATTGGACGTTTGTCAAGAGAAGTTGCACAGGAAAGCCCAAGCAGAGCTATTGCATCAGAGCCATGAAGGGTACCTGAGCTTCATCAAAAGTTGAAATATCTGCAGGTTCTTGCTGGGCAGTTTGTTCTCCTGTTGTATAAGTCTTCATACCTGGTTGTTTTTAGCCCCATTATGCCTCAGCACATTTCACATTTCTCTCTGAGACAGGGGATGTATACAATAAGGAGTAGTCAACCCCTCCCCATCCATCATTACAACTACTGCTTCCTTTACATGTAATTCTGCCAGGAGTAACTGTAAAATAGCTGAAAAAAGCACAAGTGACCATAATATAGGAGATCCACGGACATTGCTTCCAATGCAATCGCCAAATAAGATAAGATAATATAATCCTTTAATAGTCCCACATTGGGGAAATTTCAGCAAATAACTGCAGAAACTGGCATATAACAGAAAGCTACCTAAAATATAAGACTGACCTGCATGGTAAAGTGTAAGGCAACTGTGACATCTACACCAGAGTCTGCCACGAGGCCAGACGGACTTAGATGGATCAGGACCCAGGTTACTAAATCAGGAGTTAGTGTGAAAAAAAGGTGCAACTGCAGATTAAATCAGACTATAAAACTACAGTAGAGGAGAAAACACAAATCAGGTCAATCAAGGAGAGCACAGACTTACCCAAATCAGAATCAGAGCTATAAAGGTATCCAAGCTGAGGTTGAGTCCAAGCTTTCACAACCAAAGCGAAATCAGTAAGAAGGATAACCAAGAAAACAAGGTAAAGTCACTCATTAAACAGGTCCAAGGCCAGAGTATAACTGTTTTTTATTACAATGCTACCTAAAGAATTATGTTTCAAGATCAGTGTTACTCCTGGGGGCCAAATACCTCTTCATTAGGGTTGAGCCGATCTTGAAATTTCAGGATCGTTTTTAAAATCCGATTTCCGATCATTTTCCATTCGAACCCGATCCCAATTCCGATCTTAATGCCAATTAATGTCTTAAAGTCAATGGGATTTTTTTTTCCAAGATCGTTTTCAAAAGCTATAAAAAGTTACCAAAAAATACAGAAAAGATCGGGATCAGAATTCCGATCGCGATCGTGAAATTTACTCGATCGCTGATAGGAATCCGAACATTTCCGATCCCGATCGCTCAACCCTACTCTTCATGTCATCGTAATACACTAGATTACCCTAGATAACCCTCATCAGTATTAGGCGTACAACAGAAGAGTTGCAATGCCAGGAATGATAAGAATTTGTAGAAACAGTTCTCACATTTTGTATTGGTCTGAAAGACATTGTACCGAGATGCCTGGAGCGCACAACAATGTCCTTTCATTTGCTTTTATACAATATGGTGCATACAATGCTCGTGAACATGATGTAGGTGGGTTTAAAGTGCATTTGAGTACAATTTGGGCATTTCTAATATTCTTTTTCTATATGTTGTTGCTAAGAAGCCATAGGGAATAAAACAGTCAGTAACCCTGAATGAGGCAGTAACAAGTGTCCACGGGGACAAGGCCGTATGTGACAGTATCAGCATAAGAATTGGAAAATGATGGCAGGTGGGAGACCACTGAATGTGGATATAAAAGATCATGGATAAAATAGTGTAATCCCATCTTTCCTTACAAAAATTCTCATTCAGTTTCCATCAGTAATGTTGCAGATGTTAAAAGAGAATGTACCTTGGGTAAAGCTATAAAGGTCTTTTTTTTTCAAAGATGTAGATTGTGAGCCCCATATAGGGATTACAATGTACTTTTTTCCCCCTATCAGTATGTCTTTGTAGAATGGGAGGGAATCCATGCAAACATGGGGAGAACATACAAACTCCTTGCAGATGTTGTTCCTGGAAAGATTCGAACCCAGGACTCCAGCGCTGCAAGGATGCAGTGCCAACCACTGAGCCACCGTGTTGCCCCAAGCCATAAAGGGTTTTGTCACTACAGGTACATAGGTCCAACTACTGGTACCCCTAGTGATCAGGAGAATGGGGGGCCTGAGAGTCCACCATGCACCGTCCATATGAATGAACCAGTACACTTGTAAGACCGGTACTCCATTCACTTCTATTGGGCTTCTTGAGATTGAGTTCTTGGCAGCACCATAGAAGTGAATGGAGCACTGGTCATGTATACGTTTCATTCACATGGAGGGGGACTCTTGGACTCCCATTCTCCTGATAAACTGGGGATCCCAGCGGTTAAATCAACAGCAATCTGAAGCATTCCCTATCCAATGGACAGGGAACAAATATATGTAACTAGCATCTGACCACGACTTCGTCTGCGGGTTGGAGTTGGCGCTGAGTTGCTGATATTCCGGCATTTGCCATTGGTTATGATCCGCTGTGTGCCGCCACGTCTATTCCTGCGCGCCCCTGTCCCATTAGCTCCTCGCCTGTCCCCGTGGGCTTTTTACCTACTGTCTTCTCCTGGCTCCCTGCAGCCACCCTCGTCCCCCGCGCTCATGCCCCTTCACGCTCCGGCGCCTCCGGGCCCCCTCTCTCTCCCATGGCCCCGACCACACCCCCGCGGCACCCCCTGCCTGGGGTTAGGGGCTAGCCTGCAGGCGGCAATAGGGAGTTTGTGGCTTGCTATGCTAAGAAGTGTGTGGGATCGCAGACCTGCTGCTATGAGTTCTGGTTTTCAGCGGTTCCTGCCAAGAACGTATGTCCGTGATTGTTCCGAAATGTAGCCTATCTTTAAATTCTGCCTATGAACTATGTCTGTGGAAAATTTCACGCAAATCGGTTGAGCGGTTTTTGCGTGATTGAGGAACAAACATCCAAACACACAAACTTTCGCCTTTATACTATTAGTAGGATAGGATGACAAAACACCTCTAAGAACGCCTTTAAATAGGCCTATACTCAGGTAAGATGATATACAGTACTTGATCGGAGCACAAAGATGTGAGGAACGATCGCTACTGTGCGACCTAACCTGCACTACAGTGAGCAGCATGGTGGCGTACTGGCTAGCACTGTTGCCTTGTAATCTGACCAAGTGCAACGTTTGTATGGGACGTAAAAGCTAATTCTGTCCTTTAGTTACTAATTATCAGTATTATATTGTCCTATTTATTCCATCCTCATTATCTCGTAATTAACCCTTGTTAACATGCGGCCCTACAAATTATAGCATGTACCTTTAACCAAGAAGTTACCTGTAATGCAGTACCTTGTTCATTCCTATAGTGCAGCCCCATGCAATCTGCTATTATATCCACAGAAGGAATTTTTAGAGGGCAGCTTGGACATAAGACCTATAATTTTGAAGTATGAGAGTTATTATTATCATGATTTAGTTTGTCAGTTCTCTGGGTCCTTGTATTATATATATATATATATATATATATATATATATATATATTATGTATTTTATTATATATAATTTTATACTATACCTTTATTAGCTAGACCACTCCTGCTACAGCTGGGATATAGGTAGCCAAAACAGAGAAGCTACAAGGAACTTGAATTCCCTTAAAGGGGATCTTCACCACTTTCAACAAATTAAACTCTTTGCATCCTTCAGTTGTCACTGTTACACTGATTCCAGCGCAGTTGGAATTTTTTCTCTAGCCCTTATCATTCTCTGGAAATCAGCTCTAATCCTTTCAACACTCAATAAGGCCGGCCCCAGACTATCTGCTCCAGCTGTGGACCGCCCACCTGACCGTAGAGAGCCTAGTTAGCATGTTGGGTGTTACAAATAACAGCATCCATTACTCATGAATGGTGGGGGCTAGAGAAAAAATTCCAACTGAGCTGGAATCAGTAAAGCAGAGGCTATTGAAGGATGCAATGAGTTGGAGTTAGTAGAGGTGGTGAAATATCCCCTTTAAGTTACTTCTTGAGCAATCCAGGTTCATTTATTTTTTATTTTGCTATATATACAGTATACCACTGTCATGGACTATCCTTGACCATCTGTTATCCTGTTGCCTTCAGTATAAAACATGTTCTTCCATCCAACATCCAATGGAGTTATTATCACAGGTTAAAAACTGTCACCCATTCCAAGATGGCACAGATGAAAAACAGGTGTAACTATAACCTAACCTAGATTTGGATTCTAAAAAACTGAGTAGAATTTGGCAGAAGATGCAGAACTTAGAAGTGAAAAGTTAGTTCTGTATGAATAATTCAATGTCTGTGATCATACCTGTCATCCTGGATAGGTATTAGGACAAAATAGGACACTTCTGCGGTGACCGGTTACTGACCCAGAAAAGATCCATCTCTGCTTTTTTTCATAGAACATTCACATGCTTGTGTGATCAGAAAATCCAGCCCGTCCTGCAGAAATGTGTCTGATGTCTGGTGCCATGTACAAGGGAAGACAGATCTGTCACTTTTCATAAATAAAGGGAAAAAGTGAGGAGAAAGAGCTGTACAATGCAGTATAATACCACACTATATACAATACAATGCCATGCAGTACAATAAAATACAACAATATATATAACACAATGCAATACAATACCATAAAACTGGCCACCAGTCTGAATTTCCCATAGTTAAAGGGGTTGTCCAAAAAAATGGACAAAAAATTATACTCACCTTTCCTCGGTGCTCTGGTGCCTCCAAGCATGATCCGGTCCTCCTGGTCTTCCAGCAGATGTCCTCGCTGAGGTCAATCAGCAGCTTCGGCAGAAGGGATTGGGGAGGTTACAGCCAGCGAGCAGTTTCACTTTGAGAAGATGCCGGAGCAGCAGGACCGTATCATGTTTGGAGGAAACCGGAGGATTGGGGACAGGTGAGTATGATTTTTTAAATGATTTTTTTCACCTAATTTGCTATTCACTCTCTGTTACTAGGGAAGATCCGTCATTAGAAACCAACAAGCTCCAGCAGGGAACAGAGTTAGGGAAGGAGGAAAGGCAGGTCTCTTGTCACAGCCTTTCCATGTCAACACAAGCAACTTTCTCTGCCTGTACACTTTACAGATAGGAGTCTGCAGCTCCTCACAGTTGACAATGTGTATGGAGAGTCCGTCTACCTCTGACTAGCTGCTTGTGTTATTGCTGATGCAGTGTTAGTCATAGATAGTAAGCAGCTTTCCTTATTGTGCTCAAGGATTTTTTTAGCTGCATCATAAGTTGTATTTGCAGACCAGTGACCTTGAATTTCCTGTATCATGTTCACTTGGGCTTTTTTCAGCTATTTGTTTACTATTTTATAGTTATTTTTGGTAGAATTACATGTAAAGAAACCAGTAGTAGTAATAATGATAGAGGAGGGGGGCAGACTGCTCCTTATTGTACATCGCCCCTTCCTCAGATTGACATATAAAATGTGCTGCAGTCCTAATGAGGCTATTAGGAGCAAGATATTAGGATACCATGTATGAAGACTTAAACAGCCGGAGGACAGACCCCTAAAGATATCTAAGCTTTTGCTGTCGGCTCAGGTACCCTCAGGTGCCTAGCGTGAAAAGGGCAGCAATGAGTTAATGATCACATCCCTATTCCCTAGTGTTGGTGCAGAGTAATGTAATTTATTCACCTGGATAGCAGTCAGCAGTTGTCAGCAGATTTCTACTGCCAGCCCTTGCACTTTTTGTGTCAGGTATTCGGAGGGGGTGGCAGGTGCAGGCATATACCGCACATGGGAGGGGAACACAGTCCTCACATAGTATCTACATCAGTTACATTGTAGTAAGGAATTGCTTGCATACTTCTTAAGTTTAATGGATATGTGCACTTTTTCTATCTATTGATCGGTCATAGGTAAACAACATAGCATGTCATGTCACTGTGACCCCTTACTGATTCCTAAACTATGAGAGGTCATAAGATTTCTATTAAAGTCTATGGAAGGTCTAATAACATAGACACGGTGCTTGGTGGACTTTACATTACTCCAATACTATGACTCTCCCGATGGGGTCTTCTGACATATAGGTACATAATAGAAGACAGAAATCTACGTACCCCTGTATTTGGGATCCGTGTGATGGGACAGTATAAAGGGGTTGTCCAACTAACGCTTAGTTCACATTTGTGTCAGGTGTCCATTCTTCTGACATTCCGAGGACAAAATGGACTGACAAATGACCACAAACATAGTGAACTCCAATGGAGCCTGAGGGACCCCATTGCCTATAATGGGGTCTGTCAGATGTCTGTTCATTATTCACTGAAATCGCCAGACAAAAAAATTCAGACTTGCGGACTTTCTTGTCCGGCGATTTTCGCCAGATTTGCGCCAAGGCTTAGTCTTAGACACTTTTGGGACTGTCTTGACCAGGGGAATGGCTTAGATACATTTAGTTCAACCTTAGGCTGCATTCACACGGAGTAAACGCTGGCGTTTTTTGTGTGTTTTTTGCACATAGCGCCGCGTTTACGCCGCGTAGCGTCGCGTTAACGCCGCGTATACGCCGCGTTAACGCCGGGCAACGCCACCGCTAAATAGCGCGGCGTTAACGCGGCGTATACGCGGCGTTAACGCGACGCTACGCGGCGTAAACGCGGCGCTATGTGCAAAAAACACACAAAAAACGCCAGCGTTTACTCCGTGTGAATGCAGCCTTAGACTGACTGACCTAAGCATACACTGTCTATTGTACTATTGTATGGTATTACTACCGTGCTGCACTATCGCCTGTATGTGAGAGCTGGTGCCAAGGTAGCTGCATGGCCTTCCTCCATGGTGAGCACTCCCTTGGTCCAGTGTCTGTTATATCATAGTCCGTAGTATTATAGACGCTGATCATAAGCCATAAATAATAAATATGATACAGACATCACATATAACCAGCAGCGTATTCACAGAGCACACGTGTGTGGGTGTATGATAACAGATGCATGTGAATTATTAAAGCGTGCAACCAGAGGAACAGAGTAAATTGTTTACATTGATCATTACGGGCGGATTTCTTCTGAGACAATATTGAATAATTGTATCAAGGTGCGATCACCAGATACATAGTCACATCAATGGGGTAGGCCGGAAAAATGCCCAGCGCCTAAATATCTCAATACTTATATCACAGATACTCACCAATTACTTCTTGGTATCTGGAAATGTTGTTTACATCCTGAAAGCCCTATAGACCTAATATACCTCCCAGGTGAGGGTTTGTTACAATTGTATCCCATGTAAGTAATCCTCTGTGAGATATCAGGGCAGCAGCACATGGTCCTCTCCTCAGGGTCTGCTACAATGTATATAAGGTAGTCTGGAGTTATGACACTATCTCCTATAGCATTGCCTAGATTGGATACATTGTAGCAAAACCTCAGCTGTGAGACATACTAGGTACAGGCCTTCATTCTCTGGTGAATTCAGTGGAATTGCTGCAGACTCTTACCATTGACTTCAGCAATTTACAATGTGACACATATAGAATTGAGAGCATGGTATGGATTTAAGTATTCAGCTGCACATTAGTTTTACTAAAGATTTGCTGCAGACCACGAAAAACGCAACGTTTTACAGTACCTGCAAAGTGGAAAGGATTCTGGCTAATGCCATCCATATACACGGCAGAAAAATACCCGCAGCAGATCTGCAGCAATTTCCAAAGCTGTAGCGTTTTTGTAAATCGCAGCATGCCAATTTTACCTACGCAAACATATCTATCTATCTATCTATCTATCTATCTATCTATCTATCTATCTATCTATCTATCTATCTATCTATCTATCTATCTATCTATCTGATCATATCTATCTATCTATCTATCTATCTATCTATCATCTATCTATGTATCATCTTTCATCTATCTATCTATCTATCTATCTATCTATCTATCTATCTATCTATCTCTCTCTCTCTCTCTCTCTCTCTCTCTCTATCTATCTATCTATCTATCTATCTATCTCTCTATCTATCTATCTATCTATCTAGCTCCTATCTATCTATCTATCTATCTATCTATCTATCTATCTATCTATCTATCTATCTATCTATTATCTCTGTCTATCCATCCATCCATCCATCTATAATTTGACTACTGTGTAACAATATTATTTACCAGATGTATGGCTATAACGTTTGGGCTTTTTATGGTAATATCTAAGGGTGGGTTCACGCTAATGTATAATGTCCATTGCTCTTATCCATCACAGGATGAGAAGAATGGATATTAAATGACATCTGGCGAAGGTGGCAAGAAAGCGTCCGTCAAGTTGTTTACATTAGAGCCAATGTGAATGGACATTGATGGAGAGGACTCCGTTTGTATATGTTACTCTGCTACTGTTAATGTTGTTCTCATGCTATGACAGATAAGAGCAATGGACATTATTAAGGGTAGTGTAAATATAATCTAAGCTATATATGGACTCTTATGTGAGCCTGGTATTGCAGTATTATTTATCTAAGAAAGTGAATAGGACTGTATTGTTGTTCTTCACGTCTGTTGCATCTCTGTGCTGGGGAAGGTTCAGTAGGAGTCCTGGCAGTCAATCCCCTATTGATCTGGAGGTGATGGCATATCCCGCTTCTACAGCCTGCCATCACTTGAGCCATAACACATCCATATTATACAGACCATATTACAGCTGCAGTTCCATCCAGATCACTGGTCTATTTTGCTGACCTTGTAGAATCCTAGATCTCGTGGGATTTGCAGCTGTGGTGTAGTCCATACAATGCAGACGTATTATGGCTGTGTGAGTATATTCACATATCTCAGGTTTGTGACTAAACTTTCTGCTACCAAGAATCACTGGCAACTTTGCAAGATGCATACAAGCATACTGCATTCAGACCTGCTGTGTGTGAATACGCCCTTTCTAGAGTTGGAAGCGGCTGTAAATTTTAGGTTCCTGATTTTGTAGTTGCTTACAATCTACAGTATTGTTCTCTTTTATCAGTCTCTTAGGCTGCGGTCACACTGGCTCTGTCGGCCTTGTGATCACTACTATCTCACATCTCTTTAGTGCTGAGAAGGTTCAGGAACATTTCATAGATATGTGTTAGTGAAGTCAGCAGCTACTTATATGGGTATCGCTTTTGGCTTAAGGTGCGTTTAAGGTTCGATATAGAGAAACTATTGATGAATTGAGGTAGTGCCAGGTCTCCACCCGCAGCGGTAACAGGTCTAACAGGTTAGACGTGTCTTACAGCCAAGGCTGCAGCTTGATTCTTCATGTTCATGTATATACTGTCTCCTAATAATTTTGACTGTAAATCATATAAAGTTATTACTAACAATACAAGTCAATGTGGGGGCTTCATATCACTTTACATGTCAGAGGATACAAGGTCAGACATTAAAAGGTAGAAAGCTAATATACAGGTACAGTTCATTCAATAGGAGAGAGGGCCCTGCTCGTAAGAGATTACAATGCGGACGTGGGAATTTAATCAGATTGTTAGTGGTAGCGCATTCCAGAGAAAGGGTGCAGCACGAGAAAAGTCACGTAGAGAGGAATGTGAGGTTTGGATTATGGATTCTATATCGTGGGCAGAATGTGGAGCATGAGAAGAGATTAAGGAGCGGTTTAGAGTAGTAAAGTACTATGGATAGCTTCAGGCAGACTCCCTCTCAGACTTCCAGTGAATAAATGGGAGGCAGAAAAATACCACTGCCCGGTGTAGAATTTGACACAGAATTTGCTAATTTCTTGGTGAATTTCACAGCCAGTTAGGTGAAAAGCAAATATTCTGCTCCTGAGTTCCTGAAGCAGAATTTTTTAGCTTCTGCAAATTTTGCAGTGTGAACACACCCTTATGGGAATGGGCACCCAGTGCAGTGACTAGTGCAGAGTAGAGATACCAGTGTAGTGTTCCAGAGACAGCACCCTACATGACTGGTATAGCAGATTTACATCACTCACTAAAGTAAGCTACAATATCAAACACAGCCTTTGGACAGGTGTGGCAACATTTTGTAGAAGAAGTCATCCAGGTTTTTCTAGTCATGTTTTTTGTTCTATGCAGACTTTTCTTTAGGTACCCTCTTGAAGTTTTAGCAGAGAAGACCAAAGAAGAACGTTCTAAGAAACAAAATTTGTATCTTGCAGTTTTCCTATCTGAGTTTACTTAAGATTAATTTCTCTACAAGTGAAAATATATGTTATACAATTCCTCACACCTGTAAAACCTCTCCAAAGACCCCAAATTTGAGAAGACCACCCCCTTATCCAGACCAGTTCCACCATACATTATGCCTGCTGGATATCTTACTTGAGATGACCACTTTTAAATGAAATGACGCAGAAAACAACGGATACCCAATGGACCTCATTATAGTCAATCTTGTCTTTAATCTGGATCTATTGATCTGTCTTAATGTTTAGTCCATACTTCTGTTCCTATGGCGGAACGTAAAACTCAGTGTTATTAGAGGAAAATGCTTCTTTCTCCATTTCTCAGGCTCTTTTTCTGCTCACTGGCTAATCTGACTTTCACTCTGAAATCTCTGCTACTTACAATAAAGTGGACAGGTTATAAGTGCCATATTACAGTGCAAAAAGTCATATACTGGTTAGAAAAAGTGCTACATTGTACATGCATTGTACTGTTGATTTATTCAAAGTTTGCTGATAGGTATACTTTGTGCTGTATTTACATAAACCTGGAAAATTGCAGAATATTTCTTATTTTTTCCAAAGGTTTTCAATAATGATAAAATTAAAAATGATCATCCAATCCAGAATATCTGATTCGTTGGAGTAGAACTGTATTGTAGTAATGTATTACTATAGAATATTATATATATTATGACATTTTAGTAATACATTTGTTAGGCTGAATTTACATATTAATAGACTGTGTTACATCTGCATCAAAGACTCGACCACAGACATCTTGGAACTCCAGACTCCGATGGTGGCTTTAACGGCAGCCTCACTCCAATTCACTTAAATAGGATCAGGGCTGCTTACGGCGGTATACCTAATATATGGGTTCCAGCGGATGAAACAGATAATCGGGATGGAGTCTAAGTATGCGACCCTGACGGATTTGATCAGTATCAATTTTCTTCAGATCACGGACAACCCCTTTAAAACCTTCCATCTGGCATTGGAAACATATAGTAGTAAAGCATAGGCCTAAAGACCTCTATAGGTGCCATATTATGGATCCATACCTGTAGTTCTCAATCTATGATACATGTACCTCAGGGGGTACACCATGCAATCTCCCAATACCTGCTCTGAAAGTGGCAGATTTAGTGTGTGCTCAGCTTCTAAGGCTCCTGGGGGCTGGCTGGGGGCTAGTGCTGTCCAAATCACCCACTAACTTCAAATGCTGAGGCAAAGTGGCCATTAAGTAGAGGCAAGTGTCAGAAGATGTTGGCGCAGAATTGAAAAGGCAGATCTGAGTATAGTCTGTGCTGAATAGACCGCTAGCTTCTGACCTATGACCTGATGGGAGAAAAGCTGCTCTGAAGTTCAGAACATTTGTGTGTAGCACGGGCACCCCCATAAGCAAAAGGATTTGGTTGGCCTATTATGCCCATTATACCAGTTTATCTTCCCGATTTGAGATTAGGAGCAGTCAGGGGTACTTATTTGCAAATTTTTTCAAGAAAGGACACTTGGCTTGAAAAGTTGGAGAAATACTGCTGTGTACAGTCCACATCATGGATGGAGCTATAACATTGTAAAAAAAAAAAAGGTTTTCATTGCACTCGTGAAAAATCTTCAGCCCTTCCATGTTAATGTAGGCACTTGTTACAAGGCTGTGTGTGGCCTAAGGGCTTATGGGAATTGTCCGCTATTCAGATCCCTGGATAGAGCCCCCTTGGGATTGAACAGCAGCTTTGGAGATTTCATCATCACCAAAACAAGATTGTTATGTGCGATCGTCCTCCTCAGTAGGGAAAAGAAAAAAGCTACGGAGTATAAGAATACACGAAACCTACAAGTGACGAGAAGAATATTTCACCTTAGAGGCTATAAAAAATATATTCGATTGCTATCGTCATGCTGGCTAATCTAGCTAGAACTGACACTGTTACTGCCTGGAAACCATCATCATGCAGGCTAGCTGCTACTGATAGATATGCATTTACTGCTATGTAGCCAAGGTTTATATACCATGGGGCAGAGATTCCTGAACCTCTTCCTGAATGGGACAGAAGCGCAGAGCTTCTGGGTGAGACCTTTGTTTGCATCGTGGACATGAGGGACGTTCATGAAGTCAATCACAGAGCTGTGGGTGGCCTTAAAGGGAACCTGTTAGGGCAATTTGGGGCACTAAACCACCTATAGGTCCAGGGATTTAGTGTTCCATATAGCCCTATGGTAAAATTGTCTGCTCTGATGTTAAAAAAAAAAAAAAACAGTTAACCTAGAGGTAAGTCTGATCAGTTTCTTCGTACTCATCTCTGGTGCTCCTGGCACCTGCGCAGTTCTTTAATGATGGAGAAGTACAGCTCGACTGCTCAGCGCATGCGCCCAAGTCTTGGTACATACTGAAGAACTGTGCAGGCGTTGGAGTACAGACGCTAGGTACGTATAAAGTTTGTCTTTTCAATATGGGTGCACCTACAGTTTTACCACAAGGCTATTTGGGGCACCACTGGTCCATAATTACCTGTGATGGTTTAGTGCCCCAAATCGCCATGACAGGTTGCCATAAAGCAGCGGTTTAGCTAAGTGAGTCAGAACACTTTTTTTTGCAGAAACAGCACCACTTTTTGGCTATAGCTTGCATTGTGAGGTCCTAGCTTAAAGTAACCTTTGGATTGTCAATTTGCTAGGTTAACATGGCTGTAGATCATGTCTATACTATGTTAAAGGTACAGATCGAGCCTCATGGAGGTATTTTTGGAGTACTCAGAGTCTCTAATGGTTAATTCAGGAAGGTTGGTGCAAAATTGATGGATTCACCAGTAGACCTTTCTATGATTACTATCAGAAGGAGTAGGCCATGGTGTTGGGTGTCAGCAGTCTGCAAGCAGGCCTTGTAATAAACGTGCATGCTAAAAGTCCTCAGGTTATATGAGTATACTGTGTCTGAACCAGATCTAGACACAGACCTGGGATGATCTGGGACATATAAATACTGTAAGACACATTGTAGTCTGATTGCCTTATATGTGGACCTACAGCATATGTAAAGTATTGCCGTATACTATATTCCAGTGACCTTGATGTGATATAGGACTGGACCAAATAATAAGTCATGTATTCTTGTAAGAATTATAGCAAGCTTTTGGTAGTATTCAGATCCCACAACTTTCGATCCCTCCAATACTTCCTACTATGCTCTGCTCTTATCCTTGGAATGCACCATAGAATTAATATAATAATGTACAGCACCACGGAACATAATAATGTACAGCACCATGGAATTAATATAATAATGTACAGCACCACGGAACATAATAATGTACAGCACCATGGAATTAATATAATAATGTACAGCACCATGAAATTAATATAATAATGTACAGCACCATGGGATTAATATAATAATGTACAGCACCAGGGAACATAATAATGTACAGCACCATGGAATTAATATAATAATGTACAGTACCATGGAATTAATATAATAATGTACAGCACCATGGAATGAATATAACAATGTACAGCACCATGGAATGAATATAATAATGTACAGCACCATGGAATGAATATAATAATGTACAGCACCATGGAATTAATATAATAATATACAGCACTACTATAATAACATACAGGCTACTTGGCAGCAGCTTATCTCAGCTAATTGGAGGTTGCTTATAAAGCCAGGTCTGTTATCTCTCTATTTAAACACATAGATAACACCAGGCAGTGTTCTGACAAACATGGTGGTGGTGGTGGGGGAAATAAAATCTAATTTGTCTCAAAATTTTACAAGAGCTATGAAGGTAGCCAGAATTCAACAGACTTCTCCTCAAGCGGAGCTCAGGTGGATCATCATCGCCAACAACACACACATTATATGGCACCCCAGCAAGCTGCTGAGATGCCGGAACAATCACAGGCACAGCACGAGGAACAAGTTCAGCGGCAGGCCAGATTGAGAGATGCTGGAACAAACATAGGCACGGTGCAATGAACAAGTTCTGAGGCAGGCCAGATTGAAAGCTGCTGAAACGCCAAAGCAGGTGGATCATCAACACCAACTACACACTCATTATAAGGTGTCCCAGCGAGCTGCTGAGATGCCGGAACAATCATGGGCATGGCTCGAAGAATGAATTCAGCGGTAGGTCAGCTTGACAGCTGCCGAAATGCCGGAGCAGGTGGATCATCAATGCCAACAACATGCTCATTATATGGCGTCCCAGCGAGCTGCTGAGATGCCGTAACAATCACAGGCATAGCGCAAGGAACAAGTTCAGCAGTAGGACAGCTTGAGAGCTGCCAAAACGCCGGAGCATTCGAACCATCGACAGCAGGAATTTGCTGAATATAGGCAGATCATCGATGCCAACAACACATAGATGAAGTCGTGGGCCGAGGCTAGTTTAGTATGACTTTCATTTTATTCACTTACATGGCTGCTCTTATGCAGAACTATTACTAAACTATTACTGATGTGGGAGACAAGTTCAACCTGAAATGCCTTGTAAAAAGATTTAAAGAGAGTCTAAGAATAATCCCTATTGTACTAAAAAGGCCAATGTTTTTCTAGGCCGCCAGTGGCATGGTTTACCTTGGCATCATAATAATGTGTTGTACATGGAAACATAACTACAGAAGACAATTGCAGTCATGTACCCTTATATGCCGAGATAGGTATGTTGCAATAGGGAACTGCAGCACAAGGACAGCGCAGAATATTATCAGCAAATATCTTACAATCGATATTTTGGAACATTAGAGGATGGAAAAATCCTTGAAAGAGAACTTTTCATGTCCTCTAACATCAGTGGTATTACATATCTCTAGAAAGCTGACAGTAAGTCAGTTTGCACCCTTGTTAGTTTCAACACCGATGTCCCTTCCCTGTCAGAATGGTGGGCCTTCCTGCTCAGTGTCATCGCTAGGCTGTGAGGAGTGACACCCCCCCCCCCCCAAGTATACGGCTATGAAAAAAGTACTATAAAGGGGGCATTGTCAGCTTTCTAGTGGTATATAATACCGCCAATGTCATGATAGGTCCTCTTTAGGAAATAGTTACTATAAGGTGTTATTAACTAGTGTATGTTAAAGGCATTGAGCCAAGGGTCCTTTACTGAAATATATTACGGTACATCAATTACACCCCCTGCCGGATTGAGAACCTGGGCTGTATACAATGAATAGTTGTGATGAATGGACGTGATTGAAGCCGATGTTTTGTGTGTGTTCTTATAGCGCATGGCGCTGTATACTTTAGAGATGTGGTCTAATCCCCCTGTATAATCCTCCTGTGACAGGTATATGGCTTTTACTGCGGCTCTGATGTCCAATAAAATGTGTATAAAAAATGACTGAGAACAACGGTGCCCTGTTTAGCGGATGTCAGGTGATAAGCAAGAGCTAAAGAAATTTTTAAATGCTATTTACAAGAGATGAGTGAGTAGTATTTGATCGAGTAGGTATTCGATCGAAACTACGGTATTTGAAATACTCGTATTCGATCGAATACTTCTCGCTATTCGCAGTAAAGATTTGATTCAGAACCAGCGTTGATTGGCCGAATGCTATACAGTGTATAGTATTCGGCCAATCAACGCTGGTTCTGCAGCAGGCTCGTCTTTGTTAGTTGGGAAAGCTGGCAGCTTGCGGTTATGCGGGAGCTGACTTTTTCTCATAGGAATGCATTGACCAGTGTTGATTGGCTGAATGCTATACAGTGTACAGCATTCGTCCAATCAACGCTGGTTCTGCTGGAGGCTCGTCTATGACGAGGCGGAGTATAAGCTCGGACCACAATGAAGACTGCTGTGGTCCGATCTTAGACTCCACCTCGTCACAGACGAGCCTCCGGCAGAAACAGCGTTGATTGGCTGAATGCTGTAAACTGTATAACATTCGGCCAATCAACGCTGGTCAATGCATTCCTATGAGAAAAAGTTAGCTCCCGCATAGCGCAAGCTGCCAGCTCTCCCGACTAGCAAAGACGAGCCTGCTGCAGAACCAGTGTTGATTGGCCAAATGCTATACATGCTATACTTTTTGTATAAATGGTGCAGATCCCATTGAGACTGTAATGTAGTTGAAAAACACTTTACATAAAAATACAGCCCCATATTACAAGTTGGCCTCTGCCACATCTGTGTACAAGTACTGTTAATCCAACATGTAATGTTAATCTAGGCAATGGTTACAATTGTATATCAGGCGCCCCTTTTGGGTCTAGTTGCTTCTGTTTTATTGTTAGACATCTTTCTTCGTAAAAGGGTGAACTGCGACTACAATAGAGCGATGGCCGTCCTGTGGGTCGCATTCGATATTTCACTATGTTATTCCTCAAAGCTCATTACTAATCCGGGAAGCTCCATAAACCCTAGAGAGAAGGCGAGCAGGTCAGGCTTCACGTTTTACTTTCAATGAGGAGATTATTCCGCTATGACAGAATATATTTGTGCCGTAGATCTAATGCCTTATCGGCCGCCTGATTTATATGTGTGGGAAATACAGAGGAATAAAAATGCAGAGGGACAATGTATTCGCCTTATCCGCCGCATTCTGAACATATGTAAATTTATTATAGCATCAGGCAAAAGCGTGACATGAAGGGAACCACAATGTAATATCTGCAGCGGACCTTCCAACAAGGATGTATCATTTATAGTACTGGTCTGCTCATTTTGGGAAGAGACATCTTAGGGCCTCCTAAGGGTTTTGGGACCACATCCTCTGCACCCCTCAATTTCCACCCCTGGCACTAGGCTATAGAGCTATCCCTACATTCTAGCTAACATATTGGGGGGAATTTACTAACACCCAAAAAAATCAGGTAGCAATTCTGCATCTTAGGTGCACATCCTTAATTTGGGACTCTAGATGAGATTGAGAACGCCTCAAATTTACTAGGAATTAGATGCTAAATTTGAGGTGGAATCTGCATCAAAATCCGCCTCAAGTTCCTCAGTAGCTGATTTTTTTCTGCTAGTGGAAAAAATAAGCATCTTGCTTGTTCTTCAGGCCGCTTCCATCTAAGAAGTCAAATTGAAATGAATGGGAGGCAGGAAATACATTGGTTCGAAATGGATGTGGAATTTGTCAAAATCCACTTGCAGATTTTGGAATTGGACTCTTCATTTTCTACCACCGTCATTTTCGCCGCAGTCTAGCCATGATGGGTTGCTGATGCAGCGCTGTTACAACAGCCCGCTCCTGATTAGGCCCAGAAGAATGGGGAATCCGTGGCAAGATCAAGCAGGATGCTTCTTTTATCCGCGTCCTGCTACGATCTCTGCCTCCCTTTGAAAACAATAGTAGGTGGATTTTGGGAGGAATCTGCTCTGGATTAGGGGGTGAAACCCATCCCCAAATCTGAGGCACATTCCTCCATCTGAACACACCCTTAAGAGGAGTTCACATGGAGTAACGTGCCGCGTGATGTGGCACGTATACGGCGTGTGAGACTTTGTAAAAGCTCCCATTCATTTCAATGGGAGTTAGTCTCGTATACGCCGCGTTATTTTGCGGCTGTGATTTTGCGGAGTATACGATCCAGGCTCCCATTGAAATCAATGGGAGCGTACACGGCGCGCAAAGTCTCACACGCCGTATATGTGCCACATCACGCGGTACGTTACTCCGTGTGAACTCCCCCTTATACCACTAATCTACTCCAGTTCATGACTAGCAAAGATTTAATTTCTGGCACCCGAGGTCCATCAGAATTATTAAGTGGCTGAGGCAAATAGTGCGCCAAAATGTACAAATCCTCCGTCTTAGAAATTCCCCCATTGGCCCAAACTTACTAATAGTTAAAAAATGTAGATTTAGGCAATCTGATGCTGGATGATAAATCTGGATAAGGGCTCGTTCACATCTGCGCCCAGGTCTCCGTTTTGCAGGTTTCCGTTTCCTGCACAAAACTGAGCAGGAGACGGAAACCTGCAGGATTCTTTCATACCCATTCTGAATGGGTTTGAAAGATGTCCGGCTGTGAGCGGCGGTGAGCGTTTTATGCTCTCCGTCGCAAAATCGTTTTTTTTAAATCGGACACAGAGTCGGGTTACATGCAGTACTCTGTGTCCGATTTTAAAAAAAAACCCGGTTTCGCGGTGGAGAGCATAAAACGCTCACCGCCGCTCACGGCCGGACCCGCTCTGAAAGCTGAGAATGGAGATCAGACGCTAGTGTGATCCTAGCGTTATCTTTAGACCGTCTAGGATCAAATTATACCACATTATAGTTGTCTTTCTTTGAGACAGAATTTTGTGACACAATTTTGCGGCATCTTGGCGCATTTAAGCCACGTCCCATTTCTCTGCAAAGCCACACTTACATGTCTATAAGTCAGAAATTGTTTTATTTAAACTCGAGGTATCCAGGATAACCACATTTACACAGTGTAATCGAAATCACAATAGTAAATCTGCGGCTCAGAGATATGGACTCTGCTGACGCACATCCTGATCCGCCTGTTTCATGAACAGAATGGCTGGAATACACTGAAGATACTAAGGCGCTGTTAGTGGATTGTGAAGGCAGGGATGTAAGTCAATATAATGGCCATAAATAGGTAATTCAGGGTCTGTGAAAATTTATGGCCAACAAATTGGATTTTTTATGATTCCTTTCTTTCAAATTGACTTTTTGGAATATGTCGGAGATTTGCGATTAGGATAGCGCATGATGTTACCTTTTATTCTGCTATATGTTACTGCTGACAGTATTATATAAAGTACAGGGTATCATTTTATCTTGTAGGCCCAAGTTATCCCAGCCTGATACGACTGCTGCGGATCCGCATTATTTATTATAACACTGGCGCGAAAAATCTCCTCAGACATGTTCTGTTACATGTGAATGAGGTTACAGAAACCCTATTGACATACACGGGATGCAGAGTGTTGTCAGTTTTCATAGTCTTCTTGCCAAAATCCTCATTGAAAGGAACAGTGACGGTTGTGTGAACAATATGGCAGCCCGACAACATCTGCGCTCTTCGCCGGTCCTCCCCATTTTACATGCGAACAATTTGCATTCAGATTTCTCAGCAATTACTTAACACCGTAATTAAATTGTCAGCACGTGAGATCCTCTGTGCTGCTGTGGATAGTCTAAGTCATTGCCGATTTGTCTTTGTGACAGCTTCTTCTAAACTCCAAAGAACTCGAGCTGCAAATAAACACATGAAACACTTAGCAAATGGGATTAAAAGATTAAAGGCATTTCACCTGAATTCTCAAGATTTCACAGCGCAACGTGGAGCGTGGAGCATCAGCTTGTACGGCAGACAGCTCCGCTTAGCCAAATGTCACCCGTGCCTTTTGTCAGGTCTACCTTTGCGGTGTTAAAATAAGGAAACTTTGTTAGAACAGGGTTTTGTGCGCTGCTCACGCTGCGACGAGATGCTTGTCATATTGACTTTCTGTTTTAATGCGGCGCTGGTTGCCCTGGTTACTCTACCTCGGCTCCCAGCGATCTCGTGTGACATTTCCATACCGTAATATCGATAATTTAAGCCTTTGAAAGCACCTACACATAAAAAGCTATTTATTGTATCGTCACCTACACACATCATATAATAAATACTTATCCAATAGGGCAGATATTGGAAGTGATCTTCACCTTAATCGAACCTTCACTTACAGTATATCTCATGGCATTGCATTATATATATTCATTTTATAAGCTGAATTGCTCACGTCAAGCAGGATTTGGCTAAACCATGTCCCAATGGCTGCCCTCCCTGGCATTATTTATGGGGCCAATATCATGGATTTCCTTGTGCCAGCTCTCTTACTTTTAGGCCCCGTTCACACGGGGAGTGGAAGAGTGAATTTTGGCACCGAGAGTGCCTTTTCAGAGACCTTTGTTTGCAATGATGTTGGGATTTTACCAGGTACAGTCTCTCTGTCAAGGACAGCTGTTTCAATGTTATTGCATCTCGTCAGCTTGGCACAGAGAGGACTGATCTGACAGAGGTGAGAGGCTTACTATACATGAGTGGTACAAGTTCCTTTCAAAAAGAGGATTTGGTCATTTCACTTACCTAGATTTGTCCGGATGTTGAAGGCACATGGATCTTCTGCGGCTCCATATTATAGTGCAGTGGGGCACTTCTTGTGCTGCCTTATGGATGCCACTTAGATTGTTGTGCATCAGTGTTGAAAGCATCTTCCAAATACGTGAACAGATCCTTAATAGCCTACTGGGAGGACACAACTCTATAATATATCATCATGGTGGAGGAATGTGAAACTTTGGCCCATCTATGTAAATGCACTTATATATGGATGTAACTATACAGGGTACAGAGGTAGCAGTTGCACATAGGCTGTGGTGCCTGGGAGGGTCCTGCTAAAGATTTTGCATTGGGTTTTGAACATATAAGTCACTCCGTATACCTATTCCTTAATAAAATCTCAGTTAAAATCCCTTGTCAAAATTGTCACGGATCCATTAAAGAAGAGCTACGAGGTGAAATCACCTACATATAACTCGATTTTATGATGATGCCAGATGACCAAATTTGGAAGTAAATTCGTACAAGTCACACAGGCTACATACCAGGAATACATCACTTCTAGAGTTCATCTGAGGATTTGGAAAAATAAATGCAGGGATTAGGATACGTGAGACTATCCGAAATACTAAAGTCTGTGACCACACCTGATAGAGAGGGAGATATTGCATCAGAGATGGCAATTTTCCATTGTCTCAGGCAAAGCAAAGAATAAATACAGTGCATATATATATATACAGTCCTATGAAAAAGTTTGGGCACCCCTATTAATCTTAATCATTTTTAGTTCTAAATATTTTGGTGTTTGCAGCGGCCATTTCAGTTTGATATCTCTAATAACTGATGGACACAGTAATATTTCAGGATTGAAATGAGGTTTATTGTACTAACAGAAAATGTGCAATATGCATTAAACCAAAATTTGACCGGTGCAAAAGTATGGGCACCCTTATCATTTTATTGATTTGAATACTCCTAACTACTTTTTACTGACTTACTGAAGCACAAAATTGGTTTTGTAACCTCACTGAGCTTTGAACTTCATAGCCAGATCTATCCAATCATGAGAAAAGGTATTTAAGGTGGCCAATTGCAAGTTGTTCCCCTATTTGAATCTCCTATTTGTATGTATGTTGTGGGGGAAACTGCGGCATTTTTTCCAAGCCTGTGAGCCCTCTAGATTAACCTTCCCTAGACTTGCATTGAAGCTGTGGAATAGATCCTCCCCGGCTAAAGGTGGCTTGTCTGCGTTTTATAACTTTCTCTCTGTTCCCTCTGGGCAGGTTAAGCCGTGTCATCTGCGCCGTTGGGAAACGGATCTTGACAGGACCATTCCTCTGACGGATTGGTACGAAGCGAGTGGTTTTGTCAAACAGGTCTCTAGGGGGGCTGCTCACTGGGAAACGGCCTTGAAAATTATGTTGCGATGGTACCGGACCCCAAGACAATTGGCCCATATAGACCCCTCGTGTTCGAACCTCTGCTGGAGGAGATGCGGGCAAGTAGGTTCTTTCCTGCATTTGTGGTGGAAGTGCCCTCCGATTTTGGCCTTTTGCACGGCTGTATTTCAGTTCATGTCCACTTTAGTTTATCTTGACATACGTCCCACCCCTAGTTTTGCCTTATGTTTTTTGGATTCTGGTAGCTTCCCTTTGGAGTCGCAGATTGTTCTAGGGCAAATTGTGCTAGCGGCTCGGGCTATGATCGCTCGTCAGTGGAAGTCCGCTCTTTGTTTGACTGTAGCTGAGTTGATCCATCATGTTGATTTAGCGTGTACTCTGGAATGTATTTTGGCCAACAAGAATCATACTTACTCCAAATTTCGCACCCAGTGGTCCCTTTGGATTTTGTATATGGAAGCTAGTAAGGCCTCTTCTTCCCTGCGATCTCAGGCGATCTCAGGCTGATCCCATAGGAACCCCTTAAACTTGTTGGATTTGTTCCCTACCCCGGGATTCCAGGTGGCTTCATTTTCTATATTTGTTGTTATTCATGTATTTTTTTTTTTTTTTTTGGTGTTGTACCTAGGTATACTGTTCTTGAATGTGTTTGGTTTTCTTGTTTCTTTTTGTTATTGTCCTGTTTTATTGTCCTTTTCTTCTGTCTCCCTCCCCCTTGGTGTCTCCCTCTTCTTCCCTTTCCCGAGCTTCTGTCTTCCTTTCTTATCCATGTTTTACCGCGGTCCCTGTTATCTAAGCTCCGTGTGTATAACCGATTTTCTGGTCTTACTCTATTTGAATATTTGTGTGGTGTCTTCACACCCAGTTTGCGTTTTGTTGCATTGACCTTGTATGCAATACCTTAATGTTCGGAACTTTGCGGATTGTTCTTTTGTTTGTTATTGTTTTATATATTGAACATTTGTCTTTCTCCAATAAAAATCAAATTTAAAATAAATATATGTTGTGGGGGAGGTATCTCAGTAGCAGCAGTAGTGCAGAACCAAACAGTCAAAGATAGGGACACAAAATCTGGTGCAAAGAGGTTTATTTAGCAGCGGTAGCAGGGGGTATCAGCGGTAGCGGGTGCCACAGGGCCAGGGACATTAGGGCATTAGGGGGGATGGCGATAGCCCCTACTGCTGTGTTTTTTCTTTTAAATAGGCCATTACCTGGAGTTACTCCAGCCAGTAATGGGCCCTATTGACATACCGATCCTGGTTCCTGCCCATGGCCGCCTGCACTTCTCCTTTTGCGGAGGCCACTGTTATCAGGAGTGGGGGAATTCGTAAGTAAGGCTGCGGGCCCCACAAACACTATTATTACACTTGGGGGTCTTTTCAGGCCTAGGGGAGGGAAGAGAACATAAAAAAAACTGTGTAACAGTGTTAAAACGTTTTGCTTTCATCAGGACTGGCCATCTAGCTTATGTATGTGGGGTCTCCCAACTCCTGTGATGGGAGATAAAGTGTTTGGCCAACAGCTATCTAAGGTGTATGGAAAGCAAAGATGAGTTCACATGGTGGATTTTGCCTTGGGACCACCATGTGGAAATTTCCTACTTCCATTCACTTCAATGGGAGATTCAGGCGGTATCCTAAAATACAGCCAAAGTTTACCTTCTTCCCTGAATATAACTGGTCTCTTCACTTACTTTCCACTTATCTTTCTGAAAGCCCTGGCGATGTTTTGCATCTTCATGTTCCTTCATGCCATACCACTACTACTATTTATGGTAGTCTCTACACCGGTAACCACTTTTGAACCCCCAAAACCCCTAGTTAGCTCAACATAGAGGGCTAACCAGACCCTAGTAGCCATGTGTTAGGAATCTATGTCCGTATTCTTGTTTCTCCAGTTGCAGCCATTCCTTTAAAGGGATTCTACCACTAAATAGCTATTTTTTCTGCTTTAGACGTCGGAATAGCCTTTAGCCTTGGTCTCCGCAGCGCCGTTCCTTAGAAATCCTGGTTTTTACCGGTATGCAAATGAGTTCTCTTGCAGCAATAGGGGCGGGCCCCAGCGCTCAAACGGCATTGGGGGCATCCCCACTGCTGCCCGAGAAGTCTCTCCAGCGACGCCTCCATCTTCAGCTGCATCCTCGCCTTCTCTGTCGTCTTCCTTCTGCATCAGCTCCAACGCCTGCGCAGTCAGCTCTGCCAGCGAGACACTAGTAGAGCCGACTGCGCATGCTGGGGTATTTCAACTTGGCTTTCACACTATCATTTGCCTGAGATTGTTTCTGCAGCTGGGCTCCTATTTCTCCCTAAACCTCACCCTGATGTTGCTGCTCTCCTGGTACATACATTTGGCTTGTTCTGGATTTCCCCTCCGTTTCTTATTTGGCTACTTCCGTAACCTCCTTGATTTGACTACGACTTGAACTCTGACATATCTTTGGTTACATTCGGCTAATCTTCATGCTCCTGGTTTCACATCAGCTCATTTACAATCCACTTGGCCCACCATAGGGTTACTGGATTACAAATTGTACAGCACTGCGGAATATGTTGGCGCTATATAAATAAAATTTATTATTATTGTTATATTACTCTTTTTCTCTGCACTTATTTTCTTGTACCAAATTTTGACTTTTCAACTTGGGTCTGGACACAACTTGTCTGACAGCCGCTAGTCTGTACTGAAGGTAACCAACATCTGGTTTTGTTTGCAGCCAGATGCGACAGCCCACAATGAATAGAATGCGAGAGACTGTGCGGTACTGTAAGGGTTATTGTTGACAAGACAGAAGAGCCAACTAAGCACCGTTGTAGTATGAATAATCCATGGTCTTATCTTCAGCCGCACGTTTGCTCTACATTCATTCAAGCTTGAAAATCTTCCAAGTCTGACATTGGCAATTTGTAGATGGAGTCATGGAGAGGATATGAAACATAGTATGTTGTGTGGCTTAATTTGGTTATCTTAATAGAAAAGTTTACTAGCGCCTTCCCCTCACTATAGCGATACTCTGTGCAATGTAAAATTAATAATGCAGTCTTAGATCTTTACACAGTGGGCCACCTGCTTGTTGATGCTTTCCAATTGGATCCAAATTTATATTTATGAACCTGCACAAAATATTAAAAGATTTCCTTAAGGTGGTTTTCTGGGTTTTTAAAATTCAGAACGTATTAAGATCGTTCATCACTTGAAGATCTACAAGGCAGGACACTCCAGTCAGTGAATCAGTCGCGATGCCCCCTGAGTTTCCTCCTCAAAGATCGTAAAGCCCCTTTAGGCCGGGGTCTCATGTGGTGTAAACCCTGTGATTTACTGTCCCTGCATCATGGATGGGATTCCAGGCAATCCCATCCACACATTATGGAAAATATGTACTGTGGACACGCTGTTACGGTTTTGGAAATCACTGCATGTCTGTTATACAAACGGAAAAATTATGGTAAATCTATTGAGCTGCGGTTGCCCTGCCCTCTCCTGCCGAGCCCCTTTCAATTTTTGTACAAGTGGTGAGTTTGGCATGAAATAGTGGCAAGTTTTTTGCACTTTTTCCTAAAAAAAAATGACTTTTTGTGAATCGGGCCTTAATAATTCACCCCAATTGAATGTTGTGGAAGTGCTCTATGACCTGTGTAACGGTATAGGTAGTACCTGTCATTATAAGACTACCGTATGTTCACATCTGTGTCAGAGTCGCCATTGCTGGATGAAAAAGTCCTGCATGCACAACTCTTTCCTCTGGCTCTTTCAGTTAAAAATCAATGGACACTTGACGGATCCTATTATTGTCAATGGGTATTGGTGGGTTCTATATATGTCCACTATTTTAGCAGTCCGTTTTTCCCTAGCTCTGGTCCTCCGTCGGACACCCTGCCATACATGTGAATGTACGCTCAGTGGCGCAACTACCGCCATAGCAGCAGATGCAGCTGCCACAGGGCCCGGGACATTAGGGGCCCGGTGACAGCCGCTATTGCTGCTATCATTATACTCGGGGGTCTTTTCGGACCCCCGAGTATAATGATTGGTGAACCGGGAGAGGTAAGAAACATAAAAAACACTGTTACTTACCTCTCCACGATCCGGGCAGGCTTCGGCCTAGTCATCTGACGTCTCATGACCCCGGCCTGCGTCCTGGGTCATGTGACGTCTGACGTAATTGAAGATCGACTACTTTGGAGGCCGACAGCGTAGGAGACGGGAGATAGGTGAGTAACAGAGTGTTTTTATGTTTTTCTCCCCCTGGGTCTCCGATTATTATACTCTGGGGTCTGAAAAGACCCCAGAGTATAATAATTGTTTATGGGTGACCACAGTGGGACATAATACTGTGTGCAGGGGCCACTATGGGGGATAATACTGTGTGCAGGGGCCACTATGGGGCATAATAGAGCGGGGTTGGTCGAGGTCTTCGGCGCCGGTGTCGGTCGTGGGGGGGGGGCATGACAAAAGTTCACCACGGGGCCCTGCCATTCCTAGTTACGCCACTGTGTACGCTAATACTGTCTGGGATACTACTGAGATGACTGCAGCGGTGATCTCTACAGAACAGGAAGTGTCAGTCATTTATGAGGTTCAGTGGTCAGAGTGAAAACTACAAGATTTCAATATTGTTTTTAATATAGATACTCAAAAATTTGCCAAAAATCCTTGAAAATATGATTATTACCCGATGTAAACAGATGTTATTTCCTATAAGTGCAGAAAACATGTTTGTTATGTGCTTAGAAATGTCTAGTTCTTCTAGTAAACTTCTTAAGTCAATAGTTTAAGGATTCAGTTCCCATGTACAATGTATTTGCTGACTCGTGAGTATAGCTGCAGGCCATTACTCATCCCCACTTGTCTGTCACGTAGCATTTGGGTTTGCATATTTCTAGCAATAATTGTCTGAAAATAAAAGTTTTGAGATTATGGGTTGTGAGTCACTATACAGTCACATTCCTTCCTGAAATGTCACAACGTTCTGTATATCCTACCATGTCATTGTTTTTTTTAGATATCTACATAAATACTATTTGTACTTCTATGGAAGGGACATTAAGATGCCTTCCTGCACTGTATTAGCGGACCGCAGCAAAAAAGCACTGCGTGAAAAATTTTGGCAGAGTTTTTTTCTGCAGCGCTTTTTGCAGAAGGTGAAACTTCTGCAGCCTTTCTTCTTTCATTATACCTATAAGGAAACCACGGGCATTTCCATAGGTAAAATTGACATGCTACGATTTCCAAAAACTGCAACGTTTTTGGAAATTGCAACATGTCCGCTACACGTATTATTCTGCAATTTGTGGATAGGATTGGTGTTTCTGCCACATGGGGTCCTGTAGTGGTGAATACTACTATGATATATCTGACAACATTTGTCAATTTAGGCTAAGGCTCCACGTAATGGGCTGCAGCAAAAAAAACGCTGTGGTAAAAACAGCGGCAGCAACGCATTAGTATTTTTTCCCTAGCACTTTTCACAGTGCGTCGGTAATCCATTTGGGGAGTCCGCATGGAACCCCTCCGAACGGACTACCAAACGCATTTGCAAGCGGTGTCCAGTGAAAGCACACGGACCCCATAGACTATAATGGGTCCGCGTGCTTGCTGCACACTGCCTGCACAAATCATTTGGACAGGAAAGTAGATTGTAAACTACTTTCCTGTCCGCATGTTCCATGCGGAGATCTCGCGGGGTCCGTGTGCTTTCACTCCACACCGCTTGCAAATGTGTTCGGTACCAAACGCAGATGTGAATCAAGGGTGAGTCCACAGAGCTTCCCTTTGCTTCCATTATACCTATAGGAAAACCGCTGCTGGCGTTTCCGTAGGTATAATTGACATGCACAGATTTCCAAAACCGCAACGATTTTGTAAATCACAGAGTGGCGAGTGTTTTTTCCACAGTATAAGGATGGGATTCTACGCAGGGACCATAAAACACTGCGCTTTTTTTCTGCTGTGTACGTCACATGTGGCCCCGGCCTTAGGCCATATTTATTCCATATATTTTATAGATTTTGAATCAATTTTCTTCTTTTTTTTTGTCCACTCATTCTTTCAATCAATTTTTCTAACAATAAAAGCTTCATTTATTTACATCCAATTTTAATTCATTCTTTAAACCCTCTGCCTATTCTATCCTCAAGAATGAGAAAAATGGGGCAAATATATGCAAGCAAAGCTAAAATTGTGTCCTTTAGATATACATTTGGCAGGTTTGCATCTGAATTTCTATTTTTTGCTTACTAAATATATCTCAGGTGACAGACTCTTTCAGATCCATAGAAATGTATACATTAACCTTCATGTTTGCTTTATAATGGAAATCAATGACACGGCTTCAAAGATTCGGGGCTGTGTTTGCACAGTATACAATCGTGTCTGTCTATAGAAAACCAGAGAACAAAAATATGTGTACTTTTCCCTGGAAAATAATTGGACAAACAAAAAAAACGGAATACCACTTGTATACGATTTTGGCTGATATTTTTGATGGGTCTAATAAAATTGCTGCCCTTATTTATTCTATAAAAAGATTTGAAATAGATGTGAACATAGTCCAAAAATACTCGTAAAACTACAACCTTTTACGCAAATGGATCATCAAAAAATGACATTATTACATCGGGTTTTTATAATAAACACATTTTTAATCTTCTATCAGACTTATATGAGATCTATTTATTAGAAAAACGTGTATTGTCAGTAAGCTAGCCGTGTTCTCCACAGCTGGCTCATTGATCCGTTCCATTCACACGGAGGAAAATGGCGCTTTATTTGGCGCTGAATTTTCAGCACTGAAAACAAAGCCTCCCATTGATTTCAATGGGTTCTGCTAGCTTTTTGGACCCTTAGGGTAAGGCCCCGTTCCCACGGAGTAACGCGCCGCTCATTTAGACACGTAAACCCGTGTCAGAGCGAGGCGCTTCAAAACAGATCCCATTGATTTCAATGGGCGCTGGCTTACGCGCGCTACACATTGAGATAAATGGGAGGCTTTATAACCCATTGATTTCAATGGGTAGCACGTGTAAGCCGGCACCCATTGAAGTCAATGGGATCTGTTTTGAGGCGCCTCGCTCTGACACGTGTTTACGTGTCTAAATGAGCGGCGCGTTACTCCGTGGGAACGAAGCCTAAGTTCACACAGAGTTTTTTAGTCAGGGTTTTGATGCCATATCCGCCTCAAAACCCTGACCACAAAGACGGCTCCCATTGAAGTCACAGTCTCTTCCGTTTCTTCTGGCTCCCGGAAAAAAGGAGCAAGATGCTCATTCTTCAGGCTGAGTCACGTCACGATTCAGTCTGAAGACACTCCCTCCTCCCGACTAGGCCCATTCATTAGGCCTAATCCGGAGCAGAGTGCACAGCGGGATGCCGGTGCAGTGCACTGGCTTTCAGTCACAGCTACCCGGTTTTTGGATCGGAACCTGAGCCTCTGCCTCAGATTCCGATCCAAAAAACCCAGTGTGAAGTTACCCTTATATTGTAATGGCCCCATATATACACATGTGTATTATCACAGGTTTGCTTATACAGCAACACTCAAGACAGTGGCCCAGGTTCACCAAAGAAAGTGAATGGGTTTGTAGAGGCATGGGCGGCACACCGACATCATCTACGTGCCAACCACGCCATTCAACCAAAGACCCAGAACATGTACATAGTCGTGTACATGTAGCATTAGACATTCGGCTTTAGGTTTCCATAGCTTATTTGTCAGCTTCACTGTGTAGACTGGGACAGGAGTAGCAGAGTCAGTTTATCCCAATACATGTCTAATATACTGTATATAGCCAGTTTTAGTCTGCTTGCTGGACTTTTCTCTCCACATTCAAGCAGATTCAGGTATCCCTGAACGGAGGGCAGACACAGGTGTGAATCCAGCCCTAAAAGCATACCTACAGTCCTATGAAAAAGTTTGGGCACCCCTATTAATCTTAATCATTTTTAGTTCTAAATATTTTGGTGTTTGCAGCAGCCATTTCAGTTTGATATATCTAATAACTGATGGACACAGTAATATTTCAGGATTGAAATGAGGTTTATTGTACTAACAGAAAATGTGCAATATGCATTAAACCAAAATTTGACCGGTGCAAAAGTATGGGCACCTCAACAGAAAAGTGACATTAATATTTAGTAGATCCTCCTTTTGCAAAGATAACAGCCTCTAGTCGCTTCCTGTAGCTTTTAATCAGTTCCTGGATCCTGGATAAAGGTATTTTGGACAAACAATTCAAGTTCAGTTAAGTTAGATGGTCGCCGAGCATGGACAGCCCGCTTCAAATCATCCCACAGATGTTCAATGATATTCAGGTCTGGGGACTGGGATGGCCATTCCAGAACATTGTAATTGTTCCTCTGCATGAATGCCTGAGGATTTGGAGCGGTGTTTTGGATCATTGTCTTGCTGAAATATCCATCCCCGGCGTAACTTCAACTTCGTCACTGATTCTTGAACATTATTCTCAAGAATCTGCAGATACTGAGTGGAATCCATGCGACCCTCAACTTTAACAAGATTCCCGGTGCCGGCATTGGCCACACAGCCCCAAAGCATGATGGAACCTCCACCAAATTTTACAGTGGGTAGCATGTGTTTTTCTTGGAATGCTGTTTCTTTTTGGACGCCATGCATAACGCCTTTTTTTATAACCAAACAACTCAATCTTTGTTTCCAAAATGAAGTTGGCTTCTCCAAATGTGCTTTTGCATACCTCAGGCAACTCTATTTGTGGCGTACGTGCAGAAACGGCTTCTTTCTCATCACTCTCACATACAGCTTCTCCTTGTGCAAAGTGCGCTGTATTGCTGACTGATGCACAGTGACACCATCTGCAGCAAGATGATGCTGCAGCTCTTTGGAGGTGGTCTGTGGATTGTCCTTGACTGTTCTCACCATTCTTCTTCTCTGCCTTTCTGATATTTTTCTTGGCCTGCCACTTCTGGGCTTAACAAGAACTGTCCCTGTGGTCTTCCATTTCCTTACTATGTTCCTCACAGTGGAAACTGACAGGTTAAATCTCTGAGACAACGTTTTGTATCCTTCCCCTGAACAACTATGTTGAACAATCTTTGTTTTCAGATCATTTGAGAGCGGGCTGTCCATGTTCGGCGACCATCTAACTTAACTGAACTTGAATTGTTTTGTAGAAAGAAATGGTCCAAAATACCTTCATCCAGGATCCAGGAACTGATTAAAAGCTACAGGAAGCAACTAGAGGCTGTTATCTTTGCAAAAGGAGGATCTACTAAATATTAATGTCACTTTTCTGTTGAGGTGCCCATACTTTTGCACCGGTCAAATTTTGGTTTAATGCATATTGCACATTTTCTGTTAGTACAATAAACCTCATTTCAGTCCTGAAATATTACTGTGTCCATCAGTTATTAGATATATCAAACTGAAATGGCTGTTGCAAACACCAAAATATTTAGAACTAAAAAGATTAAGATTAATAGGAGTGCCCAAACTTTTTCATAGGACTGTATGTATGTCAAAATGACCGTCATGAATGGAGAACTATTTTGTTTCATTGGAATATATGTGAATAACTAGAAAAAAAATAAATCATTCTTATGATAAATTTTTTGGACTCATCATGATCTTCTTTTCTATCCACAGGTGAACTTTGTAGCGTGCCAACTATTTGCCTTGCTTGCTGCTATCTGGTTTCGTACCTACCTTCATTCAAGCAAAACTAGCTCTTTAATCAGACATGTAGTTGCAACCCTTCTGGGCCTGTACCTTGCACTTTTTTGCTTTGGATGGTAAGTGGACACTATTTCTATTATTATGTGTATTTTGATATATGGCTATGCAAACCAAGCTGGGCTCAGAGTAATATTGGTGTTATTAAAAGGGTTATTGTGATCTCAGCAAATCATTGCCAAGGTTGGAATACTTAGCAGTCCTAACCACCAAGTGCCGCTACTCTATTCTGCTTCCGAAACTCCAGTAGAAGTGAATGTGAACTAGGGAAACAGCATAAGGGTATGTTCACTTGACGAAATTTGCATACCGCGTCAGAACACTTCCACGTGACTAGCGACGGGATGGGAATAACCCATTAATGGTAATTTGGGTTCACTCATGGTAAATTATGGAACATTACTATGGTAAACCATAATCTACTGATGGTTTGTTGACTGCCGAGACCCCAACTGAGCCCTAAAACAAAGGGGCTGCAGTACTATAATAACAGCACCCCTATTTCCTCCTGACAATGTATTACATTTAGGTTCTGTTCTTATTTGTGGTGGAGTCTTCGTTCTGAGCCTCTGGTCCAGAGTCCCACAGAAATCTTGGACAGGAAAGTCCTGCAAGTCCAACTTTTTCATCCGGCAATGTCTGGAAAAAAAAAAATGAACATTTGACAGACCCCATTGTAGTCAACTGGGTTTGTTGGGATCCATTGCTGTCCATCACTAGACAGAGAGTTTTTCACAAGAACAGACAAAACTACGTAGATGTGACTGTAACATTTGCCTCGCATGACAGTGAAAATCGGTCATATCATTGATGTTTTTTTAATGGCCATCACGTGGCTGCATTAAATACTCTGTATGTGAATGTGGGCTAGTCACATGACCAAATTATTTTACGGTCCATAAATAGGTCATGTCCGCTTTGTTCGTTTTCACAGATCTCTCGAAACTCTAGAATGTGGGAGGAATCTGCGAAAATTGGGTACAAAACACCCATGAAAAATGCAAATTTTAGTTGTTGACAATGCAAAAGGGGCCACAGTCCACACCTAGTTACCTGCCTTTAGATTTTATAGTGGTAAAAATACTGCATTTGGCCACATATCCAGCAAAGCGGATGATATTGTAAGGCTAAGGACCCAAGGGACACTACGCAGGACTAAAGCGCTGCGGGAAAAACTGCAGTGGGTACACATCGCGGTTCTTCCCGCAGCTCTTTGAACACAAAGTTCATGGAGTTTTGCTCCGCGGACTTTCTGTTACCATTATATCTTCGGGGAAGCCACCGGCGTTTCCGTAGATATAATCGACATGCTGCGATATCCAAAACTCTGCTGGTTTTGGAAATTGCAGCGTGTCTGCGCTGCAGTTTTTACCGCAAAGTGGTCATGGGATTCACATGAATCCCATCCACTTTGCCATTACTGTAAAACACCACGATTTCTCCTGCGGCGTTTCCGCCCCATGGGGCCTCGGCCTAAGAGGTCTACCTCAAATATTACTGAAAAAAAGTCTGCGGTAGAAAATGCACTTAAAGATAAAGACTCTCAGCATCTTTGCAGAATTGCTGCATTTTTGCTTAGATGTTTCCCCATAGACCTATAGACCAATAAAACCTCAGCAAGAAATGTTGGCATAGATTTGTCCTCGGCTTCCCTCTGGAAATGCTGTCAATTCTGCAGTGAAAATGGCGATAGAATGAAGTTCAGGTTCCAAGTTTACATCCGATCTCAAGTCATGGACTGAAAGTGAGTGGTACCTTAGAGTAGAAAATCTGCATTATTTTACAGAAGCAGCAAAGCAGAGGAAATTTTAAGAAATCCATGTTTTCCTTTCAGTCCTGTGGGAACATACCCTTAAAATGGGGAACCTGCAACTACGGGGAAGTGGTTAGTGAGTGTTTGCTACAATCAATTGGGTAGATTTATCACAAGTTTTTGTCAGTTTTAAGTCTTAGGGCTAGTTCACACAGTGCTCCGCGTGAACACATTCTGTCGCGGCTTTCCGCTCCGGATTAGACCCAAATGAATGGGCCTAGTCTGTGAGGTGGTGTCGCGAGGTGGACGCCGCGACTGAATCAGCTGCAGAATCCGCCTGAAGAAAGGGCAGCTCGCTTCTCTTTTCCGTGAGCGGGAACAAACTGCTCACGGAAAAAAGAGCGTTAGCGGTCTACATAGACCTCTATTGTTAGGGGGCGGATTTTGAGGTGGATTCGGCATCAAAATCCACCCCCTCTTGCCCCGGGCTACGGTCCATTCACAAAAAATGGTGAGGAATTTGTTGTGGAATTTCAGCGCTGAAAAAAAAGCCTCCCATTGACTTCAATGGGCTCCTTTTTCTGCTAGCCTTCTATATATTATATGCACATATGAAATTGCTATTACGGAATTGGTTACTATCTATACATATAAATTTCAGATTCTTTGTATACATGATTGATCAAGCTTGTAAAAATCTGTCTACCGTGACAAGGGCTAGTTCACACGGGTCAAGTTGGCAGCGGATTTTGATGCGGAATCAAAATCTACTGCCAAAAATGGCTCCCATTGACTTCAATGGGAGCCGCACGCTTCTTTTTTCCACTAGCTAGTAGCGGAAAAAAGAAGCGAGCTGCCCTATCTTGCCACGGATTCTGCAACTGAATCAGCCGCAGCGTCCACAGCGCAAGGCTCCAGCCCATTCATTTGGGACTAATCTATTGCAGAATGCCATGATGGGATGCCAAGTGCACTGCACCGGCACCCCGTCGTGGCAGCCACGACGGAATGTGTACATGTGGAGCCCCGTGTGAACTAGCCCTAAGACATACCTCTCCTGGACTCAGAACAGGTCTACAGTGTGAATACAGGGCAAGTAGGATCCAGAGCCATGTTCGGTTTCAATTAAAATAGCCTTGAACAAATGGGAATCTGTATTAGAATCTGAGACTGTGCTGTATTCCAATTTATTGTCCTGGATCCTACGTGCCCTGTCTTCACACCTTAGACCTGTTCTGGGTCCAGGAGAGATACACTTACCGGCCACTTTATTAGGTACACCTGTCCAACTGCTCGTTAACACTTAATTTCTAATCAGCCAATCACATGGCGGCAACTCAGTGCATTTAGGCATGTAGACATGGTCAAGACAATCTCCTGCAGTTCAAACCGAGCATCAGTATGGGGAAGAAAGGTGATTTGAGTGCCTTTGAACGTGGCATGGTTGTTGGTGCCAGAAGGGCTGGTCTGAGTATTTCAGAAACTGCTGATCTACTGGGATTTTCACGCACAACCATCTCTAGGGTTTACAGAGAATGGTCTGAAAAAGAAAAAACATCCAGTGAGCGGCAGTTCTGTGGGCGGAAATGCGTTGTTGATGCCAGAGGTCAGAGGAGAATGGCCAGACTGGTTCGAGCTGATAGAAAGGCAACAGTGACTCAAATAGCCACCCGTTACAACCAAGGTAGCCAGAAGAGCATCTCTGAACGCACAGTACGTCGAACTTTGAGGCAGATGGGCTACAGCAGCAGAAGACCACACCGGGTGCCACTCCTTTCAGCTAAGAACAGGAAACTGAGGCTACAATTTGCACAAGCTCATCGAAATTGGACAGTTGAAGATTGGAAAAACGTTGCCTGGTCTGATGAGTCTCGATTTCTGCTGCGACATTCGGATGGTAGGGTCAGAATTTGGCGTCAACAACATGAAAGCATGGATCCATCCTGCCTTGTATCAACGGTTCAGGCTGGTGGTGGTGGTGTCATGGTGTGGGGAATATTTTCTTGGCACTCTTTGGGCCCCTTGGTACCAATTGAGCATCGTTGCAACGCCAAAGCCTACCTGAGTATTGTTGCTGACCATGTCCATCCCTTTATGACCACAATGTACCCAACATCTGATGGCTACTTTCAGCAGGATAATGCGCCATGTCATAAAGCTGGAATCATCTCAGACTGGTTTCTTGAACATGACAATGAGTTCACTGTACTCCAATGGCCTCCACAGTCACCAGATCTCAATCCAATAGAGCATCTTTGGGATGTGGTGGAACGGGAGATTCGCATCATGGATGTGCAGCCGACAAATCTGCGGCAACTGTGTGATGCCATCATGTCAATATGGACCAAAATCTCTGAGGAATGCTTCCAGCACCTTGTTGAATCTATGCCACGAAGAATTGAGGCAGTTCTGAAGGCAAAAGGGGGTCCAACCCGTTACTAGCATGGTGTACCTAATAAAGTGGCCGGTGAGTGTATGTCTTAGTGTAGGGTCTGATCTGAATGGGCTTATAAACGTGATCTATCTATCTATCTATCTATCTATCTATCTATCTATCTATCTATCTATCTATCTATCTATCTATCTATCTATCTATCCATACACACCGATGGTGCCTGTAGTGATTCGCCTGTTGGGTCTTTTGTTCTTCCTTCCACCATCTATCACCAGAATATAAAGGCAGCAAAGACTACAGTAAATTGCTTTAAGCAATTTTGTGAAGGGGAAATGGATTCTGTTATAATAAAAGCCTGGCCAGTCATAACAGTGGAGTTTTTCTATAGAAGACGCTGGAACAATCGGTGCCTTCTATGTAATTGAGCTGTGTCCTTATGACAGCGTTATGTGTTTATGTGGTTAAATTATTTAAAGTGGCGGCGCCATGTATACTAGACCTCATATCTCTGGATCCCTATAATATAACCATGAGGCGTCTATTGTTCTGTCTTCATTATCTGGATATGTTTTCCTGTGACAGAATCGCTATCTAGTGCTTGTAAACAGCAAATTGATAAATGCACTAGAAGATGGCAGTAGATGGCAAGCGGTTTACCAAGATAAGGCATTTACTTTTTGCAACTTTCTTTCCCCTGGGGACGGGCTACTCTATGTGCTGCAGCGGGGAAACAAAAAGTTTCTGCCACTGGTAGAAGTTTTAGGGCTTTCCAGCTTCTTTATAGGGTTCACTAGTGAAAAGTTGAGTACCTTTATAATGGGATTATATTACTGTACCAATCTATAAGGCCTTATTACATGGGGCTATGCTCGGCACAATGAGTGGTCCTAGTGCTTATTCTTGATAACTGGTCCATGCAGGGGTGAACCTGCCCCTTTCGCCGCCCGAGGCGAAAGACAGAAGGCCGCCCCCCCCCCGGAGGAGGGGGCAAGGCTAAGCGAAAGGGGGCGGGACTTAGCGGCGTTCACAGGCAGAGATTAGGCACGGAGAGGACCTGCTCTCTGCCTGAGCGTGAGGGGAGGCCGCTGGAGCAGCGCTGCTCCAGTGGCCTCCCCAATCCACCGCTCGGTACTAAGACAGTCCAGGACAGCTTGTCCTGGACTGGCTTAGGTAAGCAAAGATGCCGCCCTCCCCGAGGCCCTAGCATAGCGCCGCCTGAAGCGGTCGCTTCAGGTCGCCTCATGGGAGGTGCGGCACTGGGTCCATGCAAAGGTGCTAGTGAAGAGCCAAAAAAATTAACAAATGCTCTTTTGTTGAGTAACCACATATGTGACACAAGAATGAATCATCTGTCAGCAGCACATCCCTTGTAAATGTATTGCTGATAGATTGCAATATATACTGAAATATTGCAGTAAGGGCTGATAAAGTTGGACACCAATAATATCACCAGTCGATCGGCTCATCTTGGCCTGGTGTTAGACTAAGTATACCCTTACTGGGGCCACACGGTGGCTCAGTGGTTAGTACTGCAGCACTGGGTCCTGGTGTTCAAATCCCACCAAGGGCAAGAAAACCATCTGCAAGGAGTTTGTATGTTCTCCCTGTGTTTGCATGGATTTCCATCCCATATTCCAAAAAGACATACTGATAGGGAAAAATGTACATTGTGAGCTCTGTGTTGGGCTCACAATCTACATTTATTAAAAAAAAAAAAAAAAGTATACCCTTACTGTCCAGATTATTCTCCGAACTGTATTCAGAATTGGGCACAATGGTGTACCTCAATGGAGGCACCTACTATGGGGCCCTGTGGATGGAAGGGGCACGCAGGTCCCTGAAAACACTTTAGTCTCTTTTGATCTTTGGCAGTCCACCTATCATAAATCCTTCCTGTTTGCTCTGTTTATTGAGATTTATGATACCATCTATTCCGCATTTGTCAGGAGATCATTAACACTTTAATGAAAAAGCAGCAGGGTGTCAGTATATAATGGAATAAGGACACCGGTAGAGAAGAAAGTAATGGAAAGGGTTACAGTATTCTGCCTGTCAGGCTGGAGTAGTGGACTCTATAGGCAGAGGGAAGACCCCCATGGTTGTAATTGTTACTTAGAGGTTTTCTTTGAATGCATTTACTTAAAAACATCAAAAGAAAATGCAGCCACTGTCCTCCATTGCCCTGCTCTTCTATGGAGAGTGAAGGCAAATCTGACTTTGGTTATAGGGCCCCATTATTTCTATATATGGCTCTGTTGGTGCTTTATATATAATATGTATGGCCTCGCTTGTTCTGATTGTTACATATGTATTTATGTCTCTATTTGTGCTGGTTGTTACATATATACAGTATGTACGGCCCTGTTTGTGCTGGTTGCTACACGTATGGCCTTGCTTGTTCTGATTGTTACATATCTACGTATGTCTCTATTTGTGCTGCTTGTTGCATATATATGTATGGTCCTGTTTGTGCTGGTACATATATTTATACAGCCCTGTTTGTTACATATATATGTACATCCCTGTTTGTGCTGGTACATATACAGGTATATATATACGGCCCAGTTTGTACTGGTTGTTACATATATATGCACGATTCCGTTTGTTCTGGTACATATAAATATGTACGGCCCTGTTTCTTCTGGTACATATACAGTATATTGTGGCCATACATATATATGTACCTTAACAAACAGGGCTGTACGTATATATGTACCAGAACATATACATATGGCCCTGTTTGTTATGGTACATATATATGTATGGTCCTGTTTTTTATTGGAAGCAGTTAACAAGCTACACCATTGACACTTTAGTTGGACTACTTTTTTTTTTTAATGTACATTGTGTGTCCCATATAGGGATCACAATGTACATTTTTTATTCTCTTTTCCTATCAGTATGTCTGTGTAGAATGGGAGTAAATCCACAAAAACATGGGCAGAACATACATACTCTTTGCAGATGTTGTTCCTGGCAGGATTCAAACCCAGGACTCCAGCGCTGCAAGGCTGCAGTGCTAACCGCTGAGCCACCTTGCTGCCCCTTAGTTGGATTACTTTGACGGAAACGTATCCATGAAAAGTCCCAGCTATAATGCCAATATACCTAGTGCAGAGACTGCAGCCATACTTGTATCTGGGGCCTGTAAGGGGAGACAAACAGTCCCTTGCTGTCGTATAAATACCCCAGCACTATAAGTGACATATGATAGTTTGGGGCCCAGGAATCTTATGTTTTGCCCTTGCCAGTCAATGTTTCCCCACAAATGGTGCTTTCCACAATATGAATTGTGCCAGCCAAAGTACCCGAAGTGAACAGCGCCTGCTGGAGTATCTCATCTACTCGTGCCAGCCAGAGAGAAAACCTTGTACTCGTGCCAGCCATAGGTCTGGTAGTTTTCTTTTTATTTGAAGACTCTTAGGCAATCCAAGAAAATTGGCACATGAATGCTACCATAAAGAGCATCAGTTAGATTTTACTATGCGGGATTTCCACATAGTCCCTAGTGTGAAAGCTACAATTCCAGGATGCAAGTCTGTGCCATATGTTACTGAATGTCATGGCTCTTACAATCATTGTTCAGGTTTTCTTGCAGCCATGTTCTATAACCTTGAGTTGCACAATGCTGTATAATGTATGTGAGCTCTCTATAAGTACATTCTATTCAATTAGTGATGTTTTATTCGTTGCAATGTACTCTTAGAAATGGCGTCTTCCTAGGCCATCCCACTCACCTTCATGGACTAACCTTCAGGATAATATACAGATCCACTTCCAGTCTGACAGGCCTGTCCACAGTTGTAGGGAAGAGTAGTAGAAGGTTATTTTTTATTCTGACAATTTCCAGACCTCATTTAAGTTGTGTTGGGTGTCAGACAACCTCTTTAAATCTCCAACTAGACCCCATCTATAAGGCCTGGTTCACATATGCATTCAGTATTCCGGAATACCGAACACATTAAAAAGCGGTGAGCAATTAAAGCACACGGACCCAATAGGCTATAATGGGGTCCGTATGTTTTCTGCACAGTGTCCGCACGAGTCATGCGGAGAGAAAAGTACTTCAAGAACTACTTTCTTCTCCGCATGACTTGTGTGGTCACTGTGCAGAAAACACATGGACCCCATTATAGTCTATGGGGTCCATGTGCTTTCATTGCTCACTGCTTTTTAATGCATTTTGTATTCCATTCGGGGGGTCCCCAAGCGGACTCCCTGAACGGAATACAGAACACAGATGTGAACCAGGCCAAAGGGTTTAGATAGAATATTCCACAATAACATGTTATCACTTGCTGTGCATAGGTGATATCTGTTTACCCCCCATCAAGCATGAAAATGTGCATACTGTGTCCTTTTTTATGGACCAATTGTCATACATGCACACATTGCAAGTTTATAGGATCAATAAAGATAACGGGACGGTACATGGCTATCTTCATCAGTCTCGAAGAGACTGAATGGTATGGCAGCACGTTCACAACCATTCATATGGGGGAAACATGACACATATTCTTATGTTTGATGGGGATTCTAATGCTGGGTAGGTAAGTTGCTATCATGGGACAACCCTTATAGGGCCTCATGGACTCTATGGAACTTTAATAGGGCACCTGGTCAATCATTCTTCCAGAAGTCATTTCTCTCCAAGAAAACATAAAGGGCAGATGGACATTCTGCAGGAAGGACAAGGAATGGACTACAGAGGATCGGAGTAAAGGTATGTCCCTGATAAAGTCCCCTTCTGACTGTTTGGGACATCTGGAAGAATGGTTGTCCGGAGATGAGTCCTGGGCCATGCCAATAGTAAAGCATCCTGAGACCATTCATGTGTGGGGTTGCTTTTCATCCAATGCAATGGGCTCACTCACAATTTCACCTAAGAACACTGCCATGAATAAAGAATGGGATCTAAAGATGCTTCAAGAGCAACTTCTCTCATTGATCCAGGAGTAATTTGGTGATGAGCAATGATTTAATAGAGCGTCATGTCACAAGGCAAGACTAAGTGACTCAGTGAAGAAAACAATGAAATGTTGAGTCTAAGTCAGGAAACTTCCCAAATCTCAATCCCATTGAGAACCTGTTGACAATCCTCAAAAAGTGGGTGGACAGACAAAAACAGAGAAATTTTGATAAACTCCATGTTAGGGAATTGCTAGGACAGCAATTCCCCAGTAGCTGTTGAAAACCCAGGGGCAGGACACAAGAGACAGGGAGCCCTAAGCTGAAGCCCCCAATTGTCCCTTCCTATTGCCAGGCCCTATCCTACGTAATAGGCGGCAACCACGAAGACAGTCCCTTCCTGTATATGTGATACACAAAACGCAGACAAGACAGACAACAAGAAAGGGAGGTCAGCTAGCCAAGGGTCAGTAAACAGTCGAGCTATGCAGTGCCAAATCGGAGTCCAAAGAATAGTCAGTAGGGAAAGCCAAAGGTCAAGGATTAGAAAGCAAGCAAGAATAGTGACAGCAAGGAGCAAGTACGCACAAGGCAATAGCAAACACAGTGTGAATGTGAGCCAGGCTTAAATAGGGAGGAAGAACCCGCCCTGAAGTTAATAGGTAGACAGGCTGTCAATCACACAAATTAACCACTTCATGAACAGAGGCAAACAAAGGGCAGAAGACGGGTGTGGTGGAAATTCAATCACAAAACACAGTGCAACCAAAAACTTTAAGCAAAGAACCCAACTGCACACGCCTCCTGCACCGCCGCATGCGAGCAGAGGGTGGCGCAGTGACCTGAACAGGCAGAGATGTTACTCTCCAAGCCTAGATTATACAATGGGTTGTCACCAGTCAGGATTTGGCCCAGAGGCCGATATCCAGCATGTCAGGGTGAATCGCAAAAGTCTTGAAAAATAAGGGCCAGTACTAGAAATATTGAGTCTTTGCATAAACTTGATGTATTTTTCTATAAAAATGTATGAAACGCTTATAATTGTATGTCAGTAACCATAGAAACATCTGTCTGATAGATCTGAGAACACTGAAGCAACAAATTAAAATGTGCATCAGTCTCAAAACTTTTAGCTATGATTGTAGTAGTAAGGAGCTGCCCAGATGGGATGTGCTGACATAACCTGGCACGTACATGACTTGCAATGGCAGAACTACCACTATAGGATCCATAGTGGCTGCTCTGGGGCCCGTGACCTTAGGGGGCCTGGTGAGACCCCTGTAGCATTTTTGTTTTTAATAGGCCCGTTTATTTTGAATTACTACAGTAGGTAATGGGCCCTATTTACTTACCGATCCTGGCTGCCGACGACTGCCTCCGTTTCCCCTTTGGCCCTCCAGGGGGCCCAGTGTGTCTCACATCATGTCGCTGAACAGTGTCATAACTTTCCCTGGAGGCTGAAGGGCAAAGCAGAGGCGGCTGTAGGCAGTAGCGGGGATGGTAAGTAAGGCTACGGCTTTTACATTATTCATTGGGTGAACTTTATGAAATTGTCTCACCTGGTGGTTTCGTTCGGATTGAACATGTCTGAAACAAATCTACTGTTACTACAGCCTGCGATCTTTTCAGACCCCAAGTATAATGATTGGAGGCCCAGGGGAAGATATTTAACATAAAAAACAGTGTTATTCACCTCTCCTTGTCTCTGGTGCCAGTCTTTGGGCCTCCTCAATGATGTCACAGACTACTGAGGCCTGTAATGGGGAGCATTTTGCCATGTAGGGGCCAGTAAAGGGGGCATATCACTGTGTGGGCGCAAGAAAAGGGGGCGCTATGCCATATGGGGGTGGGCCCAACTCAAAAATTACGCTTTTCTAGTTAAACCCCTTTTGAATTGTAATGTTCATGACGCTTAGTCTGGGAAGATCTTATATATGGAGACATATTTATATGTCGTAGCATTGACACTAACCTAATATCTTTCATCTCTTTAGGTATGCCTTACATTTTATTGTGCAAAGCGGTATCTCCTATTTCATCATGATCGTGATAGGCGTGGAACATATGCACAAGTAAGATATTCAGATCTTTACTTACTTTTTGCCTTTGAGTACCGATCACCTATGTAATATGATGGTTGTCCGGGGAAGTGCACACTCCTTCCGCTAGTACTTGGGTCGCTCGCTTGCTGTTACTACACGAGTACCCTATGTTTGTAGTACACGTTCACTATCCTCTATGGGTATATATTTTTTGTGTTCCCTTATATAAGCTACACTTCTAGTTTGACTTAATATGGTTGGAACTGTCCTTTAGTGTCCGTGGGTGTCCTACTTGCAGTATTTTTCTGTCCACTTGAAAAAATCAGACATCTTTGTAAACGGACACTTAAGGACACCCACGGACACTAAAGGACACTACATGGTGTCCCATTTAAAATAATACAAATTGCAAACAGATACAGCTAGTGTCCGATGCTAAAATCTTCCGCGGACACTAGATGTTGGACACCGACGCTAGTGTGAACCCAGCTATCTATTCAAGTCTTCCAACAGTAACAGGACCTGTACACATATGGTCATGTGACCTTGTATACTTTTTGCAGGTCCAGCATAGATTTGTGCTACGGACCAATGCTCAAAGCAGTTTTATCATGCTTTTTGTCACAATGTGTGATGAAATGTGTGCCAATAATGAAATCTACATGACTTTTTAAAGCTTCTATGGGCTAATACTAAGAGTGTTTGTCAAGGCCCCCTTTTAATTGCACCTGCCCTCACCTAGATCCCTGGATATGGTGCAAATTTTAAGCCCTGTACACTATATTCTATACAGTACACATTGCTTTCATTTACACTGCCGGTCCGAGAACAGCATATGAAGCAACGTAACTCCGGTGCGTTGGAATTTGCAAGATGGTGTATCCCAGTTGTTTGTATATGCTTATTCAAGCAAACCAGTAAGCCTCATAGGTAAAATAAACATGTAACCCTGACTTATGCATGAGCTCGATATCCTTGAGGTAAAGTGATCTGCTTACACTGTGTGCATTGTCAACAGTTCCAGTGCGAGGCTTCATCCAGCAGGATTATTCACTGCTCCTTGTCAGCTGCAACTACCCATGACTGGCAAATCTGCCAACTTGCATGCCCCATTTCCTTCACTTCATTAAGCAGTATGACAAGGCCCATTAGAGATCTGTACACTTCTTTATTTCACCTCATTACTTAACAGTCTACCTGCAGCCCAGTGAACTTTTAACCTGTTTGCTAAGCAGAAAAGTAAAGTCATTATTCCCCGTCCATGTACGATAAGATTTGTGCCAAACATTATCAGCGGACATATCATTTGGTGATGATCTGTGGGTTTAGTTTTGATTTTTTTTTATTATGAAAGAGATTGAATTTTCCATGAAAATAAAAAAAAAAACAAATTTCACACTAAACCTCCCTCCCTAAATAACCACCCTGCTTGATCTTGCTGTGGATTCCTCGGGTGACAACATCCGCAGCACAAGGCTTTCCATTGATAAGGTCCATTCGCCTGAACCTAAGTATGTAAAAGCCATGGCGGAAAGTCGTAAGGGCGGAAAGGAGAGTAGAATTGGAAGCAGAAGTCCATGTCAAATTCTTCTTCCATTTCCAGCCCCTTTTTGTTAGCAAATACAAATATGGACTATCAACCCAATATCACTGACCACTAGGTATGTATTGGAATGGGGTTAATAATATGATCCCTATCCAGTACTCCATACACCGAGCCAAAGATTCCAGAAAGAATAAAATCATGCAATAAATATCGCTATGGTACAGACACACAAACACTTGACAGAAAGTGTTTAATTTCCCTGCAGCGCCACCACAGGGGAAATAAAGTATCACCTAGTTCTTGTTAAAATCAATAGGTTCAGGCAGTTCAAGAGCCATTGAGCTAAGGACATATTTTGGACAGAGTATAAGTTCCCGTATTGGTTCAGAATTCTCTAAAAGGGAATATGACATTTGGGCTTCAATACCAAGTAACCTCCTTAAGGTTGCAGAGTTAAAAAAAAGGACTTAAATAAATGTTTGTTACTCCCTTTCCGATTTACAAATGATCTTGTGTGTAGTGTAATGTTAGACATTAACTTGCTGACACCTTTATGGTGAAGTTATGTGCTCCCCTTCAAAGCACTGACCTCCTCTCTGCTGGTCTGTTGCACACAGTGTTTCCTCTATGGACAGAAGGTCTATTGGAGTCACATCAAGATTCTAATAGACCTGAATTGTTCATACAGCAAACACTGTGTGCATCACAGGTGCAGAGAGGAGGCCATTGCTCCAGAGGAGAGCATATAAGTTCCTTCCTGATAAAGCTATCAGTAAGTTATTCAATAACAATGAACTACACATAAGCTCATTTTCAACCTGGGTGTGGCATTGGTTTTTTACTGCTTACAGTTAGAGATGAGCGAACACTAAAATGTTCGAGGTTCGAAATTCGATTCGAACAGCCGCTCAATGTTCGTGTGTTCGAACGGGTTTCGAACCCCATTATAGTCTATGGGGAACAGATACTCGTTAAGGGGGAAACCCAAATCCGTGTCTGGAGGGTCACCAAGTCCACTATGACACCCCAGGAAATGATGCCAACACCTCTGGAATGACACTGGGACAGCAGGGGAAGCATGTCTGGGGGCATCTAACACACCAAAGACCCTCTATTACCCCAACATCACAGCCTAACAACTACACACTTTACACACTCAATACCACCTCTCTGACAGTAGGAAAACACCTTGAAACATGTGTATTTGGCACTTGCAGTGAGGAGAGCTTGTCACCAGCAGTGAATTTGGCCCTTGTAGTAAGTTGAGGTTGGCACCAACATTTGTTTTGAAAATCAGGGTGGATTGAGCCTCTAACCAGCAGAGTTTGGGCAAATTCATGGTGGAGGGAGCCTCTAAAAACCCCAGTTTGGACCAATTCGTGGTGGAGGGAGCCTCTAAAAACCCCAGTTTGGACCAATTCATGATGGAGGGAGCCTCTAAACAGCCCAGTTTGGGCAAATTCATGGTGGAGGGAGCCTCTAAAAACTCCCAGTTTGGACCAATTCATGGTGGAGGGAGCCTCTAAAAACCCCAGTTTGGACCAATTCATGGTGGAGGGAGCCTCTAAACAGCCCAGTTTGGGCAAATTCATGGTGGAGGGAGCCTCTAAACAGCCCAGTTTGGGCAAATTCATTATGGAGGGAGCCTCTAAAAACCCCAGTTTGGACCAATTCATGGTGGAGGGAGCCTCTAAAAACCCCAGTTTGGACCAATTCATGGTGGAGGGAGCCTCTAAAAACCCCAGTTTGGACCAATTCATGATGGAGGGAGCCTCTAAACAGCCCAGTTTGGGCAAATTCATGGTGGAGGGAGCCTCTAAAAACCCCCAGTTTGGACCAATTCATGGTGGAGGGAGCCTCTAAAAACCCCAGTTTGGACCAATTCATGGTGGAGGGAGCCTCTAAACAGCCCAGTTTGGGCAAATTCATGGTGGAGGGAGCCTCTAAAAACCCCAGTTTGGACCAATTCATGGTGGAGGGAGCCTCTAAAAACCCCAGTTTGGACCAATTCATGGTGGAGGGAGCCTCTAAACAGCCCAGTTTGGACCAATTCATGGTGGAGGGAGCCTCTAAAAACCCCAGTTTGGACCAATTCATGGTGGAGGGAGCCTCTAAACAGCCCAGTTTGGGCAAATTCATGGTGGAGGGAGCCTCTAAAAACCCCAGTTTGGACCAATTCATGGTGGAGGGAGCCTCTAAAAACCCCAGTTTGGACCAATTCATGGTGGAGGGAGCCTCTAAACAGCCCAGTTTGGACCAATTCATGGTGGAGGGAGCCTCTAAAAACCCCAGTTTGGACCAATTCATGGTGGAGGGAGCCTCTAAACAGCCCAGTTTGGGCAAATTCATGGTGGAGGGAGCCTCTAAACAGCCCAGTTTGGGCAAATTCATGGTGGAGGGAGCCTCTAAACAGCCCAGTTTGGGCAAATTCATGGTGGAGGGAGCCTCTAAAAACCCCAGTTTGGACCAATTCATGGTGGAGGGTGCCTCTAAAAACCCCAGTTTGGACCAATTCATGGTGGAGGGAGCCTCTAAAAACCCCAGTTTGGACCAATTCATGGTGGAGGGAGCCTCTAAACAGCCCAGTTTGGGCAAATTCATGGTGGAGGGAGCCTCTAAACAGCCCAGTTTGGGCAAATTCATGGTGGAGGGAGCCTCTAACCAGCCCAGTTTGGACCAATTCATGGTGGAGGGAGCCTCTAAAAACCCCAGTTTGGACCAATTCATGGTGGAGGGAGCCTCTAAACAGCCCAGTTTGGGCAAATTCATGGTGGAGGGAGCCTCTAAACAGCCCAGTTTGGGCAAATTCATTATGGAGGGAGCCTCTAAAAACCCCAGTTTGGACCAATTCATGGTGGAGGGAGCCTCTAAAAACCCCAGTTTGGACCAATTCATGGTGGAGGGAGCCTCTAAAAACCCCAGTTTGGACCAATTCATGATGGAGGGAGCCTCTAAACAGCCCAGTTTGGGCAAATTCATGGTGGAGGGAGCCTCTAAAAACCCCCAGTTTGGACCAATTCATGGTGGAGGGAGCCTCTAAAAACCCCAGTTTGGACCAATTCATGGTGGAGGGAGCCTCTAAACAGCCCAGTTTGGGCAAATTCATGGTGGAGGGAGCCTCTAAAAACCCCAGTTTGGACCAATTCATGGTGGAGGGAGCCTCTAAAAACCCCAGTTTGGACCAATTCATGGTGGAGGGAGCCTCTAAACAGCCCAGTTTGGACCAATTCATGGTGGAGGGAGCCTCTAAAAACCCCAGTTTGGACCAATTCATGGTGGAGGGAGCCTCTAAACAGCCCAGTTTGGGCAAATTCATGGTGGAGGGAGCCTCTAAAAACCCCAGTTTGGACCAATTCATGGTGGAGGGAGCCTCTAAAAACCCCAGTTTGGGCCAATTCATGGTGGAGGGAGCCTCTAAACAGCCCAGTTTGGACCAATTCATGGTGGAGGGAGCCTCTAAAAACCCCAGTTTGGACCAATTCATGGTGGAGGGAGCCTCTAAACAGTCCAGTTTGGGCAAATTCATGGTGGAGGGAGCCTCTAAACAGCCCAGTTTGGGCAAATTCATGGTGGAGGGAGCCTCTAAAAACCCCAGTTTGGACCAATTCATGATGGAGGGAGCCTCTAAACAGCCCAGTTTGGGCAAATTCATGGTGGAGGGAGCCTCTAAAAACTCCCAGTTTGGACCAATTCATGGTGGAGGGAGCCTCTAAAAACCCCAGTTTGGACCAATTCATGGTGGAGGGAGCCTCTAAACAGCCCAGTTTGGGCAAATTCATGGTGGAGGGAGCCTCTAAACAGCCCAGTTTGGGCAAATTCATTATGGAGGGAGCCTCTAAAAACCCCAGTTTGGACCAATTCATGGTGGAGGGAGCCTCTAAAAACCCCAGTTTGGACCAATTCATGGTGGAGGGAGCCTCTAAAAACCCCAGTTTGGACCAATTCATGGTGGAGGGAGCCTCTAAACAGCCCAGTTTGGGCAAATTCATGGTGGAGGGAGCCTCTAAAAACCCCAGTTTGGACCAATTCATGATGGAGGGAGCCTCTAAACAGCCCAGTTTGGGCAAATTCATGGTGGAGGGAGCCTCTAAAAACCCCCAGTTTGGACCAATTCATGGTGGAGGGAGCCTCTAAAAACCCCAGTTTGGACCAATTCATGGTGGAGGGAGCCTCTAAACAGCCCAGTTTGGGCAAATTCATGGTGGAGGGAGCCTCTAAAAACCCCAGTTTGGACCAATTCATGGTGGAGGGAGCCTCTAAAAACCCCAGTTTGGACCAATTCATGGTGGAGGGAGCCTCTAAACAGCCCAGTTTGGACCAATTCATGGTGGAGGGAGCCTCTAAAAACCCCAGTTTGGACCAATTCATGGTGGAGGGAGCCTCTAAACAGCCCAGTTTGGGCAAATTCATGGTGGAGGGAGCCTCTAAAAACCCCAGTTTGGACCAATTCATGGTGGAGGGAGCCTCTAAAAACCCCAGTTTGGACCAATTCATGGTGGAGGGAGCCTCTAAACAGCCCAGTTTGGACCAATTCATGGTGGAGGGAGCCTCTAAAAACCCCAGTTTGGACCAATTCATGGTGGAGGGAGCCTCTAAACAGCCCAGTTTGGGCAAATTCATGGTGGAGGGAGCCTCTAAACAGCCCAGTTTGGGCAAATTCATGGTGGAGGGAGCCTCTAAACAGCCCAGTTTGGGCAAATTCATGGTGGAGGGAGCCTCTAAAAACCCCAGTTTGGACCAATTCATGGTGGAGGGTGCCTCTAAAAACCCCAGTTTGGACCAATTCATGGTGGAGGGAGCCTCTAAACAGCCCAGTTTGGACCAATTCATGGTGGAGGGAGCCTCTAAAAACCCCAGTTTGGACCAATTCATGGTGGAGGGAGCCTCTAAACAGCCCAGTTTGGACCAATTCATGGTGGAGGGAGCCTCTAACCAGCAGAGTTGGTGGAAATCAGGGTGGAGGGAGCCTCTAACCAGCAGAGTTGTGGGAAAGCAGGGTGGAGGGAGCCTCTAACCAGCAGAGTTGGTGGAAATCAGGGTGGAGGGAGCCTCTAACCAGCAGAGTTGTGAGAAAGCAGGGTGGAGGGAGCCTCTAACCAGCAGAGTTGTGGGAAAGCAGGGTGGAGGGAGCCTCTAACCAGCAGAGTTGTGGGAAAGCAGGGTGGAGGGAGCCTCTAACCAGCAGAGTTGGTGGAAATCAGGGTGGAGGGAGCCTCTAACCAGCAGAGTTGGGGGAAATCATGTTGGAGGGAGCCTAGTATTAGCAGAATTGTGCAAAGCTTATGGTGGATGAGTATGAGGATGCGGAGGAATTGGAGAGGTTGAGTACAGACATGGAGTTTCATGTTGGGGTGCTTTACACAGGTGGGCACAAAAATGAAGGCTCTATCCAGTGGTGGTTCATTTTTATCAAAGTGAGCCGGTCGGCACTCTCAGCTGACAGACGGGTGCGCTTGTCAGTGATGATGCCACCGGCTGCACTGAACACCCTCTCAGATAGGACGCTGGCGGCAGGACAGGACAGCACCTCCAAGGCATATAGGGCAAGTTCAAGCCACAGGTCCAACTTCGACACCCAATACGTGTAGGGCGCAGAGGGGTCGGAGAGGACAGGGCTGTGGTCGGAAAGGTATTCCCGCAACATGCGCCTATACTTCTCACGCCTGATGACACTAGGACCCTCCGTGGCGGCACTTTGGCGAGGGGGTGCCATCAAGGTGTCCCAGACCTTAGACAGTGTGCCCCTCGTTTGTGTGGACCGGTGAGAACTTGGTCGCCTACTGGAGGAACTGCCCTCCCTGCCGCCAACGTCATATGCTGGAAACATCTCCATCATATTCTGCACCAATTGCCTGTGGCAAGCATTGATGCGATTGGCCCTCCCCTCTACCGGAATAAAAGAGGAGATGTTGTTTTTATACCGGGGGTCAAGGATAGCAAAGATCCAGTACTGGTTGTCCTCCATGATTTTGACAATACGCTTGTCGGTTGTAAAGCACCCCAACATGAACTCAGCCATGTCTGCCACAGTGTTAGTTGGCATGACTCCTCTGGCCCCACCGGAAAGTTCAATCTCCATTTCCTCCTCATCCTCCATGTCTACCCATCCGCGCTGCAACAATGGGACGATTCAAAGTTGCCCGGAAGCCTCCTGTATCACCATCACATCATCGGACAACTCTTCTTCCTCCTCCTCCTCCTCCTCCATTAAACGCAGTGAAGCGGACAGATGTGTGGACCTACTCTCCAGCTGTGACGGATCGGATGCTATCCCTGACTCCTCTGTGTGATCTGAGTTATCCCTGATGTCAATCAGGGATTCTCTCAGAACACACAAGAGCGGGATTGTAAGGCTCACCATCGCATCCTCAGAGCTCACCCTCCTTGTGGACTCCTCAAAGACCCGTAGGATGTCACAAAGGTCTCTCATCCATGGCCACTCATGGATGTGAAACTGAGGCAGCTGACTTTGTGGCACCCTAGGGTTTTGTAGCTGGTATTCCATCAAAGGTCTCTGCTGCTCAACCACTCTATTCAACATCTGAAACGTTGTGTTCCAGCGTGTGGGGACGTCGCACAAAAGCCGGTGTTGTGGCACATGCAGGCGTTGCTGGAGAGATTTTAAGCTAGCAGCGGCTACTGTCGACTTGCGAAAGTGGGCGCACATGCGCCGCACTTTCACCAGTAGCTCTGGAACATTGGGGTAGCTCTTTAGGAAACGTTGCACCACTAGGTTGAAGACGTGGGCCAGGCATGGAACATGTTGGAGTCTGGCAAGCTCCAGAGCTGCTACCAGGTTCCGGCCGTTATCACAAACGACCATGCCTGGGCCCAGGTGCAGCGGCTCAAACCATATTGCCGTCTCATCGAGGAGGGCATCCCTCACCTCGGAGGCAGTGTGCTGTCTGTCCCCCAAGCTGATCAGCTTCAGCACAGCCTGCTGACGTCTACCAACGCCAGTGCTGCAACGTTTCCAACTCGTAGCTGGGGTCAATCTAACAGCGGAGGAGGAGGCGGTGGCGGAGGAGGAGGCGGTGGCGGAGGAGGAGGCGGTAGAGGAGGAGGAGGAGGGGGGTGTTCTTCTCGTGTCCCTGCCAGGAATGTTAGGCGGGGAGACGAGGTACACCGGGCCAGTTTGGGAAGCAGTCCCAGCCTCAACTACATTCACCCAGTGTGCCGTCAGTGAAATGTAGCGTCCCTGTCCGCATGCACTTGTCCACGCGTCGGTGGTCAAGTGGACCATTGTGCAAAGCGCGGAACTAAGGGCCCGCCTGATGTTGAGTGACACGTGCTGGTGCAAGGCGGGGACGGCACACCGGGAGAAGTAGTGACGGCTAGGGACGGCATAGCGAGGTGCCGCAGTTGCCATCAGGTCCAGGAAGGCGGGAGTTTCAACAAGCCGGAACGCCAACATCTCCTGGGCCAGCAGTTTAGCGATGTTGGCGTTCAAGGCTTGCGCGTGTGGGTGGTTAGCAGTGTATTTCTGCCGCCGCTCCAATGTCTGAGAGATGGTGGGTTGTTGTAAAGAAGCGCCTGATGGTGCCTTTGATGGTGCAGGAGAAGGAGATAAGACAGGAACAGGGGAGGATGAGGGAGAAGTCAACAAAGTGGCGGAGGCAGATGAAGTGGTGTCCTGGCTTGTCCTCTGGAGTGCATCGCCAGCACAGTCAGCAGTGGCAGTGGCAGAGGCAGAGGCAGTGGCAGAGGCAGTGGCAGTGGCGTGAACGGCAGGCGGCCTTTGTCCTGCCGTTGCTGCCTGCCACTGATTCCAGTGCTTGGATTCCAAATGACGGCGCATTGAAGTGGTGGACAGGTTGCTCTTCTCAGAGCCCCTAATCAATTTCGAGAGGCAAATTGTGCAGACAACACTATATCTGTCCTCGGCGCATTCCTTGAAAAAACTCCACACCTTCGAGAAACGTGCCCTCGAGGTGGGAGTTTTTCGGGGCTGGGTACGAACTAGAACATCTTGGGAGATTCCGGGTGTGGCCTGGCTTCGCCTAAGCTGCTGACCTCTGCCTCTGCCTCTAGCTACCCTTTTTGGTGCTGCACCTGCCTCAACATCCACACTACTTTCCCCGCTTGACATCCCCCCTGTCCAGGTCGGGTCAGTGTCCTCATCATCCACCACTTCCTCTTCCAACTCCTGTCTCATCTCCTCCTCCCGCACAATGCGCCGGTCAACTGGATGCCCTGACGGCAACTGCGTCACATCATCGTCGATGAGGGTGGGTTGCTGGTCATCCACCACCAAATCGAACGGAGATGGAGGAGACTCTAGTGTTTGAGCATCTGGACACAGATGCTCCTCTGTTAGGTTCGTGGAATCGTGACGTGGAGAGGCAGGTTGAGGGACAATGAAAGGAGCGGAGAACAGCTCTGGGGAGCAGGGACAGTTGGGGTTATTGTTCTGTGAAGCTTGGGAATTTTGGGAGGAAGGAGGACAAGACTGTTGGGTAATAGGAGGAGAGGAGGCAGAGTCTGACTGGCTGCTGGACAATGTGCTGTAAGCGTTCTCTGACAGCCATTGCAAGACCTGTTCCTGGTTCTCGGGCCTACTAAGGTTTGTACCCTGCAGTTTAGTTAATGTGGCAAGCAACCCTGGCACTGTGGAGTGGCGCAATGCTTGCTGCCCCACAGGAGTAGGCACGGGACGCCCTGTGGCTTCACTGCTACCTTGCTCCCCAGAACCATTCCCCCGACCTCGCCCACGGCCTCGTCCACGTCCCTTTCCGGGAGCCTTGCGCATTTTGAATTCCCAGTTAGAAATTGGCACTATATACCAGTAGCAAGAAATGAGGGTATTTGTAACCCCAATATATTCTTTGAATTCCCAGTCAGACAATGGCACTATATACCAGTAGCAAAAATTGTGGGTGCACGTAACCCCAATATATTCTTTGAATTACCAGTCAGAAACTGGCACTATATGGCAGTATCAAGAAATGAGGGTATTTGTAACCCCAATATATTCTTTGAATTCCCAGTCAGACAATGGCACTATATACCAGTAGCAAGAAATGAGGGTATTTATAACCCCAATATATTCTTTGAATTACCAGTCAGACAATGGCACTATATGGCAGTAGCAAGAAATGAGGGTATTTATAACCCCAATATATTCTTTGAATTACCAGTCAGAAACTGGCACTATATGGCAGTAGCAAGAAATGAGGGTATTTATAACCCCAATATATTCTTTGAATTCCCAGTCAGACAATGGCACTATATACCAGTAGCAAGAAATGAGGGTATTTGTAACCCCAATATATTCTTTGAATTCCCAGTCAGACAATGGCACTATATACCAGTAGCAAAAATTGTGGGTGCACGTAACCCCAATATATTCTTTGAATTACCAGTCAGAAACTGGCACTATATGGCAGTAGCAAGAAATGAGGGTATTTGTAACCCCAATATATTCTTTGAATTCCCAGTCAGACAATGGCACTATATACCAGTAGCAAGAAATGAGGGTATTTATAACCCCAATATATTCTTTGAATTACCAGTCAGAAACTGGCACTATATGGCAGTAGCAAGAAATGAGGGTATTTGTTACCCCCATATATTCTTTGAATTCCCAGTCAGACAATGGCACTATATACCAGTAGCAAAAATTGTGGGTGCACGTAACCCCAATATATTCTTTGAATTCCCAGTGAGACAATGGCACTATATACCAGTAGCAAAAATTGTGGGTGCACGTAACCCCAATATATTCTTTGAATTCCCAGTCAGACACTGGCACTATATACCAGTAGCAAAAATAGTGGGTGTATATAGCCCCAATTCTATTGCTAGGGGACTTGCAGGGTATTTCTGAGGTGAAGGTGGGGGGGCACACCATTGGAACGGGGATTTGGGGTGTATATATGGGGTATACGGGAATACACTGTCAGTGTGTTCCATTCAGGATCCTGGGAAAGCTGGGTTGCGGCGATTGAGCCCGTCAGTGCCACGTTACACTGACAAGCTTCTCCCTGGAATTGAAGTTATATGTAAGCCCAATATATTCTTTGAATTCCCAGTGAGACAATGGCACTATATGGCAGTAGCAAAAATAGTGGGTGTATATAGCCCCAATTCTATTGCTAGGGGACTTGCAGGGTATTTCTGGGGTGAAGGTGGGGGGGCACACCGTTGGAACGGGTATCGGGGGTATATATCGGGTATACGGGAATACACTGTCAGTGTATTCCATTCAGGATCCGCGGAAAGCTGGGTTGCGGCGATTGAGCCCGTCAGTGCCACGTTACACTGACAAGCTTCTCCCTGGAATTTAGCTCTTATAAGAGCTGTTGGTTGTCTTCTCCTTCCTATCCTAGCCTGTCCCTGCCTACCCAGAATCTAAGCCCTAGCTAACTGGACGGAAACCTCCGTCCCCGGTGAATTGCAAGCTCAGAATGACGCGAAGCTGGGCGTCGCTGTTCTTTTAAATTAGAGGTCACATGTTTTCGGCAGCCAATGGGTTTTGCCTACTTTTTTCAACGTCACCGGTGTCGTAGTTCCTGTCCCACCTACCCTGCGCTGTTATTGGAGCAAAAAAGGCGCCAGGGAAGGTGGGAGGGGAATCGAGTAATGGCGCACTTTACCACGCGGTGTTCGATTCGATTCGAACATGCCGAACAGCCTAATATCCGATCGAACATGAGTTCGATAGAACACTGTTCGCTCATCTCTACTTACAGTATTTAAATCTCCAATACAGCAACTTGCCAAACAGTTTAGAGATGTACCAAAAACATGAACGTTAGGCACCCTTCATATCTGTGTTGCAGACTCCCTTAAGAGTCTCTGTCACTAATACCTCTTAAAATACCATTTTGTCTGGTAAAAAGACGGACACCATGATAGAAATCACACTCACCCCATTATTGTCATTGGGTTCTGCCAGTTATTGGGGCCCATTATGGTGTTTTCTGCCCATTTTGGTGCCAAGTTTTGCCTCTCATAGCCTGAAGGGCCTCCATAAGAGTAATCCACCAAGTAGCAAAGGGGACTGGTAAACCCAAGCTCAGCTTCACATAGCACATAGCCACATGGTCTGCCTCTGATATGTACCATCTTATGCCAGTGCCATGTTAAAAGTCAGTGAATCTTTCATCAGTTTGATATTGGCCTATGTGGATTACTGTATGCTTAATTTTAGACATGATTGCAATGGTCATACTCAGGTGTTAGACACATACGGTACTTTTGTTCCCATAATATATGTAAATAGAGTGAACCGTATATATATTTCTATAGACACATACTAATACATGTGAGCGTGTATGTGAATAGTCATTTCTTTATTCTGCTATATATGACATTTATTTCCTTTTCCTCTGTTCCTGATAATGTATTCTTGTCACAATTGATCTTCTTGGTTCATGTGTGCGCGGTATTACTTATGGTGAACTGTACCATGAAAATTGGAAATTGGCAATTGCAGCAATTCATCTATATTTTATTGCATGATAATTATCATTACCTAAAAGATGGATTACAGTGCAGGGAAACCGTGGAGTGAGCGAGAGGGGGTGTAATAGGACCGCGGTGTACGAGAGGGACATCGCTTATATACTGCTAGTGAATTATAGGCTTTATACAGAATCAAGGTAACATTACAATGGTCTGCATGTATGTAAAATACCTGCAATCACGATTGTACTGAAATGCATTGAATTACAGCAGAAGCGAAGGTGGATTGACTTTGGTTTATACTATATTCTGGTTTATTCGATAATGTAGAAAATCTGATAATCCCACACTTGTTTTGATCATATACCGCAATATGAGGAAGCCTTTACACGGAGTAAACGCGCGTGTATTTTTGCAAAATACACGTGTAAAAATACACGTGTAAAAATAAGACTCCCTTTGACTTCAATGATATTTTTTACACGTGTATTTGGGAGTCTTATTTTTACACGTGTATTTTGCAAAAATACACGCGTGTTTACTCCGTGCAAAGGCTCCCTAAGATGTAGAGAGAACTTCATCATGCAATCCCAACATATTACATGTCTAAGTCTTTTACCCCTCCTGACACCAAAACGAAAATATACAACATATTCTAAGTTCACATCTGCGCTTGGGTTTCCATTCTTCGGGTCTGCTTGGGACCCAAAAAATGGAAACCCAATCCACTTAAAACGCAGTTACCTATGGAAACCCACGAACCCCATAGACTATAATTGGGTCCCCTGGGTTTCCTCCTGAAAAAATGTGGAGGGGAAAGTCTCGCTTACAGGACTTTTCACTACACATTTTTTAAGCGTATTCAGGGACAGAATCCATGAAGTGAGGCTGGGAACCCGGCCAAAGTGCATATTAATAATCATAATAAAAAAAATAATGATTTTGATATTCTGTATTCCTAACAGTGATTGTAAGAGTTTACAATCTATGAGGGTATAGGTATAAGAGGTAAAAAGGCTTGTTTTGTACTGCGGTCGGCCGGCGTAGTAGTGCACATACAGATGCATGAGCTAGTTACCAGACACTATTTGTCTATGCAAAACGTGCATTTTAATATATGGAAGAAAGGGATCAGGTTTGGAGCAACAGATGGAGAGATAAAGGAGAAGCATTAGATTAGGGAAAGTTATAAACCTGCCCCAAAAGATGTCCTAGGGCACGCTTAAAAAATGAATATTGGGAATGAACCTGATTGTTTAGGATAGAGCTTTCCAAAGAACTGGTACAGCACAAGAAAAGTCTTGATGATAAGAAGGTATAACTATTTTGCACTGCTTTGTTTGATATAAAAATTACTGCTAAATGCAACATAAACATAAAAATACATATTTTACAAGAGACCAAATTTTCCATTCGGTACTGTAGTCCTATGGCTACATCTTGTGGGAACAATGTCATGCTACATCTTGCCTGCAGAAGCCATTGTTTATCCAGAAATATCTTCTTATGGTGGTTATAACTGATGGCTAGTGGTCAGATGAGAGAAGCCAAACTCCAGCCATCAGCTATTTGCCATGTTTTAGGGATCTCAGTAGTTGTTCTGCCATGTCTCCTACTTGCATCCATTGTTCCCTTCAGGTCAGCACTGCTCACAGCCCTCGGTTTAAGGTAGCCATGCCTACCAGTTAAGCTGTGGCTGGGTCTGCTCAGTTAGTCAGAGCTATAACATGCAAAGCCAATACTCTCCTGTTTATCTGTGACCTCCTGGACTTGAATCTGGTATCCCTCTTCTGTTATTTTGGATATTCCAACTTTCCTGGTTTTGACCCCACCTTGTATATTTCTCTCTTTGGCTGCTGTAGTTTTTCTGGTTTAGACCTTAGTCTGCAAGTCTGCCTGTTATCTTCTGTAGTTGGGTCCCAAGCCAATGTCCATTGTGCCCTTGCGGTGGTCTCCGGTGAATACCACGGGGTAATATTAGACTATATGACACGGATTGGTGTGTGTAACTGACAATCCCATAAGTCCATGCCAGCTTCCATTCAATAACGGGTTGTCTTCATGAGATGTATCCCCTGAAATAAGATGTATTTGGAGCATGTCTGACACTGATATTTCAGCCATCTTTATACACTATATTCCTAGGGAATCCTTTTAATTGCTTTGACATCCCTTTCTTCTGGTTGTCATACCCCATCAATGTAAAATACAATAGATGTGAGCTTTACCATCAGATCTACTAATAGATAGACAGAAGACAGAAGTTTACAAATGTGCTTCATGTTCAGTGTCCTCCGAAAACCAGGAAATCATCAAATGCGTTGAAATCGTCTGGCGTCAGCGGCGTGTTCTATCCTATTTCTCATGCTTCAAAGGACATCAGCAAAAAAGTTTCTTGTGCAAGATCTCAACCGTATGTGAAGACATCATTTAGACAGGAATTCAGGACCCTCTTAGCGTTCTGCCATCTTTGTGCCACGACGTCTACATTATCCTGTGACCGTTATCATTTGGAGGCGTATAGCGGTGTGCTATTTGTTCCTGTTAGTTCAACATGCATTGTTGTGTTCCACTTAATCATCCATACAGAAGACCACATTATTCACCAAAAATCATCCAGACATCAAGAATCCATAGGACATCTAAATTCCCTATGCAGATAGCAATTTGTTGTAAAGTACCGGTTCTGTGACCAAACATGTTTGGATTACCTTTGAGATTACGAGAGTGGTGATCGCAGTCCGCTCTAAGTATCGTCGTATTGAAGTCCAAGTTAGAACAAATGGTGTATGAGCCGACTCAGAGACTCACACACAGCCACAAGGTGCAATGATGTGACCAATATGGACTCTGGTCTTTAAGGGAAGATGGTGGGGTTATTATACATTGTATTACAAAGAGTAGGTGTGATTAGTATAATTGGGTATAGCGTTGGCATATAAGTTTTAGGCAGCTGCCTAGGGTGCGTTAAATAAATGGATGAGTCTAATTTATGAGAACCCCTTATTAGACTTCATGTACATGACCAAGTGTACAGGCCGAGAGGGGGGTTGGCAGTTTTATAGTGGAATGTACTCAGATGACACTCGGATGATATCAAAGTGTGATCCAAGTTTCGGCCACCACCCATAGACTTCAGTGGATGGTTCCTTTCCAATGTTGCGGAGCAGGATAGGATCTACTCTATAATCATTGGAATGGAATGAAGTAGGGAACCCCCCCCCCCCATTGGAAGACCCTCAGCCTGATCACTCGATTGGGTGCATAATGTGTTTTCAGAGGTTTCCTTTTATCAGCCAGTACAGAGAGAGAAAGATAGATATGATAGATAGATAGATAGATAGATAGATAGATAGATAGATAGATAGATAGATAGATAGATAGATAGATAACCCAGCTCATATATACATTGCATAGACAACCCATTGATCTCAGTGACATCTGACAAGGGGGACAGTTGGGGCGCCATCCTATACATTAGATGGTTGTCCAATTTCCTCTGAAATTTTGTCGGGTTTATCTTAAATTCATCTAATGTGTATGGCTACCTTTACTGTTCAGTGTTGTCTTTCAGATGCATGAGGGTCATCCAAGCCAGACAAAACTTTAAGAAGCTTCATGTCTTGTACTTTGCTATTAATGTGTCAACGTTATACATACTACATACTGGGAAGTCATTGCGTGCACCTAAACACCTATTGTCATCCATGCATTGAAGAAGGCCATGCCGCTGGCCATGCGGTATGATAGACCGCCACTGAGCTTAGATTTTTAGGAAGCGTAATGTAGAGCTTACATAATAAACTCCCCTACCCCCTGGGGCTCAGTATACTCTTCTATCAAAATCCACAATAAACTAAAGTGTTGTTTCTGGTGGATTACACGTTTATCAAAGCTGTCTTTAATGGAAATAGAATTAAATTCACTTCCCTGACGCTCCAGACACCACCGGGGACTTGGTTACAGCAGGATTTTATTTAAATGCATTTTCAGACTGTGAAGATAAACATAAAACAAATCAGCTAGACCCCGGTGTGACGCATACTAAACAGTCCGCCGCCTCACTATGCAAAACCGCGAGCTGCTCCGGAAACTCTCAATGTAAGACTTCATGTTTGTACGGTAGAGATGTTATGTCTGCAGATCAGATTCTTATACTAAACAGTTGACGGAACTAGCGGAAATAATGACATCCAGCAGAGTTGAGATTTGGTGCACAGCTGCTGTAGTGCTGAGGTTGTCAGACAAAGCGGAGATGAGTTTGTCGTCTGGCACAAGGCCTGGCCTGTGTTACATGTGGTGCGTGCAGGTAAACCGCTTGCAAATCCAGGGAGTCATCAGGATGTACAAATTCTGCATTGAAAGTCGTCAACAATTATCAACAGTCATCAATTATAAACACATTTTTAGAGAATATTTTTGCTTTTCCATCTCACTATATTTGAAAAAGTACCTCTCGCCTGCAATTTCCACTCTGTCCACTAACGCCTTATATTTGCTAAATCTGTATGGGGTTTTCATTGCAGCAGTGACCTCATTTACATCACACACAAGACAAATCTCACAGTAAGGCCTGGTTCACACGGGGATTTTTTGGACCGGATTTTGACATAGAATTCGCATCAGAATCCGGCTCAAAAAAACGCTTCCCATTGAAATCAATGGGAGTCGGTCATTTCCTTTTTCCGTGAGCGACATGCCCTTTCTTCAGGCGCGGATGTCCGTCTCACGACACTCACTCCCGACTAGGCCTAATCCGGAGCGGAATGCCGCAACTGGATGCCGGTACACTGTACGCACTGCACCAGTATCCAGTCACGGCTAGCCATTTTTTAGATAGGATTCTGAGGCGGCCTAAGAGCGGTGATACTATGGACCTCACTGCCACGTGATATGGGCATGTCTGATAACTTGCACAAGTTCAAGATGCCTTTCTTGAAAGTAAGAGTTTCATTGGGAGCTAGAAATTATAGGCGTACCAGATTGATCCAGGGACTTGTTCCTATATATTTGGAGTTGGGAAGGACTTTTTTCCTTTGATGGGGCAACTGGCGTCATATCCTGGGTTTTGTTTTTTTGTTTTTTTGCCTGCCCCTAGATCAACGTGTTAGGTTTAAGTGGAGATAATATTGCTACAGTATAATAGGGAATTTAGTATAATATGGTGTTCTGTGTCTCATAAAGGAGATCCCAACAAAATAAGTTATTCTCTTTCCATAGAGAATAACTTCCACTTTTGTCCTCCCCCCCCCCCCCCCCCCGCTCTGAATGGAGCAGTGGTCAGTTGGTCAGGCCATTGAAACGAATGGAGTGGTGTGTGTATTGTCTAACCACTAGTCCATTCAGAATTGAGGACAATTCCATTCTGAGTCTGAGCGGTTGTACCGTCACTTACCTGCAAGTAGGGGTTTCCTATGAATAGTGGATAACGTGTTTGGTGGCTTTGGTGTTTTTCCACCATACACTTTAGATAACTTGTTCCGTCAATAGCTATCTCAACTGACTCCCCCATGTACATGTATGCCTGGCTCGGCTTAGTGGTGCATGTGTACTGAACTGGGAGAGGCAAGAACACCATTTCTCTATGGCTGCAGTTTATCTCCCTAAGACAAAAGAATTGGGCAGCTGAAATCCAACCACCCGATCCTCATCTCCTCTGATATCTGCTGGTTTTGAGACAGGGTTGGGATTTCCCTTTGCACATTAGATGGTTGGCAGTGGTGTAACAAGTCTTGTGGGCCCCGCTGCAATCTTATGTGCGGGGCCCCCTACCTCATCTCTACAGTGAATTCTTGATAGTGATGGTTACGGTAGCTAAGGAGTTTAATCCACCCTAGTGTGGTTAGGGGGATCTATGGGTCTCCTTGGTTTATGGGCCAGATGGAAGCTGCAACCTCAATACTGATACCAGTGCTTATGAGTGCCCTAAGGCTCCTGAACCAGGGTGCACCCTCTGCACCCCCTCAAGTTATGCCCCTGATGGTTGGCTAAACCGGTGAAAAATATTGCATAGAAGTGACCTGCAAGGAAATATCATTAGTATGTGGTTTGGCAACCTCTTTACTGTAGACTTTCCAAAAGTTTGGTTAAGGACCTTATATAAGAGAGTCAGATGTGATATTTTATCTCTTCTAATCCCCCGCTCACATGCCGTTTCCTGAATTTAACAGTAAAATGAAGAAGACTTTTTATTTCTGTCTAATCAGCAGCAGAAGAAACAGAGATAAATCATAATCAGCCGTCCTGGATGTTGCGAGCGGGAGACAAAATCTTATTTCAGAATCACTAACCGAATGCAGATTAGAGCTGAATAAGCAAAGGCAGTGCTATGACGTGTGGCGCACCAGCACATGCTCTGCCGTCTACTCCCACAGCACATGACAGATTATGCGTAATTTTAGCTTTATGAATTGCTTGCAATGTAGTCACATACTGGGAACGATTGCAGAATGGGCATTTTTATCTCATTTACATAGACATCAAGCCTGAAAATGAAGGGATGACAAATGAAAATGTGCCAAGTATGTTAGCAAGGAGCATAATATAGGGGATGCTGAGGTTATACAATGCATGAGGGGTTCAATTTCCGCTCTCCATCATAAGAGGACACCAGCGCTGTCACTGATATGTTATGGTTGTGCTATCCCGTTACAGATTTTGCATTGGTGCCCCATAGTGTCATATTACGCCTCTGATCCTTGCTCCCACATTGCACATAATATGTTATTTGTGACTGTCCCGTGACTCTGGCAGTATTATATACCACTAGAAAGCTGACGTACTGAATTCAGCATACTGTTAGGTTTGCTAGTATGTATCAGGGTGCTGGAGATATTGGTTAAGGTATGGAAAGCCCCTTGACAGTACAAGGCTATGGAAAATACAGTCAGGGGGGCGTTCCTGGCTAGCCTGTAAGTCCGGCCCTTCTGACAGTGGAGGGATTTGCTGATATCTCTGTCACCCGGATAATTACCGGCAAAGCTGATAGGACATTGTATACAACACACTGTCAGCTTTCTTACAGTATTTTTTACGTATTTTTCGGACTATAAGACGCACTTTTTCCCCAAAAAATTTGGGTGGAAAATAAGGGTGTGTCTTATAGTCCGAATGTGGGCGGAGGAGTGGAATAGCAGCATCGCTCCTGCCGCCGCTGGCTTCCTGCAGGGCAGGAGCATAGTGATGTCGCAGGCCCCGGCACCTGTGCCGGCGTCTAACCCTCCCCGACATCCGCCTTTCTATTACAGCGGATGCTGAGTCTGTATTGGCGGCCGCTCTGCTGCAGAGCTGCTGCCATATCAAACTGGCTTCCGCTATACGTGGAGGCCCGCAGTTAATACCCGCAATCAGAATGCATTCTAATTGCGGGCATAAAAACGGAACCCCCCTTTCCCCCAAAATGTTGTTTATAATACAGTTGTGTGTTTTTGGTGGTAATTGTCTGGGGATTTGAGCCGGTGTCTTGTAGGTTCTTTTGTCGGTTCTCTTTGTCACTGAGCTGTTGGGATAGTGGTTGAGTATCTGCCTTTGTGTATACTTGAGCTTGCTTGGTGTCTCAGTGGATGTGAGCTTCAGGGGTGTGTAATTGTCATCAATCTATCAGGTCTTTCCAGGGTCTGTATAAGGCTGACTGCTGGCTTCTGTACTTGCTGGTTTTCGTGGTCACCAGCTAGGATTCTTGGCCCAGTCTTGAAGGAGAGTTTAGTTGGAGTTGTGCGTTTTCTGGAGCTGAATTGGAAGTAGTGTGAGTTTTGTCTTGTGTGAGAGTCTGCTTTTCCCTCATACATTCCTACTCAACCCCTGCTCTGCATTTCTTGCTGCCTGTCACTGTTTTGGTTAGTGAGTTTCTCTTTTGGGTTTCAGGCTTGTTTTGCCCCTGTCCTGTGATACCCTTTCCTCACTACTCCACTCTTCCTCTGATTTCTTGTTGTGTTAGTGGTTGTGCTGCACCTGTTAGTTCTCCAGCACGTCCCATCCTATTTATTACTGTTTGCAGCTGCACTAATCCTTTTGCTAGGGGTGACCGCCTAGTTTCCCAGTCCCTAGCCTCTTTCAGCTCTCACCCTACCTCTCTGTTAGGTCTTCGTGTTTAGAGAGCCAGTAGTTGTCGGGCCAAGCTTAACTTGGGAACAGCTGACCAACATCCTCAGCCAGGGCCTAGTCAGCCGTCGTAGCGCCAGGGACAGCTTTCCTACCCTGTTTGCCTAGAAGTGCTAGCACCATTCAGTACCACGGTTGTCGGGCATTGACACAACCGTGACACTATCCTATCAATGGGTGAAAATAAAAACAAAGAACAGCACCAAGCTGCATATGGTGAGGTACCGTATGGTGGGTAGAAATAGAGGATAAGAGAGATCCTCACCTTTAGTGGTTGTGAATACAACCATGTAAAACGCCTGTGAACCATTTATTGTGAGGAGGAGGGTTCAATCCCAGATGTTGAGACTGCAGGATCCGTCCAACCTTGGTGTGAGTCAATATTGGAAAGGACCAGAGATTAAAAGGATCACCGCGCTCAGCCGAAGTAAAAAATGGGTAATCTTTATTTCAGTTGCAGAAACACTACGCGTTTCGGGCACACGCCCTTTTTCAAGTGTATAAACTGTCTCCCGTCAGCTGATCCTTTTAATCTCTGGTCCTTTCCAATACTATCCTATCAATAGGCCTTTATAAAAATAAAAAAAAGTCAGAGAAACCCCCTTTAAACTTCAGTCTTTATGTTCCTGTTGCTGCAGGACATGTTCTATTTCTTTTCTCCTGTATTATCTCATGCTTGTCACTTTAGATAGACCGTTAAGCACACGCACTGGGCATAATAAATGCCGATCACACTTTGCTGGAGAGCCCTTTGTGTTGTATAAATAGAGGCACACTATTAGGCTATGACATGGGTATCCAAAGTTCTTGCACTGTCATTTTATTGGCAGAGGACCCGCTGGCACAGACCGCTGCCTCTGGAGTGCTACCTGACAGCATGCCAAGCCAGGAGGCAGAGTGCCATGACTGTATTGTGTCTCTTTATTGCCTCCATTAAGTCATCAATTAGGCATAAAATGTTAACATAGGTGTTAACTGCATTGGTTAAAAAAAGGTCTGAATATTCATGTGAATAATGTGAACACGGCATACAAGATGACTTGGTTTTTTAATTTATTTTTTTATTAACTCCACTGAATATAAGCCGATTAAGATAGAGTAGCATATAAGCCGGAGACGGGCCCAGGCAGCTGAGGGCCTTGTCTGTACCTCTGTGTAGTCCTCCTACAACCAACAGGTCCATCAGCTACAATGTATTCCAAGTGGGGGAAAAAACCCAGTCCTCAAGCTCAGGGAAGGGGCAGACAGACAACCAAAACACCCCCTCCCCTTTCCCAGCACCCAGCAACTACTGCACCCAAAAACTCTGACCATTTTCATTTTTGAAATTTTCCAGTAGCTGCTGCATTTCCCCCCTTAGGCTTATACTCGAGTCAATAAGTTTTCCCAGTTTTTTGTGATAAAATTAGGGGCCTCGGCTTATATTCGGATCGGCTTATACTCAAGTATATACAGTAGTAAAGAATAGGGGATTGCAGGAATCTATCCCATCAGTGTTATTCTTACAGTTGCATTGGATGATGGGAGTTAGTTGCATAGGATGATGGGTGTTAGTTGCATTGGATGATGGGTGTTAGTTGCATTGGATGATGGGAGTTAGTTGCATTGGATGATGGGAGTTAGTTGCATTGGATGGTGGGTGTTAGTTGCATTGGATGATGGGAGTTAGTTGCATTGGATGATGGGAGTTAGTTGCATTGGATGATGGGCGTTAGTTGCATTGGATGATAGGTGTTAGTTGCATAGGATGATGGGAGTTAGTTGCATAGGATGATGGGAGTTAGTTGCATTGGATGATGGGTGTTAGTTGCATTGGATGACGGGAGTTAGTTGCATTGGATGATGGGAGTTAATTGCATTGGATGATGGGAGTTAGTTGCATTGGATGATAGGTGTTAGTTGCATAGGATGATGGGAGTTAGTTGCATTGGATGACGGGAGTTAGTTGCATAGGATGATGGGAGTTAGTTGCTTTGGATATTGGGAGTTAGTTGCGTTGGATGATGGGAGTTAGTTGCATTGGATGATTGGTGTTAGTTGCATTGGATGATGGGAGTTAGTTGCATTGGATGATAGGTGTTAGTTGCGTTGGATGATGGGAGTTAGTTGCATTGGATGACGGGAGTTAGTTGCATTGGATGATGGGAGTTAGTTGCTTTGGATATTGGGAGTTAGTTGCGTTGGATGATGGGAGTTAGTTGCATAGGATGATGGGAGTTAGTTGCATAGAATGATGGGAGTTGGTTGCATTGGATGATGGGAGTTAGTTGCATTGGATGACGGGAGTTAGTTGCATTGGATGGTGGGAGTTAGTTGCTTTGGATATTGGGAGTTAGTTGCGTTGGATGATGGGAGTTAGTTGCGTTGGATATTGGGAGTTAGTTGCGTTGGATGATGGGAGTTAGTTGCGTTGGATATTGGGAGTTAGTTGCGTTGGATGATGGGAGTTAGTTGCGTTGGATGATGGGAGTTAGTTGCATTGGATGATGGGAGTTAGTTGCATAGGATGATGGGAGTTAGTTGCATAGGATGATGGTAGTTAGTTTCCGTGGTCTTGTAGTGTATGCATATAACATACCGATCACAGCTATAGCAATAATTTCCATTCAATGTAGCACTCCATCAAGTCATCTGTAAAGAGCAAATACTTAGAGCTCCATAAACCTAGAAACAATATTTGCTGAGCCATCGACACCTTTGCCAAACATACAGCGCTCTAGCCAGAGTCCATTTCCCCTTAGTTATTAGATGTGACTATGTATCAAGCTGTAATATCAGGATATCAGTAATAACCCCAGCTTATCGCAGTCCTGTAAGGTACTGTCTGCCCTCTTGGTAACATTTGTCCCATTAGTATCACTTTCTGTTCGGTGTCCAGCTCGAAATATTGTTAACATCTACAGAGTACAATATACCAACCTGTCTCTTGTCCGCCATATATGAGTCTAAATATTACTATTCATGTATAAGCACAAAATGGGTATTTTTCACTTTTCCCCCTTCCTCTGGCTTCTCGTCTATTGGTATGCTTACAGTCACCATCCTATTAAACATTGCCATCAATATTTGGTTAGAAGGATATGTGTCCAGCTAGCCCTGCTAGCAGATACTATGACACTAACCTAGATTTTAGTCAATTGATCCAGATCTCGCATGATCAAGTCCCTTAAAGGGGTATTCCCATCTCACTTGTTCACCAACCTGCAGGCTGTGTGCTCTCTTCACTTCCTGGTTTTCTCGGCACATTGGTGGGCGGGGTTTCACTTGCTTTGCTATGTTTGCAGCCAGTAATGAGGGATTGGTTGTAAATGAATTACCACAGTATGAAGCTGATGTAGAGGCTGATGTAGCAGAGCTGGATTTGAGTCAGCTTGCATTACATACAGAGGTACCGGACTCCTTATCTCAGCCCTTATCAGCCAAATTCAATTAAACTGACTGATAAGTGGAAGAGCAGGAGATAAAACGGCTCAGAAATCCCGGAGCTCTGGCCTCCCCCCTCCCCTATCTGAGGAGCTCCACTGCTTGTCTGTGGCAGAGATATACACAGCTCAGAGCTGCTCCCAGCACTCAGCCCCTCCCTCCCCCCTGAGAGCAGGCAGCTACGTCACTTGGGGACTGACGGCCAAACAAAGAAGTTTTGATAAAGCAATGTATTTAGAAAAAGTCTTAAATCCACAAAAACTAGCAGTATAGATAGGATCCTTGTGATGGGACAACCCCTTTAAAGGAATTTTCTGGGATTGTAGTATTGATGATATATCCTTAGAACGGGTCATTAGTATCTGATCTGTATTGGTCCACCAGCCAGAAGCTCCACAGGTAAAGAGTTGCATCTTCATCACTGAATACAAAGCACAGCGCCACACATTGTATAGTGACTGTCCTTGGTATTGCAGCTCAATCCCATTGAATGTTTACTGTACCAGTCTGTCCATGGCTCTAAGCCATTTATGAAAGAGCTGAAGTCGGGTTGTGGAAAAGCAGAGTTTGGGTTGGAGTCAGTGGTTTAGCCTACAAACTGGTTTCTCGTGTGTGACTTATGTCTATGTCCATCTATAGATAGAACTCAGGAAGTCGTAGTAAACTGTTTAATGTGTAGGAAGCAATAGTCTAAGCCCAATGATATACATGGCAGACTCCTAACAAAGGTCAGACAGCATCTTTACAGTGCTGAGTTTGGCCACACAGTCCTCTCCATCCCTTACATGGTCCAATTCGCTAACAGTTCAGTTCCTCTGGAGTTCTTCTCTTGTTCTTCCCCTGCACACTCGGCCCCACATCTCCGCACACTCGGTCATGTACATGGGGCCTAAGTCTATAAGGTGATCATTCCAAGGTCATGAGGCTGGAGAAAGTCCTGCGTAATGTATCTGTATTACCTTGCCTATCTATTCATTTAGAGCGCTTCTCAGAAGTGACCGTCTTTCCTGTATTTCTCATTTGTGGTTAATGTTCTTTATGGCTGCTACCGTGAGACTGATTGTTAAGCAGAATTAGGGTTATTGAGGTTACCAACAAAACCCAGATAGGTATAAGATAGATGATGATATCTCTATGCCTTTGTTTAGCGGCTATATTTACCATCGCAGCCAATACTATTTATCGATGTGGTTCATCTAACATGAAATAAAGGAACAGCCTTGTAAATCTACTTATCCTTTAGTGAATGTAGCTCCTATGTAGACCTTATGGTAACAGACAACAAACAAACCCTGTGTAGTCCGATACTCCCCTCGTAGTGTTACGTATCTATCAGCCCCTTCTTATCAACATAGATTTAGTAGGTTATTAAGAAATAGACAGGGGTGTAACTCGAGGGTGCAGTTGCATCGGGGCCCACGAGCCTTAGGAGGGCCCATAAGCCCTGGCATCAGTATTGAGATTGCAACATTACAACCAAGGAGACCCACAGATTACCCTAACCACACTAAGGTGGATTAAACTCCTTAGCACCCATAACCATCATATCAAGAATTCGCTGTAGGGATGAGGTAGGGGCCCGGACAAAAGATTGCATTGGGGGCCACTGGAAATAGGGAACAATTTCAGACCGGCCCCTTACTCATAACCCTCTCTATGAACTAAACTTGATACCTAACACTCTTAAAACCTGCAGAGCACACATTGTTATTGATGACGTTAACAGGGCCATATAACAATGTTACTTATTATATGGCACTAATAAAATCCTATAGAAAGTACATTTATCCTTGAATATTTTCCAGTTCTATGCGTTGTCATAAATGGATGAGATGACGCAGTCCCATTCAATGGTGTAGCATTGTACCATATGTACTATGTAAAGGTTAGATGAATCCTATCCATTGTCCTCGACCATCACAGTAGAGCATTGTCCTCCCATTGAATGCAGGATTTAGCTTTATATGAATCCTACATTTTCTTGTATCTGCTCTCCATAGATGACACAGCATGGGACACATTTTAGTGTCTCCCCTACATGGCAGCTGTGGTTGAGCTATGGCTTTCATCATCTCCAGTGGTTATTACATTTAATGTAGCAGTCTAATCCTCAAGGCAGTAGTTATTATGTGTTATGGTATCTAGACGTTATTATAGCCACATTACATTTTATTATATCTTTATAGCAGGGATATAGAAGTACAGGTAAGTATAAAATCCTCGGTCACTGCCAACTTAGAAATCTGTCTCTGTAGAAATGGCAGGATGTCCCTAACCTGTCCGATGACACTTTGTCCCATTTACTGTCCCTTAGAAGTTTCCTGCAGTGCTTCTTACTTACAGATTATTTCTCCTGGATCTCATATCATAAAGATATAAGTAGATATTGATGCATCCCTTTAAATACCTATACCGCCTCAAAATCAGCCATGGCTAATAAATTGGTGCACTGGTGTAACTATAGGGACTGCAGTGGTTGCATCCGTGACCGGGCCCAGAAGCCAAGGGGGCCCACACATCACCCTCTCTATTACTAGGACTCATCTGTGATTGAGTTTCTTTCTGATTCCTTTGACAGTTGACAGCCTGTCCATCACATATGTATGCCCCCTACTGGAATGAGAAGATTTATGATACACAGCCTTCCAATGTTAGAAAGGAGAAAATTAACCCTTTGATGGCAAAAGATAGCAGTTGGTCAGCAGCATATACTCAAAGAGGGATTCTGTGTTTAACTCTATGGCACAAAATGGGGCACAATTACTATGTGGGAGGCACCCACAGGGAATGGGAATGATGAGAAGCTTGTATGCACAAACATGTTGCACAGGCAGTGAGACTGGGCCCAGAAGCCAATGGGGCCCAGAGTTCACAGTCAATACACCAGGGTTGGATAAACTTCTTCTCAAGTCTTCTTTCTAACTCCTTTGATGGCCAGTCTGTCCATCATAAATTGGACCCCTGCCCTCTGGTGCAATTGAGTGAAAAGATTCATGATACACAGTCTTCCACTGTCAGAAAAGAGAAAATAAATCCTATAGTAAAAGAGGGATTCTCAGCAGAAGGCGGTGTCACAAAATGGGACATGCAGGCCACCGGCCGGGCATGGAAATGGTAATGCCCGTGACAAAAGAGGGCCACTGACAGGACATTGAAGTAATGGCAAGCTTGTGTTGTGAACAAGTCTTCATGGCAGTCTGGACCCAGATAGAGAAGGAAAGGGAGATGTAGATGCTGCTATAATGTACGGTTGGGATACAGCTGATCGGCTGATGTTTGTGAGGAAGAAGTTACACAGGGGAACCCAAGGTGAGCTTTTACACCAGGGCCCATGAGCTTTTAGTGACTCCCATTTTATGTTCAGTGGTGCCTGGCTACTCTTGGCCAAATGTAGCAATTTTTTGACATTATAACTATCTGAATCTTTTTGTATTTCACCACAAGTTTTAGAATACAGTGGTGCCAAATGATCACATGTCTGTGCATTTTATTTATTGTCCTCGTTCTCTCTGACCTGTCCTGTGTCCTCTGTGTTCTGTTGTCAGTCCAAAATTCATTCATCTCAAGTTGTCCTTGTACACTTCAGCTGCTGTCTGTGCCCTTATGCCAAGTTTGGCAGGTTATCTCTTCTGTAAATACCCTTTTGGCTATGTCTACATTATAGATGCAGAAAGTGAGACCAAAGTGTACCCAGACAATGTGGTCAAAAATAGAGAGTCCAGATGATGCAGTTGCACCTAAATTCTGGAGCCTGAAGGAGCAAAATTCCCATGTTAGGATTTTGTGTGTATAGCACTAACACATTTGGCAGTGATGTACAAAGATTGGCTCCTGTCCACTTTGGGGATCTAGCTGTATGTTTTGTGGGGTAGGAGGAAACCAACACAGGAACCAGCTGTAAAGGGTGCAGCGGCTGCAGTCCCTACCAGGCCCTGGACTGTGAGGGCCTAAGTGTCCCTTTGCCACAGAAAATATACCACAATTCTAAATGCACAGGGAAAGTAGGGACCATTGTAGAATTTATGGCTCAGGTGCTTCAAGTTACACCAACATATTACTTCATGCAGATGTTACCCTTGGTAATATTGAAGCCCAGGGTTGCAAGGCCTAGTGCAACCCACTGCACCACTATGGAAAATGGAGGGGGGTTCAATTTTCATCAACCCTACCAACCTCTTGTTTGAAGAGGACCTGGCACTTTTATCAGGTACATCTAGTAGTATCTGTGTCAGGTATATAAGTGGCTGCTTAACAGGTCAAGAGCTGTTTATCCTGTAGGGAAAAGAAGGGCTAAATGGGGGGAATTCAGCTCTTCTGATCTATATCCATGTTCGGAAAGTGGGTGTATGGAAGCGGTCAAGGACACACATGCCATAGAGGTGGCTAAGGGGTTCATTAAGTAAGGGGGACAGAATATAGTATTTCATCTCCATTACCCCTCATTCACATCTGCTTTGGTATTCCGTCCAGGGGAGTACACATGGGGATCTCCCCATTGGAATACCAAACGCAACTGCAAGCGCTGTACAGTAAAAGAACATGGATCCCCATAGACTATAATGGAGTCTGTGTGCTTGCTGCGCACTGCCCACGTGAATGATGTGGGCAGGAAAGTAGATTGTGAAGTACTTTCCTGTCTGCATGTTCTGTGCGGAGATCTGGCGGCAAGCACACGGACCCCATTATAGTCTATGGAGATCTGTGTGCTTTTACTGCACAGCGCTTGCATTTGGTATTTCGTTGGGAGGGAAGGGGGTCCCCATGCGGACTCCCCCAGACGGAATACCAACGCAGATTTGAACCAACCCTTAGTAGTGTGAACCAGGAACCTTTGGAAATAGGGGAAAGAGCAAAGCAGCGCAAGGGCCATAAGTCCAATAGATAGCTCAAAGGATTGAAAAGCACCAGACGGTCTTGATACAGGTATCTTATGGTGACAAGAATCAGCACTAGTCAAGGGACCAACGGGAAAGGGAGTGGGGTAGCTATAGGGGACACTAAAGTAACAGTCACTACTAGGCGCCGGACCCTGAGGGAGCCCCAAAGGTTTCTGTGCCACATAAAATACAGCACTATTCTATATTCTAGATTGGTAGTCGCACGATTATAGATTTTGCACTGGGGCACAGAAGATTTAAGTTAGGCCTCTGTGGACCAATATCCATAGACCTCTTTCTGTATGTGCATGCCTTCTTCTAGATGCCTAATTTCCACGAACAACTTCATTTTGTTAATCTGAATAGAAACCCGATGACTCTGTCTACCTGTCACCCGTATTCTCTTTGTTACAGCATTCACTTCATTAAACAGCTTTTTGTCAGTTTTATTTGTTCCTTTGTACTTGGCAGAGTTGGATCTTTCATGTTTACTGTCTGCAAAGCATTTTACAATTATCTGTTTTTATTCGGGGAAATTGATTTTTCTTTTTATTTGCCTAAAGAATTGGGATACAGCGCCGCTCTAGTTTCTGCCTCCCACCTGTCATTGTATTAGTTGTTCGCTATGTGATGAATGGGACATGAGTATACAATTATCTGTGGCTGCCATCCACTTTAAAGGGAGTCTGTCACCAGAACCCAGCATATCAACCCACCCTGCGGATAGATAGGTTAGGGGCACCTGAATCAGTTGGCGTTGTCCCCATGAAAATTGGGGCCTCTGATGCCCTCCATTGTTCCAAAGAGCTCATTTACATATTGACAAAAATATCAATATCTTGGCATCAGAGTCACCAATTTTCATGGGGACAACACCAACAGAGGACCCTAACCTATTTATCTGCAGGGCCAGGTTGGTATTCTGGAACTTGGTGACAGACCCCCTTTAAGGGGTGCGATGAATCCTGACCGCTACACCACCTCATACTCCAATGTTATGAGCACCACCATGACTACTGTAAACTGTTCCCAGAACGGGAGAGGTAAGAGTATTCCTCTATTCCCAGGATCCATGCAACACCTCAATCTGTGAATCGGGTTCATAAAAATGGTTCCAATAGTTTGGTTTATGAAATATTAGAGTTTGTGCTATTTTTTTCATGGATCATGGGCGCCACATGGTCAATTCAGTCTCCTGGATAGGCTCTTAGTTGCTAAGTAGTCAGGGATCTATCCATCCATGTTCTCACCCTACCAACTCTGACAAACATTGGTCCTTCTTCACGGTTTATGAGGCCCCGCACACTATTAGTAGTGCTTGTGTCTGATACTACAATTTACTAGTTAATTCCATTGAAGTGACTCAGTCTGAGCTGTAATATCAGAATTGGGAGCTCCTATACATATAGAGCAGTGAGACCCCTTAGTGCTCTTTTCTCCACCTTTGGTTAGAGACAGTTTGTCAGTTTCCAAAGCACAGCCTCCCCTATAGGCAAGCCTATCTATACTGTATAGCTTAATATAAAGCTGTTATTATATTCCGGGGTCTCTTCAGAATCCATAGTATAGTAAGCCGGGGCCGAGGGGAGATAAGTAAACATGAAAAAAAGTGCTACTCACCTCTCCTAATCTCTGGTATGACTCCTTGTTCTCGTTCAGTCTTCACCACTGAGCCATGGGCTTAGGCCTCAACAATCCCTGATGTCAGTCAGAAGTCCTAATGAGAACGGGGAGTCACGCTGGAGCCCAGGAGAGGTGAGTAACGCAGGTTTTTGTTTACTTTCCTCCTCTGGGCCTCTGCTTATTATACTCTCGGTCCTGAAGAGATGCCAGTATAATGTTCTTTTGTTCCATTGCAACAAAACTGCAGGTAGAGCCTCACAAATATTATAACTGAACCGATTTTCTTGGATAATGTTTGGTTTCCGTTATTATTCAATTAATTGCCCATCTCTATCTTAAACATTTGTAGCATATTCTCAGGTCATTACAGAGATTTACGTCAGATGTGGATCCCACCTCTGTGACCCAGGTCTGTATCCAAAATGTGAATTCGTCAACCCTCACAGCCACTGTGGCAGCACATGCTTGGCTCTGTCCATTCACTTCTATAGGAGTTCTGGAAATAGGCAAGTAGGAGAATGGATATGGATGTATCCTGCGGATAGGCATTAAATGTCCGAGATGAGAATACCCCTTTAAGTATCAAAATGTTAAGGTCTCGTTCACACGTGAGCCCAGGGGAGGTTTTTGACAGCGGATTTTGCGTCAAAAACCTCCCCTTACAATGGTGGTCTATTCAGACCTCCAGGCTTCTTTTTTCTGCTAGCGGCAGCCCCCAGCAGCACCCTCCTATGTCGGCTCATTCATTTGAGCCGACAGTGGAGGGGAAAGCCGCGACCGCGATGGTCGCGGCAGGCGGGTTTTGACCAGAGAGAGATGTGGCTTGCCGCGTCTCTCTCGGTGTCAAAACCCGAGGTAAAAGCTCATTTTATTTATACTAAGGTCATTCCTGTATTTATTTGTGTTGTCTTTTTTATTGTGATTTCTACATATGTAATATAATATGGTGTTTAGCTGGTTTTATGTGCTATATCTGATCCAGTATAAATGTCTAAGCTCCTGTCCATCTGTTCACATTACTACTCCATTTTTTACATTTTCACCTATTGGTGTCATTTCGTTCCTCTAACTCATCCCTTTCAGTATATGTGAGACAGTGATCTGATAATCTCCTTTTTCTCACTGTATTATAACCATTCTGCCCACACTGTAATACAGATAATCCCTCTATGCCCTGACTTCCTGGTGAGAATGTGATAGACATAAGAGCCAATCATAGGAGCAGAGCTGCAGAGAGGAGGATCAGAGCAACAGCCTGAACCAATGATGAGGCAGGAGGCGTGTCTCAGACTACTAGACACTCTTTGTAGACACTGTAGCTAATCTGTAGTCCCAGATCTTTGCTATGTATTAATATAGCTGAGATACACTAGATAGAAACTTAAAAGCGGAAAAGAAATAGTAGGCAATGACCCCCTGTAAGTGGTGAATTACATGGAATAGTCAAGCCCCTGACTGGACAGTCCCTTGTTACACATCATAGTGCAAGCTATAGGTCATCACATTTATGTCAATTGGTTATTTTATTTTGACAATTATACAAGGGATGTTTAAAGGAATTTTTTTTTTCTTTTCATAAATTTCTCTGCCTCTATTTTTTACCCAGAATCTCTAGCAGAGCAGAAATGACTTGTAACTGCCTATGTAGGCACGCACTGTCCCTAATGTGTACGATTATCCCCTGACCCTGGTCTATAGTCTCTCACTCTGCCAAATTAGTATCCCTGCGCTATGCTGAGGAGGTCCAAAAGACCGAAACAGCGCTGTCCATAGCTGGGAATCCTGTTCCTTTTGGGATAGAAATGCTAATTTGGCAATAAACTCCACATCATGTCAGTAGACTTATTAACTGAGTCATGTATGATGTTAAAGGGGCTGCCCTCTAGAGGGCGGCATACAGAATGCACTGTTCTCCTAATTACATCCAGGAGAATAGATTTGCATATTTATTTTTTGTGCCAGGGGAAATCCTGAGCAGATTTGCTTGATACATGTAAGAATATAAATTATCATATATATCCTGCATACATTGTATCTCATGCTGGGTGACTGTATTGACTGTAGAAAAGATAAGGCTTCCCGCGACTACTTCTGTACACAACCACTCATGGTGGTCACTCAATAAGGGTGCATTCACACAGAGGAAAATGGCACTGAATTTGGTGAGGAATCTGTATCAGATTCAGCGCCGAAAAAAAAGTCTCCCATCGACTTCAATGGGTTCCTTTTACAGAAAAAGTAGCTCATTGAAGCCAATGGGAGGCTTTTTTTTCCAGCGCTGAATCTGACGCAGATTCTACATCAAATTCAGCGCCGTTTTCCTCCTTGTGAATGCACCCAAACAGATTTTTTTTTCTAGCTGATTTTTTCAACTAGAGATAAAAAGAAGCATTGCGACCTATTTGCAGGCAGATTCTACCTTACAAAGCCCATTGATATGCATTGGAGGCAGAAAAAAGACTGCTAGGATTTCTTTTGCAAAATCTGTTATTTTTCTACCTCCTATTTATTGCAATGGGATTTACAAGACAAAATCCACCTGCAGATAGGTCATAAATAATCCATTTTTTTTCCTCCAGCTGAAAAAGCACTGCAGTAAAATCCACAGCAGAAACTTATTGTGGTTTTTCACGCAGCACTTTTTCTTAAAAGTCTGCAGAGTTTTCCTGCAGCGGAGCCGGAGATAAGTAAGTAACATTGGTTTTTTATGTTTGTATCCCTCCGGGTCTCCAATTATTATACTCTGAAGTCTGAAAAGACCCCCCCCCGAGTATAATCATTGTTCAAGGGTGTTCATTATGGGGCATAATAGTGTGCGCAGGGGCCACTATGGGGCATAATACTGTGTGCAGGGGCCAATATGCGGCATAATACTGTGTACTGGGGCCACTATAGGCATAATACTGTGTACAGGGGCCACTATGGGACATACTACTGTGTGCAGGGGCCACTATGGGACATACTACTGCGTGCAGGGGCCACTATGGGACATACTACTGTGTGCAGGGGCCACTATGGGACATACTACTGTGTGCAGGGGCCACTATGGGACATACTACTGCGTGCAGGGGCCATTATGGGACATACTACTGTGTGCAGGGGCCACTATGGGGCATACTACTGTGTGCAGGGGCCACTATGGGACATACTACTGTGTGCAGGGGCCACTATGGGACATACTACTATGTACTGGGGCCACTATGGGGCATAATACTATGTTCAGGGGCTACTATGGGGCATAATACTGTATGCAGGGACCACTATGGGGCATAATAGAGCTCGCAGGAATGCGACAGGGGGTCAGTCAGTCGAGGTCTTCAGTGTCGGTCAAGGGGGGGGGGCATGTCAAAAGTTCGCCACTGGGCCCTGCCATTCCTAGTAACACCACTGGTTGGGAGGTATTTTTTCAGATGGATTTCACCTCCAAATCCACCTGCTAAAAAACTCAGTGTGAACATACCCTAAACCAGACAAGTGGCTTGTAGATAACCTTAAATCAATGACATTGTACAGAATAGATGAAACATTCTGCATATCCCTGGTGACTTACAATACTACTTTTTGTCATCTTCTGTAACAGTCACCATAGACCGGTTATGACTGTACAGTCTAGTGTGCACAAAGCCGTGAAATACTCTCAATACTCTTCCCATTACAGCAATCCTTTCCATGTACTACTTGTGACTTTTTAAGCCGCTCAAGAAATCATCACTGTTCTTAACAGGTCTCTCTGGGAATACATAAATATAGCTCAATATCAAGGTCTGTATATCCAGACAGTGCCTTCCTAGCCGCCATGGCTCTCTTGACCTCTACGGCCCCAGTGTTCAGGGACTCCGCAGTATTTTAATGGAGAGCGTGTAAGGAAATTATTTCCAGAGAACCCATTTAAGGTCCCTGGAAACTTTCTCCATATTTCCAGCCGCTTATTTATGGAAAGCCGATTGTACGGCCGCTAGTCAATGCCACTTCTCATCTCCACTTTGCCTTTTATTGTGAGTTACTTTGATCTTTAAGTCATTTATTTCTTGTTTTGATCCTGTCAAACAAAATATCGACATTGAGTCCGCCGAGCCTCCTCATGGTAACAATGCCATTTGTCATATGTCAAATTCTATTCCCGTTTTCCTTTGAAATGGAGTTTTTTTTTACCTTCATATATTTGTTCGATTCGGGTTAAAAGCTTCATGTCTGGCCTTTATTAATTGAGAAGAATATGAAGATCTCTGTACTTTGCTATTAGCGTGTCTAGCTACTCGTGGATATAGAAGTCTATTAATTTCCACTTCTATTATTATTATTCATTATTATTTTTCAAGCAGCAAATTATTCCTAGGATTGAAAACTGAGAAAACAAAGCCAAAGAATGGCAACAATTGTCTGTGCGGCTCTTACATGTAATGCTTCAGAAAGTAGCATGAAGAATGAAATGAATGAAAGTTTTCAATATATACTAGAATATATTAGGGGACTGCTAACATGTAATGTAGTCTCAGAAAATTATTAATATTTTTCTAATTTATTGTATGTTTTTTTTTTTTATAAAATTTGGTGTTGTGTATATATATATATATATATATATATATATATATATATATGTAGATAGATAGATAGATAGATAGATAGATAGATAGATAGATAGATTAATCTGGGGTCTATGAAGGCCATGTTGTCATCCTGAACTTTTTGACAAGTTCCTCAAATCTTACCTCTGCGATCTGGCGTTTGTCTGACCATAGCTGTCAGCCATTTATGAAGTTGGAAATGGAGGAAGACTTGGATCAGGCAGTGGTAATACAGGAGTCAGAGTGATGGATTGGCTCTGTGGTACGAGTGTCAAAACAGCATCCAGATGAATACCAGGATCTAAGGTTTCCTGGCAAAACATTGCCTAGAACATGGCACTTATATCACCGACTTGCCCTCCTCCCACAGCACATCCTGGTGTTGTCTCTTCCATAGGTACGAATAGGTCATTAATATCAGAATAGCGAGGGTCCAACACCTACGTACACAACAAAAGGAGCCAGAAGCAAATAGGTCTGTTCTCCACCGATCTATTGTTCACAGCTGCTCATACACAGAGAATGGAGCAGGAAGCAGACAGCTCTGTTCTATGTGTAGGGGCCAGACCAGGTACTGCAATCAGCTCCTCTATACTTGACTGGTAACTAATGCCTGGTTCACATCTGTGTTTGGTAATCCGTTCGGAGAGTCCACATGGGAACCCCCCCGAATGGACTACCGAACACACTGGCAAGCGGTGTGCAGTGAAAGTATAATGGGGTCCATGTGCTTTCCACGCACTGCCCGCACCAATCATGCGGACAGGAAAGTAGATCACGATTTTGTGGTTGTGCTGTCTGCTCCATGCTCCATTCTCTATGTGTCAGCTGGGGGTGCTGAGTGTTGTAACCCATTCATTGTGATATTGATGGCCTATCATTAGGATAGGTCATAAATATTTTTAGACTGGAAAATCATTTTAGGCCGGGGCCCCACGTGGCATAAACACTGCGGGAAAAATTGCAGCAATTTACAATAAGGGAAAAGTGGATGGGATTCTAGTGAATCCCATGCATGCTGCTTTGCGGTAAAAACCGTGCTGTTGATACAACACGATTTCCAAAATTGGAAATTGCAGGATGTCAATTATTTCTATGATGGCGATTTCCCCATAGGTATAATTGAAACTAAAAGTCCGTAGAGGCAACCTCTGTGAACGTTCTGTCTAAATTTTTATTAAAGATTAATTGAAGAAAACATACAAGAGAGTGTATAAAAAAAAAATAAACAGCAAAACAGTAAGTTGTATGGTAAAACCTGCAAAACAGGTTGGTACACGCATAGGCGTTTCGTTGAACGCATCGCTGACATGGCGGCAATAACATAGCAACTTAATAATAACAAAGTAACAACACAAGAAAAGGTAAAGGGGGAAAACAAGAAAAGGGTGGACCAACCTGCTGGAGCATATACAGTAGAGCGAATGGCTGGAATAATGTGGAGATGATGGACAGACGTTCAGCGAGGGACGGGATGCAAGAGGATTTCCAATGGCGAGAAATTAATAACAGAGCAGCAGGAAGAAAATGACATGTAAGGGACCGAAAGTGAGGGGAGATGTGAATCCCAAGTAAGAAAAGAGCCAAAGGGGCAGACAGTAAAATTTGCAGCATATGTAGCTACTGAGTACATAAGGCTAAGTTCACACAGGAGTTTTTATGGTTAGGATTTTGACGTGGAATCCGCGTCAAAATGCTTCTCAAGAGTACCGCCTTCCATTCACTTCAATGGGAGCCGGTCATTTCCTTTTTCCACAAGCGTTTTTTTCCCCGCATGCGGAAAAAAAGAAGAGACACGCCCTTTCTTCAGGCGGATTCTGTGGCTGATTCAGAGGATTACAAACGACTCTATGGTGAGGCGGTTTTTGGAGGCGGATTTTGACACGGATCCGCGTCAAATTCCAGCCCAAAAAACACCTTGTAAACTTATCCTTACACTTCTCAGATAGGTAAAAAAAAATTCTGTAAGGGAGTGTTCACACTACCGTCAGTGTCCGACAGGTAGTGTCCGCTGCTAGTGTCCGTTCAAAATCTCGCACAGACATTAGCGGAGGACACTAGCTGTGTCCGTGACATTTTTCATTCATTTAAATGGCGATCGGGTGCGTTCTTTTGCACTCCGTGCCTGTCCTTAAGTGTCCGTTCCTAAAGATGTCCAACTTTTCAAGCAGACCGCAAAACCCGACATGTAGGTTTTTTCTGTCCGTTGGAGAAGTCGGACATCTTTACGAACGGACACTTAAGGACAGGCACGGAGTGCAAAAGAACGCACCCGATCGCCATTTAAATGAATGAAAAATGTCACGGACACAGCTAGTGTCCTCCGCTAATGTCTGTGCGAGATTTTGAACAGACACTAGGAGCGGACACTACCTGTCGGACAATGACGGTAGTGTGAACGCCCCCTAACTTAACCATATGTGGGTTCTTTGCCACAGTAATGTTACCATGTGTGATCAGCGCTTTACTTTTTGGCTAGAAATCCTCCCACTATCTCTCCCCCATTATAACATCTTATAGATGCCCTGATTTAGTGAAGTGGCTTTTAAGAGTGATCTTAAAGCTCGGTGTCTTTGATCTGATATAGCTCTCAAATCTTCTCCATTTATCTCTAGTGCTTCCCAATTTGACCCATGATTGATGCCCGGTACCATTGAAGTCAGATACTTTCCTCATATTTCCCTCAGACGCACGGTACTGATATATTGCTTGGCGGACAAGTAATGACTCTATATTGGTTTAATTTGGTATACAATCCAATAGGACCCATATACGCATGTTTTCTTCCAAGGTAATCCACTGATAAGAACCAATTAACTCGGCCATTCTCCTCCACTAATGGACTGAATGTATTGGCGTCACGGATTTCAGGCCTCCATTACTGTATCCCTCAGGCTATTAGGCACATTCAGTCTCATCTCTTAGATGTCTGTATTTTTTCCACCTTTCAGTAGCACATGCAATATACAAGTATATAATGACGGCTCTTATTTTGTTTGATAACCGCGTGTGATATTATTTCGGATTTGTCTGGGACGGGTTGTACGGTACTTTTGTACATATTGAATTTGTAGGTTAGGTGATAGCACTGCCTGTGACCCCATTCCCCATATCATTTCCATTCAATGTAGTTATGAAACACATTACATCCATTATATTGTGCTTTAATGCAGATTTTTGGATTAAAGTTGGCACAGAAAATTTACAAAAAATATGCCACATATGAACATGACCTTAGAGGGCATGCACATGGACCCCAAAAACTACCTCTGCTGCTTGTCCTTCTGAATAGGGGTGTTATTTCATGCAGAAAACAGAATTATATTCCGACATTGAGGCATTGCCTATGACACTATCTGACCATATGGTGAAACTATATGGCCATATGGTGGAGCTCAGCCTGTGATACCGTACTTGTAGTGCCCTGATCGCCCCTGTATCCTGCTCAGGATGTGAAAAATTAAAGACCCCTGTAAAGGAAAGCCAAGTTCTAGGGACAACCTTGGCCAAACCTTGCTAATGGTAATTGTTTTCAGTTTTTTAATAATATGTTTTAATATTGGTGAAGGTCCTACTTGCACCACCAATACCGATCAGATGTTAGAAGGGCCTTGAGCTGGGTTCTGGTTGTTTCAGAACAGTGCCCTCCATTCTTTAGTGGCTGTGTGTGGTACTACATGTATCCTTGTTCCATTTACTTGAATGGACAGAGCTGCAGTAATTCGCACAGCACCGTGTCTGGCAAACACACAGCTCATCCATTCAAGGCTGCTCAGACGTTGGACTTTCACCAATCAATAAGCCCCTTTGGCTATCTTTACATATATTACACACAACGTGCACCAAGTAGTTAAAATACCCCCTCCCCAAAACATGTTCCTGTAATATTTTTTACATGCAAAAATCCTCATACCCTGAGCTCACTTCTTCTTTTATTAAGGTCAGAATTATACTACATACAGTATATTGAACGAGACAGATCTGGCTCGCCAACTGCAAAGGGCCTAGGATATAGCAGATGTAGAACAGAATAAAGGGGAGTATCACTGGGAAGTTATGCAGTTCAGGAAAAAAAAACCCAGTAATCTTAATTTTAAGTGACATGAAGGTCACCAAGTAGTGCAGGAATATAGCAGAGAATGCTAGTGCATGACTCCAAAGGGAAAACCTAATGGAGAACATTTATTAAGACTGGTGTATTGTATGCCAGTCTTAATAAACAGCCCAACTGACATAGAGAAAGGGAAGGGCTTCAGCTTCTTCATAGGTCTGTGGGACGCCTCGACGCCAGAATGGAAATCTACGCTAGGTAGGAACTGCTCAATTCAAGGCTTCCCTGCATCACAGAATGTGACGGGCAAGGCACGGATTGGAGCTTGACGCACACCTTTGGAGCAAGAAAGGGCCTTGTGCTAAACATGCGCTTCAATATACACCAGTTTTATGGCATAGAGGGAATGATGGTGGTATTCTCCTTAAGAAGCAATATCTTTTTCATATAGTAAGCTCCATACTAGCTGCAGTTTAAGGGGGCATTAACACAGAGTAAAGTGGTGCTGATTCTGCCACGATAACTCACGGCGCTGATAAAAAGACTCCCATTGACTTCAATAGGTTCCGTTTAACGCACGTAACACATTGAAATCGATGGGTTAAAAAGCCTCCAATCCACTTTTCTGTGATTGTTAGGCCCCGTTCCCACGGAGTAACGCGCCGCTCATTCTGCTGGCTTACGCACGCTACTCATTGAAATCAATGCGAGGCTTTTTAACCCATTGATTTCAATGTGTAGCGTGCGTAAGCCAGCATCCATTGAAGTCAATGGGATCTGTTTTGAAGTGCCACGCTCTGACACGTGTTTACGTGTCAGAATGAGCGGTGCGTTACTCCATGGGAACGAGGCTTAAAACGCGTTTGTTTTCCGGGGCATTTCCACCGTGAGCAAACTGCAGCATTTAGACCATGTGGGCCTTAAAGTGTACCCGTCGCCATATCTGCAAAGCCCAATGACATAGGGTCATCGCCGTCACCCTGAGCATTTTGGTGTTTTCTTTATCCTACCCCTTATTACATAGCAGCAGCTCCCTCTTGCAACAAACCTAAATTCTCACCCACTGGATGTTCTAAAAAAATGTTCCCCCATTCACTGACAAGGAGCAGAAATCATAAACAAGTTGAGAGTTGAGTCTTCAGCCATGTGTGTGATACACTAATGCTCCGAACTACGCAAATCCAGTCGTGTCAGCAAATCTTAGATTTGGCTCCGTGTGCTCTCCATATGTAGTACCTTATCTATACTGTTGCTTATTATATTTGGCTTCCAGATCTACCTGATACCCTATAATCTCCTAGTCTTAGTGCTTACTGGGCTCTTACTTAATATCATGTTGACAAGACTTCTGGGCTTAATCCGCCGTTGCGGTATTATACTATGAATTCACCATTATGGGATTTGTTCACCTTCACTACTGAAATCGCTTCTGAAAACTTAAGAAACCTCTTACATTCCACTTGTTGTTTGCTGAGCTGACAATAGCCCGGAGCTGGGAACTATCAGAGCTTAGAGTTGTTTCTTCTGTCACTGGGCAGAAAAAGTAAGAGCTGCCAGAAAGCCGGGGTGTTCGCGAACTTTCTCCAGCGAGATGCTGAGCCGTATTATACTAATTGCTGTCACCGAGGATAGGTGCTCTGGAAGCCAACCAAATGGAACAGCTGCCTACCCTGCAGGTGCAACCAATGGTCTAGACACCTCAACCCCCTACAGTCGTAGAAACTTATTTTTGGCCCAGTCTCATGCTTTGCAGAGGAGAAGAGCAGCATGACTTTCCAGCAAGGGTGGGACAAGCTCTGTTGGTGCCAAAGTAGGAGTTTCAAGTTGCACCCAAAACCCTCTGTCATGAAATTTCAGCATGACAGCTGTTGGATGGAAAATTGTTTAGCAAAGAGATATGAGCTCCGATTCACCCTGTCACATTTAGCCTCAGACTGGTGTTGTATATTGGACCTCCAGATTTTATTTTACTGGTGGACCCTAGGTCACTGGGCATATTTGATTCTGCTCAACGTGCATGTAATGTCAATGCATATAACATTTCCTCTCCTATATTGTAGATCCATATAAATCCATAAATTGTACTCCTTCCTCCATTAATACCTACTCTACCGTGTTCCTGACCTGTTCTTTGAGCAATACCCCATTACAAAGTAATAGTCTGTGGTGCCCAAAGTCTATGTTGCCCCCCCAATCCCTGTATGAAGATTGCAAAGTCCAGTACATAGATGGGTAGGGTTGAGCGATCGTGTTCGGAAAAGATCAGATTCCAATCGGCGATTGAGAAAATTTTGCGATCGGAATTCTGAACACAATCTTTTTAGGTGGGATCGAGATCGGTGATTATTTCAAACAATGCTTTGCTAATAGCCAAGCATTGTTAGAAAAGCTAATAATGTTAGCCTTCACACTGAGTGTATGCTCAGTGTGAAGTCTCCGCTGTGGTTCCATAGGAATGAATGGAAGCAGCCGGCACACAGTCATAACCCCCTGCGCACCGGCTGCATCCATTCATTCTAATGGGAGACTAGCTAACATCTCTATTAGCTACTTACCTGCAGAGATGGTTGGTCCGGTGCCCGGTGTTCTCGTTCTTCTTTGACTCGCTGCCCCCGCCTCCCAGGTTAGTGTTAAAGAGCTAGGAAGAAGGTGGGGCTTGTGGCTTAGGAGAGTGTGGGCGGGTACAGGACGGGGAGACGTGATGTCTTCCCTCCCAGTACCCGCCCACACTCTCCTAACCTGGGAGGCAGGGGGTAGCGAGGCGAAGAAGAACGAGAACACCGGGCACCGGTCCAGCCATCTCTGCAGGTAAGTGGACACCAGGGGGGGACTAAGTAGCTAGAGGATTAAAAAAAATTCCTCTGGCTACTTAGTGATTAAAAAAAAAATCACTACACAGCGTGAATTCTAACAAAGCGTTCAATTGTTAGATTCCATGCTGTATAGTGAATAGGATTGTTTTTAATATCCGATCTCCGATTAGTAAAAAAATCCCATTGACTTGCATTGGGATCGAGATTGGGTTCGAACGAAAAATGATCGGAAAACGGATTTCAAAATCGATCCTAAATAGTCAAGATCGGCTCAACCCTATAGATGGGCATCTCAACCGGCCTATGTGTCCATATAATAAACTGTAACAGGAAAAATATCTTTGTACCATGTTAGCCAGTGGATATGAAATATAAAAAATTAAGAGTTTGTTAATCTGCCCAGTTTATTATAAAAAATTAAGTCTTCAGTAGTTGATACCTTTTTTTAATGACTAACTAAAATGATGACAGATTACAAGCTTTTGAGGCTCTAGGTATGAGAAAGAGGCCTAGAGCCTCGAAAGCTTTGCAGATTAACAAACTTTCCAGTCTATTATAATTTAGATGGATTGGCTTTTCTGAGATGACATCCTGGTACAGAGGCCGGCCGGCCAGTATCCTCTCTCTCCGGGTCCCACCTTCTCCACACTCCTTCAGGTCCTCCATTGCCAGTCATCTTGCTGTTGCTTGAGGCCTTCTTCAGTATCTGTACGTATTCTCTGCTCACAGAGATAACAAAACACTGATCTAAGGGCTCGTTCACACGGTGTAACGACCCGCGAGCTTTGGCACGTGTACGCCACGTGACCCTTTGCGTGCCGTACACGCTCCCATTCATTTCAATGGGAGTGGGGATCATATGCGCCGCGCTAGTTTGCGGCCGTGAATAAATGCACGACCGCAAACTAGCGCGGCGCATACGATCCCCGCTCCCATTGAACTCAATGGGAGCGTGTACGGCACGCAAAGGGTCACGCAGCGTACACGTGCCAAATCTCGCGGGACGTTACACCGTGTGAATGCACCCTAAGACAGTAGTCAGTCAGTGGGCTACTAACAGGCCCCCTAAGGGATGAAACCGCCTCAAGTAAGGCCTACAAACCTACCTACTACTGTAATAATATATATCTCGGGATCAGTTCTGGAATTTGCAAATGGGTACTAATTGTGTGTAGGGGTACAGTGAGTTCCCTTAATTTTACTGGTGGACCCTAGGCACGCCAGTCTCACCCAGAGTAAATACTGCAATGTGCTTTTTTTCCACGCACAAAATCTGGACAGAATATCTGCTGTGCATCTGCTCCACGTGGATGTTGCCTTAGGGGGAGTTCACACGGTGTAAAGTGGCGCGCAATCTGGCACATATACGCGTGTCAGCAGTTTGCGCGCTCAAAAAGATCCCATTGATTTCAATGGGAGTTACGATTGTATATGGCGCGTAATTTTGTGCCCGTAATTTTTTTAATCAATGGGATCTTTTTGAGCGCGCAAACTGCTGACACGCGTATACGTGCCAGATTGGGTGCCACTTTACACCGTGTGAACTCCCCCTTAGGTAAAAATTTTTTAATAGGTTGACAAGACCAGTAGGTTTACTGTACTGTAGATGTCGTGGCCTAAGAGAGTGGAGTCCCAGAATTCCCAATTCCTGTCCATTTTTGACAGTAGAGTGTCATCCATTTCACATCCATTTGCATGGGTCTTTACAGACAAAGGACAGTACCTACCATGTGCCGTATATAATACTGGTGCCTTTGTATGTGGCAGGGGGCCTTTGTGCCTCTAGGCACCAGGGTTTGGGCGCAACTACTACCTCTGCACCACCTGCTGTGAAATATGAGATTATGGGAAATAATATTCCGATTTTCATTCATTTTCATACCATCTATAAATTATATCATTCACAGATGATCCTTTGCTTAGCCTAATAGTTGTAATGATGTTAATATAACGGGTATACATGTGTCGGTGTAGGTCCATGTGCTATACCTTGGCAAGTGTCCAGCTGGGCAATTCTTTGTGCACCCCCCCCAGCGGGCTCCCCTCACTCCCACAGAAAAGATTATGAATGCCAAAGTAAAAATAAAACTAGTGTCGTACTAGCCAACAATTCTACCATGTGTTGAATCCGTCTTGCTGGCTTTTATTGCGTAAATTCCTCAGCTCTCATACGGCCGGTTACCATGGCATCCCGAATTCAGACGTTGACAAGTTTACAGTGAAATTATCTTGACTTTTTTTTTTTCGTCTTCAATAAAATTGCAGGTTTTTTTTGTTAAAAAAGGAATCTAGAATGAAAATGATTGTTTGTCAGTTGTGAGTTATAATTTAGTGCTATGACAAAGTATTCTTAAAACATCAATATACCAAGACTGCTAAATCCGTGTCCCCCAGCGCCAAACAATGACCCTCTAGCACATTGGCATGCCAAAGGCAATAAAGCTAAGCCGTATTTTCCCTCTTTGGGATTATGGGGGCGTCTTAGAGCCAATGACACTCATGAAATTTTAAGATTTAATATACACAAAAGGTACAGTGCTTAGAAAAAGATATAATAAAAAGAGATGTACACATAAGCAAACAGTTTACAAAATAAAAGTAGTTGGCATAAAGAAGCAGACCTCTTACTAAGCCTGGCTGTGGAGATTGCAGAGGAATTGGACAGAGGACAAACTTGGTTAAATCTCCATGTTTTAGAGAAGTGAATGGGATGTGTTTTGAAGCGCTTGTGTATACGTGTCTGAATGAGTGGAGCGTAAACGCCATGTGAAGGGGCCCTTAGCGTTCTCTGACCATATTCCTGTACGTAGTCTGTTATACCACATGAATTATGACATTTTTATGACAGTATAAGAGAGCCTGCACACGGAGTTTACACTCACTCATTCTGAATGTAAAACTTGTTCAGAGTAAGCGGCGTAAAAAACAGATCCCATTGACTTGAATGGGTGCCGGCATACGCACGCTCCCCATTGAAATCAATGTTAGGCATTTTTACCTATTGCATTCAATGTGATACGTGCGTATTTTTGCGTTGATTCTGGCCCGGAATCCGCATCAGAATCAGCGTGGAAAAAAAGCCTCCCATTGACTTCAATTGGTTCCATTTTCCACGCGGAACCCATTAAAATCACTGGGAGGCTTATTTTCCCCATTGATTTCAATGGGTTCCGTGCAGAAAACGGAACCCATTGAAGTCAATGGGAGGCGTTTTTTTCCACACTGATTCTGATGCGGATTCTGGGCCAGAATCGACGCCAAAATACTCTGCGTGAATGGACCCTCAGATTGTTGGAAGTAGTGATGGTGTCTAGTATGACCACACACAATGGCCCTTGGTTCTTTGCATTAGCTTGCAAATGAGTACGATTATTTACATGTGAATGAATATTCTGGACATAATTAGTTCCGGCTTCTTGGGATGTATAACAAGATTTAAACTAACATACACAGTAGACATAGTCAAACTACCTGTAATAACAATGGACAAAATCTATAACTACAACAGACTATACACATATATACATTTTCAAATGTGTGTGTCAGTATATTCTGCATTGCATTCTGTTCCTCAGGTGGCTATAGCTTATTTGAAGAGGCCTGAGACTTTCTGTTTTCTGTAGGCGTTTGCTTTGCAGCAGTCGCCACCTTACATCACAGTGATGATCACAACTGTCACGTATAGCAGTCACAATGGAGGATTTTACAACTTATCTACTCCCCCTATGAGCAGTGACCTCTGCCTGGGTCACAGAGCATGCCTAGAAAACCCTCCCATGCAAGTGACTAGGGCCTGCTCCAGACCATTGTGTCTATAGTCCATGGTCTACTCCCAGAAAATAGGAAGTCATGTGCTATTTTAGGCTTAGTGGCAAGAGTTAAGATTGCAAGATTTTTAGGATTTTTTTTTTTACATATATAAATTTTTTTAAAAAACATCACTGAAAATTCTTAAAAAAATATAACAAATTTATTGAAACAATAGGTCATTTCCTGGCAACGTTTTACCTTTAGGGTGATACTAGTTGGCCTTCACCGCCTTTGGTATTAGTAGCGGTCTGGATACAATACTGCACGGTGTCTTATGGGCTTTCTTATACAATTTAGTAGAGAATCAAAGTGTGGTTTGTGTGAATCTCTGAAGAATGTGGACACAAGCGTCTTGTGAGAAGTTCATCAGGCCAGGATACAATGTGCAGCTGCAGTTAGCTGCGGATCTACAACATCACTAGCGGCCGGCCATATAATGCAGACATTCATACAATGGCGGCGCAGCATTCTTCATGGCCGCATTCACAAAAGCCTCTTTGTCTTTTTAGTGTCTTGGGAAGATGAATCAAAGTTTTGGCTTTTTCTTTAATTAACCGTTTCTCCTCTGCAGACATTCAGAGATAGGGATATATTGAGAAAAAAAAATTATATATATATATATATATATATATATTGGTTGGTTGCCTTATTGTGCCAGATGTAAAGACGTTTCATGTCGAGTTGAAAGTTCACCCTGAGCTTTTGTCCTCGGCTCAGAGTCTTCTTTGGCTTTGAAAGCTTCCCCGTTGCGTTGCTGAATAGGCTTGCTGACAGGAAGCACGGTGAGCTGAAAAATGGCCATGTTTTTCTTAATATTTCCTGAAATATATAAAGCCGCTTTCATCTTGAGCGTATTGGTGTATTTTTGATATAATGACTAGAGATGAGCGAACAGTGTTCTATCGAACACATGTTCGATCGGATATCAGGGTGTTCGCCATGTTCGAATCGAATCGAACACCACGTGGTAAAGTGCGCCAAAATTCGATTCCCCTCCCACCTTCCCTGGCGCCTTTTTTGCACCAATAACAGCGCAGGGGAGGTGGGACAGGAACTACGACACTGGGGGCATTGAAAAAAATTGGAAAAAGTCATTGGCTGCCGAAATCAGGTGACCTCCATTTTAGACGAATAGTGGATTTCAAATCCGGGTCATATGAGAATGTGAACTTTGTGACTATGAGACAGGGATAGCTGTACAGGCAGGGATAGCTAGGGATAACCTTTATTTAGGGGGGAATGTTATTAAAAATAACTTTTTGGGGCTCTATCGGGTGTGTAATTGTGATTTTTGTGAGATAAACTTTTTCCCATAGGGATGCATTGGCCAGCGCTGATTGGCCGAATTCCGTACTCTGGCCAATCAGTGCTGGCCAATGCATTCTATTAGCTTGATGAAGCAGAGTGTGCACAAGGGTTCAAGCGCACCCTCGGCTCTGATGTAGCAGAGCCGAGGCAGCACAAGGGTTCAAGCGCACCCTCGGCTCTGATGTAGGAGAGCCGAGGGTGCACTTGAACCCTTGTGCACCCTCAGCTCTGCTACATCAGAGCCGAGGGTGCGCTTGAACCCTTGTGCACACTCTGCTTCATCAAGCTAATAGAATGCATTGGCCAGCGCTGATTGGCCAATGTATTCTATTAGCCTGATGAAGTAGAGCTGAATGTGTGTGCTAAGCACACACATTCAGCTCTACTTCATCGGGCTAATAGAATGCATTGGCCAGCGCTGTTTGGCCAGAGTACGGAACTCGACCAATCAGCGCTGGCTCTGCTGGAGGAGGCGGAGTCTAAGATCGCTCCACACCAGTCTCCATTCAGGTCCGACCTTAGACTCCGCCTCCTCCGGCAGAGCCAGCGCTGATTGGCCGAAGGCTGGCCAATGCATTCCTATGCGAATGCAGAGACTTAGCAGTGCTGAGTCAGTTTTGCTCAACTACACATCTGATGCACACTCGGCACTGCTACATCAGATGTAGCAATCTGATGTAGCAGAGCCGAGGGTGCACTAGAACCCCTGTGCAAACTCAGTTCACGCTAATAGAATGCATTGGCCAGCGCTGATTGGCCAATGCATTCTATTAGCCCGATGAAGTAGAGCTGAATGTGTGTGCTAAGCACACACATTCAGCACTGCTTCATCAAGCCAATACAATGCATTAGCCAGTGCTGATTGGCCAGAGTACGGAATTCGGCCAATCAGCGCTGGCTCTGCTGGAGGAGGCGGAGTCTAAGGTCGGACCTGAATGGAGACTGGTGTGGAGCGATCTTAGACTCCGCCTCCTCCAGCAGAGCCAGCGCTGATTGGTCGAGTTCCGTACTCTGGCCAATCAGCGCTGGCCAATGCATTCTATTAGCCCGATGAAGTAGAGCTGAATGTGTGTGCTTAGCACACACATTCAGCTCTACTTCATCAGGCTAATAGAATACATTGGCCAATCAGCGCTGGCCAATGCATTCTATTAGCTTGATGAAGCAGAGTGTGCACAAGGGTTCAAGCGCACCCTCGGCTCTGATGTAGCAGAGCTGAGGGTGCACAAGGGTTCAAGTGCACCCTCGGCTCTCCTACATCAGAGCCGAGGGTGCGCTTGAACCCTTGTGCACACTCTGCTTCATCAAGCTAATAGAATGCATTGGCCAGCACTGATTGGCCAGAGTACGGAATTCGGCCAATCAGCGCTGGCCAATGCATTCTATTAGCCCGATGAAGTAGAGCTGAATGTGTGTGCTAAGCACACACATTCAGCACTGCTTCATCACGCCAATACAATGCATTAGCCAGTGCTGATTGGCCAGAGTACGGAATTCGGCCAATCAGCGCTGGCTCTGCTGGAGGAGGCGGAGTCTAAGATCGCTCCACACCAGTCTCCATTCAGGTCCGACCTTAGACTCCGCCTCCTCCAGCAGAGCCAGCGCTGATTGGTCGAGTTCCGTACTCTGGCCAATCAGCGCTGGCCAATGCATTCTATTAGCCCGATGAAGTAGAGCTGAATGTGTGTGCTTAGCACACACATTCAGCTCTACTTCATCGGGCTAATAGAATGCATTGGCCAGCGCTGATTGGCCGAATTCCGTACTCTGGCCAATCAGCACTGGCTAATGCATTGTATTGGCTTGATGAAGCAGTGCTGAATGTGTGTGCTTAGCACACACATTCAGCTCTACTTCATCGGGCTAATAGAATGCATTGGCCAATCAGCGCTGGCCAATGCATTCTATTAGCGTGAACTGAGTTTGCACAGGGGTTCTAGTGCACCCTCGGCTCTGCTACATCAGATTGCTACATCTGATGTAGCAGTGCCGAGTGTGCATCAGATGTGTAGTTGAGCAAAACTGACTCAGCACTGCTAAGTCTGCATTCGCATAGGAATGCATTGGCCAGCCTTCGGCCAATCAGCGCTGGCTCTGCCGGAGGAGGCGGAGTCTAAGGTCGGACCTGAATGGAGACTGGTGTGGAGCTATCTTAGACTCCGCCTCCTCCAGCAGAGCCAGCGCTGATTGGTCGAGTTCCGTACTCTGGCCAATCAGCACTGGCCAATGCATTTCTATGGGGAAAAGTTAGCTTGCGAAAATCGCAAACTGACAGGGATTTCCATGAAATAAAGTGACTTTTATGCCCCCAGACATGCTTCCCCTGCTGTCCCAGTGTCATTCCAGGGTGTTGGTATCATTTCCTGGGGTGTCATAGTGGACTTGGTGACCCTCCAGACACGAATTTGGGTTTCCCCCTTAACGAGTTTATGTTCCCCATAGACTATAATGGGGTTCGAAACCCATTCGAACACTCGAACAGTGAGCGGCTGTTCGAATCGAATTTCGAACCTCGAACATTTTAGTGTTCGCTCATCTCTAATAATGACCCAAGTTTTCAAGATATCTCTGGGGGGTTCCAGCTTTGGCTCTCCATCTTGGATACTACAGATATTTCATTGATATGTGATATTTTCGGAATCCTCCTTACAGACCTTCTCTACGTGTGGGAAAAATGACAATTTATGCGGCACTTTGTATTTCTAACGCTATATGGGCAATTTAAAGGGAACGTGTCATCAATTACTAGAGATGAGCGAACAGTGTTCTATCGAACACATGTTCGATCGGATATCAGGGTGTTCGCCATGTTCGAATCGAATCGAACACCACGTGGTAAAGTGCGCCAAAATTCGATTCCCCTCCCACCTTCCCTGGCGCCTTTTTTGCACCAATAACAGCGCAGGGGAGGTGGGACAGGAACTACGACACTGGGGGCATTGAAAAAAATTGGAAAAAGTCATTGGCTGCCGAAATCAGGTGACCTCCATTTTAGACGAATAGTGGATTTCAAATCCGGGTCATATGAGAATGTGAACTTTGTGACTATGAGACAGGGATAGCTGTACAGGCAGGGATAGCTAGGGATAACCTTTATTTAGGGGGGAATGTTATTAAAAATAACTTTTTGGGGCTCTATCGGGTGTGTAATTGTGATTTTTGTGAGATAAACTTTTTCCCATAGGGATGCATTGGCCAGCGCTGATTGGCCGAATTCCGTACTCTGGCCAATCAGCGCTGGCCAATGCATTCTATTAGCTTGATGAAGCAGAGTGTGCACAAGGGTTCAAGCGCACCCTCGGCTCTGATGTAGCAGAGCCGAGGCTGCACAAGGGTTCAAGCGCACCCTCGGCTCTGATGTAGGAGAGCCGAGGGTGCACTTGAACCCTTGTGCACCCTCAGCTCTGCTACATCAGAGCCGAGGGTGCGCTTGAACCCTTGTGCACACTCTGCTTCATCAAGCTAATAGAATGCATTGGCCAGCGCTGATTGGCCAATGTATTCTATTAGCCTGATGAAGTAGAGCTGAATGTGTGTGCTAAGCACACACATTCAGCTCTACTTCATCGGGCTAATAGAATGCATTGGCCAGCGCTGATTGGCCAGAGTACGGAACTCGACCAATCAGCGCTGGCTCTGCTGGAGGAGGCGGAGTCTAAGATCGCTCCACACCAGTCTCCATTCAGGTCCGACCTTAGACTCCGCCTCCTCCGGCAGAGCCAGCGCTGATTGGCCGAAGGCTGGCCAATGCATTCCTATGCGAATGCAGAGACTTAGCAGTGCTGAGTCAGTTTTGCTCAACTACACATCTGATGCACACTCGGCACTGCTACATCAGATGTAGCAATCTGATGTAGCAGAGCCGAGGGTGCACTAGAACCCCTGTGCAAACTCAGTTCACGCTAATAGAATGCATTGGCCAGCGCTGATTGGCCAATGCATTCTATTAGCCCGATGAAGTAGAGCTGAATGTGTGTGCTAAGCACACACATTCAGCACTGCTTCATCACGCCAATACAATGCATTAGCCAGTGCTGATTGGCCAGAGTACGGAATTCGGCCAATCAGCGCTGGCTCTGCTGGAGGAGGCGGAGTCTAAGGTCGGACCTGAATGGAGACTGGTGTGGAGCGATCTTAGACTCCGCCTCCTCCAGCAGAGCCAGCGCTGATTGGTCGAGTTCCGTACTCTGGCCAATCAGCGCTGGCCAATGCATTCTATTAGCCCGATGAAGTAGAGCTGAATGTGTGTGCTTAGCACACACATTCAGCACTGCTTCATCACGCCAATACAATGCATTAGCCAGTGCTGATTGGCCAGAGTACGGAATTCGGCCAATCAGCGCTGGCTCTGCCGGAGGAGGCGGAGTCTAAGGTCGGACCTGAATGGAGACTGGTGTGGAGCGATCTTAGACTCCGCCTCCTCCAGCAGAGCCAGCGCTGATTGGCCGAATTCCGTACTCTGGCCAATCAGCACTGGCTAATGCATTGTATTGGCGTGATGAAGCAGTGCTGAATGTGTGTGCTTAGCACACACATTCAGCTCTACTTCATCGGGCTAATAGAATGCATTGGCCAATCAGCGCTGGCCAATGCATTCTATTAGCGTGAACTGAGTTTGCACAGGGGTTCTAGTGCACCCTCGGCTCTGCTACATCAGATTGCTACATCTGATGTAGCAGTGCCGAGTGTGCATCAGATGTGTAGTTGAGCAAAACTGACTCAGCACTGCTAAGTCTGCATTCGCATAGGAATGCATTGGCCAGCCTTCGGCCAATCAGCGCTGGCTCTGCCGGAGGAGGCGGAGTCTAAGGTCGGACCTGAATGGAGACTGGTGTGGAGCGATCTTAGACTCCGCCTCCTCCAGCAGAGCCAGCGCTGATTGGTCGAGTTCCGTACTCTGGCCAATCAGCACTGGCCAATGCATTTCTATGGGGAAAAGTTAGCTTGCGAAAATCGCAAACTGACAGGGATTTCCATGAAATAAAGTGACTTTTATGCCCCCAGACATGCTTCCCCTGCTGTCTCAGTGTCATTCCAGGGTGTTGGTATCATTTCCTGGGGTGTCATAGTGGACTTGGTGACCCTCCAGACACGAATTTGGGTTTCCCCCTTAACGAGTTTATGTTCCCCATAGACTATAATGGGGTTCGAAACCCATTCGAACACTCGAACAGTGAGCGGCTGTTCGAATCGAATTTCGAACCTCGAACATTTTAGTGTTCGCTCATCTCTATCAATTACTTATTGCTTTTATGTTACACATAGCTTTTAAGAATTTTTTTTTACATTTTTCATGTATTATTTATACTTAAATCTTAGTTATTGTGGCCACTGTGTCACAATATTCTGATACTTCCTGCTCTGTATAGATCACTTCCAGCAGCCATCACATTATCAAAAATAAATGGGCAAAAATAAAAGGCAAACGCAAAAATAAAAATAAATCCGTGTGTCAAAAATTATTTGAATAACCTGAGCGAAAAAAAAGGTACTGTATGTACAAGGAAAACAGAACATGTGTCCAGTCCTGAACCATGAAAATAGTTTGGTGCTGAAGTGGTTAAGGAGGACCTGTCACCAGATCTGAAAAGCCCAGTGACAATTGTTACCTGATAGGCGCTGTCACCCTGAGTATTTTGATGTCTTGTTTATACAAATCCATTCAGCCATTCCAAAGATATAAGCCCTTTTAGGGTCCATTCACACAGAGTTTTTTGATGAGGATTTTGGCGCTGAATGCATGTCAGAATCCACGTGGAAAAATCGCCTCCCCATAGAGTTCTATGGGTTCCGCTAGCATAAACCATCACAATCAATGGGAGGCGGAAAATCCACATGGAATTGGCAAAAAGCGGGTGGAAAAAAGGCTAGCATTTTTTTCAAGGTCCATAAACTGTGCTGGAGGAAAAAAAACATTTCCTAATTCCTGAAGCAGATTTTTTGCTCGCCAAAATACTCAGTGTGAATGGATCCTAAGGTTAAGTTCACACAGAGTTTTTTGGTCAGGGTTTTGAGGCGAATACGGCCTGATCAAAAAGACGGCTCCCATTGAACTCAATGGGAGCCGCTTGGGTCTTCTTTCGAGGAGCCGTTTCTTACGGCTCCCGGAAAAAAGAAGCAAGGTGCTCATTCTTCAGTCCGTTTCACCTCGCGATTCGGCCTGAAGACACTCCCTCCTCTGGACTAGGTCCATTCATTGGGCCTAATCCGGAGCGGAGTGCGTGGCTGGATGCCGCTGCAGTGCACCGGCTTTCTGTCGCGGCTACCCAGTTTTTGGATCGGAACCTGAGGCGGCCTCCATCTCAGGTTCCAATCCAAAAGACCCCGTGTGAACTTACCCTAAGGCTGCCTTCACACGGAGTAATGCCGGGCTTGTAAAAATCCTCATTCACAGCCGTACATGCGAGCACTGCAGAAGGCTCCCGAACACTTTCCATTCACTTCAATAGGAGCGCTCGTAACGCCGGCTTTACGAACGCTTCCATTGAAGTGAATGGGCTGTGTTCGGGAGCCTTCCGCAGCGCTCGCGTGTACAGCTGTGAATGAGGATTTTTACAAGCCCGGCGTTACTCCGTGTGAAGGCAGCCTAAGTGTTGATGCAAAACAAGGTATATTAGCCATGTGGCAGTAACACTGTATGACATAAAACACAATGAGACCACAACCCAAGAGGAACCAGTGTTACCACCCACTTGGCTAGTATACCTTAATTTATATCAATGCTAAAATGGCTTATATCTTTGGAATGGCTGAACAGATTTGGATAAACAGAGCTCAGGGTCACAGTGCCTATCAGATTATATACAGTATATTATTGGGCTTTTCGGATCTGATGATGGGTCTACTTTAAGAATCTTCTGGACAACCCCTTTAAACCTTCATGCACATGCCAAAGCAAGATGCATGGGGCTGTATATAGGACACACAGAGTTCCTAATCGTTCCATATTACAGAACTGTATAATGGGGTTACAAGGGATCGTGCATCATGTTTTGCTCTTAACAACTGTGAGTAAAAATGTTCCCGGTGCCTATAGAAGTACAGTATGGGTCTATACATTACATACATTATACATTGTGGCTTCACACCACATAGATTTTAAGACGGTCACATGCATGAGGCCTGGTTTCCTAAAATAGAAGTGTAAGTTGTACCTGACAGATGGGATCCTTACTGGAAAAATGCCTACTCTTCATAAATGGCTGCACCCTGACAACCGCACCACTGCTGCCTGCACCTTGCTCAGTCATTTTTAGTAACTTCTGCAGTATAGTCGCATTGAAGTCGGGGCAGGTGTCATGGCAGTGATGGGGTTATGTAAATTTCTGTCTAAGCTAAGACTTCATGTTAATGAGAGGATGTTATTAGAATATGCCAGGATATGTTCATAGCAGATCCAGAAGGATGATGTCACCTATCATGGAGCACCGTGGAGATCTGACATCGCCTTGTCCTTGCATTGTATATAGCGAGGGCTCCCGTATGAATATTCTGATTCCTTCTGGATGATCATATCCTGCTGCAGATGTGTTTCATGGGAAGGACAGCTATTACCAACATATATAATCCCACTCAAGGTTAAATGCCGCCTACGCACTAGATTTTTTTTAATATGCTTAGAATTTGGCATGTTACAATACAGAACAAGAGGTGGCCTCTTTAGCGAAAGAATTGGCGTAGCAGATGATTTCGAGGATAATTTCCTTCTCTATTGTATTATACTTTGTTGTTTTATTGGGTATCAAGTGGGTGGAATAAAACGATACGTATAAAATCAGATGATAGGAATCATCAGCAGCAGAAGAAGAGTGTGCTGATCTTCAAGTAGGCAGTGCCCCATTTTACAATGTGGTTATGATAGTGTTAATAGGGATGCACGTGAAAGGGTCAAACTCATGATGAAAGTGGAAAGGGTAGTGGGAACCATGACGGCAGCAGGAGAGGAGTGTAATGATTTTGATGCAGTGAATAGTGACCTGTCCACTTGTCATTATCATATAAAGGCAGGTCTATAACAGGGATAATGATATTAAGGCAAGATTCCCGCAGATTCCACTTAAAATCAAGAGAAAAGTCCTACAAGTCTATGGGGTCCATGGGTTTCCGCTGGTAAACTGCTTTTTAAGAAAACAGGGTCTCCATCTGAACGATGGAGACTCGAAAGCTAGTGTGCACTTTGCGAAAGATGGAAAGAAAGTACAACCTTTAGTGTCTTAGATCATGAAAATAGTTACAACGACAGGTGAGTAGTGTGTTTATCTTGAAAGCAATGACCTGTTTTATGCAATTACATTAAAAAGGACCTACCGTCACCAACTCCAACTCTTTACATCCTCTAATAGACACTGATTTCAGCACAGTTGGAATTTTTTCTCTAGCCCTCACCAGTCCTGAGTAATTGGTACTGTTAATTTCAGCACCCAATATCCAAAGTAGGCTCTCTGCTGTCAGGTGGGTGGTCCTGGGCGGATAGTCATGGACTGCCCATCTAACATTTTAGAGCCTATTTAGCATACTGGAATTCTGAAATTAACAGAATTGATTATTCAGGAATGGTTAGGGGCTAGAGAAAAAAATTCAACAGCTCTGGAATCAGCAGATTGGTTGGAGTTGGAGGTGGTGAAAGTTTCCTTGTAAAGTAAGCAATAATGTAAAGTTAGTGAATAAGAAAACGATGTAGTCACTCAGCTCACTGAGTTGGTTACAGCAGCAGGGGAAGGGTGTGTTGATTCTGATTGTGTTTCTGTACGGATAAGATAATGATCAACTACGATCAGTCATCTATGGGACCATTTCCATCAATGATCTAGTCAGTAAAAGGAGACTAACTGCAGCAGAAGAGGAGTGTGCTGATCTTAGAGGAGGTAGTGACCTCTCAGCCTACGTAACTTTGATAGTTGGTATCATGAAGGTTGTGTGCAAGACAAAGGTGTAGCTAATCATATCATAGGATTCATTCCGACAGCAGAAGAGGAGTGTGCTGATCTTAGAGGAGGTAGTGACCTGTCTGCTTATGTGATTTTGTTAGTGAGGACACTGATGTATGTAACAAGGTTGGTATCATGAAGGTTGTGTGCAAGGCAAAGGTGTAGCTAATCATATCATGGAATTCATTCCGGCAGCAGAAGAGGAGTATGCTGATCTTAGAGGAGGTAGTGACTTGTCTGCTTATGTGATTTTGTTAGTGAGGATATGGTTACATGTAATAGGGTAGGTGTCATGAAGGTTGTGAGCGAGAAATGGGTGTAGCTAATAATATCATGGAAATCATGCCAGCAGCAGGTGCACAGTGTGTTGAGTTTAAAGGAAATAGTGACCTGTCCACTCATGTATTATATGCATATATGAATGTTTCTGACTGTAGTATTGTCCTATCGGAATTGTCATGCATAAAACCAAAGACTATTTGATATTAGTGTCACTTCCACATTGTATTTACTATCTCACTTTATATTTTGACTGAAAATTACAAGAGGTGCCTAGTGAGTGAGTCTTCCCTGCGCCTCTCCCTGTAGTGCCCCAGTGTGTCTTTACTGTGAGCCTGCACATCTCCAGACATAAGGGAATTGTTTAACTTTGTTATGTTTGGAATCGCTTCAGTTCGCAGTGGGAGCGATTGTAGACTAGAGGGAGTCTCGTACTCTTCATGGTCCTGTAAACTTCCTTTTAAGCTTTGACTAATGTATAACATTATAATAGTGTTTTAACTCGCTGCAAAAAGAGAGAAGGAATTCCAGACTGAATTGTATCTGTGATATACAAAAGTGACTGGGGTCATATTTCGGAGACGGGAGTAGCAGTGTGATATGCATGTGCGTTGTACTGCCCTATCCCCATACCCATCCCTTTCTGTATAGGGATCCCCAACCTGTCCCCTTTAAGAAATGTTCTGTGTATTTACCCCATGTGTAAATTTGGCTGATGTTGTACTTCCCCTGATATATTCAGCTGTCACCACCATGTTACAGAGCACATTACATCAACATTTTAAATTATTATGCAAATGAGGCGGATGGTGCACTGGGGGCGGGGCTTCAACTGCCTGGAGCACTGTGTTGGCTGCTCAGCCCTCAATCATCCCCTGCCATGGGAGTGGATCCTCCTACTGCTATGACATCACCCATCCTACTTAAGCATCAGGGAACTGAAGGCCCGCCCCAAGTGCACCAAGCCCTTTAACGTTGTTTTTCTCTAAATCTACAAAAGTGACATACATAACAAAAACATGTTTTTTATCGCTTTAATGGCATTGAAGCTTCTTTCATTCTGAGACAAATCGCCAGCATGGACAGAGGGTGCAATGATAACATTCTGGCTACCTGCTGCCACCACTAGAGGGAGCTTACTGCTTACTTATACATAATAATATGTATGCAGGAAGCTCATTAGCTCCTCTAGTGCAGGCAGGCAGCACTAAATAGCATAACACCCTGTTTATGTAGGGGATTTCAAGCTCTGTATTGAAGAAATGTTGGACATAAAGACACATAAACTCTTTATAAGCTTATTTTTTTACATTAATATTCTTCACTATGCAATTATATAATATTTAATCACCTTTTTGCTGCAGATCGTACATGTGAATTAAAGCTTGGGTGTATTTATCGCCACCATTAGACTTGATAATTGAAGGCGGAAACGTTAACCAAGGAATGTGAACATTTAATAGCTTCCACCTAATAATATATGTAATCTCTTCAACTATCAGGTGTAATCCGCTCAATAACTAATTCTATATAAGTGATACGATCTCTAAACAAGAGCTGTCAAAAACTTACTCTTGTATATTACTCAGTCCCTTCTCCCTAATCAGAGCACATGCAAACTCATCCAAGCCAAGTATACATGTGCGTGGGGGATTAGGAGGAATAGTTGTAAAGTGTAGCGGTCGGCCCATTAAGGAATGTATCATTACAAAATCACCTTTTTGAAAATCAGGTTGTTATCTTAAGCATATTTCTTGAGAATTTTTGATTTTTTTTTTAAAGAAAATTTCCATGTCAATATCTATATTTTAACAAAATCCTAAAATCCTGCAATTTTCACTCTGACTGCTAAACCTAATAATAGCCTATTACTTTGCAGAAGTCACGTTATTATCAGTACAGGCAGGATTACAATGACGGTATTCAGTATACCTATCTATTAAAGGATCCACCATTTACAATAGGTTATGTCACAACCTCCCTGACGTCTGCTCAGGTCACGGAACATATCTAGAAACTCCTCCTATAGACTTCAATGATCGTCTCTGGACTATTGTGACCATTGTGTCTCCGCTCCATGTGGCTGCTGTAAAGCAGATCTCTAAATGGCATTCACAGCAGCTCGGTCAAAATGGCCGCTCCATAAAAGTGTACAGAAATAGAAATAATAGAGCTATCTACTATGAGAAAGTAAAAAAAAAAATGGAAAAAAGTCGTATACATCAGTATCTGGTTTTAATTAGTAAAAAAATAATCTATGTGATGCATTCCCTTTAAGCCTCTCCACCGTCATTGTGCACATTAAAGGCGCCGTCTGACAATGTTCTCTGCTAGGTCACATTATACAGAACAGGTTTTTAACTGGCAAGGATTTTCTAACAATGCCCCTGTGTCTGGATATTGCTGTTACTTACTTTATATACCGTCCCCTGATGTTCTTTTGATTCTCTCTCAAACCATCAGGTATACAGTCATTTCTTCAGATTTTCTATGACTGGCAGACATCGTGCCATGTTCCATTAGTCGCTGTATTACGCCTTGTATAGCGGAGGACAAAGGCACCCTATAGTGAAATAAAGTGAACAACACAAACCCATCCATCTCTACCCCCCACCCAAACCCAAGCCCCTATTCCCTATAAGCAGAATAAAGTGCCATGGACCATAGAATGTTGTTCTTGTTGTACACGGGAAGTCCATTTGTCTGATCCGTTGGAAGACCAGAGGAATAGCAGAGCATAGCAGACAGACATGAGCGGAGTCGGAGGAGCCTGCCGGGTGTCTGTTTTTGGGCTTGCACCAGTTCCTGCCAGAGATTTGTGACTGATCCGCCTCTGGCGCAAATGTCAACGTGGTCTGAATGAGCCAAATAAAACTTGACATTTTTCCATGGCTTTCAATGGTTTTATTGTGTCCAAATCAGTAATAGCTGGCTCTTTCTCTTGCTATCATGTAACCCCCTGCGATAGGATTGTCTAGCGGACTGGCCCATATGTCTTGGCGATTTTTCTTTCGATACAAACATTGCAACCAAACGTACATTAATTGGGGATATCGGACAATACTATGTTTCTCATAAATTCTATTTGTTAAAGGGGTCCTTTGGCAGGTTCCCTTTAATTTATTTGAAATGGGTATTTTATTATACAGTATGCTAATGCTGAGTATTTTATTCATAAGCAGAATATGTGACTGAGCTTTAATTGCATGTTTTATTAATTTTTAGATACTGCTTTGTGTTTGCTTTGGGATACCTCACCTTGTGCCAAATAGCGAGAGTCTATATTTTTGACTATGGACAGTATTCTGCAGATTTTTCTGGGTAAGTACAAACCTCATTATATTCTTCTTTTTTTTTCTATTTCTTGATACGTTTTTCAAGTTGACCTTGAAAATCAAGGTTTGATAAAAATGAAAATCCAATTATTATAATGTAATGTATTATTGCTTCTATTTGTACAGTGAAGTTGATATCAAGTTGGATGACGCATTGAGGTGTTGTGCGCTGTTCAACCTTACTTTGACTTTCTGTTATTATTGAAGATGCTATGCTACCCTGATAGTTCACAAATCGCTCAGCGATCAACTGATTGACAAAGGTTTAGCTATCCGCTGATCTGGCCTTGTTTGACCCTACAACTTCCCCATAGAAGTCAACCACATGGACAAGTCAGGTCCATGTGAGCCAGGTCCACTTTCTAATGTAGAATACTCCATTCTGGCTTTTAAAGGGTTGGTTCCTAGTGGGGACCCTCTTCTGTTATAGATATATGCTATAATAGGACATACATATAGATCTTGGGTCTGTGAGATAACCCCTTTCACAGTGTTAGTACGGGCTAAAATGAAATATTAAAAGCTTATTCATCTTTCAAAATACATTTGATCTTATATTTTACATTAGTAGGAATTGCTCTTTGACTCTCCCATAAAGTACCTTCCCCAATGAGTTAGTGCTACATTTTAATAGTAAGTAGTATATTAGTAGTCTTCTTGAAGCTACAGACAGAGCAATTCATAACTCATGGGCCATGATTTGCTTCATAAAGCTAGAGACAGAGCAATCCATAACTCATGGGCCATGATCTGCTTCATAAAGCTAGAGACAGAGCAATCCATAACTCATGGGCCATGATCTGCTTCATAAAGCTAGAGACAGAGCAATCCATAACTCATGGGCCATGATCTGCTTCCATAACTCATGGGCCATGATCTGCTTCATAAAGCTAGAGACAGAGCAATCCATAACTCATGGGCCATGATCTGCTTCATAAAGCTAGAGACAGAGCAATCCATAACTCATGGGCCATGATCTGCTTCATAAAGCTAGAGACAGAGCAATCTATAACTAATGGGCCATGATCTGCTTCACAATGCTAGGGTTAGGATACTGGTATACATGGATGTAATATGGTGGCCAGATGGAATAAGCCAGGAGCAGTTAAGTACTGAAGAGTAGTAGTCCGGGTGCAGATTAAAGAGTAGATCACAAGGGTTATACAGCAAGGAGCAGAAATAGTCTGGGAAGGACAATTCTGAGAAGCAGAAGACTGGAACAAGTCACAATACTCGAGCAAAGGCTGACCTGCCACATGGGTATGAATAGGCCCAAACAGAAAACAAGTTGGTTTCACATTGGTACAGATTGGTCATTTTGTTAAAAGCAATTCCGAGGATGAACACTGCAGCCTCCAGTGGTGATGGGTGGAAATGCAACAGAGCGAAAGAAATAGCGGCCACTGGTGGTAGATTATCAAAATACACGGGATTCTGACAGAGACAGAGCAATCCATAACTCACGGGCCATGATCTTCTTCACAAAGCTAGAGACAGTGCAATCCATAACTCACGGGCCATGATCTGCTTCATAAAGCTGCAGACAGAGCAATCCATAACTCTTGCGCCATGATCTGCTTCATAAAGCTAGAGATGGAGCAATCCATAACTTACGGGACATGATCTGCTTCATAAAGCTAGAGACAGAGCAATCCATAATTCATGGCCCATGATTTGATTCATAAAGCTAGAAACAGAGCAATCCATACCTCAAGGTCCATGATCTGTATCATAAAGCTAGAGACAGAGCAATCCATAACTCACGGGTCATAATCTTCTTCATAAAAGGTACCAATGGGGCTTCCTTAGAACTTTTGGAATGCTGTTAGTTATTCTGAAAAAATTGTTAGCGCAGCGTATGATGAATTTTATACATTATGAGTAATGCTTAACTTACACATTTTTAGAATAGAGCGCACACCTGCTATTTTTAGTGACTAGAAGAAATAGAAGAAATATTTCAAGGGAATACTGACAAAGAAACAACTAAAACTGAAGTAGAATTCTGTATATTGTTAAAAGGATTTGTGGTGTTATAATATTATCAAATTTGGAAAAGTCCCAAGCAAAAACGTAACCAGCTCAGCCCGTCCCCATCTGGTCAATATTAACTTTTCTGTCCCCAATACAAGATTGTCAGGACATACAGTACATACAATAATACCACAATGTGAAAAAGTAAGAATATGAGCTTAATAGAATATTTCCCATATAACCGTGACTCCAGAAAGAGGATCTGCAGTATGACAAGTGACTTTGGGGAGAAGATCTTCTGGATGATCTGTGACCCTGTAGAGAGGATCTGCTGTATGATCTGTGATCCTGTAGAGAGGATCTGCTGTATGATCTGTGATACTGTGGAGAGGATCTTGTGTTTGATCACTGATACTGTGGAGAGGATCTTCTGTATGATCTGTGACCTGACCTCTGGAGAGGATCTTGTTTATGATGTTTGACCCTGTGGAGGGGATCTTCTGTATGATCTGTGATCCTGTGACTATGGGAGGACATCTTTTCCATTGCCTATCACTCTATGATATTCTGTATATTTTGCACTTCTGGTCAGATTATGTTCTGTATGACCTGTGACTCCCCAAAAAAGATGACCAATCACTCTGGGGAGAGAATCTTCTATGTGACCTAAGTCTCAGTAAAGAAGATCTCATGTTTATCTCATATTCTGAAAAAAGTGTCTTCTATATGACTTTTTAATAGGGAGTCTCCTATGTGACTAGTAAATTGAGGAAGAGAATCTTCTGTATGACCTTGAATCTGGTACAAAGATCGTATGTATAATCTTTGAGTGAGAAATTGTCTTCTGTATGACTTGTGTGACTCTGGGAAGAAAATATTGGTTTAGGGAATTAGGTCTTTTGTAGGACCTCTAAATTTAGGGAGAGGATCTTCCCTATTTATCGTACTTCCAGGGAGAGGATCTTCTATATGGCTGGTGGCTCTGAAGGATCTTCTTTGTATGACTTTACTTATTGACATATATCACTTTTTACAACTTTATATAGCCTTACAGTAACTGACTAGGTTCCATTTTGGTTGGACTTCACATCTCCATCAGAGTCCACCCAGCACAGTACAGTACCTGAAATCGCAGATCAAAAAGTCCTGCAAGACACATCCCATTATATTCAATGGGGTCCCTCAGGATCCATTGTTGTCTATCCTTAAAGGACTCATTATTGAATCCACTTTTCTGATCCTTCTATGGACCAGAACAACAGACTAAATAATGCAGGTGTGAACGCACGCTTATTATGACTTATATGATTTTATGATTATTTTTATTAATGTAATCTGTTTAATTTATTTCCTTTATTCTAAGGCCAATGATGATCATTACACAGAAAATCACAAGTTTGGCTTTTGAGGTCCGAGATGGTAAGATGACACATTTATGTTGTACTGGTGTACTTCAATGAACATTTGGTTTTAAGCATATTTTATGGAGCATATGTTTTCCCAAAACCGAACAGAATGACTATAAATGTTTACTTTTAATTACCTTTTTTTTAGGGATTTATAGCCATTAAGGTCTTAGAGATTTTCTGATTTTAAATCTACGTAACACTATTGTAGGATATTGCAGTTTATCAGGTTATCATGGACATGGAAACCTGTCACATGGAAAATGCAGTGCAACCTGTTAGGCCGGGGCCCCCACGTGCCAGAAACGCAGCGATTTCCCGCGGCGTTATATAGGGACATTCAAGGAAGTTCTCCTTAAAGCCACACTCAAACATCTCTTCCAAAAGGAAAAGAAACCTATCCACAGACAGGAGTTTTAGGGTTATAGCTCTTCATCGGTGGAAAACAGGGTACCAATTTGGCTGTGTGGGAGGTCATCGATGTGGGTCAGAAGGGGATAGTATGTCTCCTTAGGGAGGCTTCTTCTTAACACGCCACCTTATGGCGTATAGAGCCTGACATAACCCCGAAACAGCTGTCTGCAGATGGTTTCTTTTCCTTTTGGAAGAAATGTTCTGGTTGGTTTTGCTTTATTCCCAGACAGTGTCTTTAGGCATTGATCTATAGGGAGCTACCTTCCAAGAGGTGGCGCTAGAGTGAGTTTTAGTTTTTTCCATCAAAGAGAACTTATTTACATATTCCTTTTCCAGAATTCCTACTATGGCAAGGTCTTTTAGACTCTATGCACCACAAGGTGGTCTGCAATGCAGTCACCCTAAAGAGGCATAGTACCCCTTTTGACCCAATGACCTCTCACACAGCCAAAACAGCATCCTGTTTTGGACTGATGAGGAGCAATAATTCCCAAACAGCCGTCTGTGGATGGGCTTCTTTCCTTTTGGCTTTAATCCCAGAACATGTCACTAGTCTTCTTAGAAAATCAGGCATTGGTCTTATAGGGAGCTACTTTCCAAAAGGTGGTGCTAGAGTGACTTTTCTTCTTTTCCATCAAGGAGGACTTATTTGCATGCATGATCCATTAGACTCTACACACCATAAGGTGGCCTGTAAAGGCAATATTTCACTAAGGACACATAGTACACCTTTTGACCCACATACAACCTTTGGGCAGCATGTTATAGAGCAGATTGATATATAATTTTGTTGTAAAGGATTCAGTAAAACATGTCATTTAGCCAAGGTAAGCTCTTGGCCCAGAGTTCGCCTTTAATAAACTGATGACAGATGTGTTCAGAAAGAATGTGCGTACAGTCTATAGGCGCATGCCCACTATCTATAAACCCCCCACTATATATCAGCTCCCTTCTACGCTCACATTTGCGCTGTACGGTGAACGATTTTGATTACATGTCCTTGAACTTTATACAAACATGTTTATCAAAGGTGATTTCTAGCGAGACATCACAATCCCCAAGAGGTGACGTGACAACAACTCAGCATTCATTTATCTGCTCAACAAAGCCGCCCCCAAACTACCTACAACTCACAGGGGTATCTTGGTAACGCGAGGGAGGTTGAGCATGAACTGCAGCACAGCCATGAAATTGAATGCACACAGATGCACGACAACAATGAGCCTAGCGCCTGGTATTAATCACAGCATTGGTGGCTTTATGGACAATGCTCATCGTGTGGACTGGCTGAAATCTTGTGTGTGTGATTCTGAATCAATAAATATGTACGTACATAGACACCAGCACCATGGTCTACAATAGAATACACATAGTGCAGTTACACTACTTAAAGGGGTTGTCTGAGTTATTAAAATTGATTGCCGATCTTTAAAAGGCTTGTCGAGGATTTAGGATTTTATGGCCTATTCTAAGGATAGGCCATAAATATCTGATTAGTGGGCGCTGCATGGATCAGCTGTATGGGGTCACTTCTGGCATTCATACTATACACAACATGGGGCCAGAAGCCTATAGCTCCGGTCCCTGTATAATGGCCGGGCACCACTATGGCGGTTCAGCTTCCATTGACTTTGTCAGGGATACAAAGAGTCGAGCCCCCCATCTAAACTTAATGCCCTATTTTATTAACTCAGATAAAGATATCTCCACTTTAGACCAACATTTCCCATTAAAGTCTACATAAAATGTGGAATAACTGTAAGTACTTTACATAGTGTAAGTCATGGACTGAAGATGTATGGGGGGTACGACACCTGGGACCCTCATGGATCAGATAGTTGAAGCAGCAGTGGCCCTCCTTCAGCGTAGCTTCCTCTTCACAGACCATGTGATGTCACATTCATCAGTCACATGGCCTGATCACAGCTCAGTCCCATTCAAGTGAAGGGGCTGAGGTGTGGTACCAAGCAGAACCAATGTACTAATGTCCAGTGCTGTGCTTGGCAATATAAATGCTGCGGCCTCTTCTAATCGCTGATCAGCCAGGGGCCCAGGTTTTGGACCCCTGCCAATCTTTAATTGACTACCTATCCTATGACCTATTGATGGCCTAGTGCTCACTAAAATAGATAAATAGGAAGTAGAGATGAGCGAACACTTTTCGGATCAGCCGATCCGAACAGCACGCTCCCATAGAAATGAATGGAAGCTCCTGGCACGGCGACCGGCCGCCAGCAAAGTGTACGTGCCAGGTGCTTCCATTCATTTCTATGGGAGCGTGCGGTTCGGATCGGCTGATCCGAACAGTGTTCGCTCATCTCTAATAGGAAGTGAAAGAAAATATTTGTATTTAAAGAGAAGATTCCTTTTCTATTTGCTAGTAAGTTGTATTGTTAATATCGGATTTGTTAGTCGGTATTCTGTTATTTGTACTAGTCTATTTCCCTGCACTTTGGTACATCGGACTGGGTATATAGTCACACAGTCTTACATAGACTCATGTTATGATGGAAATAAACAGCTTTCTGTATCTTTCACTGAACGCTCCCAGAATTTCTAAGTTGTGCTGTTTACTCCGCTCTTGCAAATGTAATTATACATGGAAATGTGCCGTTATTTCCCCGTCATTTCCACGGCTTTCTGCGGTTCCTTCCTAATTATACTCCGGCATGATTAATGAGCCAGATCCTAACACCAGATAGGCAACCTGTGGATCAGCAGCTGCAGAGCCTGGCAGAGGATGATGGGAGGTGTAGTCCTACAGCAGCTGGAGATCCAGAGGATGCCAAACAGTGCTCTGTAAGACTCATTGGATGGTTGGTTATGTGTGTGTATGGGGCTCTAGTCAGCAGACCGCTTATGTGTTTCATTCCGTCTCTTTAAGGAATCTTTTGTAAAGAAGAAACACTGACCCCAAGCCAGAGAAGACTGGCCGTTAGGTAAGATGGCTTTACTTCTTATACTATGACAATATTTATAACAAATGGAGTCCTCTGTCATAAGTAGAGGGGGGACCCTTTATATTGGGAACAAGCACCTTCATGGTAACAATTGTAATCATTAGGCAAACAGAGGTCATTGTGTAAAGTGGAAAGATGTCTGTCTAACCCCTCATTCACATCTGCATTTGGTAATCCGTTTGGGTAGACCGCATGGGGATCCCCCAAACGGAACACCAAACGCACTTGCGAGCGGTGTGCAGTGAAAGCACACGGACCCTATAGACCATAATGGGGTCCGTGAGCTCTCCGCGCGGTGTTCACACGGAACATGCGGACAGAAAAGTACTTTATGATCTACTTTGCTGTCCGCATGATTCGTGCAGGCAGTGTGCGGAACACACACGGACCCCGTTATAGTCTATGGGGTCCGTGTGCTTTCACTGCACACCACTTGCCAGTGTGCTCGGTAGTCCTTTCAGGGGTTCCCATGCGGACTCCCCGAATGGATCACAAAACATAGATTTGAACGAGGGGTAAGTCTTTACAAACCCAACACTATTGAAAACCTCCCCACCCCTTCTTCCCTAAAGACCTCTATGTGTGTCAGTCTTAACTGTGCTTGCATTCTGTTTATGAACGAGGAAATGAGGATGAGCTGTACTATTATTAACAGTAAGCAATGTCGGTCTCATGGGTTAACTTGTAAAGGGTTATCCAAGATATAACATTCATAATATTCAGTACTTAGCATATGCTATCAATATGTAATCTTCGGAGCCCCAGCGATTAGCAGAGAGGCAATAGCTCCTTTATTGCAGTACCCAGCACAGTGACATCCATGCATGTGTGGCTATGCCTGGTACTGCATCTCAGTCCATTTATATACATGGGGTTAAGTATAATAGAAGTGGGTTTACTTCTCTAGCTACCCCTCATCCCGGCCATGGCAGCCACCTTTATAATAATGCTACATACGATATAAAAATAGGGCACGTTTCCTTTATATCCCCATTCAACGGAATCATTTATTTCCGCATATTAATCCGCCCAGCAGTTGCCAGTAACTTTGCTCAATTTCACGTTCCTGTCCCATTGTTTGAGCGGCTTCATGTTACAGATCTGTACTGAGCAGTGAGCGGGAGCCAGCTGAGATTACTGAATAGGAGCCAGGGAGCCAAGAGTAAGCCATAGTCATTGTGTACTGCTCCGCCACATTGTACATTCAGAACAGGGGCTGCTACACGGCCTGCAGTCAGGAGCCACTCATTTACCTGCTAACAATGCTTTCCTGAAAAGGCTCCAGCAGGACACTGCAGGTGGCTTGTAAAGCGGCTACCTGCAATATGTTTCGCTGCATGCATAATCCAAAATCTGGACACGTGAACCGCTCCACTAAATCTGTACAAATTCTGCAAAAACAATACAGTGTTCAGGAGGGACGCTCATAAATGCTGAACAAATAGCAAGCAGAATTTTATAGCAGAGTTGTAGCAGAGTTGAATTAGTACATTGTAATACTATACAACACAGAGAACCTGCAAAAACATAGCAGGAAGGTGTGTAACCAAGGGTCAGACTTGTCATTTAGGTGGCCCCAAGAAAAATCATGCCTGGAGGGTTCACCCTAAAAAAAAATTTATAGGCCAATCCCTCTATTTATCAGAAACGCTACCCGTTTGCAGGTCAAAAAAAATCATCTTTTATCAGCCCACACACAGTAAAAATGCCCCTTTTACCAGACCCCCCCCTCCCCCCCAGTATATTACCCCCTTTTCTGGCTTCCATACAGTGTACTACTCCCTTTAAAGGCCCCCACAGTATATTAGCCCCTTTTCTGGTCCTCATACAGTATACTTCTCCCTTTATAGCCCTCAACAGTATATTGCTCCCTTATAGGCACATTGTCCCATATACTGGCCTCCATACGGTAAATTGCCCTCTTTATTAACCCCATAGTATAGTAATTTTAAAGAGGACCTTTCACCACCAACTCTTCATTCTTCAATATACTCCACTCCACTTATTCTGCTGCAGTTGGAATTACTTCTCTAGCCCTCACTGTTCCTGAGTAATCATTGCTGTTGGCTTCAGTACCCAATATGCTAAGTAGACTCAGTACTGTTAAATGGGCGGTCCTAACAGTGGGTGTTGTTCATCTTTTGATCGTCCGCCTCAGACAGCGCAGGGGGGGTAACATTACAATAAATACAATGCAGTAATACTCACAGGAGATGTCTCCCCACATTTCCCATCTCTTCCCTTTGGACTGCTGTGACCACTTCTTTCAGCTGTGATTTGACTCTGTAAAGTTTGAAACACAGACATCTTTGACTCCTCAATTCTCCACACACCCAACCCCTATATATATATATATATATATATATATATATATATATATATATATATATATATATATGTATATAACCCACAGCGGCCCCTGCTGCCTATATTATGCCCCACAGTGGCACAATAGTCTGTGGGGCATAATAGAGGTTACAGGGGCCACAGTGGAGCCTTCAAGCTTTATTATTATACTCAGTGGTCTTTTCAGACACCAGAGTATAATAAATTGGAGCCCCAGGGGAGATGAGAAAACATAATAAACACTGTTACTCACCTCTCCAGGATCCGATGTTAAAGAGGACCTTTCATGGGTTTGGGCAAAGGCAGTTCTATATACCGCTGGAAAGCCGACAGTGCGCTGAATTCAGCGCGCTGTCAGCTTTCCTGATCTGTGCCGCAGGTGAAGAGTTTTCAGTGCCAGTATTGTAGCTCTTCAATGTCAGAAGGGCGTTCCTGACAGTCTGTCAGGAATGTCCTTCTTCCCAGCAGCGCCTATCGGCTGTACAGTGTGAGCGGGGAGGAACGCCCCCTCCCTCTGCTCACAGTGCTCGCCCATAGATGAGTATTATCAGGAGGGCAGGGGGCATTCCTCCCCGCTCACACAGTACAGTGCTATAGGCACTGCTGGGAAGAAGGACATTCCTGACAAACTGTCAGGAACGCCCTTCTGACTGTGAAGAGCTACGGTACCGGCACCGATAGCTCTTTACCCGGGGCACAGATCGGGAAAGCAGACAGTGCGCTGAATTCAGCACACTGTTGGCTTTTCAGCAGTATATAGACTGCATGTGCCCCAAACCCAAGCCTATATGGTACTGCTAGCATAGGCTTTGGGTCTATATGGTAATATACCAGACCACATGACGTCTGGGCATTACCATATAGGCCTGAAGCCAGCTAGGATTAACATCGGATTCCGGAAAGGTAAGTAACATTGTTTATTATGTTCCCTCACCTCCCCTGGGGCTCCGACTATTAGGCCGGGTTCACACGGAGTTACATGCCGCGAGATTTGGCACGTAGACGCTGCGTGACCCTTTGCGTGCCGTACACGCTCCCATTCATTTCAATGGGAGCGGGGAGCGTATGCGCCGCGCTAGTTTGCGGCCGTGAATAAATGCACGGCCGCAAACTAGCGCGGCGCATACGCTCCCCGCTCCCATTGAAATGAATGGGAGCGTGTACGGCACGCAAAGGGTCACGCGGCGTCTACGTGCCAAATCTCGCGGCACGTAACTCCGTGTGAACCCGGCCTTATACTCGGGGGTCTGAAAAGACGTCTACGCTGATACGTAGACGTCTGAACCAGCGCAAGGAGAGCGGCAGCTCACCTGCGCTGGTTCAAAGAAAAAAAATGTAAAAAAAGAAAAAAAATCGTCTGGGCTGCTTCCCCACTCCCGTGCTCCGCCTGAAGCGGGTGCTTCACCTCGGCTCATTAGAGGTGCGGCGCTGACTTTAGTACTATGACAGGACTAAGTGGGGTTTGAAACCTAATGGGATATGTATATGTAATGGGATATTGAACCTAGTGGGATATCTACCCTAGCGGGGTATCCCATATATGTAATGGGATACGAGACACCAATTTTGCAATGCTTTTTGGTTTATTCTGGGTTTAAAGTTCTATTTTGTTTGGGGGAGAGGGAATATCTTTTCTTATATATTGTTTCTTCTATACTCTTTATGGTTATTGTGCTTTTCCTTCTCACATCACAACCTTCTCAGTAGATACAGAAGCTTCGGCTCTCCTCTGCATGGACTCCCCCCACGATGTAGTATTCTCCCCGGCCTTATACACATTATTATTATGTGTCTCTGCTGGGATAGAACCTGTTACCAAATCCTCTGATGCTGTTTTTCCACATTACTGGGCATTAATTGTCTGCAATGCTGAATAACATGACGTAAAGCAGGAGCCTGGGAGAACCCTGCACCTCCAGTATTAGATACCGCTACTGTATACAGGGAAATACCAGATAACAACAACCTACTGCACCAGTCCTGGTACTGGGATTTACCTCTGCTATCATGGGAGTATACTAAGCCATACTGCCCACCGAAAGGGATTTCTAATGATGCTCATGGCAGATACTGTAAAAAATAAATAATTCAGGATGACATCTTTGCTTGTATTATAATTCTAAACTTTTTGAAAGACTTTTTGGACAAGCCCAGAAGTGGCAATAATAAAGGGATTCCACGGTTCCTGGTTGCTCAAACTAAGGCAAAAAGTCATGATTTTTTGGGAAAAAATTGACTGTCTGCCCATAAATGTGACTTTTGTATAGTAGGTTGACTGATGCAGATGCTGAGGCTGTGGAGTCAGTAGGTCAAACCATTGACTCCAACTCTACTATTTTTCCCACAACCCGACTCTGACTTTGACTCCTTTCTAAATGGCTGACATTCATGGTCAGACAGAAGTAGTAAAGCTCCTCTAATTCCTTCCATATTGCCTCCCTTGATGTGGACTGGTCCCCATTGGATCCTGACAAGATGTCTGCAACAGTCTCAGTTCCCTACCCCCAATGGCCCTTGAATGAGTCCAATCTGTAGGGAACACATCGATGTGACGTCATCAGCGATGGTCCCTCCAGGGGCAGGGAAGGGCAGAGGGGTTGTGTTGTAGACTTTCTGAAATGTGGCAACAATCTTGAATGGATTCTGACAATGGACTAGAATGGAGTATTAAAGGCAGCATGATGGAAGGGGAACACCAAGTGTCATAAATAGCCAAATTTTAGGATTGGACTGGAGGGTCTCTTTATGACTGACAATCTCAGTCTGATGTGCGCTGGAGTAAGACTTGGTGAGTCTTTTAACAGTCTTGGCGTGGTCAATAATCTAAGTTGGGCTGGTCCACCACAGTACCAGAGGATCCTCCGGTGGACCCGGGCTCAAACACAATAAAGATCAAGTATAAGACATCCAAATTTGAAGGGTAGAATGGTCTACTCCGTAAAGTCTGTTGCGTGGGCTCCCAGAATAATTTTATCTGATGGGTCCAGGGAACCGCAGTCTGACATTGGAAATAATCTTGGTTCATCAGGTTGGGTCTGTTTTTGGGGTGGGGTATATTTTGGGGTGGGCTACACACGCATCAGTCGGAACATTAAAACCATTGATAGGTAGGGTGGATAACATTGGTTATCTCATTATAATGGCAACTGTCAGCAAGGAAACAATCAGTCTTGAACTTGATATGTTGGAAACAGGAAAAATGGACATGTATAAGGATATGAGTGATATTGACAAGGGCCAAACTGTTATGGCGACACAGTGGGGTCTGAGTGTCTTCTGAATGCCAGGCCTGTGTAGTGGCTCAAGGGAGGACAAGCAACAGGTTTATGTACCCAATGATTATTTATGCACATGCGGAGCAAAGGCTAGCCCCTAAATCTGGCCTGATCCCACAAACAAGCTTTTTTGAGGAACATAACAAAAAGTTCAAAGTAATGATTTGTCCTCCAGATTTCCCAGGATGCAAAAACAAACCTGATTTATGGAGACCCCACCTTACAACATACAGTTAGGAATTGTCACTAACGTTTGGATGCCAGATACCACAGGACACCTTCAGAAGTCTAGTGGAGTCCATACCTTGATGGGTCATTGCTGTTTTGGCAATGCCGAAACAGAATTAGGCAGTTGCCCCATGAACAAAAATGTATGCCCTATTCAAGCAAGATTGCTTGGGGTCCCACCAATCAGACATGCCGATCAGAGTCCGGAGTGGAATCACACTGCAGATGGTCAACAACAGCTCCATTCATGGGGAAGGGGGGGGGGGGGACCTCATTTTTGTGATTGGTGGTGGTCCCAGCAGTGATCATATACCTCTCCTGGGAATAGGAGGTAAAACTTGTTTATTGGACCTCCCCACTATGGTCATGGTTAATCATATATGTCTATTTTCTTAAAAGTAGGCAATCTGAGGTTTGATATCTTCGGTCATTGGTTTGACTATACGGTGCCTTTATATCTTGCCTATACGTGTACTGATATAACATTTGACAATCTGTCAGTGATTGTCCTCATCTGTACAGACAAGAAGGGCTCATGAGATAAGTGGCCCCATGTCATCGCCCCCTTTGGTGGCTCTTGGTATCACTGGTGATTGATGCCGTTGTGCTCCATTTTTATACCTTTTTGTTAAGTACAGTCACTGCAGGGGACATAACATTGTGAGCTGTACTTCCATATCCCCATGCAGTTCTTTTCAATGTTTTAGTACAGGTTGTCATGATTTATAACAACTTCTTATTCCAACCGAGATTGTTGTCAAATGAATAATTCTGCAGCTTTTCATTGGCATTTAGTGCATGAACGTCTTATAAAATATGGTGGTAATGTACAACAATAGTGTCACATGGCTGTTTTTTTTTTTTTATAAAAACAGCGCTACACCAGTTTACAGGTTGTGTGTGGTACTGCAATTCAGTCTTGTTCATGTGTTTAGGGGGATCAGTGAAATAGGTCGTGACTCAAGGAGAATTTGGCCAACGACTATTTTATATCTATGGCCAGTGTAGTGTCACGGCTTTCATTATTACCGAGCCATGGCAGTAATGACAGACTCCATTGACTTAAAATGGATCCATTTGGCTTTTGCCAGGGTTTGAGGCCATTCACACGACTGAGATTCATTCATGAAACCTGGTCCATGGGTGTGCCTGTACAGGCCGCTAAATACGGTTTGCACACAGACCAGTTGAAGTGAATGGTCTCTGAACACTTAGACTATAGTTATAAAATAATTATTGGGCATGTTGGATTTCAGTATGTCCAATCATAAGTTCATCTGTGAGGTAAAGGAATGGGCACGGACCTATGTACTTCAGTAAACCCACGTGATTAGCCAATCCTGTCTTGCATGGACTCGAGAAAGGGGGTTTAATGGCCATATCAGTATTTGGTAAGTGGTTTTGGGGACTGTGTTGTGTCAAGACAATGATAGACACGTAGACAAGTAATGACAATGATAGACATGTAGACAAGTAATGACAATGATAGACACGTAGACAAGTAATGACAATGATAGACACGTAGACAAGTAATGACAATGATAGACACGTAGACAAGTAATGACAATGATAGACACGTAGACAAGTAATGACAATGATAGACACGTAGACAAGTAATGACAATGATAGACACGTAGACAAGTAATGACAATGATAGACATGTAGACAAGTAATGACAATGATAGACACGTAGACAAGTAATGACAATGATAGACATGTAGATAATTAATGACATTTGTTCTGTTATATTTGTTAATATTAACATGTACTGTATGGACAATAACTCTCTATGTTATCAAGGTTCAGCAAATAATGGGACTAGTGAAAGTGGGGCCACACTATATCCCATTACTGTCCTCATGTGTTACTAGGTGATATGGCGGTGTCAGACGTCACTTCGGAGACTATTGATAACCAACCTGATAAATTCCTTTACATCACGGCTGGCTCAATAAACCTGTTCCCATGTTATCAAGTACTTTGCACTTCTATAATGTAAAAGTTCATGCCCCAGACAATGCTAGATAAAATATTTTTCTGGGCTTATCAGTTGAAGATCTACCTTTAGGATTGGTTAGCAATTGAAGATCAGCTGGGGGTCTGACACCCAGGACCCCCCGAAGTCTGAGCCCCAGACATCACTACAACGTCCCAATTCTGCCGCAAGCTGCTATGCCATAAGTATATAATTTATAGCACATCATATAGTGACAAGTGACAGCAATGTATGTCCATCAATATGGAGTCCCACAACTTAAAGTGACAATATAAGTGGTCAGACATACCTAACTGGGGGTCACACCTTATTGGGGTACACAGCATGTCACAATGAAGCACAAACATATGTCCTACATTTTCATGGCATAACATAGCAACATGAACCAGGAGAGAGTCCAAGGAAACTGGCTCTAACAACCCACATTAATGTGAAAGATACAGTGCAAGTTCAGTATAGCAGTGGAGTACAGACAAACATCCGACGTGTTTGGGGTTGCAGGTTTTTTTTGTTGTTGAAGATTTTGCTGTTTGTTTTTTTTTAGCCAAAGCCAAGAATGGTTACAAAAGAAATGGGAAATGTATAGGAAGTTCTTATACTTCTACCTTCTGCTCAATCCACTTTTGGGTTTGGCTCAAAAAATCGCAAGCAAAATTTGCAACAAAAAGAGTTTACACACCGTGGAGCTACAGCCTGAAGCCTGGGATCTCTGGGATCATTAGTATAGGATGTTATTATTAGATTGGTTCAGATCTGACTCTAGGCACCTCCGCCAGTCGGTTGTGAGGGTTGCTTACCTTACGTTCCGTCTGCATATACCCTGTTTCCCCGAAAATAAGACAGTGTCTTATATTAATTTTTGCTCCCAAAGATGTGCCATGTCTTATTTTCAGGGGGTGTCTTATTTTTTTCAAAGAAGAATTCACATATATTGCTAAATATAAAAATTAACATTTATTAAATACTGTACAGTATAAAAATATTTTTATAGATTTGTAGAGCAGGCGATTTTGGACACAGGGATACTTAACATGTACGGTATGTGTTTCACAGTATTTACATACTTTTATATGTGTTCTAGGGAAAACGCCCGACTCCCGGGTGGCCGGCATAGTTAAAGACCGGAGGCATTAGCGCTGGATGTCTGCTGACACCAGCAGACACCAAGCGGCTATGGCGGCCGCCCGGCATAGTTAAACACCCGGCAGGATCCGAGTGTTTAACTATGCCGGCCACCCAACCATTGTCCAAGAGTCTGACCCCCACCAATCCTGATCTTAGAAAACTCTTCCTTTAGGATGGGTCATGCTACGTTCACATCTGCGTTGGAGTATCAGTTTGGAGACTTGAGTGTCGCAATGTGTGTCCAAAATCACTGGCTGAAAAATTCCTGCAAGTCCAACTTTTTTCTATCCAGCATTTTCATTTTTAAAGGATGTTAATGGGGTCTGTTTGGACTCTGTATGTAACCGTTGTTGTAACTGTCTGCCTATCGATTGTTCTAGTGCTCTGATGGACCAGAACAACGGAAAGGCCAATACCAATATAGGAAGCTCATAGGGTAAGTTCACACTGGGTTTTTTGGACACCCCAGGTTCCGGTCTAAAATATGGGTAGCTGCAGTGCACCGGCATCCAGTCACACACTCAGCTCCGGATTAGACCCAAATGAACGGGCCTAGTCGGGACGGAGTGTCTTCAGGCAAATGTTGCGAGGCGAATCTGCCTGAAAGAATGAGCCGGTCGCTTCTTTTTCCGGAAGCCAGAACAAACGGCTCCCGGAAAAAAGAACTGACAGGCTCCCATTGATTTCAATGGGAGCCGTCGTTTTAGTCAGGATTTTGAGACAGATACGACCTCAAAATCCTGACCAAAAAACCCTGTGTGAACTTACCCTTATATTTCTTCCTTCTGCTCAATCCACTCCTGGCTTTGACTAAAAAAAATGCACCAAAATATGCAACAAAAAAGCCTTAAAGTGTGTCCTATTTTATAGACCTAGACAGTGCGTAGTTACAAAATGCATAAGATGTACATCTGATACTACATATATATTAGGGAACTATTATTTACACCACTCCCCATATTCTGTCAAGGAGCTGCAGCCACAGGCCTGGACTCGTAAGACTAAGCCGAGACTGAAGAGCATGGCTGCTTTCAATGTTTAAGCCATAAGATGCGTCCTTTCATCCTCCAGGAATCAGGTTTTGGTGACGTGTACCTCTTATGTCCCCAGCCATTAATACACCCCGCTCTTTATTTGTATGCTGCGAGCTGTACTTAATGTAAATGAAGAAAGGCCTCGGCGGCGGATAGTAGCGCTTAACAAGTTGTTTTATTAAGACAGGTGTCGAGAGGCTCCAGGTCTTTACTGAATGTGTTGTGAGCACATAATGGACCATTAAATCAGGATAATGACCTCCCTGTGCCTGCAGAAAGCAATGGATGTAATGGGGAAGAAAATGCTGAGGTGCACATTACTGAGGTTGGGTCAGAGCGCTCTATAATGGTCTGACATTCTGCAGCAGTGTGTGTATTAAGCAGAATATTGCACAAGGAGCTCTGATCGACCATCACCTTTCCTTCCCTCCTTGGGAAAGGTCAGGCGCTTCTCGTAATTGTAAACATCTGTCTCTGCTCCCCCAGTGACTCCATGGCTGCGCATGTTGATAGAATGATGTGTTCTCGCTCTCATCATCTGGAATTGGAGCCATCTTCTATTTGCTTTTGTTTTAGGATCTGATTATCATAGCCTGGCATGCTGTGAAATTCTGCAAAAATGCCAGATCAGCAAAGTACGATGGGAGGGGATAAGGGGAGTCAAACCAGGAATGGCACTGACTGTGTCACTATGGTAATTTAACGTAGGTCTGTTTTGAAGCCATCTCTTCACTTTTGAACGTTCTTTCGGTAGGGTTTGTATACACTTGCTTCAGAGATCCAAGAAGTATAATGTACTTGGATCCTCCTCCAATCCCTTAAAGACATGAATACTCCGCTCAGTTAAGAGTGTATGTGTTCTGAATGGGGGCAGGGAAATAAGTCGCTGACGGACTCCTCTGGAGACAGCTTATTGCTGAACAAAAGGGTTCAGCACTTGCCAAACCTGATCTGCCCAACATGTACCATCAGCGGATAGTTGGGGGGGGCTGCCATTACATGGTACAACCTTGATATAATATATATATGGATACACTGACCGAGCATAGTAGAGCAGAGGCAGCATTGAGTTCAATTGTAAGCAGGGGTATAACTATAGAGGGTGCAGTGGTAGCCGTCACTATTGGGCCCTGGACCCTGAGCCCCCTCCCATGAAAAAATGCCTCTTTTCCAAATGGTACAAGGTAGGCAATGTTCCATTACAGACTTTGCTTTGGGGCCCAATTCCAATTGCAAATCCACAAGATCCATATGCCACTGAATTTTTGTAAAAAGCCTATGAGGAAGCACATGGTCACCTAAACAGCTGCTGTTAGTGTTGTCACCTATAAGCAAATATATAAAAACCAGTATCTGCGAATATATTGGCGAAGACATTACTCCGAGGCACGTCACACAGTCCTCTTCCACCAGGTTGCTGTCCAGTGCTGAATTTGTGCCCCCTTATGTAGTTATTAATACTACCGCTATTGCTGTGAACTAGGATTAATGCTGGGAAGACCAAGGAGATGGTGGTGGACTTTAGCAAACGGAGAAGTGCTCCGACCCTGGTGGAATCCAAGGAACATGTATTGAGATAGTCAGGACCTATAAGTATCTGGATGTGCTCCTCAATAATAAACTAGACTGGGCTGATCACCTGGAGGCGCCGCAATGAAAGGGTCACAGCAGGCTGTACCTGCTCAGAAGGCTGAGGGCCTTCGGAGTCCAGGGGATACTTTTTAGGGCCTTCTTCAACTCTGGTTGCTTCAGCCATCTTTTTCGGTGTGACTTGCTGGGGGAGCAGTATATCAACCAGGGACATAAATAGACTTGAAAGGCTGATCAGAAGGGCCAGCTCTGTCCTGGGGAGCCCCCTGGACCCAGTACAGGTGGTGGGTGACAGAAGGATACTGTTGGTGGTGACCTCCATGCAGGAGAACAAATCCCACCCCATGTATGGGACCTTGATGGGACTTGGCAGCACATTCTTTCCAACCGCGATCAGGCTGTATAATCTACATCAGACCAAGCGAAGATCACTCCGCTCAGAGAACTAATGATTATGACTATGAAGTCTTCCTTCTTTCTTCTTCTGTTCCTTAGCTGCTATGGACTCCTAGTATATCTTCTCTTCTCAGCATATGTGTGTCTACGTCTGTAATATATTACTGTGTATTATCATGTACCTGTATTATCATGCTGCTGTAACATGCTGAAATTTCCCCACTGTGGGACTATTAAAGGATTATCTTATCTTATCTTTATTATACATCTGACCAGTGAAAATTGCAGAGGAAAACATGTGGTGGGAGAGGCGTCCATATTGCTATCACTAGATGACTGTAGGCCTGCTGTGACTACTGGGGAATGGGTGGATTACTGTTGTGTGTGGGCGGGGGAGCTGCTGTTACCAGTGTGTGTAGGGCTCCCTGCTCTGAATGCTGGGGATGTTTTCCTCCTCTGATTAGTCCATATGGACATGTGTTTTTTTGACTATTGTGTTGGGGGACTGATGTGACTAGTAGGGGTTGCTATGAGTAGGAGGTAAATAGAGGGGTAGGCTGATATGACAAATGTGAAGATGGGCTGGACTGTTGACTTGAGAAATGGGTAGCTAACATGCTGGGAAAAGTTTCGATTACTAGAGGGGAGGGGTGTTATACTGTTCCAACCAAGGTTGTGGAGTCAGAGTCGTGGAGTTGGAATTCAGGCCAGTTGTGGGTGATGTCGGAAAAAATAAATTGAGCTTCAAAATAAAATGATTCATTTTTAATGATATTATTCAATTCTTGTTATTGTATAATTAAGTAGACCCATAATTTGTTAAGTATTTACTTTCATTGGAACTCACTCACTGGTTTCTTTAGGATTTCCTAAGTAGGAGTCGGAGTCAGACTTTGGAAAAATAGAAGTGTCGGAGTTGGTACTTTGTTCTACTGACTCCACAGCCCTGGGTGCAGCTACCATTGAAGCTCTGTTATCAGGGATGTAATTTGAGAGGGTGCAGAGGGAGCCGTCACATCAGGGCCCAGGAGCCTTAGGGGGGCCCATAAGCACTGGCATCAGTATTGTGATGGCAACTTCTATCTGTCCCATAAACCAAGGAGACCCACAAGTTACCCTAACCTCACTAAGGTGGATTAAACTCCTTAGCACCCGTAACCATCACTATAGGGATGAGGTAGGGGCCTTGGACAAAAGACTGCACCGGGGCCCACACGACTTTAGTTACTCCACGGTCTGTTATGATCACTGAGAGAACGTTTAGTTGCAAAACACTTTTTGGCTCTAAACAACAAGTCATTGCTGGCTCCTAGACATGTCCGGTCACAGGGATCCGGGACCCTGCTAAGACACTGTATATGTAACTCCATGCAGTTTTTTGCATTTGCTAGACGCTGTTATTGCCATGATGGTGTTTGCTTTCGCTGCTGCAGATTAGACAAATGAAAGTTGGTGCTGTTGAGATGAAAGTTGTGTTTCTTCTGACTGATCCTCTGGTTCTCACCACAGGTCTTATAACAATATCCATGCACCTGCCATGTTTGCCTTCCCTTCAAAGCTTTACATCTCACCAGCTGCTTATCTTTGAATTACAGACGCATGCCAAGTCTGCTGGAGTATTTAAGTTACTGCTGTAATTTCATGGGCATCCTTGCAGGACCACTATGCTCGTATAAAGACTATATTGCTTTCATTGAAGGCAGATCATATCAAGTGAAAGAAGCTGAAGTCAACGGAAAAGAAGACCTAAAATATGATCACAAGGAACCATCTCCTAATGTAAGAACTTGTTTTTCTGTCTATTCTGTGAGTTGGCACTTGTATATGCTCAGTGCATGAATTAGATGACTTTCACAATGTCTGCTGTGTATTAAAGGCCTGCACATGGATAGGTTAGGATCACCTGAATCAAATGGCGTTTTCTCCTTGTGAATCGGTTCTTCCATTGCCATTTTCGTTAATATGCAAATTAGATTTTTGGAAGGAATGAGGATGCCAATGAGCCCTTTGGAACAATGGCCAAGTCCCATATTTACCAAAAAGGCAGGATCTCATCAACATAGGCACTGATTTACTCCTTTGATCTAGGCGATCCTAACCTATCTGCAGGATCGGGATTACATGTTGGGTTCTGCTGACAGACTCCTATTAATATTGGCTAAAATATTGATGGCCTATTGTGGGGTAAACCATCACTCCAATGGCACCACCAATGCGTATAAGAATAGGCAGTGGTGCTCGCTTTAGAGCTGCAGTACCAGACGCAGAAGTGTCTATGTGGGCCTGGTATTGCAGATCAGCCTTTTACAATGAATGGGATTGAGAGTGCTTGTACTGCAGTACTCAAAAAACCCACACTCATATTTTATTTATTTTGCTTACTTATATAGCGCCATCATATTCCGCCGCGCTTTACAGCCATTCTCAGTCACTGTCCCATATAGGGCTCCCAATCTACGTTCCCTATTAGTATGTCTTTAGTGTGTGGGAGGAAACCGGAGTACCCAGAGGAAACCCACACAAACACGGGGAGAACATATAAACCCCTTGCAGATGTTGTCCTTGGTGTGATTTGATACTTTAGTGAAGGGACCTCAGACCTTAAAGAGGAACCACTGTCCCTTCATATTTCTAATCAATTGGGGTCCTGGAGCTGCCACCTATCTTACAAAAAATGTATAACCTGGAAAACCCATCTGAGGCCAAGGGGCCCCACGTAGTAGAATTTTACAGTTCTGGCAAAGTGGATGGGATTCTAGCTAATCCCATCCTCACATTGCATAAAAGAATCTGTAGTGGAAATGTATGTCAGTTATAGCTACAGGAACACCGGTGGTTTCCATATAGGTATAATCGAAGCAGAAAGTCTGCAGAGGAGAACTCCGTGGACTCTCTGTGAAAAGCGCTGCGGGAAAACCATGCCACAGCGCCTGTTATGTGGTCACATAGATGTGTTTTTTCGAATAACTTTTCATTGATTTTTGTTGTGTTCTATTATAAGTAGAGATGAGCGAGTACTATTTGAAACTCCCGTTTAGAATAGCACGCACCCATAGGAATTCATGGAAGTGGCCGGCACGCAGACTTTGCCAGCGGCCGGCCGCTTAACACTTGCGTGCCGGCTGCACCCATTCATTCCTATGGGTGCGTGCTATTCGAAACGGGAGTTTCAAATAGTACTCGCTCATCTCTAATTATAAGATATCACACTGCAGCAGATTAACCTATTACAGAAGTTCGGGTTAACCCTGCCGCAGCTGTGTATCTTAACTAATATAAATAATATCTATTAGCTAATATATAGTTACTTGCACAGGAAAACCGGATGACTTGCTGATCAGTGTGTGTGTGTGGGGGGGGTTTCAACCACTGGAGCCAACCCTAATGCTGAGAATGGGGTTGTTTCGAAGTGCAGCAATAGGCTCTCCCTAGAGTTCCCATTGAAATGAATGGATTGGGGGCTATGCATTTCCTACATCCGCCTCCATTCAAACTTGGGTGAAAAATACCACCATTCCCATGATTGGGGTTAAGCTCCCTACCAATCGACAAGTCATAACTTGTGACTGAAATACTCATTTAGCATTATTGCTACAAAACCAGTCTAGCAATTTAGAGGCCGGCATAGTATATGTGATGCTATGTGGTAGCGACACCACCTCTGGCATGTAAAGGGTTGATGTGTCTGACAGAGGTGATTTAGCTAACGACACAGACTAATTAATGAGGTTTTATTAAGAAAAAAGACTTAAATGAGTCAGACAGATTAGACAGCTCTGGCCATGAGTATCACTGTATATTGCTTGCAGCATTTAGAAATATCTTGTTCTAGAGGGACCCGGGAATAGGTAATTACAGTTCTGGCTGAGGTTTATTAGATTCTTACTAAAAAAGCAAGAAGAGGCAGGTCCATTGCTTCTTATTCATGGGAAAACTACTCTCAAGGGGGGCTATTTATCATCTGACCCTTTTTTTGGCCATATTTCTTGCAGGTGCGCCCTGGTTTTACTGCAGTGCCTATTTATAATGTCGATGCACCTCCTTGTTTTGCATGTATTTGTTTACATCTGCGTTTGGTAATCCGTTTGGGGAGTGCGCATGGTAACCCCCGAACAGAATACCAAACGCATTTGCAAGCGGTGAACAGTGAAAGCACACGGAACCCTATAAACTATAATGGGGTCCGTGTGCTTGCCGCGTGCTCCCCGCACGGATCATGCGGAAAGGAAAGTAGATTGTGAACTACTTTCTTGTCCGCATGATCCCTGCGGCGATCTGGGGGCAAGCACATGGACCCCATTATAGTCTATGGGGTCCGTGTGCTTTATCTGTACAGCGCTTGCAGTTGCATTCGGTATTCCGTTTGGCGGGGGGGCGGGTGTCCTTATGCGGACTCCCCCAGATGAAATACGAACGCTGATGTGAATGAGGCCTTAGCCTTAAAGGGTTTACGTATTGAAGACCTTTCCTGAGTGTGCAGACCTCAGTGTCAAACCAGTAAGTGTTGATGTTTGGCTGTGTTCACACTAGCGCCATAGCTTACGTTCATGCGATATAATGATGTCTGTCATGTTGTCAGTCTTGGATCTCCGCTGCAGATTCGGGGTTGAAAAACACATACAATTAGGCAAGCTTGCTAGATATCAGGCACAGATACGTTTATCTGAAAGTGTATAAATCCTTGGGAAGAAATTCAGTATTACTGCACCCTCCGCTGTTACCCCTGCTGAAGACTGAAAGGTCCTCATCTTCACCTACCGGAGATTCAACAAACACTTTGACTCCTGAAGTAGCTCCATCCTTAGGCGATCTAGGAAAGCACAGCTTGTCTGACTGATGTCTCCTCTGCACAGATCTGTAGGATAACTGCTATTCTTGTGGGTAGACAGGAGATCAATCATTCATGAATAATGTGGAAGACATAAGCTGTCAGCACAGAGAAGCAAAGAACATGTTAGCGTGCGGATAGAAGAAGACGAAAGCTTCTCACGCTGTTTTCTGGGATATATGAAACATTCTACCAAGATGCCGACTAGTATTATCAAACTAATGGAGACCTAAGCCTGGCACATGGAGACGGACAGAGTCAGTTTCAGGGGTTGTAAACATGGAATATGCTCATAGCCCCCAGAAACTGGAGATCTAGTATTGTTCAGGAGTCTACGGTGAGGATGCAGTATTATATGGGAAAGGTATGACCGTATCAGACTCTATTCAGATCACATTTTTTTACATTTGCTTGTACATCCGTTTAATGGATGCAAAAAGCAGATGCTAACAGATGGCCATCCGTTTACATAGACATCACCAACATAGGATGAGAGCAACGGACACTGAGGCTAAGGTCCCACGTAGCGAGCTACAACCAAAAAATGCTACAGAAAAGACCACAGCGGAAACGCAGCATGTTTCTTTTTTTTGGGTGCATTCACACGGGGTAACGTGCCACGTGACCTGGCACGTATAAGCCATTCGAGATTTTGCGGGCTGTATACGCTCCCATTGATTTCAATGGGAGCGTGGATCGTAAACGCTGCATTATTTTGCGGCCGTGATTTTGCGGCCGCAAAATAACGCGGCGTTTACGATCCACGCTCCCATTGAAATCAATGGGAGCGTATACGGCCCGCAAAATCTCACACGGTGTATACGTGCCAGGTCACGCGGTACGTTACTCTGTGTGAATGCACCCTTCCTCTGCAAACTCTCTTACCCTATAATACCTATATTGAAAACACTAGCGTTACCATAAGTATAATTGACATGCTGCAATTTACAAAAGCACATCCATTTATGTGAAAACGCAGCGTTTCCTTGGTGGATGTTTTATTCTGCACTGTGTAGATGGGATTATCCAGAATCCCATTCACTTTGCAGGTAGTGTAAGGCTGAAGCACCACATTGCGGAAACACAGCTTTTTTTGTTGCAGATTTTGTTGCGTTTTTTTGAGCCAAAGCCAGGAGTGGATTGAGCAGAAGGGATAAGTATAACAATTTCCTTACATCTCCCATTCCTTTTATAGCCACTCCTGACTTTAGCTGAAAAACAGCAACAAAATCTGCAACAAAAAAAGCTGCGTTTCCGCAACGTGGGGCTTCAGCCTAAATGCGTAATTTTTGCAACGTTGGGCCCTGGCCTAATTGTAGAACATAGATGGAGCACCCACTGTCTACATGCAGGACTTTTTCTACCGTTACGAAAGTCAACAAACACGATAGAAGAAATGGGAACGGGCACAGATGGAGGAGACTCCATCTATGCCCGCCAAAATCCGCTCCCATCCTACGAGAGCAGTGGACACTCACAATAGTAGTGTGAATGCCCTATGATGTGCAGTATTATACTGGCGCTATATGATGGCAGGGCTAAGGTTATGAAAACCATTGTTTATAAACAGGGCTTCGCTATTCTTGTTGGCCTGGTCCCCATTTTATGAGACAGAGTTTAACAGACGTCCCTGCACAGATTCTCACTTGTACTGTTTATATCCCTCAGATCAGACTCTGTAATCCTAGAATATATTGTTTATCATGGGTGTCCTCGCTCACAAGGGTATTTTCCACTGCTCACGTACTATATCACATCAGCGCAGCAGACTTGCCCGCACATGCATGCACAATTATAACAAGTACATCCTCATTTTTTCCCAACACACCCTGGAAAATCCACCATTAGATCATTATCTCAGTCCTGACTGCTTTGTTTCTGGCTCATAACCAAGACGCTTAGACCTGGTCTGAAAGTAGTGAGGGGAGATTTTAGGGCATTCTTCTTAGACCCCACTATTGTAGAAACAACAGTAGGGTCATGTCATATAAGAGATATTTTTAGATAGTTTGGCCACTACCAGTGTCAATGGGCAATAAAAAATAGACAGCAATTGAAAACAAGCAATATTGGTTTTACCGCAAAAGTTTAACACGCTGTTAAACTTAGGACAACTAGGGGCCTGTAAATGTTATCATTTGCAGATCTTAGTGACTCCGACTACTCACTTTTTTGTTTAAGTAGATTGTGAGACCCATATAGGGATCAAAATGTATATTTATTTTCCTATCATTATGTCTTTGTAGAAAAGGAGGAAATACTTGCAAAAACGGGGAGAACATACAAACTCCTTGCAGATGTTGTTCCTGGTGAGATTCGAACCCAGTGCTGCAAGGCTGCAATGCTAACCACTGAGCCACCATGTTGCCCACCTTGTAATTTCAATGTTGAGCAATGAACATACACTGCTGCGTCCTGAACAGTGCTTGGTACTGCAGCTTTGTCCCATCTGGAGCATTACAAAAACGTGTCCTCTTCAGAGCCAGTCATTCACGTCCACAAGACCATCTCTCCTCCTGCATTTGTCAGGATTGTCACAAACGTTTAGAAACTTTGGATTGTCTCTGCCCAAAAGGTGGTAAGGCTTATTCAAACTCTACCCAAAAGTGGGCATTCGCTTTCCGTTTGGGGCGACCCTGGGGCAAGGCTTCAATGCTCAGATCATTGTTAGTAGATCACTATAAATTGTAGGATCCAGATTCTACAGGTAGAAAGTAGAGAGAAGGGACAGGAAGAAGAGAACAGGAACATTTCCTTGAAGCCTGGGTGACTCTGTGACTAGATGCTTGTGCCATAGCAAGTGTCAGAGTGATAAGATGATTCTGGGGGTTCACCCTCCAACATCCCCTAGAAAATTGATCAAAGCACCCTTCAAACTGGGTACTGCTGGATCTACTAGAGGATCCTCTAGGACTCTGGTGGACCATAGCTGCCATAATTGGCTACTGCAACTACTGTGTGGACTGGGCTACAAGCTGGGGAATAGGTCAGAGCCATAACAGGCTGTAAGGAAATCTATCACATAACCGATTAGGCTATGTTCACATTCATGCCAGAGTCTCCATTGCAATGTCCGCCTGAAATCGTCCGACGACAAGGTCCTGCACATACAACTGTTTTGGCCACTGCTTGCAGTTTATAAACAATGGATCCCATTATACTCAATGGGGTCTGCCTGTCCGTTGTCCTGGTCCTCTGAGGGACCAGAATAACAGACTACTGACTCTAGTCTCAGCTGTATTCAATGCGTCCTTGTTCAGTATGCCAAAGCGATGGATGCTCTGGAACAGAGTTTTATGGCCGCCATAAATTTCTAAACCAGATATCACTTCTGTGTACTTACCTTGTGTGGATTTGTGATAACCTTTAGTACAGTACATTGAGTTTATCAGTAACCCAGAGGTGTACTGTACTCTCCAGTATGCCAAATGTCACATCACAGTAACTACTATTGTCATAAAGATATGACTGTAATTATGAAGATTTCCTTCGATTGTCATATGACCGCCATTTTATTCCCTATCTACGTAAATCCGCTGTGTAACCCGCCTGCACAACCTCCACTAACTTCAATGGCTTTAGGGCTTATTCACATGACCATTGTTCATCCCTATGTGCGGTCTGTGTCTGATGGGACTACATTATAGTGAATGCCAGCTTACACACTTCAGTTTTTCCATGTGGACCCAAAAACTTTGTCAAAAAATTGCAATGTTCCCTATTCCGGTGTGTCCAGAATAATACATGTCAATGTAAAGTCTGCAAGGCGACAAAACATGGAGCTGCACATTTTTTCTTCATCTACGTTTTGTGGAGGTGTCATGGATGGTAAAAACACAGCGGTGTGTATAAGTCCTAAGGGTTCATCCACATGACAGGATTCATTGGCCGCGTGCTAACCATCGTATTGGTGGCCCCATACATGTTACTGGCTCTATTCACACAACCAGTCCTCGTGAGCGATCCAATAACAAGTAGACTGAGCTTTTTCATGGGCCAAGTTCCTCAAAAGAGTCACGTCTATGAGGGACTTGTGAAATCGGAATACCCTCGAGTGTGCGCTTGGCCGTGACAAAAGTACATGTGAAAATTTTTACCACTGAGCCATTGTTCTGATCCTAGAGAAGCCATGATGGCTCTGACTTATCTGTGTACAAAAGGATCCAAAAGAGTCCTCTTGGATCCCATTGACCTAATAGTTATCTAGGATTTCCATTATTTCCACTCCAACGAAAGTGCCACAAATCTACAACAAAACGCATCATGGAAATAGGAAACGTGGGCATAGTCTTGTCCATAGTGCTTTGTTCATTGCACCGGTGGGCAGCATGGCGTCCTGGCAACCTGAAGGTTTTAGGTCCTGAGGCGAAATCTGCAACATGGCTCCCTCCTGTCATGTACTAGTTATGTGGCAGAAGGGTCATTATTAGAGATGAGCGAACACTAAAATGTTCGAGGTTCGAAATTCGATTCGAACAGCCGCTCAATGTTCGTGTGTTCGAACGGGTTTCGAACCCCATTATAGTCTATGGGGAACAGATACTCGTTAAGGGGGAAACCCAAATCCGTGTCTGGAGGGTCACCAAGTCCACTAAGACAACCCAGGAAATGATGCCAACACCTCTGGAATGACACTGGGACAGCAGGGGAAGCATGTCTGGGGGCATCTAACACACCAAAGACCCTCTATTACCCCAACATCACAGCCTAACAACTACACACTTTACACACTCAATACCACCTCTCTGACAGTAGGAAAACACCTTGAAACATGTGTATTTGGCACTTGCAGTGAGGAGAGCTTGTCACCAGCAGTGAATTTGGCCCTTGTAGTAAGTTGAGGTTGGCACCAACATTTGTTTTGAAAATCAGGGTGGATTGAGCCTCTAACCAGCAGAGTTTGGGCAAATTCATGGTGGAGGGAGCCTCTAAAAACCCCAGTTTGGACCAATTCATGGTGGAGGGAGCCTCTAACCAGCCCAGTTTGGGCAAATTCATGGTGGAGGGAGCCTCTAACCAGCCCAGTTTGGACCAATTCATGGTGGAGGGAGCCTCTAACCAGCCCAGTTTGGACCAATTAATGGTGGAGGGAGCCTCTAAACAGCCAAGTTTTGGGAAATTCATGGTGGAGGGAGCCTCTAAAAAACCCAGTTTGGACCAATTCATGGTGGAGGGAGCCTCTAAACAGCAGAGTTGTGGGAAATCAGGGTGGAGGGAGCCTCTAACCAGCAGAGTTGTGGGAAATCAGGGTGGAGGGAGCCTCTAACCAGCAGAGTTGTGGGAAATCAGGGTGGAGGGAGCCTCTAACCAGCAGAGTTGTGGGAAATCAGGGTGGAGGGAGCCTCTAACCAGCAGAGTTGGGGGAAATCAGGGTGGAGGGAGCCTCTAACCAGCAGAGTTGGGGGAAATCAGGGTGGAGGGAGCCTCTAACCAGCAGAGTTTGGACCAATTCATGGTGGAGGGAGCCTCTAAAAAACCCAGTTTGGACCAATTCATGGTGGAGGGAGCCTCTAAACAGCCCAGTTTGGGCAAATTCATGGTGGAGGGAGCCTCTAACCAGCCCAGTTTGGACCAATTCATGGTGGAGGGAGCCTCTAAACAGCCAAGTTTTGGGAAATTCATGGTGGAGGGAGCCTCTAAAAAACCCAGTTTGGACCAATTCATGGTGGAGGGAGCCTCTAAACAGCCCAGTTTGGACCAATTCATGGTGGAGGGAGCCTCTAACCAGCAGAGTTGTGGGAAAACAGGGTGGAGGGAGCCTCTAACCAGCAGAGTTGGTGGAAATCAGGGTGGAGGGAGCCTCTAACCAGCAGAGTTGTGGGAAAGCAGGGTGGAGGGAGCCTCTAAAAAACCCAGTTTGGACCAATTCATGGTGGAGGGAGCCTCTAAACAGCCCAGTTTGGACCAATTCATGGTGGAGGGAGCCTCTAACCAGCAGAGTTGGGGGAAATCAGGGTGGAGGGAGCCTCTAACCAGCAGAGTTGTGGGAAAGCAGGGTGGAGGGAGCCTCTAACCATCAGAGTTGTGGGAAAGCAGGGTGGAGGGAGCCTCTAACCAGCAGAGTTGTGGGAAAGCAGGGTGGAGGGAGCCTCTAACCAGCAGAGTTGGTGGAAATCAGGGTGGAGGGAGCCTCTAACCAGCAGAGTTGGGGGAAATCAGGGTGGAGGGAGCCTCTAACCAGCAGAGTTGGGGGAAATCAGGGTGGAGGGAGCCTAGTATTAGCAGAATTGTGCAACGCTTATGGTGGATGAGTATGAGGATGCGGAGGAATTGGAGAGGTTGAGTACAGACATGGAGTTTCATGTTGGGGTGCTTTACACAGGTGGGCACAAAAATGAAGGCTCTATCCAGTGGTGGTTCATTTTTATCAAAGTGAGCCGGTCGGCACTCTCAGCTGACAGACGGGTGCGCTTGTCAGTGATGATGCCACCGGCTGCACTGAACACCCTCTCAGATAGGACGCTGGCGGCAGGACAGGACAGCACCTCCAAGGCATATAGGGCAAGTTCAAGCCACAGGTCCAACTTCGACACCCAATACGTGTAGGGCGCAGAGGGGTCGGAGAGGACAGGGCTGTGGTCGGAAAGGTATTCCCGCAACATGCGCCTATACTTCTCACGCCTGGTGACACTAGGACCCTCCGTGGCGGCACTTTGGCGAGGGGGTGCCATCAAGGTGTCCCAGACCTTAGACAGTGTGCCCCTCGTTTGTGTGGACCGGTGAGAACTTGGTCGCCTACTGGAGGAACTGCCCTCCCTGCTGCCAACGTCACATGCTGGAAACATCTCCATCATATTCTGCACCAATTGCCTGTGGCAAGCATTGATGCGATTGGCCCTCCCCTCTACCGGAATAAAAGACGAGATGTTGTTTTTATACCGGGGGTCAAGGATAGCAAAGATCCAGTACTGGTTGTCCTCCATGATTTTGACAATACGCTTGTCGGTTGTAAAGCACCCCAACATGAACTCAGCCATGTCTGCCACAGTGTTAGTTGGCATGACTCCTCTGGCCCCACCGGAAAGTTCAATCTCCATTTCCTCCTCATCCTCCATGTCTACCCATCCGCGCTGCAACAATGGGACGATTCGAAGTTGCCCGGAAGCCTCCTGTATCACCATCACATCATCGGACAACTCTTCTTCCTCCTCCTCCTCCTCCTCCTCCTCCATCATTAAACGCGATGAAGCGGACAGATGTGTGGACCTACTCTCCAGCTGTGACGGATCGGATGCTATCCCTAACTCCTCTGTGTGATCTGAGTTATCCCTGATGTCAATCAGGGATTCTCTCAGAACACACAAGAGCGGGATTGTAAGGCTCACCATCGCATCCTCAGAGCTCACCCTCCTTGTGGACTCCTCAAAGACCCGTAGGATGTCACAAAGGTCTCTCATCCATGGCCACTCATGGATGTGAAACTGAGGCAGCTGACTTTGTGGCACCCTAGGGTTTTGTAGCTGGTATTCCATCAAAGGTCTCTGCTGCTCAACCACTCTATTCAACATCTGAAACGTTGAGTTCCAGCGTGTGGGGACGTCGCACAAAAGCCGGTGTTGTGGCACATGCAGGCGTTGCTGGAGAGATTTTAAGCTAGCAGCGGCTACTGTCGACTTGCGAAAGTGGGCGCACATGCGCCGCACTTTCACCAGTAGCTCTGGAACATTGGGGTAGCTCTTTAGGAAACGTTGCACCACTAGGTTGAAGACGTGGGCCAGGCATGGAACATGTTGGAGTCCGGCAAGCTCCAGAGCTGCTACCAGGTTCCGGCCGTTATCACAAACGACCATGCCTGGGCCCAGGTGCAGCGGCTCAAACCATATTGCCGTCTCATCGAGGAGGGCATCCCTCACCTTGGAGGCAGTGTGCTGTCTGTCCCCCAAGCTGATCAGCTTCAGCACAGCCTGCTGACGTCTACCAACGCCAGTGCTGCAACGTTTCCAACTCGTAGCTGGGGTCAATCTAACAGCGGAGGAGGAGGCGGTGGCGGAGGAGGAGGCGGTGGCGGAGGAGGAGGCGGTAGAGGAGGAGGAGGAGGGGGGTGTTCTTCTCGTGTCCCTGCCAGGAATGTTAGGCGGGGAGACGAGGTACACCGGGCCAGTTTGGGAAGCAGTCCCAGCCTCAACTACATTCACCCAGTGTGCCGTCAGTGAAATGTAGCGTCCCTGTCCGCATGCACTTGTCCACGCGTCGGTGGTCAAGTGGACCTTTGTGCAAAGCGCGGAACTAAGGGCCCGCCTGATGTTGAGTGACACGTGCTGGTGCAAGGCGGGGACGGCACACCGGGAGAAGTAGTGACGGCTAGGGACGGCATAGCGAGGTGCCGCAGTTGCCATCAGGTCCAGGAAGGCGGGAGTTTCAACAAGCCGGAACGCCAACATCTCCTGGGCCAGCAGTTTAGCGATGTTGGCGTTCAAGGCTTGCGCGTGTGGGTGGTTAGCAGTGTATTTCTGCCGCCGCTCCAATGTCTGAGAGATGGTGGGTTGTTGTAAAGAAGCGCCTGATGGTGCCTTTGATGGTGCAGGAGAAGGAGATAAGACAGGAACAGGGGAGGATGAGGAAGAAGTCAACAAAGTGGCGGAGGCAGATGAAGTGGTGTCCTGGCTCGTCCTCTGGAGTGCATCGCCAGCACAGTCAGCAGTGGCAGTGGCAGAGGCAGTGGCAGTGGCGTGAACGGCAGGCGGCCTTTGTCCTGCCGTTGCTGCCTGCCACTGATTCCAGTGCTTGGATTCCAAATGACGGCGCATTGAAGTGGTGGAAAGGTTGCTCTTCTCAGAGCCCCTAATCAATTTCGAGAGGCAAATTGTGCAGACAACACTATATCTGTCCTCGGCGCATTCCTTGAAAAAACTCCACACCTTCGAGAAACGTGCCCTCGAGGTGGGAGTTTTTCGGGGCTGGGTACGAACTGGAACATCTTGGGAGATTCCGGGTGTGGCCTGGCTTCGCCTAAGCTGCTGACCTCTGCCTCTGCCTCTAGCTACCCTTTTTGGTGCTGCACCTGCCTCAACATCCACACTACTTTCCCCGCTTGACATCCCCCCTGTCCAGGTCGGGTCAGTGTCCTCATCATCCACCACTTCCTCTTCCAACTCCTGTCTCATCTCCTCCTCCCGCACAATGCGCCGGTCAACTGGATGCCCTGACGGCAACTGCGTCACATCATCGTCGATGAGGGTGGGTTGCTGGTCATCCACCACCAAATCGAACGGAGATGGAGGAGACTCTAGTGTTTGAGCATCTGGACACAGATGCTCCTCTGTTAGGTTCGTGGAATCGTGACGTGGAGGGACAGGTTGAGGGACAATGAAAGGAGCGGAGAACAGCTCTGGGGAGCAGGGACAGTTGGGGTTATTGTTCTGTGAAGCTTGGGAATTTTGGGAGGAAGGAGGACAAGACTGTTGGGTAATAGGAGGAGAGGAGGCAGAGTCTGACTGGCTGCTGGACAATGTGCTGTAAGCGTTCTCTGACAGCCATTGCAAGACCTGTTCCTGGTTCTCGGGCCTACTAAGGTTTGTACCCTGCAGTTTAGTTAATGTGGCAAGCAACCCTGGCACTGTGGAGTGGCGCAATGCTTGCTGCCCCACAGGAGTAGGCACGGGACGCCCTGTGGCTTCACTGCTACCTTGCTCCCCAGAACCATTCCCCCGACCTCGCCCACGGCCTCGTCCACGTCCCTTTCCGGGAGCCTTGCGCATTTTGAATTCCCAGTTAGAAATTGGCACTATATACCAGTAGCAAAAATTGTGGGTGTACGTAACCCCAATATATTCTTTGAATTCCCAGTCAGACAATGGCACTATATACCAGTAGCAAGAAATGAGGGTATTTATAACCCCAATATATTCTTTGAATTACCAGTCAGAAACTGGCACTATATACCAGTAGCAAGAAATGAGGGTATTTGTAACCCCAATATATTCTTTGAATTCCCAGTCAGAAACTGGCACTATATGGCAGTAGCAAGAAATGAGGGTATTTGTAACCCCAATATATTCTTTGAATTCCCAGTCAGACAATGGCACTATATACCAGTAGCAAGAAATGAGGGTATTTATAACCCCAATATATTCTTTGAATTCCCAGTCAGACAATGGCACTATATACCAGTAGCAAGAAATGAGGGTATTTGCAACCCCAATATATTCTTTGAATTCCCAGTGAGACAATGGCACTATATACCAGTAGCAAAAATAGTGGGTGTATATAGCCCCAATTCTATTGCTAGGGGACTTGCAGGGTATTTCTGGGGTGAAGGTGGGGGGGCACACCGTTGGAACGGGGATTTGGGGTGTATATATGGGGTATACGGGAATACACTGTCAGTGTATTACATTCAGGATCCGGGGAAAGCTGGGTTGCGGCGATTGAGCCCGTCAGTGCCACGTTACACTGACAAGCTTCTCCCTGGAATTTAGCTCTTATAAGAGCTGTTGGTTGTCTTCTCCTTCCTATCCTAGCCTGTCCCTGCCTACCCAGAATCTAAGCCCTAGCTAACTGGACGGGAACCTCCGTCCCCGGTGAATTGCAAGCTCAGAATGACGCGAACCTGGGCGTCGCTGTTCTTTTAAATTAGAGGTCACATGTTTTCGGCAGCCAATGGGTTTTGCCTACTTTTTTCAACGTCACCGGTGTCGTAGTTCCTGTCCCACCTACCCTGCGCTGTTATTGGAGCAAAAAAGGCGCCAGGGAAGGTGGGAGGGGAATCGAGTATTGGCGCACTTTACGCGGTGTTCGATTCGATTCGAACATGCCGAACAGCCTAATATCCGATCGAACATGAGTTCGATAGAACACTGGCAGACAATGGCAGTCCCTCTGTCCATTGTTCTGGAGGACCAGAACAATGGACAGAGGGACCACTAAAACAGCGGACACCAATGGTATCCAACAGACCCCATTGATTAGAATGGGGTACGTCAGGTTTCCGTTGTTTTAAACTAAAAAAAAGTCAGACTTGCAGCGCTATTTCGTCTGGCAATTTTTGGCAGTGACTGTGATGGAGTCTCACGGCCTGAGGGGTTTTCCTATTGAATTCAGTAGAAAGGAGGTCAGACTTTTGATCCTCTCTTCTTTGAGCACGGCCTCTGCATACAGTTTAGATTCAAGCGAAGGAGATTTATGTGAGAGCCCTCGAGGTAGAATCCGCACCTGTCCTGGGCATAGGCCATAAATGTGTACATTGAGGGTTTCCCTATTATCACAGAAGTCAATAAAACAATGAAAAGTCATTGGATAAACATGGGAAGATATCTCGCAGATATCGGCAGTTTAACCAATTGCAGAGGTTCTGGTTAATTCTGCTATATCTATGTATTGTGTGTATATATATATATATATATATATATATATATATATATATATATATATGTATAGGCTCAATTCACATTATTGCCTTCATTATATTGTTGGTAAGGGTCTTAACACATGAACCCCCGCCGATCAATACTCCTAATGATTTCACGTGTGGAAATTTTTGGTTGTTGTCAAATGTCAGATACTGTTTTTGCAATACAGGGCATGACCAGATATGGGGGGAGATGATCTACAATCATATCTCTTGCTCATGGCTGGCTTCACAGGTAAGGATTGGTTCACATCTGCGTTAGTATTCTGTCCAGGGGTGTCTGCATGGAGACCCTGCCGAATGGAATACCAAATGCAATTGCAAGCACTGTGCATTGAAAGCACACAGACCCCATAGACTATAATGGGGTCCGTGTGCTTGCCGCCAGATCTCCGCACAGAACATGTGGACAGGAAAGTAGTTCACAATCTACTTTCCTGTCCGCATTATTCGTGCAGGCAGCACACGGTCAGCACATGGACCCCATTATAGTCTATGGGGTCCGTGTGCTTTCACTGCACAGCACTTGCAATTGCGTTTGGTATTCCACTCAGGGGTCCCCATGCGGATTCCCCTGGACAGAATACTAACACAGATATGAACAAGGGGTAAGCGATATTAATCTGTGTACAGCGCTGTGGAATATGTCAGCACTATGTAAGCAACAGAAGGTGAATAGTTTTCAACCAAACTCATAGCGACAAAATATTATTTGAAGAAATTGCCATTTATTATAACTGCAGTATACTCTGCCGCTTTTGCTGGTAAGTTTTCTGATGACATGACGCTTCTCTCTCCTTACAGACAGTTGTAGTGCATAAACTTGTGGTGTGTGCAGTATCCTTAGGATTCTATATGACTGCTACGCGGATATTACCTGTAGAATACAATATAGATGAACACTTTCAGGAAACCTCATCAGTGCCCACAAGAGTTATATATCTCTACTTGTCTCTATTGGCTGCAAGACCAAAGTATTACTTTGCTTGGACCTTAGGTAAGTGCTCTGCAAATGTGAACAAGCGCTGACATCTAGTGGCTAACATGTGCATTCAACTGCTCGGGCGAAAAAATGGAGCAGGAGTTAGATTTTTAGGTACTAAAAGCAACCGAACAGACTCCAGATTTTCCTTTGATCTATTTTTAAAGTATAGCTGTGGTTTTATAAAGCTAATGACATGTTATAGTGATATAGACGAAGATCGATTCAGGTCTGGGTACCGCGACTGCACCAATTTCTAAAAGAGTCGCTTTCCTTAAAATTCTGATCGCTCTTTTGGGAAAATGGAGGAAGTGTTGAAGAGACTCATAGAAGGTCCTTGGTCTATACAAGTAGAGACAACTAGATACAAAGGGGTACAATGCTCGCTTGAGCACTCCTATCGATCAACAATGAAAGATACACTTTAAGATAAATGGCTGCTGATGTTTGATTACTATGGGCAATGCCTACTGTAATATATACAATTAGATTGGCATTTCCTACGCTAGTCTTAATCCATACCCCCACTGGTGCGAGGTCACACCAGTATCATAAAGAGGAATACCATGGAGGTCCCATGCACCAGAATTGATATATACGCTAGTCAGGGACTGGCATACAATTCAGGTATAACAGTTTCCTGGTGTGAGTTATAGTAAGTCTGATGGGTCAAGGTATTCCCTGTCCCTGGACCCCACAAGTGGGCCAAAAGTGGTGCATCAATGCCAAAAATTAGACCATGCATCAACGATGTGCCACATCTACGCCCGTCTTGTGCGGATAACATAGTAAGTGACACCATATTCAGATGTAATACCCTTTTTCAAATTCATGGTTTCTCACGCCACAATCAATCTAACCAAAATTAAGTTTGCATTATTCTATGGAAAACCCACGGTCACATATACCATATGGGCAACCTGAGCAGTACAGGGGCCCACTAACTGGACTGAGCTAATGGCCTATAGTCACTAGTAGATTGGACAGTATATGGAGTGCACTATGATAACCTATTGGAGAGCAAGGGGCTCATATACAGCTCTTCCGAGTGGGTCCTCTGTTATCTTTGTCAATCTGTGGGAGAACCAGAATTAAAGTTACCCTTTACTCATAAGACGAAATCTGACTATACATTAGGCATTGGTGCCTTCCATTCTTCTGCTCTTGGTGCCCCCATTCTTCTGATAGGCTCCCCAATCTGGTCCTAAAATGGTCACTGACTTCTTCAGGGCAACTGTCTGTAAGTCACAAACATGCCGCTTCCACTGTTTCGGTTCCAGGGGACTTAAAGAAAAGTTTCCTGAATAAGTCAGTGACCATTATAGTTCTGATGGTAAGGGGGATCCGAACTGGGCAATGAGGGCACTAGGAGCAGAACGACATCACGTATGATAACTATGTATGCCTATTATAGTTAAAAACCAGGAAAAAAGATATAGGATGGCACTGCTGAATGCACAAATGAAAGTCCCAATAAATTGAAGGTAAGTATGAGGATTGTAACCTTATGTATAAAGAGCTGTGGGGGTGCTCAACAACCAAAAAAAGGCAGTTAGATAAGTAGAGCAAATGTAGAAAAATGAGGAAGGGCATTCAAAAAATTGCATTTTGAGGCTTGAGAAAGCGCACATAGTTGCGCGAAACGGCTGTTGCCTACATGCCTATATATGCTCTATTCCCTCCCTGCACTACTTGTTTTTAAAGAAATATGTTACCTTAATAAAAGAAGTATTTTATGAAGACGAGCGTGGACGTGGGTGAGTGCCCTTCCTCATTTTTCTACATTTGCTCTATTATAGTTAAACTCTATCTTCTAGGCGGAGGACTGCTTTAAAGGTTTTAGTATTCTCCAGCATCACACACCTTGGCCATAGAGTATAATACGTGTAGGCTTTCACGTATATTTGGTGTATATATTGGAAGTTTGCTAACCATTGTATATCAAAGACATACACAACTGTTGCAAAGGTCTGCCATTGACTCTTAATATAAAAACTAACTCTTCTTTGTCTGCTCTCTTCTCTTAGCGGATGCCATCAATAATGCTGCAGGTTTCGGTTTTCAAGGTTATGACAAAAACGGGGAGGAGAACTGGGATCTGGTGTCAAATCTGAACATCAAACATATAGAGGTAGGTGTCCCTCAATGATCAGCATGTAGGCGATAGTGACCAGACAAGTCGTCCTGTGGATGTCAGGTTACAACAGCTGTAGCCTGTAAACCTAGCCACACATAGGTCTGTATAAGAGCTGCGTACACACAATAGTAGGATATTGTATTCCAGACAGTTGGCAAGGAGGCATGCTATTTTAGTTTAGTACAAAGCATTGAAGCCTTTCCGAGCTGCCTCTACTCGCTGTAAGTACATCGTACCTAATAAATACACTATAATGCATTTCCATAATGAATTTGCAATGCACTGAACGGTCTTCTATGTCTGTCTGGATGTATCAAATCCAAATCCAAAAATGTGACTTGAAATCAATAAATTGACTGTTGACTCTTAATGTAAATGCTGTCAGCAGAGAAAAAAAATGTCCGATGATTTAAAGGCCTGGCCGAAGCACAGAGAGACCCGATGGACGTCATCCAAGTGCCAAGCCTGTGACTTTCAATATGACCTGATATAGCTTTCCTTTAATGCTGCAGAGGATATTGTCTGATCCTGCTCATTCATGTGTGAAATGCAAGAAAATAACAATATACATCTCAAGCAAACTTTATTATCTGCTTTAGACAATTTTAACCCATTTTACAATTCGCTGAGGCCCCATGTTGTGGAAATGCAGCTTTTTTTTGTTGCAGATTTTGCTGCGTTTTTTTGCACTAAAGCCAAGAATGACTACAAAAGGAATGGAACATATATAAGAAGTTCTTATATTTTTACCTTCTGCTCAGTCCACGCCTGGTTTTGTCTTGAAAAACCGCAGCAAAATCTTCAACAAAAGAAAGCTGCGTTTCCACAACGTGGGGCCTCAGTCTTTAAGGGATTACGTCACCAGATTTGGGGCCCTTAACAAGAAGCATGGCCTTATGCCGCTGGGTTTAGGTGCCCAAATCTGTTGACCACAGTCTGATCCGTTGCAGCATTCAGCAGAAACTAAAAGTTTTAAGCCAGGTTCACATGGGGGGTTTTTGGACCGGATTTTGACGGCCGCCTCAGAATCCGGTCCAAAAAAACAGATAGCCGTGACTGGATGCCGGTGCAGTGCATACAGTGCAGCGACATCCAGTCATGACATTCCGCTCTGCATTAGGCCCAAATGAATGGGCCTAGTCGGGAGGGAGGTGTCGCGTTGCGGACTCTGTGGTGGATTCTGAAAATTGTATATCTTTTTATTGTACATTTGTTTGTCAATATTGGTCTGAAGATGGCCAACCCCTTTAAGGTAGCCTGAAGTCATAGGGACAGGCACATTGGTAGAGTCCATCTTTAGCCCAGGTTCACACAGGGGTTTTTGGGCTGAATTTTGACGTGGAATCCGTTTCAGCATCTGGCTCAAAAAAACGCCTGCCATTGAAATTAATGGGAGCTGGCATTTCCTTTTTCCGTGAGTGGTTTGTTCCTGCTCGCGGAAAAAAGAAGCGACCTGTCCTTTCTTCAGGCAGATTCCTCAGCTGATTCAGCTGCTGATGTCCGCCTCGCGACACCTCCCTCCCAACTAGGCCTATTCATTTGGGCCTAATCTGGAGCGGAACGACGCGACTGGATAACGGTGCACTGCAGTTGCAGCTAGTCGTTTTTTGGACCGGAATCTGAGGCGGTCTCCATCTCAAATTCCAGTCCAAAAAACCCATGTGAATCCGGCCTTAAAAACTAATAGCACATACTTGTAAAGCGGGAGCATTCCTCGTCCGGGCCCAGGAAATCTGTCTACCCTTCCAGGAGTGCAGAAGGTTCCCCCTTTTTGGAAGCCTCCTGGGCGATCATAAGAATTGACAAGTAGCATTACATAGTGTGTTGGGTATGCAGAGTAATATTCATTACTTTACATCTGATCACATTATAATGGTCCATATGGAGGACAGACTCCCCAAGCCCTTGCATTACCCACCCATGATACAAAAGATCTATGATATTTCTAACTAGCCTCTGCCCGCAACTTTGTCTGCGTGTTTTTGTTGTCAATGATCCATTTATATTTAGCCAATTGCTGCTGTCCATGATCCGCCTGCTCCGGTGTTTCAGCTCTGCTACATCCCTGCATATGGACAGCATACTCAGCCATATTACATATCTGCATAATCTCTGCTATATCTGGCTATTTGGATGAAAGGGGTTTTCTTATGTCAGTGTCTGAGCAGGTTCAGTGTTATAAACGGCTGAACGGATTTGGCTGTAATTTGGTACAGTTCTCACCCCCCATCAGAGCCTGAACCCCACACCCCCCTCTTACTCACACAAAGTGTACATCCCATATACCCCTCTTGCCACACACAGCCTGCATGTTCTCTTCTCCCCTCACCTTCCATTAGACGCCATTCTCAGCAGCTTCCACACTGTCCTGTTCAATCCGATATAGCTCTGCCCACACAATAGCGTGATCCTATTGTAGCCGACTCAAGGACCTGTGATGATGTCATCAAGGGTCCTTTAGTCTAGTTTGAAGCTAAATTCGTTCATAGCGGTTGTGAAGCCTTGTTATGTACCGGGATAAAAAGTAGCCTATGTTTTAATCGAGGTTACAATATATCTATGTGCCAAATTTCATTCAAATCCGTTCAGCCGTTTTGGCGTGATTGAGGAACAAACATCCAAACACACAGGGGCCACACGGTGGCTCAGTGGTTAGCACTGTAGCCTTGCAGCGCTGGAGTCCTGGTGTTCAAATCCCACCAAGAGCAGAAATACCATCTGCAAGGAGTTTGTATGTTCTCCCCGTGTTTGCGTGGATTTCCATCCCATATTCCAAAAAGACATACTGATAGGGAAAAATGTACATTGTGAGCTCTATGTGGGGCTCACAATCTACATTTAAAAAAAAAACAAAAAAAACATCCAAACACACAAACTTATAGTATAGCAAGCATAGTATAGTATAGTATGTTTGTGACATGTGGTATGTAGTTAGTAGACTAACATAACATCTAATATAATAAAGTGCGTGCACATGGCGCAAGCAGGGCAAATCTGGCCAAGGTTATAAATGTCAGTTCTCTGTATGCGATAAAGGACTGGAAAATAAAGAGCAGAGAACGTGTAACATGTCTGTATCTGGGATTGTACCGTATAATAATGATGAATGAGAGAATGATGGATCTGCCTATATGGCGGCACACCCAGATACTTAACCTCCCACACCGCAATTCATCTTACTAAAATAAAGATAATGGAAGAATGTCGCCTGAGCTTATATTATTATTTTTTACATTACAGTTCTCTACAAGCTTTAAGATGTTCATTGATAACTGGAATATACAGACGGCACTGTGGCTAAAGAGGTATGGCTGTCCTAACAATGTCTTCCTGCCCTTGTACATGCGCTCGACTTAGTGTGGAGGCCGAGGGTAATTTATAAAGCAGAATGCACTTGGATGACATGTGTGCATGGGGCCCTAGGGTGTTTCATATGCTGTTTTTTTCATAAAAATAGTGCTGCTGATTTACATTTTAATAAATATATTAAGTAGCGGCAATGCATAGTATTGTAGCTTAGTCCCATTTAGTAAATACACAGCATCCTTGTAGATGGAATGAGATAAGTACTGATCATCTGGGGTATTGTGGCCCGCAATGATTTGGTATTGAAAGCCTATCCTAAGAATAGGTAGTCAATATTCTCCCCCCCCAGTGTGCATGTAGATATATCGAGGCAGACACTGCTTACCAAGGGTATTGGGACCCCACCAATTAGATATCGAGAGCCTATCCTAAGGATAGGTCATCAATATCCTCATCCCAAAATAAACCCTTCTGCAGCTCTAGACAACCCATTTAAAGAGATTTATCTGATTAGATATTTTCTTTCCTTAGTTCAGTGATGGCGAACCTTTTAGAGACCGAGTGCCCAAACTGCAACTCAAAACCCACTAATTTATCACAAAGTGCCAGCAATTTAACCATAATACATACCGGTACATAATTTATATCGTACAGATCTGTTTTATAGTGATCGTACAATGTTATTATGACCTGTAATAATATCATGTCTGCTATTAAACAGATATTCTGTGAAATAAATAGTGAAGGGCCCCCACTTAGTCCAGGCTGCGTCACAGTGACCCCCACACAGTCCAATCTGCTCCACAGTGGCCCGCACACAGTATAATCTGCTCCACAGTGACCCCCACACAGTATAATCTGCTCCACAGTGGCCCCCACACAGTATAATCTGCTCCACAGTGGCCCCCACACAGTATAATCTGTTGCACAGTGACCCCCACACAGAATAATCTGCTCCACAGTGACCCCCACACAGTATAATCTGCTCCACAGTGACCCCCACACAGTATAATCTGCTCCACAGTGACCCCCCACACAGTATAATCTGCTCCACAGTGACCCCCACACAGTATAATCTGCTCCACAGTGACCCCCACACAGTATAATCTGCTCCACAGTGGCCCCCACACAGTATAATCTGTTGCACAGTGACCCCCACACAGAATAATCTGCTCCACAGTGACCCCCACACAGTATAATCTGCTCCACAGTGACCCCCACACAGTATAATCTGCTCCACAGTGACCCCCCACACAGTATAATCTGCTCCACAGTGACCCCCACACAGTATAATCTGTTGCACAGTGGCCCCCACACAGTATAATCTGCTCCACAGTGACCCCCACACAGTATAATCTGTTGCACAGTGACCCCACACAGTATAATCTGCTCCACAGTGGCCCCCACACAGTATAATCTGCTCCACAGTGGCCCCCACACAGTATAATCTGCTCCACAGTGGCCCCCACACAGTATAATCTGCTCCACAGTGGCCCCCACACAGTATAATCTGTTGCACAGTGACCCCCACACAGAATAATCTGCTCCACAGTGACCCCCACACAGTATAATCTGCTCCACAGTGACCCCCACACAGTATAATCTGCTCCACAGTGACCCCCCACACAGTATAATCTGCTCCACAGTGACCCCCACACAGTATAATCTGTTGCACAGTGGCCCCCACACAGTATAATCTGCTCCACAGTGACCCCCACACAGTATAATCTGTTGCACAGTGACCCCACACAGTATAATCTGCTCCACAGTGGCCCGCACACAGTATAATCTGCTATACAGTGACCCCCACACAGTATAATCTGTTGCACAGTGGCCCCCACACAGTATAATCTGCTCCACAGTGACCCCCACACAGTATAATCTGCTCCACAGTGACCCCCACACAGTATAATTTGCTCCACAGCGACCCCCACACAGTATAATCTGCTCCACAGTGACCCCCACACAGTATAATCTGCTCCACAGCGACCCCCACACAGTATAATCTGCTCCACAGTGACCCCCACACAGTATAATCTGTTTCACAGATGAATGCCCATAGAGGGGGCTCTGAGTGCCACCTCTGGCACCCGTGCCATAGGTTCGCCATCACGGCCTTAGTTGGTAATGTTTGTTTTTTTGTTTGTTTTTTTGTGTAACTAAGAAAAATATATACTCAGTTGCTACATAGGTGAAGAACTGTAGTATATACAGTGCCTACAAGTAGTATTCAACCCCCTGCAGATTTAGCAGGTTTACACATTCAGAATTAACTTGGCATTGTGACATTTGGACTGTAGATCAGCCTGGAAGTGTGAAATGCTCTGCAGCAAAAAAGAATGTTATTCTTTGTTTAATTTTTTTTTTTAAATTGTGAAAAGTTTATTCAGAGGGTCATTTATTATTCAACCCCTCAAACCACCAGAATTCTCTTTGATTCCCCTAAAGTATTAAGAAGTAGTTCAGGCACAAAGAACAATGAGCTTCACATGTTTGGATTAATTATCTCTTTTTCCAGCCTTTTCTGACTATTTAAGACCCTCCCCAAACTTGTGAACAGCACTCATACATGGTCAACATGGGAAAGACAAAGGAGCATTCCAAGGCCATCAGAGACAAGATGGTGGAGGGTCACAAGGCTGGCAAGGGGTACAAAACCCTTTCCAAGGAGTTGGGCCTACCTGTCTCCACTGTTGGGAGCATCATCCGGAAGTGGAAGGCTTATGGAACTACTGTTAGCCTTCCACGGCCTGGACAGCCTTTGAAAGTTTCCTCCCGTGCCGAGGCCAGGCTTGTCCGAAGAGTCAAGGCTAACCCAAGGACAACAAGGAAGGAGCCTCGGGAAGATCTCATGGCAGTGGGGACATTGGTTTCAGTCAATACCATACGTAACGTACTCCACCGCAATGGTCTCTGTTCCAGACGAGCCCGTAAGGTACCTTTACTTTCAAAGCGTCATGTCAAGGCTCGTCTACAGTTTGCTCATGATCACTTGGAGGACTCTGAGACAGACTGGTTCAAGGTTCTCTGGTCTGATGAGACCAAGATCGAGATCTTTGGTGCCAACCACACACGTGACGTTTGGAGACTGGATGGCACTGCATACGACCCCAAGAATACCATCCCTACAGTCAAGCATGGTGGTGGCAGCATCATGCTGTGGGGCTGCTTCTCAGCCAAGGGGCCTGGCCATCTGGTCCGCATCCATGGGAAGATGGATAGCACGGCCTACCTGGAGATTTTGGCCAAGAACCTCCGCTCCTCCATCAAGGATCTTAAGATGGGTCGTCATTTCATCTTCCAACAAGACAACGACCCAAAGCACACAGCCAAGAAAACCAAGGCCTGGTTCAAGAGGGAAAAAATCAAGGTGTTGCAGTGGCCTAGTCAGTCTCCTGACCTTAACCCAATTGAAAACTTGTGGAAGGAGCTCAAGATTAAAGTCCACATGAGACACCCAAAGAACCTAGATAACTTGGAGAAGATCTGCATGGAGGAGGGGGCCAAGATAACTCCAGAGACCTGTGCCGGCCTGATCAGGTCTTATAAAAGACGATTATTAGCTGTAATTGCAAACAAGGGTTATTCCACAAAATATTAAACCTAGGGGTTGAATAATAATTGACCCACACTTTTATGTTTAAAATTTATTAACATTTAACTGAGCAACATAACTTTTTGGTTTGTAAGATTTATGCATCTGTTAATAAATCCTGCTCTTGTTTGAAGTTTGAAGGCTCTAACTTATTTGCATCTTATCAAACCTGCTAAATCTGCAGGGGGTTGAATACTACTTGTAGGCACTGTATCTTGATAGTTAATATTACAGTGCTGTTCACATTGTGACTGCTCAGTCTTTTCTATCTTCCTCAGAGTATGTTATGAACGCACCACTTCTAGTCCGACAGCTCAGACCTTCCTATTGTCAGCGGTTTGGCATGGTGTATATCCAGGGTATTACCTGACCTTCTTTACTGGAAGTTTAATGACACTGGCAGCACGAAATGTAAGTACCAGAAGAAGATTAGACAGGCTTGTGAGAAAATGGAACGGACTGCAAAATGCACAGGAATAGCACCTGTCCTGAGTTTGGCGTCTGAACTAACGGATCCCCACACAGATCCATGATAAAACATGTTTGTGTATTTGGAACCATATAGAAAAAAATGGGTCAGGATTCTAGTCATTAAATAAAGGATTGCACATTCATAAAAACCGCAGTCATGTACATGTAGCCCAAGACCAGGGATAGGCAACTTTCGGCACTCCAGCTGTTGTAAAACTACAACTCTCCGCATGCATACTTGCTCTACTTTTACGGCCGTAAAAATACAGGCGTATTTTACTATAGAACTCAATGGAAACGTCTTTTTACGGCCGTAAAAATAAGCATAAAGTAAGCACAAAAAACGCCTCACGTTACTCCGTGTGAATGGACCCCTAAGGCTCTGTTCCCACAGAGTAACGCGCCGTGCATTCAGACACGTATACACGTGTCAGAGTGTGAGCGCCCAAAACAGATCACATTCACTTCAATGGGTGCCGGCTTATGGGCGCTACACATTGAAATCAATGGGAGGCTTTTTAACCCTTTGATTTCAATGTGTAGCCGGCACACATTGAAGTAAATGGGATCCGATTTAAGCGCTCACACTCAGACATGTGTATACGTATCTGAATGCACGGCGCGTTACTCCGTGGGAACAGAGCCTACAGATGCACAGAATTGGAGAGCCTCGTGGCTGGAAATACACTTTTAAGCTAAAGCTCCACATTGCAGAAACAAAGCATTTTTAGGTGCAGATTTTGTTGTGGTTTTCTGTGCCAAAACCAAGATTGGATTTAGCCGAAGGTAGAAGTATAAGAGCTTCCTATACATTTCCCATTCCTTTTGTAGACATTCTTAGCTTTGACTTAAAAAAACGCAACAAAATCTGCAACAAAAAAAGCTGCATTTCCGCAACGTGAGGCCTCAGCCTTAGAAACTTTTCTCTAAGCTTACACTTCATGTTATTTGACTTAATTTTGCCTAAATTTTGCCCCAAATTTTGTACATTTTGTTACATCTTTAGGCAGACCTTCTGTACCACTAAGCCAGAAGGAGGTGTTGATCGAGGTACATAAAATATATCAAACATATAATAAATTTGGAGCGTAGCATTTATGCCAGTTTTTGTTGCACAATTGTATCACTTTTGTAAATTTCTCCCTCTGTGCTATGATATTATGTCGGTAGTATTTATATACAGTATTATTTGGTTGCATTATTCCTTGGCTCTTGACTTTTAGCCTAAGTCCCCACATGGCGTCCTGCAGCAAAAAAAGCGCTGAGGGAAAAACCACGACAGAAATGCGTTGTAGTTCTTCCCATAGCACTTTAGACAGAAAGTTTGCAGAGTTTTCCTCCACGGACTTTCTGATACAATTATACCTATGGGGAAACCGCCAGCGTTACCATAGGTATAATTGACATGCTGCGATTTCCAAAACTGTGCCGGTCTTGGAAATCTCAGCATGTCCGCACCACGATTTTTACCGTAAAGTGGGCATGGGATTCGCTAGCATCCCATCCACTTTGCCGTGATTGTAAAATGCTGCGATTTTTCCCACGGTGCAAATCTTGGCGTTTACATCTCGTGGGGACTCGGCCTTAGGCTGAGGCTCCACTTTGCGAAAACGCACCCTTTGTTGTTTCAGAGTTTTTGCAGTTTTTTGAGCCAAAGCCAGGAGTGGATTGAGCACAACGGAGAAGTAGAAGAACTTCTTATGTGTTTCACATTCTTTTTGCAGCCATTCTTGGCTTTGGGTCAAAAAATCGCAGCAAAATCTGGCAGAAAAAAAAGCTGCATTTCCGCAACGTGGGGCCTCAGTTTTATATGCTAACTAGAGATGAGCGAACAGTGTTCTATCGAACTCATGTTCGATCGGATATTAGGCTGTTCGGCATGTTCGAATCGAATCGAACACCGCGTGGTAAAGTGCGCCATTACTCGATTCCCCTCCCACCTTCCCTGGCGCCTTTTTTGCTCCAATAACAGCGCAGGGTAGGTGGGACAGGAACTACGACACCGGTGACGTTGAAAAAAGTAGGCAAAACCCATTGGCTGCCGAAAACATGTGACCTCTAATTTAAAAGAACAGCGACGCCCAGCTTCGCGTCATTCTGAGCTTGCAATTCACCGAGGACGGAGGTTTCCGTCCAGCTAGCTAGGGCTTAGATTCTGGGTAGGCAGGGACAGGCTAGGATAGGAAGGAGAAGACAACCAACAGCTCTTGTAAGAGCTAAATTCCAGGGAGAAGCTTGTCAGTGTAACGTGGCACTGACGGGCTCAATCGCCGCAACCCAGCTTTCCCAGGATCCTGAATGGAATACACTGTCAGTGTATTCCCGTATACCCGATATATACCCCGATACCCGTTCCAACGGTGTGCCCCCCCACCTTCACCCCAGAAATACCCTGCAAGTCCCCTAGCAATAGAATTGGGGCTATATACACCCACAATTTTTACTACTGGTATACAGTGCCATTGTCTGACTGGGAATTCAAAGAGTATATTGGGAATACAAATACCCTCATTTCTTGCTACTGCCATATAGTGCCAGTTTCTGACTGGTAATTCAAAGAATATATTGGGGTTACGTGCACCCACAATTTTTACTACTGGTATACAGTGCCATTGTCTGACTGGGAATTCAAAGAATATATTGGGAATACAAATACCCTCATTTCTTGCTACTGCCATATAGTGCCAGTGTCTGACTGGGAATTCAAAGAATATATTGGGGTTACGTGCACCCACAATTTTTACTACTGGTATACAGTGCCATTGTCTGACTGGGAATTCAAAGAGTATATTGGGAATACAAATACCCTCATTTCTTGCTACTGCCATATAGTGCCAGTTTCTGACTGGGAATTCAAAGAATATATTGGGGTTACGTGCACCCACAATTTTTACTACTGGTATACAGTGCCATTGTCTGACTGGGAATTCAAAGAATATATTGGGGTTATAAATACCCTCATTTCTTGCTACTGCCATATAGTGCCAGTTTCTGACTGGTAATTCAAAGAATATATTGGGGTTACGTGCACCCACAATTTTTACTACTGGTATACAGTGCCATTGTCTGACTGGGAATTCAAAGAGTATATTGGGAATACAAATACCCTCATTTCTTGCTACTGCCATATAGTGCCAGTTTCTGACTGGGAATTCAAAGAATATATTGGGGTTACGTGCACCCACAATTTTTACTACTGGTATACAGTGCCATTGTCTGACTGGGAATTCAAAGAATATATTGGGGTTATAAATACCCTCATTTCTTGCTACTGCCATATAGTGCCAGTTTCTGACTGGTAATTCAAAGAATATATTGGGGTTACGTGCACCCACAATTTTTACTACTGGTATACAGTGCCATTGTCTGACTGGGAATTCAAAGAGTATATTGGGAATACAAATACCCTCATTTCTTGCTACTGCCATATAGTGCCAGTTTCTGACTGGTAATTCAAAGAATATATTGGGGTTACGTGCACCCACAATTTTTACTACTGGTATACAGTGCCATTGTCTGACTGGGAATTCAAAGAATATATTGGGAATACAAATACCCTCATTTCTTGCTACTGCCATATAGTGCCAGTGTCTGACTGGGAATTCAAAGAATATATTGGGGTTACGTGCACCCACAATTTTTACTACTGGTATACAGTGCCATTGTCTGACTGGGAATTCAAAGAGTATATTGGGAATACAAATACCCTCATTTCTTGCTACTGCCATATAGTGCCAGTTTCTGACTGGGAATTCAAAGAATATATTGGGGTTACGTGCACCCACAATTTTTACTACTGGTATACAGTGCCATTGTCTGACTGGGAATTCAAAGAGTATATTGGGAATACAAATACCCTCATTTCTTGCTACTGCCATATAGTGCCAGTTTCTGACTGGGAATTCAAAGAATATATTGGGGTTACGTGCACCCACAATTTTTACTACTGGTATACAGTGCCATTGTCTGACTGGGAATTCAAAGAGTATATTGGGAATACAAATACCCTCATTTCTTGCTACTGCCATATAGTGCCAGTTTCTGACTGGGAATTCAAAGAATATATTGGGGTTACGTGCACCCACAATTTTTACTACTGGTATACAGTGCCATTGTCTGACTGGGAATTCAAAGAATATATTGGGGTTATAAATACCCTCATTTCTTGCTACTGCCATATAGTGCCAGTTTCTGACTGGTAATTCAAAGAATATATTGGGGTTACGTGCACCCACAATTTTTACTACTGGTATACAGTGCCATTGTCTGACTGGGAATTCAAAGAGTATATTGGGAATACAAATACCCTCATTTCTTGCTACTGCCATATAGTGCCAGTTTCTGACTGGGAATTCAAAGAATATATTGGGGTTACGTGCACCCACAATTTTTACTACTGGTATACAGTGCCATTGTCTGACTGGGAATTCAAAGAGTATATTGGGAATACAAATACCCTCATTTCTTGCTACTGCCATATAGTGCCAGTTTCTGACTGGGAATTCAAAGAATATATTGGGGTTACGTGCACCCACAATTTTTACTACTGGTATACAGTGCCATTGTCTGACTGGGAATTCAAAGAGTATATTGGGGTTATAAATACCCTCATTTCTTGCTACTGCCATATAGTGCCAGTTTCTGACTGGGAATTCAAAGAATATATTGGGGTTACGTGCACCCACAATTTTTACTACTGGTATACAGTGCCATTGTCTGACTGGGAATTCAAAGAGTATATTGGGAATACAAATACCCTCATTTCTTGCTACTGCCATATAGTGCCAGTTTCTGACTGGGAATTCAAAGAATATATTGGGGTTACGTGCACCCACAATTTTTACTACTGGTATACAGTGCCATTGTCTGACTGGGAATTCAAAGAGTATATTGGGAATACAAATACCCTCATTTCTTGCTACTGCCATATAGTGCCAGTTTCTGACTGGGAATTCAAAGAATATATTGGGGTTACGTGCACCCACAATTTTTACTACTGGTATACAGTGCCATTGTCTGACTGGGAATTCAAAGAATATATTGGGGTTACGTGCACCCACAATTTTTACTACTGGTATACAGTGCCAATTTCTAACTAGGAATTCAAAATGCGCAAGGCTCCCGGAAAGGGACGTGGACGAGGCCGTGGGCGAGGTCGGGGGAATGGTTCTGGGGAGCAAGGTAGCAGTGAAGCCACAGGGCGTCCCGTGCCTACTCCTGTGGGGCAGCAAGCATTGCGCCACTCCACAGTGCCAGGGTTGCTTGCCACATTAACTAAACTGCAGGGTACAAACCTTAGTAGGCCCGAGAACCAGGAACAGGTCTTGCAATGGCTGTCAGAGAACGCTTACAGCACATTGTCCAGCAGCCAGTCAGACTCTGCCTCCTCTCCTCCTATTACCCAACAGTCTTGTCTTCCTTCCTCCCAAAATTCCGAAGCTTTACAGAACAATAACCCAAACTGTCCCTGCTCCCCAGAGCTGTTCTCCGCTCCTTTCATTGTCCCTCAACCTGCCTCTCCACGTCACGATTCCACGAACCTAACAGAGGAGCATCTGTGTCCAGATGCTCAAACACTAGAGTCTCCTCCATCTCCGTTCGATTTGGTGGTGGATGACCAGCAACCCACCCTCATCGACGATGATGTGACGCAGTTGCCGTCAGGGCATCCAGTTGACCGGCGCATTGTGCGGGAGGAGGAGATGAGACAGGAGTTGGAAGAGGAAGTGGTGGATGATGAGGACACTGACCCGACCTGGACAGGGGGGATGTCAAGCGGGGAAAGTAGTGTGGATGTTGAGGCAGGTGCAGCACCAAAAAGGGTAGCTAGAGGCAGAGGCAGAGGTCAGCAGCTTAGGCGAAGCCAGGCCACACCCGGAATCTCCCAAGATGTTCCAGTTCGTACCCAGCCCCGAAAAACTCCCACCTCGAGGGCACGTTTCTCGAAGGTGTGGAGTTTTTTCAAGGAATGCGCCGAGGACAGATATAGTGTTGTCTGCACAATTTGCCTCTCGAAATTGATTAGGGGCTCTGAGAAGAGCAACCTGTCCACCACTTCAATGCGCCGTCATTTGGAATCCAAGCACTGGAATCAGTGGCAGGCAGCAACGGCAGGACAAAGGCCGCCTGCCGTTCACGCCACTGCCACTGCCTCTGCCTCTGCCACTGCCACTGCTGACTGTGCTGGCGATGCACTCCAGAGGACGAGCCAGGACACCACTTCATCTGCCTCCGCCACTTTGTTGACTTCTACCTCATCCTCCCCTGGTCCTGTCTTATCTCCTTCTCCTGCACCATCAAAGGCACCATCAGGCGTTTCTTTACAACAACCCACCATCTCTCAGACATTGGAGCGGCGGCAGAAATACACTGCTAACCACCCACACGCGCAAGCCTTGAACGCCAACATCGCTAAACTGCTGGCCCAGGAGATGTTGGCGTTCCGGCTTGTTGAAACTCCCGCCTTCCTGGACCTGATGGCAACTGCGGCACCTCGCTATGCCGTCCCTAGCCGTCACTACTTCTCCCGGTGTGCCGTCCCCGCCTTGCACCAGCACGTGTCACTCAACATCAGGCGGGCCCTTAGTTCCGCGCTTTGCACAAAGGTCCACTTGACCACCGACGCGTGGACAAGTGCATGCGGACAGGGACGCTACATTTCACTGACGGCACACTGGGTGAATGTAGTTGAGGCTGGGACTGCTTCCCAAACTGGCCCGGTGTACCTCGTCTCCCCGCCTAACATTCCTGGCAGGGACACGAGAAGAACACCCCCCTCCTCCTCCTCCTCTACCGCCTCCTCCTCCGCCACCGCCTCCTCCTCCGCCACCGCCTCCTCCTCCGCTGTTAGATTGACCCCAGCTACGAGTTGGAAACGTTGCAGCACTGGCGTTGGTAGACGTCAGCAGGCTGTGCTGAAGCTGATCAGCTTGGGGGACAGACAGCACACTGCCTCCGAGGTGAGGGATGCCCTCCTCGATGAGACGGCAATATGGTTTGAGCCGCTGCACCTGGGCCCAGGCATGGTCGTTTGTGATAACGGCCGGAACCTGGTAGCAGCTCTGGAGCTTGCCGGACTCCAACATGTTCCATGCCTGGCCCACGTCTTCAACCTAGTGGTGCAACGTTTCCTAAAGAGCTACCCCAATGTTCCAGAGCTACTGGTGAAAGTGCGGCGCATGTGCGCCCACTTTCGCAAGTCGACAGTAGCCGCTGCTAGCTTAAAATCTCTCCAGCAACGCCTGCATGTGCCACAACACCGGCTTTTGTGCGACGTCCCCACACGCTGGAACTCAACGTTTCAGATGTTGAATAGAGTGGTTGAGCAGCAGAGACCTTTGATGGAATACCAGCTACAAAACCCTAGGGTGCCACAAAGTCAGCTGCCTCAGTTTCACATCCATGAGTGGCCATGGATGAGAGACCTTTGTGACATCCTACGGGTCTTTGAGGAGTCCACAAGGAGGGTGAGCTCTGAGGATGCGATGGTGAGCCTTACAATCCCGCTCTTGTGTGTTCTGAGAGAATCCCTGATTGACATCAGGGATAACTCAGATCACACAGAGGAGTTAGGGATAGCATCCGATCCGTCACAGCTGGAGAGTAGGTCCACACATCTGTCCGCTTCACTGCGTTTAATGGAGGAGGAGGAGGAGGAGGAGGAGGAAGAAGAGTTGTCCGATGATGTGATGGTGATACAGGAGGCTTCCGGGCAACTTCGAATCGTCCCATTGTTGCAGCGCGGATGGGTAGACATGGAGGATGAGGAGGAAATGGAGATTGAACTTTCCGGTGGGGCCAGAGGAGTCATGCCAACTAACACTGTGGCAGACATGGCTGAGTTCATGTTGGGGTGCTTTACAACCGACAAGCGTATTGTCAAAATCATGGAGGACAACCAGTACTGGATCTTTGCTATCCTTGACCCCCGGTATAAAAACAACATCTCGTCTTTTATTCCGGTAGAGGGGAGGGCCAATCGCATCAATGCTTGCCACAGGCAATTGGTGCAGAATATGATGGAGATGTTTCCAGCATGTGACGTTGGCGGCAGGGAGGGCAGTTCCTCCAGTAGGCAACCAAGTTCTCACCGGTCCACACAAACGAGGGGCACACTGTCTAAGGTCTGGGACACCTTGATGGCACCCCCTCGCCAAAGTGCCGCCACGGAGGGTCCTAGTGTCACCAGGCGTGAGAAGTATAGGCGCATGTTGCGGGAATACCTTTCCGACCACAGCCCTGTCCTCTCCGACCCCTCTGCGCCCTACACGTATTGGGTGTCGAAGTTGGACCTGTGGCTTGAACTTGCCCTATATGCCTTGGAGGTGCTGTCCTGTCCTGCTGCCAGCGTCCTATCTGAGAGGGTGTTCAGTGCAGCCGGTGGCATCATCACTGACAAGCGCACCCGTCTGTCAGCTGAGAGTGCCGACCGGCTCACTTTGATAAAAATGAACCACCACTGGATAGAGCCTTCATTTTTGTGCCCACCTGTGTAAAGCACCCCAACATGAAACTCCATGTCTGTACTCAACCTCTCCAATTCCTCCGCATCCTCATACTCATCCACCATAAGCGTTGCACAATTCTGCTAATACTAGGCTCCCTCCAACATGATTTCCCCCAACTCTGCTGGTTAGAGGCTCCCTCCACCCTGATTTCCACCAACTCTGCTGGTTAGAGGCTCCCTCCACCCTGCTTTCCCACAACTCTGCTGGTTAGAGGCTCCTTCCACCATGAATTTGCCCAAACTGGGCTGTTTAGAGGCTCCCTCCACCATGAATTGGTCCAAACTGGGTTTTTTAGAGGCTCCCTCCACCATGAATTGGTCCAAACTGGGCTGGTTAGAGGCTCCCTCCACCATGAATTGGTCCAAACTGGGCTGGTTAGAGGCTCCCTCCACCATGAATTGGTCCAAACTGGGCTGGTTAGAGGCTCCCTCCACAATTAATTGGTCCAAACTGGGCTAATTAGAGGCTCCCTCCACCATGAATTGGTCCAAACTGGGTTTTTTAGAGGCTCCCTCCACCATGAATTTGCCCAAACTGGGCTGTTTAGAGGCTCCCTCCACCATGAATTGGTCCAAACTGGGCTGGTTAGAGGCTCCCTCCACCATGAATTTCCCAAAACTTGGCTGTTTAGAGGCTCCCTCCACCATTAATTGGTCCAAACTGGGCTGGTTAGAGGCTCCCTCCACCATGAATTTGCCCAAACTGGGGTGGTTAGAGGCTCCCTCCACCATTAATTGGTCCAAACTGGGCTGGTTAGAGGCTCCCTCCACAATTAATTGGTCCAAACTGGGCTAATTAGAGGCTCCCTCCACCATGAATTGGTCCAAACTGGGTTTTTTAGAGGCTCCCTCCACCATGAATTTGCCCAAACTGGGCTGTTTAGAGGCTCCCTCCACCATGAATTGGTCCAAACTGGGCTGGTTAGAGGCTCCCTCCACCATGAATTGGTCCAAACTGGGCTGGTTAGAGGCTCCCTCCACCATGAATTTCCCAAAACTTGGCTGTTTAGAGGCTCCCTCCACCATTAATTGGTCCAAACTGGGCTGGTTAGAGGCTCCCTCCACCATGAATTTGCCCAAACTGGGCTGTTTAGAGGCTCCCTCCACCATGAATTTGCCCAAACTGGGCTGGTTAGAGGCTCCCTCCACCATGAATTGGTCCAAACTGGGCTGGTTAGAGGCTCCCTCCACCATGAATTTGCCCAAACTGGGCTGTTTAGAGGCTCCCTCCACCATGAATTTGCCCAAACTGGGCTGGTTAGAGGCTCCCTCCACCATGAATTGGTCCAAACGGGTTTTTAGAGGCTCCCTTCACCATGAATTGGTCCAAACTTGGCTGTTTAGAGGCTCCCTCCACCATGAATTTGCCCAAACTGGGCTGTTTAGAGGCTCCCTCCACCATGAATTGGTCCAAACTGGGTTTTTTAGAGGCTCCCTCCACCATGAATTTCCCAAAACTTGGCTGTTTAGAGGCTCCCTCCACCATTAATTGGTCCAAACTGGGCTGGTTAGAGGCTCCCTCCACCATGAATTTGCCCAAACTGGGCTGTTTAGAGGCTCCCTCCACCATGAATTTGCCCAAACTGGGCTGGTTAGAGGCTCCCTCCACCATGAATTGGTCCAAACTGGGCTGGTTAGAGGCTCCCTCCACAATTAATTGGTCCAAACTGGGCTAATTAGAGGCTCCCTCCACCATGAATTGGTCCAAACTGGGTTTTTTAGAGGCTCCCTCCACCATGAATTTGCCCAAACTGGGCTGTTTAGAGGCTCCCTCCACCATGAATTGGTCCAAACTGGGCTGGTTAGAGGCTCCCTCCACCATGAATTTCCCAAAACTTGGCTGTTTAGAGGCTCCCTCCACCATTAATTGGTCCAAACTGGGCTGGTTAGAGGCTCCCTCCACCATGAATTTGCCCAAACTGGGGTGGATAGAGGCTCCCTCCACCATTAATTGGTCCAAACTGGGCTGGTTAGAGGCTCCCTCCACAATTAATTGGTCCAAACTGGGCTAATTAGAGGCTCCCTCCACCATGAATTGGTCCAAACTGGGTTTTTTAGAGGCTCCCTCCACCATGAATTTGCCCAAACTGGGCTGTTTAGAGGCTCCCTCCACCATGAATTGGTCCAAACTGGGCTGGTTAGAGGCTCCCTCCACCATGAATTGGTCCAAACTGGGCTGGTTAGAGGCTCCCTCCACCATGAATTTCCCAAAACTTGGCTGTTTAGAGGCTCCCTCCACCATTAATTGGTCCAAACTGGGCTGGTTAGAGGCTCCCTCCACCATGAATTTGCCCAAACTGGGCTGTTTAGAGGCTCCCTCCACCATGAATTTGCCCAAACTGGGCTGGTTAGAGGCTCCCTCCACCATGAATTGGTCCAAACTGGGCTGGTTAGAGGCTCCCTCCACCATGAATTTGCCCAAACTGGGCTGTTTAGAGGCTCCCTCCACCATGAATTTGCCCAAACTGGGCTGGTTAGAGGCTCCCTCCACCATGAATTGGTCCAAACGGGTTTTTAGAGGCTCCCTTCACCATGAATTGGTCCAAACTTGGCTGTTTAGAGGCTCCCTCCACCATGAATTTGCCCAAACTGGGCTGTTTAGAGGCTCCCTCCACCATGAATTGGTCCAAACTGGGCTGGTTAGAGGCTCCCTCCACCATGAATTTCCCAAAACTTGGCTGTTTAGAGGCTCCCTCCACCATTAATTGGTCCAAACTGGGCTGGTTAGAGGCTCCCTCCACCATGAATTTGCCCAAACTGGGCTGTTTAGAGGCTCCCTCCACCATGAATTTGCCCAAACTGGGCTGGTTAGAGGCTCCCTCCACCATGAATTGGTCCAAACTGGGCTGGTTAGAGGCTCCCTCCACCATGAATTTGCCCAAACTGGGCTGTTTAGAGGCTCCCTCCACCATGAATTTGCCCAAACTGGGCTGGTTAGAGGCTCCCTCCACCATGAATTGGTCCAAACTGGGCTGGTTAGAGGCTCCCTCCACCATGAATTTGCCCAAACTGGGCTGTTTAGAGGCTCCCTCCACCATGAATTTGCCCAAACTGGGCTGGTTAGAGGCTCCCTCCACCATTAATTGGTCCAAACTGGGCTGGTTAGAGGCTCCCTCCACCATGAATTTGCCCAAACTGGGCTGTTTAGAGGCTCCCTCCACCATGAATTTGCCCAAACTGGGCTGGTTAGAGGCTCCCTCCACCATGAATTGGTCCAAACTGGGCTGGTTAGAGGCTCCCTCCACCATGAATTTGCCCAAACTGGGCTGTTTAGAGGCTCCCTCCACCATGAATTTGCCCAAACTGGGCTGGTTAGAGGCTCCCTCCACCATGAATTGGTCCAAACGGGTTTTTAGAGGCTCCCTTCACCATGAATTGGTCCAAACTTGGCTGGTTAGAGGCTCCCTCCACCATGAATTTGCCCAAACTGGGCTGTTTAGAGGCTCCCTCCACCATGAATTGGTCCAAACTGGGCTGGTTAGAGGCTCCCTCCACCATGAATTTCCCAAAACTTGGCTGTTTAGAGGCTCCCTCCACCATTAATTGGTCCAAACTGGGCTGGTTAGAGGCTCCCTCCACCATGAATTTGCCCAAACTGGGGTGGTTAGAGGCTCCCTCCACCATTAATTGGTCCAAACTGGGCTGGTTAGAGGCTCCCTCCACAATTAATTGGTCCAAACTGGGCTAATTAGAGGCTCCCTCCACCATGAATTGGTCCAAACTGGGTTTTTTAGAGGCTCCCTCCACCATGAATTTGCCCAAACTGGGCTGTTTAGAGGCTCCCTCCACCATGAATTGGTCCAAACTGGGCTGGTTAGAGGCTCCCTCCACCATGAATTGGTCCAAACTGGGCTGGTTAGAGGCTCCCTCCACCATGAATTTCCCAAAACTTGGCTGTTTAGAGGCTCCCTCCACCATTAATTGGTCCAAACTGGGCTGGTTAGAGGCTCCCTCCACCATGAATTTGCCCAAACTGGGCTGTTTAGAGGCTCCCTCCACCATGAATTTGCCCAAACTGGGCTGGTTAGAGGCTCCCTCCACCATGAATTGGTCCAAACTGGGCTGGTTAGAGGCTCCCTCCACCATGAATTTGCCCAAACTGGGCTGTTTAGAGGCTCCCTCCACCATGAATTTGCCCAAACTGGGCTGGTTAGAGGCTCCCTCCACCATGAATTGGTCCAAACGGGTTTTTAGAGGCTCCCTTCACCATGAATTGGTCCAAACTTGGCTGTTTAGAGGCTCCCTCCACCATGAATTTGCCCAAACTGGGCTGTTTAGAGGCTCCCTCCACCATGAATTTGCCCAAACTGGGCTGGTTAGAGGCTCCCTCCACCATGAATTGGTCCAAACTGGGCTGGTTAGAGGCTCCCTCCACCATGAATTTGCCCAAACTGGGCTGTTTAGAGGCTCCCTCCACCATGAATTTGCCCAAACTGGGCTGGTTAGAGGCTCCCTCCACCATGAATTGGTCCAAACGGGTTTTTAGAGGCTCCCTTCACCATGAATTGGTCCAAACTTGGCTGTTTAGAGGCTCCCTCCACCATGAATTGGTCCAAACTGGGGTGGTTAGAGGCTCCCTCCACCATGAATTTGCCCAAACTGGGCTGTTTAGAGGCTCCCTCCACCATGAATTGGTCCAAACTGGGTTTTTTAGAGGCTCCCTCCACCATGAATTGGTCCAAACTGGGCTGGTTAGAGGCTCCCTCCACCATGAATTGGTCCAAACTGGGGTGGTTAGAGGCTCCCTCCACCATTAATTGGTCCAAACTGGGCTGGTTAGAGGCTCCCTCCACCATTAATTGGTCCAAACTGGGCTGGTTAGAGGCTCCCTCCACCATGAATTTGCCCAAACTGGGCTGGTTAGAGGCTCCCTCCACCATGAATTGGTCCAAACTGGGGTTTTTAGAGGCTCCCTCCACCATGAATTGGTCCAAACTGGGGTTTTTAGAGTCTCCCTCCACCATGAATTGGTCCAAACTGGGGTTTTTAGAGGCTCCCTCCACCATGAATTTGCCCAAACTCTGCTGGTTAGAGGCTCAATCCACCCTGATTTTCAAAACAAATGTTGGTGCCAACCTCAACTTACTACAAGGGCCAAATTCACTGCTGGTGACAAGCTCTCCTCACTGCAAGTGCCAAATACACATGTTTCAAGGTGTTTTCCTACTGTCAGAGAGGTGGTATTGAGTGTGTAAAGTGTGTAGTTGTTAGGCTGTGATGTTGGGGTAATAGAGGGTCTTTGGTGTGTTAGATGCCCCCAGACATGCTTCCCCTGCTGTCCCAGTGTCATTCCAGAGGTGTTGGCATCATTTCCTGGGTTGTCATAGTGGACTTGGTGACCCTCCAGACACGGATTTGGGTTTCCCCCTTAACGAGTATCTGTTCCCCATAGACTATAATGGGGTTCGAAACCCGTTCGAACACACGAACATTGAGCGGCTGTTCGAATCGAATTTCGAACCTCGAACATTTTAGTGTTCGCTCATCTCTAATGCTAACCAAAGCAACTTCAGCCTCTTCAAAGGCATACAAATGCATAAAAAGTGAATTAGAGCCATGATTATTATAGAATTATGATAAGCTGGTGCCTCGCCTTGTACAAACTCTGCATGGTACTTTATCAGTGTTACCTGAGGTCATGCAAAAGATATCAGCTTGTAGTCTGTATTAATAAAACCTAAAAATACATCATCCAGCCACTAGTTCCCTTCTACGAGATACATGAGGTCATTGTGTGACTTACAGCTCCTTGACAAACATGTGATGTCATCATGTATTATGATACAACTATGACTTTACAGCATGACGAGGATCCAGCGCTGGGTGTAAAAGATTAAAAAAAATAATTTGTTTTTTCTTTCAGATAAGAAACAATGTTCGACATCATTTTCTTCAATCCCCAGAACTGAAATTACTATATGACGTGATGACGTGGATAGCGACGCAAGTGGCGATCAGTTACACAGTGGCACCGTTTGTGCTCTTATCAGTGAAGCCATCACTACAGTTTTACAGGTAATTCATTGGATTAGTTTATAATGATCAAGATCTGAACCGTATAAAGGAAAACCACATATAGGCAGGGTATATACACAAAATGGCACCCACATAATCAATACCACAATGTATCTGTATGAAAGAGTCAATAAAATAGAGATAGTCACCAGTATACAAATAGACCATACACGCATGTTAGTCTGGTACCCATCAAAAAGGTCACACCTTTAAAGGGTTGTCCAGGACTATGATTTTGATTGTTGTGGTCTCATTACTTACCAAGTACAGCGCCTTACATTGTATAGTGGCTGTGTTTGGTATTGCAGCTCAGCCCCATTTTTGATGCCTGATGTGGTATTTAAAGGGATTCTACCATTAAAACCTCTTTTTTTGTGGATAAGACGTTGGAATAGCCTTTAGAAAGGCTATTCGTCTCTTACCTTTAGATGTGATCTCCACCGTGCCGTTCCTTAGAAATACCGTTTTTTTTACCAGTATGCAAATTAGTTCTCTCACAGCGATGGGGGTGGACCCCAGCGCTGAAAATGCAATGGGGTCGTCCCCACTGCTGCTCGAGAACACGATCCTGCAACGCCTCTATCTTCGACTGGATCTTCCCCTTCTCTGTCATCTTCCTCCTGCATCACCTCCAACACCTACGCAGTTGGAAGACGACAAAGAAGGGGAGGATCCAGCTGAAGATAGAGGCGTCGCAGGATTGTGTTCTCGAGCAGCAGTGGGAACGCCCCCATCGCATTTTCAGTGCTGGGGCCCGCCCCCATCGCTGCCAGAGAACTTATTTACATACCGGTAAAAAATGGTATTTCTAAAGAACGGCGCGGCGGAGACCATGTCTAAAGGTAAGAGGCGAATAGCCTTTCTAAAGGCTATTCCGACGTCTATCCACAAAAAAAGAGGTTTTAATGGTAGAATCCCTTTAAGCTCTGTAATGTCAGGTGGGCGGTGTCAGGCAGGGGGACGTGATTCAGAGCACCAATCAGAGGCAGCTAGTGTCAGCACTCAGTCCACCCCCTCGTCTGCTCCTGCCTGACACCGCCCTCCTGACCGTACAGAGCCTAAATAGCACATCAGGCACCAAAACTAACTGCACCAATTGCCAAATTATGTAAACAGCTGAACTTAGTGGAGGTAGTGAAGTGTCATCTTTAATCTGGATAACATTTACCAGCCCAGCATCCTGACATGTGTTTTGCGTTTTCCATCTTCCAGGGATGGGGGCCAGGTAAGTCTTTCTGGTAAGACTTATTAGAAGTAATTTAATAAAAGTTCTGTCTAGTTATTAAACTCAGTTTTAGAAATTATATTAGAAACATTCTTAGCGGACAGACAGTAGAGTTGAAGAGAGACAGCCATTCAGGTCCCAGGTCAGATAACCAGGGGTGTACCTAAAAGCTCAAAGATTCTGAAGCCTGGGCCCCCGTGTGCAATATTTCCCCTATTAGCTGCCTCCTATCGGAACATTTTAGTAGTATTTACATTCCCCTTTCCTTCTCTATCTGGGCCCAAAGTACACTGAGGATTATATACTACTGACCAAGTGTTGAATGGCTGTGTATCATAAATCTTCTTCCCCTGCCTCACTTTGATGCACCAGAGGCCAGGGTTAATACATTTACAATGCACAGGAAATCAGAACGGAAATAAAAAAAAGTTTAGTCATCCACAAGGTAGTATTAGACAAATGGATATTTCTGATTTATCGCCAATTAGTGCTCGTTTGTCCCCGGTCTTATTACACAGACTGGTGCATAGGACATCAGGGGGAGTGATGGATAAAGCATTGTTCCCCCAGTTTATACGTTCATTGTCAATTGGTAGCAGACTGCTTATTACACAAGATGTTGTGTTGCCAACGGACAATGACTGAGCAAACACTCGTTCATTGGGTAATAGTCGGCAATATAAGACATGCCGTTTTTTGGGGCCAAGTAATTGTACGAGTGTTCGTTTCTGGAAATTGGCAGCTCAGTTGCCCTAGGGGGGCCTTTAGGATGATGAAGGTGACCCGTGGGCACCCTGGCTTATGGGTCTGGTTGCAGCTGTGAACTCTGGGACCCCTATAGTTATGCCATTTTCAAGTGAATGGGACCAGATGGGAGTGTGGGAGCGCCACTGTGTAAGAAAAGATTTGATCATACAGTGATAGCAAATCCTAGCAATTAACCATATCATTATATTATAATATTGGAATGCCCCTATAACATTTGTGGTAATATCCAGTGACCAAACAGGTCACACACCCCTAAGGTTGACCCCCATTCAGCAGCATCCTGATGTTATAGGCTGTGAACCATAATATAGTGTTATGTAGGGCCAGTACCATTGCTTATGCAGAATATCCTATACTATATGTCTTATACGTTGTGTTCTCTCATGTAACCATGACCCTCTTATTTCTCGAAGCTCCTGGTACTACTGCCTACACTTTCTCTGCATATTGGTGCTGTTAATCTTGCCAGCTCGGGCAAGGAAAAAGGAAAGAACTGAAAAGGAATCCATTGCTCCTCCACCGGAGAAAGCGAAGAAAGAAGAAAACAGAACAGAACAAAACAGCCATGCCACCACAAACAATAACAGCAGTCAGCGGGAAGAGACAGCCTGGAGGCGACCCAGCGCACCGCAATGACCCACGGACAGAATTTTATATGTTTTTACAATTCCATTTTTAGAACCTCCAATGGGTTTGTGAATTGTGCACAGGACAAGACGGTATTACAAAACATTCTGTGTAAGGATAGCACTGCAAGGGAAGCTCGTTGACTCCACAATGCCATGCCATGTGGGCCTAGCCTTACAATATTTCCATTATTTTATAATGGGCACTCAGGACTTGTAACATACGCTCTTAGGACCATGTTTATGTGTATGTTCCTTTGATGAACGTATGACGTCTCCAGGCATTGCAGGGGTTAACAATTTGGGCACAAATAGTAGAGATCCAGAAAACGTTTCCGAACCCTTTGCCTTAATCCCTCTGTCTCTCTATCTCTCTACTGAATGAAATTACTGATGGGTTGCTTGGGGCTTGGATACGAGTAATCGTCCTATTCATGGTGCTGCCAAGAACGGTAGTAATAAAGCAGTATTCTAAAAAATATCACATTAATAACATGTATAACTCTCCTCTGAGACAAAGCAACTAGTCAGGCAACTCGTCTTGTCCATCCAACCAAACCACAGCCAAAGGAATGAGGCTACGTCTTAGTAGGAACATGTGGTGTGCTGCTGAAGATCACATTTCTAAGGTTGTCACTGCAGGAGCCCAACACTCTGTGCTATTGGTAGAGTATGACCCAAGTAGAAATGGAAATTCTAGGTTATCTACAGTAGTTCTTCTGTGTCTTCTATGTTTCCAGACCATTTTGTTATTTTTTGACATGTGGTTGGTTTGTGTCTGAACATGGACACCATTTAAAGCATACGTGCGCTTCAGGACACCATTTTATAATACATAGACTGATATCATCTACATAAATTAGATGTAATTCTGTAAAAACATTGAATTACTTACCTTGTATTGATCCTAGATTAGCTGATATCTGGGTAATGGATGGTCCACCTACCAGGCTCTGCCATTACTTATAGGTACACACTGAGTACAACACCTCGACTTGACAATGTGACTTGACTTGGAAGACAAGGCTTGGACTATGGGCCTGTACTCATCACATTAGAGCCTTCTAAGGGCTAGTTCACATGGGCACTAAGGGAGCGGATTATGGCGTGTAATCCACGTCATAATCCGCCCCCTCACAATGGTGTTCTATGGCGACCACCAGGCTACTTTTTTCCGTGAGCGATATGTTGCCACTCACGGAAAAAAAGAAGCGGGCTGCCCTTTCTTCAGACGGATTCCTCAGCTTGTTGAGCTGTAGCGTCCACAACCTCCGGAGTCGGCACATTCATTTGAGCCTGCTCTGGAGGGGGAAGCCGCGACTGTTGGAAGCCACAACAGTCGTGGCAGGCGGGTCTTGACCCGAGAGTGACGCGGCTCCCCGCGTCACTCTTGGTGCCAAAATCCGCCTTACCGCCCCCTGTGTGAACTTAGCCTAACAGATGTACAATGGAAGTATGTAAGGATTCATTCTACAAAATTTTTTATTAGGTCGTTCCAGGGTCTCAACCCAGTACTTTGTCTATGAGAGGCAGGCACCCTAATAGCAGATTCACAGGCTCAGAAACTGAGCAGATTTCTCTTATCAAAAGCTTCAATAGTATTTTGCTTTTTACATGCATACTGTATTATATAGAGATATCCCTTTATTTACCAGGACATTATACATGTAAATATACAGAAAATCTTCTCACTGAGAACAGTTACGGCTGTGACTCTATTATTAGGGTGTCTGCCTGTTATACACAAGGTTCTGGGTTTGAGACATGGGATAGACCTAGTGATATAAATGACGTCTGCCATTGGGCTACATGCACACGACTCTAGTGGTTTTAACTGTGCGCAAATACTGATCCCCAAAAAAAATTTCTGTATGTCATCCGTAATTACAGACCCACAAAAAGACTTGTTTGATCCCCTACAATTGTAAATACACAATAGGACACGCTTCATAATTTCCGGTTGTTTTCTACAGGCCAGAATCACCACCATAATACCTGCGGCTTTGTGTATAGGGCCATAGAAATGGTTGTCTTCGATAAACCGCTGGGGCGTGTTATTTTATCGCAGAAGCCTCCCAGGATGATGCCTCTACCTATGCCCCTCAATACACCCATACACTTGTATAAAAACGGTAGTCACCTAAGCTTTTCTATTTAGTTTTAAGAACATAGTGGTCCAATGGAGCCTAAGACTCCAGATACCAAAATGTGATGTGAAAAGGTCCTAGATGGGCAATGGTGGTCTTTCATCCTTGTGTGTTGCATGTAGGCTTGGCTGGGCACAAGAAGCAAGAAAATTTTTGGTGTTAAATTTTGAGCTCATTGCCAAGCGGTATACTGATATCTTTACAGCTCTCACAGATTCTTAGGTTGGATTGCCTAAAGAGGAGACCAGGTGTGAACCCACCTTGAATCAGTTTTGTTGTACCAGAAAAGTACCAGACAATAAGGCTAAAACAGATAAATAAAGCTATTGTCATTGAAAATTATTAACGTTTTTATGCAAATGATATCTATATGTATACTGCAATATCGTCCTTAAAGGTGAAACCATGTTATAAGTTCCATATAGCATATGATGAATGGCCTGAGATGACAAAGAACGATCTGTAATGGTTTCGCTACGAAGTAGCAAACTGCAGACTCCATTACATGGTTAGATGGGGCAGAGGACAGCAACATGTATCTGGTTGGATTGGTTGGCCAAGGATTGGGTGTAGAGTTTCTTTCCAGGTCTCCACCATCATTATGTGATGTCATTGCAAGTGTCTAACTTCTCAAGGTGGTCCAATAACAGTGCAAGAAGCCTCTTCCCAGTATAGATCAATTCCACCTTACTTACTAATGTGGAGGTCTTACATATGTCACCCGTAGTGATTTCTGGAACAAAGTGTCACCAGTTCTGTAAGGGTTTTGTGCCTCCTTGCCTTCGATTGGCTCTGCAGTGCTGTTTGTCACAGGCAGCATGGTCAATATCAATGGCCAACCATGTGGCCTCCAAAAAACTAGGAGACGTTGGACTGTTCTCACTACTTTTAGTACATTTGCAATAGTCAGTGTCTTTCATGGACAAATCCTTCTATGGGAAAGAAAATCTCCTAGTTTGGATTGAAAACCCACCAGAGCAGGGGATATTTGGCTAAATCAGAATTCAAGTCAGGACTATGGGAAACAAAAGGGTTTGGGTGTAATTCTTACAATCATGCATAAGACAGATAATCACTGTGTTAGCTTCTCCTCTTATCTCATGGGCCCCTGTGTGGCTCCTTCGTCCACTTTTTCGGTATATTCTGGGTTCTGACTATACTAATGTCTAGACTGTCATCCAAACCATCATTTGGCGTAGAGTTGCTGAGGAAGAGAAGTGGCGCAATACATCTCTAATGCCGCTTAAAGGGGACAAAAAAGATCCCACTTCAGATGAAGATCTGTCATTGAATTGAGGGTCACTAGTATGTTGACTGATCCCATCAAATTCGCATCAAAATATCTAGCTATTAACATGTTCCCCATGATACAATGGTCCAGGAATCTATGTATTTTGCTGCTGTATGTAACGTTTTTGCACTAGAATATTTTTGTTGGCTTTCTTTTTGGCAGTGAATGAATTAGACTGGAATTCTGCAAGCTGCGTCTCTTAGGCCCCTTGCACACGACCGTCATTGTTTTCAGTATATTGTTATTTCTATGACCCATACACATGTCTGTATTTTTGACTGATCAGTGTCCAGGTCGTACAAACCATGCACAAATTATGGAGTAGGTCCTGTTCCTGTCCTCATTTGTGGCACAGACTCACCCATACAGGTGTAGGGGATCATACAAGTCTTTTTATGGATCTGTGATTGCGGCTGAAATACTAATGCAATGCGGACATGTTTCTTACGGAACGCTGATCTGTTTTTGAGGATAGTAAAAACCACTATGGTTGTTTGCATGTAGTCTGGAAAGTGACAACTCTCAGTGACCTTGTTAGTTCTCGTAGCATTCGGCATGGATATGTTTCTGGTAGTCTCGCAATGGCTAAGGAACAAAAGGTTGGGGATCAATTATCTACTTTGTTTACGTACATATTGTCCACCCGTAGAATAATGAATGTCTCCTGGAGCAGAACCTGATGTAAAGGTGAAAAGTGAAAAGATTTTTCCTCTAAGTTATATTGGGCTAAAACCTCAAGTCTGTATTTTGACCAACAACAGTCATGGCCAATCCATAGCAGACACACTAGGCTGTCTCTGGTACTCCCAAATGCTTCATTTAAGAATGCAACGCACATCCTTAGTCAGCTCACTATATCCTTACCTCCAACTTGTATCCATTCACGAAATTCTCTAGGATCTCCATTATGGGTTCGGGTGCATGGGGTCAATAAACATCAATCTAAAATAAATCTCATGTCCCTAAAAAACAACTAAGTATTCCAATAACATCTCTTAGCCTTTGGTCATGACTGTGATAACTAGTAGGCCTCTCCGTATCTCATTTTTATGGTTTCTGATGTCAAGCTGTCATCTCTGATGCTTGTTGGTCTTGAGTTTTCAATAATGGGACCACAAGATCCATCCACACTGACCTTAAAGGGATTTTCCCACAATTGGTGGTCTTCAGTTGTACAGTAGATCCACAAGATCACATGATGCCATCCATGCTCACTGATCTTAAATGAATTATTCCACAATTGGTGGTCTTCAGTTGTACAGTAGATCCACAAGATCACATGATGCCATCCATGCTCACTGATCTTAAATGAATTATTCCACAATTGGTGGTCTTCAGTTGTACAGTAGATCCACAAGATCACATGATGTCATCCATGCTCACTGATCTTAAATGAATTATTCCACAATTGGTGGTCTTCAGTTGTCCAGTAGATCCACAAGATGACATGCTGCCATCCATGCTCACTGGTCTTTAATGGATTATCCCACAATTGGTGGTCTTCAATTGTCCAGTAGATCCAGTAGCTCACTTAATGCCATCCATGCTCACTGATCTTTAATGGATTATCCCATAGTTGGTGGCCTTCAGTTGTGTAGTAGATCCATAAAATCACATGATGCCATCCATTCTCACTGATCTTAAAGGGATTTTCCTACAATTGGTGGTCTTCAGTAGTCCAGTAGATCCACAAGATCACATGCTGCCATCCATGCTCACTGGTCTTTAATGGATTATCCCACAATTGGTGGTCTTCAATTGTCCAGTAGATCCACTAGCTCACTTAATGCCATCCATGCTCACTGATCTTTAATGGATTATCCCACAGTTGATGGCCCTTAGTTGTCCAGTAGATCCATAAGATCACATGATGCCGTCCATACTCACTGATCTTAAAGGGATTTTCCTACAATTGGTGGTCGTCAATTGTCCAGTAGATCAACAAGGTCACATGATGCTGTCCATACTCACTGATTTTAAAGGAATTTTCCCCATTAATGACATTTATCCCCTAAATACTCTGCACTTGACTGTCTCTGTCAGTCATAGACTGGAATGGAATGGCCCCAAACATGTTCATCCATTGCTCCATTTAATGTTCTCCACACCACAACTGATCGGTGGATCACAATCCTTTGTGGATTGGTAATAGATGTCATCTGTGGGTAAACATTCAATAGCACAAGCCTGGTTGTCTAAGGAACGACGTACGTAAAAGAGTTGTATGACAATACTGCACTGCTGTCACTGGACGTACGTTGCGAATCCAGTACCTTGACGCCTATTTCTTTTTATACATTGTTATGATTTATGTTCTTCTTAGTTTTCCTTTATGATTTAGGATTAGATTTTCTTTATGGTACATACTTAAGTATAGGCAGTATGTGGGGGGGTATAGCATATTGCCACATTGTTTTCTGTCACTTCAAAGTTTGTCAGAAATGTCTGTTTCTTAGTGGTCCTGAATTTCCTAATTTACGGGAATTTAGTCTCAGTCAATGGAATATCTGTGCCCATGTTTTGCACTAAAAGGAAAACTCCAATCATAAATACAACAGCAGCGACTATTACATAGTGTTTGAATGTGCACTTTAACGTGTTCTCTTCTCAGACCAGGGATGTCACATTCACTGGTCACATGGCCATACTACAGCTCAGGCCCATTCAACTGAATGGGCCTGAGCTATAGTACAATATACAGCAACTATGCAACGTATGGCTCTTGTCCAAGGAAGAAAATCAGCAACGGGTCGGGCTCTCATGGACAATTTCTGTGCACAAAAAAGTGGGGTGAGCAGCATATTTCATGTCCATGTCACAAAAAGGGATGTGACATGCAATAAAAGGGGGCCGTGGAAGACGTTTTCACCGAAACATTTTCGCATCATGCTTCACATACCAGGCCTCCAAGATTTCTTTGGTATATATGGTGTATATCCCATGTGGACATAGCCATAACCAGGTAAAAATGTGTTTCAGGAAAACAAAATGATCCACTAGGTGACTGAACGAACAGGAACTAAAAGGGATTTATGAATTTCCATTGTATAATTTGAAGTCATCCTTGGTGCCAAATAGGTCATCAAAGTAAGATTATACCGTATATTGACTGGAGTTTTTCTCTATGGAGGTGATTTCTTTTTTTAACCCCTGCAATAATAAGTTCTGCATACTCCCCTCTCCCTTTGGTTGGGGATCCAGTGGAGAGTCTTGGTTTGGGTCCCTCGATGTGCCTCACCTTGAGCTGATACGTGGGCGATACGGCCAATCAGAGAGCGATCAGGCTTACCCTCTGTTTGATTGAAGCATCACAACCGGCCACTGATTGGCTGTATCGGTCACATGTGGCAAAACACCAGGGACTTGAACGGATTCTCCACTGGATCCCCAGCCAAATGGAGAGGTGAATATTCAGAGTGAGATATTTTAAAGGTATCCCATCATTAATTTTTTTTTTTTCTGACTAACGTGTAGGAATAGCCTTAAGAAAAGCTATTCTTCTCCTACCTTTATATGTCTTCTCCGCGCCGCCGTTCGGTAGAAATCCCAGTTTTCTTCGGTATGCATATGAGTTCTCCAGCGACGCCTCTCTCTTCTTCTGGAACGCCCTCTCCCTGTATCTTCTTCCGTCCTGGGTTTCAATCTTCTAGGCCTCGTGCGCATGCCCAGGCCACAAGAAAATGGCCGCTTACACAGTAAGCTGGTGTAAATGGCCATTTTCTTGTGGCCCCGACATGCGCCTCCATCTTCTTCAGGAATGGCCTCTCCCCGTGTCTTCTTCCGTTGCTGGAGTTTAAACTTCTACGCATGCGCAGTCGTCTCTGCCATCAGGGCTCGGGCACAGCCGACTGCACATAAGCGCAGCCATTTTTTGGTGATTATGTTAATTTCTCATATTTAACGTTTCTATACAGGGAACATCAGAACATCTTATGTCAGTGTCAACCGACCTAAGACAGTCATTACAGTGGTGTGGTGTACATAGATGAGGGGCTCCAGAAACTGTCAAAATGGGCCACCACAATGGTGCTGGGTTATGCCACGCAGGACACAGGGACCTGGTATTTTCTTGACACCCCCATACCCTTTTTATGAACCAATATGCACAGATCCTTGTCACCTAGTTGCATTGGGAAGGAGCTCGGCCAGGGTTCAGTCACCTTTCTTCAAGGGCCACTTGTCTGTCTGAATGATATGTACGCCATTGACTACTGACTCAAACTTCAGAACTGCACGTAGGTGATCCCACTGTGGCTACCAATACACAAAGTGGCTTCTAGAAGGATACACAATCACTATGTTTCAGGATGGAACCAGCAGAAATGTCTATGCTTCTAATGTAAAGCTATTTTTATTGTGTCTCCGGTTTATTTGACGGCACCACCACGGATTTGTACGACAAAACTAAGAACGTTTATTCTTTTATTTTTTTAACTGTATGTGCACTAGATGACTACATATGGATAGACTACGTGTCCGCATTAAGTCTTGTGCCCTGTTTTTTATGTATTTTCCATTCTTTAAGCCTTCTGTTGTGATGACGATTTTCTAATCTTCATATAGAATTACCAATTCAATAAACTGTTTGTCTACCGTAGAATCACAGTGGGTTCCTAGTGTTCCTCGCCTCATCTATTCTTGTCATGTCCAAATGATTTGACCCTTCCTTTTCTTCATTCATGTTTCATCCAACTCCTGATATGGCTTAGATGTACTGGCAGCATCCTAGGAGGCACGTTCATCAAATATTCAATTCAAATGATTATTTTTATAAACCATGAATAAAGATTTATACAGTGCTCAAAGGGAAAGATCACCAGAATTTTTCTGAGTTTTTTCATCTTGTTCTAATTGTTTGGGTACATAAATATAATATATGGCAGTAGAATTTATATATAAATCATATACTCCTATATACAGGACTGTTTTAATGCATTGGGGGACCCAGTGCAAACTTTTTGAAAGTGTACCCCCAATGCCCCACCCATAATTTTATTTCCCCTGCCCCCCTCAACCACCAATGTTACAACTATCTGCATTCCCCAGACCTGCCATAATATCACAATGATAGGATATCACACAAATCAGTATAAACGTGGGGGCAACACGGTGGCTCAGTGGTTAGCCCTGCAGCGCTGAAGTCCTGGGTTCGAATCCCGCCAGGAACAACATCTGCAAGGAGTTTGTACGTTCTCCACATGTTTGCGTGGATTTCCTCCCATTCTACAAAGACATACTGATAGGGGGGAAAAAAGTACATTAAAAAAAAAAAAAAAAAAAATCAAAAAAATCAGTATAAACGTTGGGTTATTGAAGGAGGGTTATCTGCTTTTTGCAAAGTAGTATAATAGCAGAAAAATTGTTAAAATAACAAAATGACTACACTCACCTCTCATCTCCTTGCGATCCAGAACAGAAGGTCTGGTATCACCATTTTGGACTTTGTTTCCTAGTGGCACAGTTGGATTTTTTTCTCTAGCCCCCACCATTCCCGAGCAATCAATGCTGTTAGCTTTGCCTCTTGATATACTAGTCAGGCTCTACACTGTCAGGAGGGCGGTGTCAGGAAGCAGCAGATGAGGAGTGTGATTCTGAGCTCTGACATTGGCTGCCTCTGATTGGAGCTCTGAGTCACACCCCCTGCCTGACACTGCCCACCTGACATTACAGAGATTAAAGAGTACATCAGGCACCCAAACTACCTGCACTTGTTACTCAGGAACAGTGGAGACTAGAGAGCAAATTCTAAATGCAGTGAAATCAGTGGAGCGGTGACTATTAACAGATGCTTGAACTAGTGTAACACAGCAATGAACAGGTCATACATAAAATGGAGGTACAACTATATCCTAGAGAGTCCACTGTGGATAGAAACTGCTCTACAATCACTAGAACGGAACTGGGTATTGTAAGTGTCCTCAGACAGAACACTGGGTCATATTCATGGGGCTTCAGGGTAGTAGTATAGTATACAGTAGTATACAACACATTAAAGGGAAAATACTACAGTTATGTATAATAACCATATAAACAGTGGCACAGATATAAAAAAAGATACAATCCAAACAATATAAACGTTTTGGATTATCTACTGGGCTGCTGCATATGTCCTAGCAGTACAGTGCGTACGGAAAGTATTCAGACCTCTAAATTTTTCACACTTTGTTTCATTGTAGCCATTTGCTAAAATCAAAAATGTTCATTTTATTTCTCATTAATGAACACTCAGCACCCCATCCTCACAGAAATGTAGATATTTTTGCAAATTTATTAAAAAAGAAAAACTGAAATATCACATGGTCATAAGTTTTCAGACCCTTTGCTCAGTATTGAGTATTTGCACCCTTTTGAGCTTCTTGGAAATGATGCAACAAGTTTTTCACATTTGGATTTGGGGATCCTCTGCCATTCTTCCTGGCAGATCTCTCCAGTTCCGTCAAGCTGGATGCCATTTTTAGGTCTCTCCAAAGATGCTCAATTGGGTTGCGGTCAGGGTTCTGGTTGAGCCAGTCCAGAATGGTCACAGAGTTGTTCCGAAGCGGCTCCTTTGTTATTTTAGCTGTGTGCTTAGGGTCATTGTCTTGTTTGGCCCAGTCTGAGGTCCAGAGCACTCTGAAAGAGGTTTTCTTCCAGGATATCTCTGTACTTGGCCGCATTCATCTTTCTTTCAATTGCAACCAGTCATCCTGTCCCTGCAGCTGAAAAACACCCCCATAGCATGACGCTACCACCACGTTTAACCGTTGCGATTGTATTGGGCAGGTGATGAGCAATGCCTGGTTTTCTCTAGACATACCGCTTAGAATTAAATCCAAAAAATTCAATCTTCGTCTCATCAGACCAGAGAATCTTATTTCTCACAGTCTGGGAGTCCTTCATGTGTTTTTTGGCAAACTCTTTGTGGGCTTTCATATGTCTTGCACTGAGGAGAGGCTTCCTTCAAGTCACTCTGCCATAAAGCCCCAATTGGTGGAGGGCTGCAGTGATAGTTGACTTTGTGGAACTTACTCCTATCTTCCTACTGTATCTCTGGAGCTCGGCCACAGTGATCTTTGGGTTCTTCTTTACCTCTCTCACCAAGGCTCTTCTCTCACGATTGCTCAGTTTTGCTGGAGTCTAGGAAGAGTTCTGGTCGTCCCAAACTTCTTCCATTTTAAGATTATGGTCTGGGGATCTCTGACAACGGACTGGCCCGACTGATAAACTCTCAGTCAAGTTAAAGAGAAAACACAAAAGAAAAAACTAAATATGAGTATGAGCAGTTTGGAATATCTAGTGTGTGATACTCCTATACCCTGCCTTGCACACTAGAAGTAGCCGTGGGCCCGACTAGCTAACCTGAGTGGGCGCGAACACAGCCGGAGAAATAACTTCCCTATTAGTGAAACAGAAACCCCTGACTAGTTTCACATTTATGAAGGAGAGGCAGATACAGAAAAAGCCCCCACAGATGTCCGACTGGACTAATGGTGAATATGGGGGAACACAAAGTATAGTGTAGCAAATAAATGTGAAACACAGAAAGCTGACACTATGAAAAGGGATAGGAAGAACAGAACTTAGTATCACACACACAAAACCCTACAAAAAGAAAATAAGGCTAGGGTTCACTGCAACTATGTTAGGATAAATGAGCTCAATACTTAACAAAATATCAGGATAATATCAACAGGCAGCAAAGAAAGCTGGATGGGCCAGGACTCAGATGCAGATGAAATAGCAGCTTCAGGCAAACAGGCCATTTCAGGAACATTGGAAACTGAAGTTTAAGACCGGCATCAGACAGCATGCACAGTGGATATAAATAGGAAAGCGCAGGATTTAGAACCGCCCACAGCCTGTAATCCCTCAGCACTGCAGAGGACTTAACCCCTTTAGAGGCCAAGACACACCAAGCACTGACCCACAAAGCAACTCATCACATGCTCCATGATTGAGTGCTATTGCAGAAACAGCATGCTCAGTGTGAACATTCCCCTGCAGTGCCTCAGATGATTCATGCATCGAATGCCGTTCAGACACTCCACGCCTGAACCCAACAGGCTGAGACGGCAGAGACCGGGTCATAACACTTTCCTAACCAAGTCCAATCAGTTCAATTAAATACAGCTGGACACCAATGAAGGAGTAAAACCATCTCAAGGAGCAGGGACGGCTCCAGGTTTTTATGGGCCCCCTTGTAAAGGAGGCGGGGGAATCGAGACACTGTGCATCGCAGATGAAGCGAGTGACGTCACGCAGGAGTGTGACGTCACCAACGCCATACCTCCCAACTTCTGAAGAGTAGAAAGAGGGGCAAAATGTGCTCTGCGCGCCGTGGCAAATTTAGCTTCACCACTTTTATGTTGACTCCGCCCATTCTCATTCATTTTTCATGTGCCCGCACATAGTATAATCCTTCTACAGTCACCCGTAAATTATATGCCCCCCCTCCATCTCTCCCCCAGTTTCATATACACCCTTCCTCTGCCCCCATTTTCATGTCCCCCCCTCCATCTCTGCCCCCATTTTCATGCCGTTCTCCCCCTTTATCTGCCCAGTTTCATGTCCCCCGTCTCTGCCCCAGTGTCATGCCGTTCTCCCCCCCCCCCCTTCATCTGCCCCAGTGTCATGCCGTTCCCCCCCTCCCCTTCATTTGTCCCCCAGTTTCATTGGGCCCCCTCCATCTTTGTCCCCAGTTTCATGCCGTTCTCCCCCCTTTATCTGTCCACAGTTTCATGTCCCCCCGTCTTTGCCCCAGTGTCATGCCGTCCCCCCCCCTCATCTGCCCCAGTGTCATGCCGTCCCCCCCCCCTCATCTGCCCCAGTGTCGTGCCGTTCCCCCCCTCCCCTTCATTTGCCCCCCAGTTTCATGGGCCCCCTTCATTATGTCCCACCTTAATGTTTAATACAAAATAAACACTTACACTCACCTTCCATCACTCCCCCGCCGCTCCTCTCTCCGCTCTCTCAGTCCATTCACATAGTTGTAGGCGCGATGTGACGTCATCACATCGCGCCTACACACGCCGAAGCCGGCCCGCAGCGTTAAAGCAGGAGCTGAGCTCACAGCTCCTGCTTTAATCGCCTATGTATGTCGGACGCCGATGAGCTGAAATCGGGACAGGCAAGTGCTGGGGCGGGCAAGTGCCGGGGGGCCCCCAGAGGCTCTGTGGGCCCCGGCACTTGCCCGACTATGCCGTGCGCTGACGCCGGCCCTGTCATGGAGGATCATAAGGAAATGGACAGCATGTGAGTTAAATATGAGTGTCAGTGCAAAGAGTCTGACTACTTGAAAACTGACCATGTGATATTTCAGTTTTTCTTTTATAATAAATTTGTAAAAATATCTACATTTCTGTTTTTTTGTGTTAAGATGGGGTGCTGAGTGTATATTAATATGAAATAAAATCAACTTTTTTGTTTTTAACAAATGGCTGCAATGAAACAAAAAGTTAAACATTTAAAGGGGTCTGAATACTTTCTGTACCCTCTGTATATCATTACTTTATGATATTAGAAGACCCATTTGGCCCAAGCTCTAAAGCTATATTCACACGACCGTGGATAAAAAACACAGCCAAAACGGTCCCTTTTTTCACAGCCATCTGGCATCCGTCAGGGATCTATTTTCACTAAGCGCTCACAGAGTTCAGTGTGGTGTGGCCACTATAAAGGGAATCTATTAATGTCAATTTGGGACACTAAACCACCCAGAGGTCTTTATATACCAAGTTTAATGTCCCTCTCTGGTGCTCCCGGCGCCTGTGCAGTTCTTCAGTGAGGCAGTGGACGTACACCCTGGTTTTAGTGGGTATGGTGCATGTGCACTGAGGTTGAGGTATACTCCTCTGGCTATGGTGAAGAACTGCGCTGGTGTGAGGAGTGAGTACAGGGGGAGTATAAGGGCTGGTTCACACGGAGGGGCGGTATGGTGCATTTTGGTCCTGATTGTGACGTAGGAAGCCGCGTCATAATAAGGCCAAAATGTGGAGTATGCTCAAATGAATGGGCCTAGACCGGCGGGTGCTTCCGCGAGTCGGACGCCGGGGCTGAATCAGCCGCAGAATCTGCCTGAAGAAAGGGCAGCTCACTTCTTTTTTTCCATGAGCCGAAACATACCGCTCATGGAAAAAAGTAAGCTAGCGGTCTACATAGACCTCTATTATGAGGGGGCGGATTCTGAGGTGGATTCAGCACCATAATCCACCCCCTCTTGCCCCGTGTGAACGAGCCCTAAAGTTTTTTTTTATTTTTTATTATAGGGTGATTGGCAGATTGATGTTGGGGAGATTTTTAGACATGGCCATTCCCCTCATGCCAGACTACGTCTCTTTTGGGCACTGCCAAACCTCCTTCAGTAATGTGGGCCTGCATTTTTGACCACACTCCTTTTTTTGTGACATGACTACTGTAGAATGTGATGTACCCACGTCATAAATAAATTACAGAGAGTCTGGTGGACGCAGGCCCAGGAGATTTGCCAGCTCCAGGAGTGCAACCTTTTTTTTGGGTGTCTCCCAGATGTTATGTGACAGTTAATAAGAGTGCGCCACAATGGATGATTACAGACCTGACATCACATGGGGTGGGGTCATTACTGATGACATCATGAGAATTACTAATGACTAGAGATGAGCGAGTGTTATTCAATCGAAAACCTCCCCTGCATAGTTATTGGTGTAAAAAGCGCCAGGGAAGGTGGAAGGGGCATCGAATTTTTACTGCGCTTACCGTGTGGTATTTGACAGATTACACCAATAACTATGCAGGGGAGGTATTCGATCGAATCCTACTCGCTCATCTCTACTAATGACATCATGAGGAGGGGTAACCCTGTAAATGGGGCTTATCCACTACAGTTCAGTTCTATTGAAGTAAACAGGGGCAGCACGGTGGCTCAGTGGTTAACCTTGCAGCGCTGGAGTCCTGGGTTCGAATCCTGCCAGGAGCCACATCTGCAAGGAGTTTGTATGTTCTCCCCGTGTTTGTGTGGATTTCCTCCCATTCTACAAAGACATACTGATAGGAGAAAAATCCCTATATAATCACATTCTGACCCCATTAACAGGAATTGAATGTGACACGGAATCTTAATGTCACTTCACACGTGATGTCGGCTAGTCCTAGCCTCATGGCTCACACAGCCCATATCTCCTCCTACAATGGAAAGAAGTCACAGATAAATGTCACCACACACTCCACTGGTTGTTTCATGTTGTCTTGTTCACAATGTCCCTCAGCCCCTCCTCACACAGTAATGGCTGCAGTATCCCTAAAGACATCACTGACTCCATTACACAGCAGAGAACCACCAAGAACCATGGCCAGTTACCGTGGAAACAACTTCAAGCTCTCAGCTGGCGACTAGCCCAGGGCAGGAGGCTATGTCGGGTGGCCACGCCCCTCCTCTTAAGTCATTGGCTTTTTGCCACCAAGACCACGCCCACCCGCTTGCTGAGCGTCACTCTCCCTGGTCACATGATCAGCTCGGCTTGTCTACTTGCCGGAGAGACAAGATGGCTACCTGCTGAGGAGCTCGGCTGTGGCATCTGAAGCTGAGAGCCGCGACAGAGCCCGGTGTACTCGGTGAGGGGAGAGGACGCGGACCGGGGGGAGGCCGTGACTGGCAGCAGTGTCGTGACGAGTGGGAGGGGCTGGATGTTGTTTACAGCAGGATCCTGTGGGGTGATGGACGGCAGGGCTGACACTGACCGCTATATCAATAGGGAGGAGGATGTTTATGCCGTGTAGCCATATTATATAGAGTAGTGTCTGTATACATTTATATATACACCTACATGCTGTATATATATAATATATATATGTTTACATTACATACATATATCTATACTGTGTGTATGTATCTGTATATATTTACATGTTATGAGTGTATGTATGTGGTTCTATATGTATCTGTTGTGTATGGTTACATGTTATATATGTATCTATTTGTGTTTACATGGTATGTTTATGTCTATTTGTGTGTGTATATACTGTATATATATATATAGTTTACATGTATGAATCAATGTACGTTTTCATGTAATGTGTATGTATTTAGATATGTTTCCATGTTATATGTATGCATCAATATGATTTTATGTGTATTTATCCACTTATATACAATACGTTTACATGTATGTATGTTGTGTATGTATTTATATATGTACATGTAATCTAACAGTGGCCATATTTACCCTTTCTGTTGTATAGTTGCTAGTCCATGACTGATCTGTCCATGGATGAAAGTTCCCAGAAATATCATTTATCCTTCACATCTCACTGAGTAGCTGTAATGACTAATATGGACTTAGGCGCTGTTCACATCACCTTCACATTTGTCTATTGATCTGATGGGTGATGGGATCAGATCCACGGACTGCAATGGCTGATGCAGGCGGAGCACGTTGTCTACATCTGTCGTCATTCACAAGTTTTCTTCTTTCCTGTTTGTTACTTTTTAGATGGAAAATAAAATACTGCAGGTATAATAGTATTTTCTGTCTAAAATAAGGCTATGTTCACATTACGTTACGAGAGTCCGTTGCTGTTATTCATCCTAAAATGACTGCAACGGACATTAACGGTGGTAGAGTAACCCTCCATCTGTGTCCATTCCCATTGACTATATCGGAAGAAAATGTTTTTTTTTTTTTTTTTACATGAAGGTGAATGCAGACTGACAACAGACAGCGCTTCGTTTGCGTCTGTTGTCCATTACTCCCATCATGTGACGGATGAGAGCAACGGACATTGAGTAAATATAGTGTGACCCCATTCTAACAAACAAGACAGAAGAAAGTTTCCATCTTGTTTTTTTACATCACAGTGAATCATGATAGATATGAGATATGTTTTCTGTCTGGTTCTGTCATACTATTAGTTCTTCAGTCTATTGTTCCGCTCCTGTGACAGATCAGAGCAATGGGCGAAAATGAAGGTGACCTGAACCTAGCCTTAACCCATATTGGCTATTCCAGTCATTTAGTGATATGGAGCAATGGGTAAGTGATCTTTCTGGAAACATTGAGTTGTAAAGCGCTGTGGAAGATATTGGTGCTATATAAATAAAATCCATTATTATTCTAACTATTATTATGGGAAGGCCAGCGCCTTCGTCTCTCTTTTTTCGGATTACTCACAGACGCCAGTGCAAATGGGCGACGCATAGATGCAAACTGGTTGTGGACTGTTTTGTCTGTTTATCACAACCGGTTTCCATCATGTGAATAAAGAGGTGTACTGTACGCCTGAGCTGGAGAAAATACTTGTGAACTAGGAACAGTAAATGAAGAGAAATTTAGGAATTTGATGGTTTCCTCTACATTTTCTGCCCAGGTGAAAGGGATGCCATGAGCCATGGACTCTGCGGCAAGATCTGTCTCCTGTGTAATTCAGTGGCAGACAGAGGTGGGTTGGAATCTACCACTGATTTTGGGGTATAACCTGTCCCAAAATCAGCTGCAGATTTCACCATGTAAGTCGGCTCTTACAGCATAATTTGCTTCACAAAACAAGTGCAGCCGGCCATTACCAGCAATCCACATGTTTTTACCGCACCTTGGATGTATTGTGTACTGAGACCTTAAATTGTGTGTGGTTTGGTGATGTATCGTGTAACGCCACCTTAAATTGTGTATGGTTTGGTGGTGCTTCTGCTGTAGAAAAGAGAACCATAAATACATCTTTTCTTGTTGCCAATTCTGAGTCAAATACTGAGCTGGAATAAAGCACAAAAACAAGAACTTCAGATTCCCGTTTCCCATGCAGGTTATATGATGTTCCCATATCCCATATGTTCCTTATAGATGTAGCAGAGCCGAGTTCACTTGGCACGGTTCACTGTGTGTTATTGCTGTTTTTCCATTAGACCGCTGCATTTCATTGTTGTCACTATGCAAAGAGTTAAACGGCACGTTCAACTCTGCTACATTTGTGATAAGCACTGACATCCTTAGGAGCCTGCGCTGCACTGGTTGTTGTCTCATCCCGGGTGTGGTCGTCTCCTTGTCCTTCCTGATGTTTTTTTTTTTTTTTATTCTGGATATTTTGCTTATATTTACATAGTTCATATCTTGTATCTGTAGCGATATATAATATATATATATATATATATTATGATTTCCTTCAGTGCATATTGCTCAGCCCACATTCAGCAACATCTTTCTTTGTGTGTTAGATGCATTTCCATATGATGATTGACAAGGGCGGAGGAATGGCTGCTGGTGCTTTGTCTCGGAGGTGCGAGTGACATTGCTCTGCTAATACTGTACTAATCCTGTCTATTGGCTGCTTCATGGCTGGCACACGAGGGGAGGGGGGCGCATTCTCATGTCCCATCTTAATAAGCTGTCCTTGAGGAAGGGGGTGGAGACGTATTGGAGAATACATCCCTGCTAGATTGTAAGGCAGAATGTGTAAGCTGGGCATATACAATCTGTCACACAGGTAGTCCTGGCATTTAGAGGTTTTACTGATGATACTCCTTGAAGGGATTGTCTAGTATATTTCTTTAGGAGGCCTATGACTTTAGGCCTGCAACAACCAGAGATCAGTAAAACAGGGTCACTGAAGACCATGGCTAAGGGGTCATTAGTAGAGATGAGCGATTAGTGAAATATTCGAGATTTGATATTTTTTTCAAGTAGATCCTCAATATTCGACTACTCGATCGAATATCGAATCCCATTATAGTCTATGGGAAAAAATGCTCGTTTCAGGGGAAACCACTATTCGACTAAAGGAGAGTCACCAAGTCCACGAGTAGCAGGAGGAAAGTGTTTAGGAGGAGCGAAGTGCAGTTAAAGCGCACAGATCCCATCAGTTGCGCTGATATTCCATTCGGGGGGGGTCCTCCTGCGGACTCCTTCCGGACAGGAGGCAAGCACTAATGTGAACTTACTCATCCTGCAGAACCAGCATTGATTGGCCGAATGCTATACAGTGTACAGCATTCGGCCAATCAACGCTGGTTCTGCCGGAGGCTCGTCTGTGAGGAGGCGGTGTCTAAGATTGGACCACAGCAGTCCCCATTGTGGTCCGATCTTAGACTCCGCCTTCTCACAGACGAACCTCCAGCAGGACCAGCGTTGATTGGCTGAATGCTGTACACTAGCCAATCAGCGCTGGCCAGTGCATTCCTATGAGAAAAAGTCAGCTCCTGCATAAACGCGAGCTGCCAGCTCTCCTGACTAGCAAGGACGAGCCTGCTGCAGAACCAGCGTTGATTGGCCGAATGCTATACACTGTATAGCATTCGGCCAATCAATGCTGGTTCTGAATCGGATCTTTACTGTGAATAGCGAGTAGTATTAGAACGAGTACGAGTATTTCGACTACCGTAGTATTCCATTGAATACCTACTCGATCAAATACTACTCGCTCATCTCTAGTCATTAGTTAAAAATCCCAGACAAACCCTTTAATGAGAATATATTTCTTCAATTAAATTTGGTCTTTTTACTTAAACTCCTTCTGCTGCTCCAGAGAGGAGGGCCCATGTAAAAAAAAAAGTGGCAGCTCAGGGACCCCCGTGGGTAAAATGGGTAAAATGTATGGGTGCGCCACTAGATAAGCTAGATGACTTGAGATAACTCTCACGCTGCCTGTCAAAATGGACAGGTAAAAAGTAAAATTTGCCCACTGATAATAGAAGTCTGGCTATCCCATAGACGAACCAGGCTGTGTTCTGCTAGATGTGACCAGGACAAGTCAGGGATATGTGCTGATGACGTCACGTTACAGGGTACTGACAATGACGTCATAAAGAACAATATCACCCACATTGCGGGCCGCAGCAAAAAAAAAAAAAGCTTTGCAGGAAAAATTACACTGCGGTTTTTCTTGTAGCGCTTTTCATAGAAAGTCAGAAGAGTTTTCCTCTGCAGACTTTCTGCCTCCATTATTCCTATAGGAAATCTGCAGCATTTTCGTAGGTATAAATCACATGCTGCGATTTCCAAAACCGCAACAGTTTTGGAAATTGTAGCGCTTTGTGTATTTTACCACAATATGTAGATGGGATTCGTTAGATTTGCTGAAGTTCGTAGCATCTGTTAATAAGCACCGCTCCACTGATTTCAGCGCAGTTGGAATTTTCTCTCTAGCCCCCACCATTCCTTAGAAACCAGCACAGTTAGTTGATGCCTGATGTGCTGTTTAGGCTCTGTAATGTCAGGTGGGTGGGGTCAGGCAGGGGGCGTGATTCAGAGCTCCAATCAGAGGCAACCAGTGTCAGAGCTCAGCTTCACCAGATTCACACCCCTTGTCTGCCCCTGCCTGACACAGCATACCTGACAATACAGAACCTAAATATCAGGCACCAAAACTAACAGCACTGATTGCTCAGGAAGTGTGTGTGTGTGTGTGTGTGGGGGGGCTAGAGAAAAAAAAAATTCGAACTGCGCCAGAATCAGTGGAAGGGCAGCTATTACTTTATGCAAAGAACTGGAGTTGTTGGAGTGCTGAATAGGTTATGGTGTGTCAAATATGGATGTGGCACAAGCCGGCGGCATCATAAGGGGTGCCAGTCCTATAACTTGTGCCCCTTCCTTAGCAGCTGGACAACTGCTTGTACACCACAATGCCTCTGTATACAATGTGCTCAATGTCTGGTGGACTTGAGGTGTTGGACTGCATCTAAATCTGTTTGCCAGGGTTGTTGGAAGTGGGCACCTGGGCACTCAGCTTCTCTCTGCAGGGGCCATGTTCCGAAAGGGGTTCTCTTTGAAACTTGCTTTGAAATCCTGCTGTCTTTCATGTATCCTAGTTTAAAAGGATTGTCTTATAACATGAAGGTATTGGGACCCCAGTGTATAAACCAGAATAGAGAGCCCCTCTATAAGGATGTGAGTCCTCCTTGTATTACTGGGGTGTCCATTCTTCCGAAAAGCCGGCACAGTGCATGATAACACCATGCAGGGGTCTCAGGAGGGGGAATTGCTTGGCTGGAGTACACCACCCCTGGAGAAAAGATCTGTTTGCCAGGACTGGGACCCTCGGCTATCAGACGGGACAATTTGGTTGTACAGCTTTAATATGTCAGCCTGTCGCCCCTGCCAAGGTGACCTGCGGGTGAACAGTATAAATAAGTGATTTATGGCTTTCTGTTTTTGCAGCGTCACCAGTACTGTGTCACCTATGACCCTCCGGTCTGTGCTGACTTGGCATAGGTGTCTCTGTTTTCTTATTCACATTCAAGATTTCGAAATCGCTGCCAAATATCACAAGCAGGATCGTCTCCCTCCCCCTACCTAGATGCGGCAGTCACCTCAGCAGGCAGGACATGGGGCAGGGACCCCTATTTTAGACCAGCTGTAGTGTTGGCCACCATACACAGTACAATCTGCCAGCTGAGCTGACTTCTTATGTATACGGGCTTAAGCTGTGTCATGTGTTCCCCTGGGGGGTGATGAGTTCTGGTCCTATTATACCGTAAACTGCAGCCATGTTTAGGAAACAGGTTAATTGTATAACTATTATAATGCCATAAAGGTTTGGATGTGTTCAGTAGATGATGGTGATGACCTCTAGGAATAGTGGAGAGCGATGTAGTGATGTAGCAGAGCCTGATAGACTCGCTCAGACAACGTTCAGGTAAAGAACGCAGAAGCCGCAGCAAACTCCTGAGCACCCGGCACCTTCTAACAGCTCAGTGGTAGGGCGACCGAAAAAAGCAGCAGCATAAGACTGACACTATGAGGGAACAGTCAGACATGGTGTCCGCGGGGGCCGTGGGCTGCCTGAGTGTGCCGGGAACACTAAAGGATTGTCTTCACACTCACGATGTCTGTCACCACTGCAGGTGGCCGGGGATTCGGCTGCATTGGGTTGTCAGTATATGTGGCTACTTCCTGAGGAAACTCAACAATAAAGTATTTTCAGGCCAAAATAAATTCTGCATATTGGCTGCAAGTACCAGCCTGACCACAGCTTGGCTGACCTGACCGAGTACAATCCAGCCAAGCCACGTTCAGGCGGGTAAGTGCAGCCGGTACACGGTTTATCCTGGCCTGCTCTTGTATGTATAATATGGGATGCATAATAGAGTTTCATGTCTCCCTTAAATAAAAGAAGCCCCCTTGATACTGACTGTATGTGGGGGAAGGATGAGTCCTAGAGTGGATGCAGTGTCTAGGCCCCGCTATACCGGTGGTTCTGTACCCAAGGGGGAACATGCACTTTGAAGTGGCAGATTTAGCAAGTGCTCAGGGTGTAAGGCTTCTGGGGAGATAGTGCCGCCCAAGCCCCCCAACATCTTCAAATGGTGGGGCAGAGTCGCTGCCATGCAATGGTAGGCATCAGAAGACATTGGGTCGGGGTTAAGGGGACACTTTGGACAGATATGTCATGTGTGGAAAGCTGGTCACAAGCTAGAAGACCCTCAGACGTTTTTTTTTTTTAAAATGTAGATTGTGAGCCCCTTACAGGGATCACAATGTACATTATATTTTTCCTATCAGTATGTCTTTTGTAGAATGGGAGACACGGGGAGAACATACAAACTCCTTGCAGATGTTGTTCCTGGTGGGATTCGAACCCAGGACTCCAGCGCTGCAGTGCTAACCACTGAGCCACAGTGTTGCCCCCGACCCGCAGACATTTTAATGCGTATCTGCCACAAGTGTCCCCACAAGCATAAGGTTTTTCTTTCGGGAGCAGGATCTGTCACATTGGGGGTACTTGTTTGGAACATTTTTCACAAGGGGTTACTTGGCTTGTAAAGGTGTATAACCTCTGATCTATACTATAGATGCCTTATTCTACCCAGATCTATCACCTTAAGGATGTGTCTCCTCTCCTGACATCTGGTTTAGCATGTATTTGTGTCTTTATTTATTTCCAGGAGGAATAACAGAGGAATGGCACGATACTTCAGGACAGGTGCTCTAGGTTTGACATATTTTCAGGAATTTATTAAAGAAAATTGAGGAGAGCTGACTCCTCTTCTTAAAGGGGCTTTTTAGGCAATTTTCCTACTGATAACTTAGCCTCACAATTGGCCGTCAGTATCTGATTGATCCCCAGACCCCGCACTGATCAGCTGTTCCGGATTCTTCCAGGCATCAGAGGTGATACAGGAGACTGTGGCTATTAGGAGCAGAGCTTCAGTACTGTGGCACAGCCGCTATACAATGGATGGTGTGTACTGGTACCGGCACCCAGAGGAAGGCAGAACAGCTGGTTGGTGCGTCTGGGAGCCAGCCCCCCCTCCCACCTGTCCTTAATATAGGTCTTCAGAGTGAAAATTGCCAGGGCTCAGGATCCCCCAAATGAGCCTTTCCTTTAGTGACAGTACAGTGGAGTGTAATGGGAGATCTGTGGCCAGCCTTATGTATCATGGAGAAGTCTTGAACCCAGTGACCGGGCTGGTGATTTCTTGAGGAGCGTGTGCAGCCTGCTGGATAGTCCTATGGCCTATGTTGATGCAGTGATAAGGCAGATCTGTGATTGACGGCGGTTTCTATAACACATTATAACTCTTATCAGTGTCCTCCTGTATAAACACCTCACCAATACCTGCAAATATTGACCAGTGGTTATTCAGGGCTGGCCACTTATCACTGATGGAAGGGATCCAGCACAGGTATATGTGTACACAACCTCTGCTTACTTATCAGGTTACCTGTGTATACAGGTGCAGAGGTCTTATCTATATGCCCTGAGAATGTATAGACATGCAGTTTGGGGTGAAGGTTTTTCTGGTTTTGGCTGTATGAGATTAGAAGAAAGGTTCTGCTTTGTGTTTATGTTCGCAGAACAGCGACACTCTTGTGTATGGCACAGTCTGGTATTGCAGCGCAGTGTTAACTCTTTAGTGAGTCCTTGTCCTTAGTGGGGATAACAGTTTAATTTCCTTTCACACAGTGTATTTGTTCTATTTATAAGGGATTTCATTATTATTTTAGTAATGGGAACACCTCCTTAGCCTGGGGGGGTCACCCTGCTAAAGTTCAGGCAGCTTGTTTTGGTGGAAGGCCACACCTGCTGGAATTGCCGCGGGTCTGTTTCTACTTTCAACCTTTGCATTACGACATAGGTTAAACCACCCCATAAATTGCCATGCTGTGGGTTTAGTCAGAGCGTGTCGTTTAGATTTAGCGAAATGTCATCCACCATGCCGTAGCTGTATATCGGGGTAAGTTAGCCGCTGGCTAGTACAATGTAGCTATCCTGCCGTGGTATACCTGGTGTGACCCCGGTCATAAAAGCAGCCATTGACTTTAATGTAAAAGGATAGAGATCTGGGTAGTGATTTAAAGGAAAGTTCTATTCCATATTCCTGTATTGACCTTTGTGACGCTCTTTATGATTTTGTAATCTCATGTTAATACCTCTTGTTTTCCTTCTTTTCTCAGGTGACGTTTGATCCTAGACCCAGCCATTCACAATGGCGAGCCTGGGTACCCAGAACCTGTTGTCCTATGTGGAGGAGGGTAATATAGCCGCTCTGAAAACTCTCCTGGAGAAATGCAAGGATGTGGATGAGAGAAACGAGGTATGTCCTTCAGGAAATGTATTAAAGGGAATGATCCATGACTAGAGCGGGGCACACACACAGACTTCTGCCCCATCAAGCTGATATTAGGAAGCATTAAAAAGATTCTATCATTGGATCCCCTTTTTTTTCTCCCTAACACGTAGGAATAGCCTTAAGAAAGGCTATTCTTCTCCTACCCTTAGATGTCTTCTCCGCACTGTCGTTCGGTAAAAATCCCGGTTTTCTTCGGTATGCATATGATTTCTCTCACAGCACTGGGGGCAGTCCTCAGCACTGAATCAGCACTCAATGCTGAGAGAGAACTCTCCAGCGCCGCCTCCATCTTCTTCTGGAACGCCCTCTCCCTGTGTCCTCTTCCGTCCTGGATTGCAATCTTCTAGGCCTCAGGCAGAGCCGACTGCGCATGCCGGGGCCACAAGGAAATGACCGCTTACACCAGCTTACTGTGTAAGCAGCCATTTTCTTGTGGCCCGGGCATGTGCAGTCGGCTCTGCCCGAGGCCTAGAAGATTGAAACCCAGGACGGAAGAGGACACAGGGAGAGGGCGTTGCAGAAGAAGATGGAGGCGGCGCTGGAGAGTTCTCTCGCAGCATTGGGGACTCCCCCAGTGCTGTTTGAGCACTGAGGACCGCCCCCAGTGCTGCGAGATAACTCATTTGCATACTGAAGAAAATCAGGATTTCTACCGAATTGCGTCGCGGAGAAGACATCTAAAGGTAGGAGAAGAATAGCCTTTCTTAAAGCTATTCCTACGTGTTAGGAAGGAAAAATAGGGTATCCAATGATAAGATCCCTTTAAACTGTCCATTTAAGGGACTTTTATATGGGCAGATGATTGGGTGAGTGATAACCATTTGCAGTGCCTGTTCTTGATCATTGTCCAATATAAAGTTACTAGTGAAACAACACAAGGCTCTATCAGCAGTTGGCATGGGGCTGTGTATAACAAGATTGCTCTCTTCTATGTAAGACTCAGGACTAATCTTCAGTTCTAACTGCAAGGAGAACTTCTCATCTGGAATAAGCTGACCTGGAGTGAGTAAGAATATTTCCATGTGAGTGTGGTCAGTCAGTCTGAGTTACTGTCATGTGAGCTGGCACAGTACACACATACCCAGTCATGCCATGACCTGCGTCACTTGCTGGTGCCAGGAAACTTGAACCACAAGATTAGTTGGAAACCTCTAGTATCTGTAAAAACATAACCTAGACTCCTTGTAGAAAATTGGGTTGGGAGTGACTTGGATACACACCGAGCAGCCAGTTAAACTGTACCCAAAGGATGACTAGTTTTTGCATTGGGTTATGCCCTCTTTATTCTGGTGGGCCCTGGCATGGACACATCTGGCAACTCTACTTTGCTTGATTTTCCTCCTATGCCAGGATAAAGACAGAAGTCCAGTATGGGGTATTTATATACAAAATGGACATTTCCACAGTGGTCTACACTATAAGGAGGCAGTAAGTGGGTCTAATGGTCACCATTACTATACTTATATTAGCAGTCTTATTTATGGGTGCGCACATTATTCACTTATAGTTCAGTTACTATTAAATTCATATCTCTCTATATTATAAAAATGAATTTCTGTCCGTCTGTCTGTTCTCTAATGCAAACCAAATGACTGTACCAATCTTCACCAAATTTGGTACAGAGATACTTCAGGTATCCGGGAAGGTTTAAGACGAGACTCCAACTTGCTCGGACGTACCGTTGCTGAAATACAGCATTCCAAACACAATGCCCCCCCCCCAGTCAATACAAACCTGCAAGTCTTTCACTCATATTCCAACCGCAATACACACGGTCACTCCACATGCACAATACAACACTGATATCCAAACTGAGATACACGCATCAGAGGATTAGATACACAGATCAGCACACAGTATCACAGGCCAGAGGATTAAATACGCACTTCTGCACACAGTTCCACACACTGAAGGATTAGATACGTGCATCTGCACACGGTTCCACATGCCAAAGGATTGGATACACGCATCACCAGAGCATAAGATATGCACGTCTGCACACAGTACCACACGCCAGAGGATTAGATATGCGCGTCTTCACACAGTACCACATGCCATGGCATTAGATACGCGCGTCTGCACACAGTACCACATGCCGTAAGATTAGATACGCACGTCTGCACACAGTTTCACTTACCGAAGGATTAAATACGCGCCTCTTCACACAATACCACATGGGGGGATTAGATACACACATCTGCACACAGTTCCACACGCCGGAGGATTAGATATGTGCATCTGCACACAGTACCACACCAACAAGGATTAGATACTTGCGTCTAAACACAGTACTACACGGGGAAGGATTAGATACAGCTTTACTCCAGGTATCCATAACAACTGATCACAGGTTTTTCACTGATATCCAAAATGAGATACACATAATCACATGACGCTTATGGACATACACACAAATCACATACAAAATACACCAGTGCAAAATTGGACAATTCTTATGGGGCCACTACACAAACATAAAATGTAATATACCCGTGCGAAGCCGGGTCCTCCTGCTAGTACAATATATACATTACTTTAGGTTAAATAGGTTGTTTCAGTAAGACACTAGGACATACATGTCAGAACACTGTCCTGTCCGCTTCATAGAAGTGAATGGAGCAATGGTCAAGCAAGCGCACCAGCACTTCAGTCACATGGAGCATGCAGGAGTTCTCTAACTACTCAGTTTTCCTGATCACTGGGGGCTGGATACCCAGCAAGCTGACATTTATACTCTAGCCATGGTGTCTTTGTGGCACAACCCCTTTAAAAGAGCTTTCCAGGTCTAGAAAAAAGTGCATTGACTTCTCAGTGAACCTATATACAGCAGACAATTTGATCGAACAAAGCTGCAGTATAAAGAATGGATGAAGGCTAGAGAAGCAGCCCGAACCCTGCTGATACAAACATAGATCATTCTAGCTCTATTCGGCTACATTCACAGCACTGTCAACTTTGCAGCAGTGTATAAGTATATGTCACATGGTAGAGGACAAGATAGGCCATCTTTAAGCTGGCCATACACTTTGTATGACTGCTGGTCCACAGTTATTCATTCTATCCCACCTTATACATGTATGTTCAGTCTTCTACTACCAAAGAGACTATGGTGACACATACTTAAAGTTCGTGGAAGAAACAACGTCACACTGTTTCCATCCAGGGTCCGCTGTGTGATAGGTAAAAGTATTGGAATCCGTATGAATATGCGCTATGAGCAATGGCAATGACGCTGGGTGAAAAAGAGCGCTTTGTAATAACAGACATTGCACAAAAATCACATTGGTTCTCCTTATTGACGGTCGGTTTTGGTTATCTCTTGGTGAATTGCCCAGCCCTGTGCATTGCTCTCTGCCCTTGTCAGTGACATGGTGTCTCGTGTGGACGTGTTTGTTCCAATCTGCTTTTTAGTCGAGTTTCAGTAGCCATGTTCTTCATGTATTTGGTACGTTATACTGTATAGACCTGACTATATAAAAATAGAAGCCTTGAAGTCGGTGCTTTCAAGTAAGCTTCTGGTTTGTGCACTAGGTGGCACTGACTGCACAGGAAAAATGAGACAGACATAAGTATACATAGGAAACACATTCACCGAAATCTGAGATTTCCTTCAGGCCGTATAGGCCTACAATCTACTCATGGACTGTCAGGGCAAGAGCAAGAAATCCTGCACAACCTGCTAGTGAGTGTCCAGTGTCTGTACCTTCTGTGTGGATTTACCCCATAGTGTGACTGTATTACTCTTACCTGTGCGGCAGGTAATCCCAGCAGACAAGGAATATCCGTGGGGGTCCCAGATGTCATACCCCCCACTTATGAGGAAGTAGTGCCATATCCTTGTCACATGCCATCACTTACTGTCATTGGAAATGTGCAGTGTGATGTGTGCTGGATTATCATTAAACCCATACTTTATTCCTAAAAGGGACCTCCGGACTTTTAAATGTGTTTTTAGGGGTTAATAGTATTATAAGGGGATTGTTGGAAGCTGCTGCAGCTCAGGCCATCAGTACTGTATTAATACTGCCATATACACTGTGCGCATATCAGCTGAACGTTGGACCCCCACCAATCTTGTATTGATGACCTATCCTACAGATAGGTAATACGTGTGTGGTCTCAGACAACCGCTTTAATGCAATAACATAATCTTCTGTGTTTTTTTTTTTCATTCCCCAGAAGACAAGCTTCCCATTTCTACCTAAGTGTGCCATTTGTCTTTCAGAATGGGCAGACGGCGCTGATGCTGGCAGCAGAACAGGGCAACTTGGAGATTGTCCAGGAGCTTCTTCAAAAAAGAGCCAACTGCAACCTGGAAGATGTGGTGAGTGTCTCCCCATGGTCTTCAAGGAGCGGCCTTCTAACAGGTCTCTGTGATGTCACGTAGCGAGCGAAGGGGCGCATGCGGGAGTCGCCATCTGTTACTGGGAACGAATGTCACCCGTGTCATCTTTCATGATGATTCTGCTCTTTTCTCCCTTCTGTCAGGGTTGACATCAGAAGCAACAGAAAAGTTCCAGCAATGGGACTAATTATTCACCGTTTACAGGGGCCGGGTAGCAAACAGGAGTGCCCTAATGTGGTATCAGTAGGTAGATAAACGCTGCTCTGCCAGAGACCGCGGGCAAAGATGTTCCTACTATATACACAGACCATTGTGTGTACATCCATATACTCCAGCTATGTGATAAGGGGGATTCCTATGTAGCCACACTATATGTCCTATAGTTCTGAGTCCTACACTTGGGACTTGAACCTTCCTTGCAAAGTGGCAAAGCTTGTTGTGTGGCTCCTCCATTCACCTCTATGTGAGTTTACAAATCAGCTGTGCTGCAGCCGTGAGCCATGTGACCTGCATCTGTAAGGGCTAGTTCACACGGGCATAGAGGGGGCGGATTGTGGCGCGTAATCCATATCATAATCCGCCCCCTCACAATGGTGGTCTATGTAGAAGTGGGCTGCCCTTTCTTCGGGTGGATTCTGCGGCTCGTTGAGCCGTGGTGTCCGCCTTGCAGTAGCAACCTCCAGAGTCAGCCCATTTATTTGAGCCTACTCCAGAGGGGGAAGCCGCGACAGTCTTGGCAGGCAGGTTTTGACCCGAGAGTGACGTGGCTCCCCGCATCACTCTTGGTGCCAAAATCCGTGTTTCCGCTCCCCATGTGAACTTACGCTTTGTAAATCTGTAAATTACAGTCTGTATAGCAGTAGCGTAACTAGGAATGGCGGGGCCCCATGGCGAACTTTTGACATGCGCCCCCCCCTTCCCCTGACCGACGCCGAAGCACTGTTACTTACCTCTCCATGGGCTCCGCAGCACTCCCTGCTGATGGCGGCCATCTTCAATGATGTCCGGGACGTCATGTGACCTGGAGCCCTGCGTCTCGACGCACAAGGATGCAGGCCCCAGTCATGTGATGTCAGGGACACACTGAAGTAGGCCCGAAGCCTTCCGGAGCAAGGAGAGGCAAGTAACACTGTTCTTTTATGTTCCCTTACCTTTGCTGGGCCGATCTCAGCCTCCTGTTAGTCAGTCTAAGCCCTTAAAGAGATTTTAAAGAACTTGCATATGATGACCCGTCCTTTGGATAGATTGTTTGGACTTGGGAACCCTGACAGTCAGTGCTCAGTCACATGGTACAGCAGCCGCTCAGTCCCATTCAAGTGAATGAGTCTAAGCTACAGTACCAAAGTACCAAGCTTTGAACCCTGTGGCCTCTTCAGGGAAGTGATCAGTGCGGTTCCCACCGATCACATATCTCTAAGGATATTATCATTAAACCCTTTTACGCCAGGGCCCCACCTAATGTAAACACCTCTAGCGCACAGTTCCTGCAAATAGGATGACATTCTGGCTAATCCCATCCACACAATGCAGAAAAATAAACACAGTGGAAATGCTGCGATTTCCAAAATGGTTGTGTTTTTGTAAATCGCAGCATGTCCATTATACCTACAGAAATGCTGACGGTTTCCCTATAGTTATAATGCAGACAGAAAGTCCACAGAGGAATCCTCTACTGACCTTCTGTGAAAAACGCTGCGGGAAACGCCAAGTTTCTAGAATGTAAATCTAAATTCACGTTTCCTTGTCATGTCAACACTTGTGGCCTTCCCCTTTAAATAATGGAGATCAGTTAAGGATCTCTGTGTTTTTTCACCATGTAATTTCTGGGTGGATATAAACCATCATTACTTACACGCCAGAGGTTATATTTTACTCACGTCTCCCGTGTAGACATCTACAAAACCCTCTCTCCATGTCTACCTGGTATGACTATCTGGTAGGTTCCTGCACTGTCAGGGCTCTGTCGGTATAGGTAATATGGCTTCCTTTTCCTAATCTTGGGTCTGTTTTATTACAGGATAACTGGACTGCTCTCATCTCTGCCTCCAAGGAAGGGCACGTGGAGATTGTCAGAGAACTAGTGGACTGCAATGCCAACCTGGAACATCGTGACATGGTAAACTTCATCCAATGTCAATAGCAGAGGCAGCGAGGAACATGTTTGTTTAGAGAGGATCAGACTGGTCTTAGTGTTCTTTGTCTGAAGTGTCCTTGACAGATTCTGATGTCTGTGCAGTGTGTGCAGTCTTTGGAGAAGAGGACTTCAAGATTTCCCTCTCTTGCACAGATTCCTTATAAAAGCAATTCATTAAAGAGGTTGTAACATATACAGCACATCCCCATTCATAGGATCAGTGTCTAAATGCTGGGGGCATGACCACCGAGACTGCCAATGATCACGAGAATGAAGGTCCAAGTCCCCCTGTTTGGATGCGGCAGTAGTTGAGTGTCTGCTGTCACTCCATTCAACTCTGTAGGACTGGTTTTGACTTTGCCTTGGTGGTCCTATAAAGTGGAATGGCATCTGATATGCACAACTTCTAATTCATCCGTATGGGAGGACCTGGAAGACTTAAGGATAGTCGGACCCCACACCTGGACACATGTAACCTGCCCTGTGGTTAAGGGGAAGTGGTGTTCATGTTACCACCCCTTTATCTTCTTATGGACACCTGAATCTTGGTATACTGAACATCTCTGTGCCATGTGTTTGTTTGGCATTTGTTTATTTCCTGCTTTGTTCCTTCAGTCTTCTCTTAATAGAGGGATCTTCCTTCTGCTTGATCTTGTACATCATTGTCTTCTCCATGTAAATGTCTTGAGTCTTGGCCGCAGTTAACTAAAGTATTTTCTTTTTTTCAGGGTGGATGGACTGCCCTTATGTGGGCTTCCTACAAAGGGTGCACTGAGGTGGTGGATCTGCTTCTCTCCAAAGGTGCAAACCCAAATATAACTGGCCTGGTAAGATACCCTTTACCCAATACAGCCCTGTGGTGGGGTTTATGCTTGTATGATTGCTTATTATTGCTCCTATATACAATATATGTTCACCTCAAAAAGCCATTTCTAAGCTATAGCTTGAGATGACAATATTGTTTAATACCGTAATCGAGGATCTCATCCTTGGGATCCCTCTGACCCTTATTCCGCCTGTTGAGGCGACCGCTGCATCCCAGAGGAGATTGAGGTGACCTTATATTTGCATCTCTCTAGCCATGAGATTGCAATTGACTGTAGGTCGCCCTGTAGTCCTAGCACAATACATGAAGAGGGAATGTCTCTGACTATATTGTATCCTCTGTACTTATGACACTCTATACTGTGACTATCTCTAGAGACGGCAGAAGCTGATACGACTACAGTATAGCAGGATTGATTATTAATAATTATATTATATTATATTATATTATCCTTAGCGCCAGCCTTTCTCCTAGTATAGACAGCCGGCTTATGTATAATTATATGGTGCCGCCTAGTGTGGGACTTGTGGTTGTGCGGCCGCTGCTAAACATTGTTTTCTGCAGTGTCAGAAATCATTACGAGTCTGATAACCTTCTTGTCTCCTGCTCCCATTTTAGCAGTACAGCGTGTACCCGATTATCTGGGCGGCCGGAAGAGGTCACTCTGACATTGTCAAGCTTTTACTGCAATATGGAGCCAAGGTCAACTGTTCAGACAAGGTAGATACTTCTGGTTATACACAGTGACATTTCCTTTGGATATTTACCTGTTGTGGCACTTCTAAGGTTTGATGTACTATGGAACGGTCACCAGGGTGGTGCTCGCCTGATTACATCACGTCCATCTTCAGAAATACCTCAAAATTGGATTTGGAGGAGAGTAGCACCTTACCAGATTTGGAATATTACATATAACCTTTTGGTTCTGGCCTCTAGATGGAGGGGTGGGTGCAGTCAGAGGACTCCCTGTATGATAACACTTTTAAAGGGTACCTGAGTTTCCATCTGCAGGGTCCTGCTGTACCGTCTGTGCTCCGGCTGTATAAGCCTTCCTACATGCGGTCCTATCAGTGTTTCTTCTGCTAATAGCCCCATTATGGCTTCAGCACGTTTTGCCTGAAGCAGAGTATGGACAATACAGAGTTGTCTTCCCCTTTCCATTCTATTTTTACTATTACTTGTTTATTTACATGTAATGCTGCCAGGAGTAACTATAAAATAGCAAGCACATAGCTGGTAAAAGCTCAAGTTAACATAATATAGGAAATCCATGGACTGCGGATTCCAAATCCAGGTTATGGTGCAGCTTAAAAGATCCCTATAAGAGAAATCTGAGCACAGTAAGGAAAGCTGCTTACTGTCTGTGACTACCATCCCATCAGCAATAACACAAGCAGCTAGTCAGAAGTACTTAGAACTATCTGAACTCCTCTTATACTCTTTGTAAGCAGTGGGGAGGTGCAGACTTGTGTAAGGAACTTTAGAGGGGTTTTTCAGGCAGGAAATAGCAATATTTTTAAATGAAGTTCATTGCATTTTGGCCCAGAACCACATGTGGTATTAAAGGGGTTATGCCACAAAAAGTAATTCTACTCTGTCCATAAGATAGAGGATAAATAGATGAGTGCTGTACTTTGACTATGTCCAGCACTCCCATTGAAGTGAATGAGAGCTTTGATGTGTCCCATCGTGCATCCTGTGAAGCAGAAGCAGCATTCGGGGAGCTGCTCCCCCATTCATGACCTCACTTGTCAAGAATAGGTTGTCAATTGTTAAATCCAGAAAATCCCTTTAAATCCTTCCTGTAGGTTTCTGTGATTATTCATGTAGTGCTGTAAAAATCTAAATTTCTTTTCTTTTTTAGTACGGCACTACCCCTCTTATCTGGGGTGCAAGGAAAGGCCACCTGGAGTGTGTGAAGTCCCTGCTGCAGATGGGAGCTGATGTGGACCAAGAGGGAGCGGTAAGTTTCTGACAACTGTCTTTTTTTGGGCGTTTACGATGCCTGTCATTATATTACTTGTACTGGCAGAGGAGATTTATAGTGCGGTATACGCCTCCTATAAATCAGGCACCTGCACTGAAATCTACCATAGCTCATTGCTGGCCGAGATCTTGGGCATCATTTATTCCAATCATATGCCCCATGCCCCCTTTCAGGAATGTTATGAGGTTGGCGCATGCAAAAAAAAAAAAAAAAAAAAAAAAATGCTAAATTTGTGCACATAAACTTGACTTGTGCAAAACATTTGCGACTTTTCCATGCTTTGTCCTCTAAGAAACTGGCATTGAAAGCATAATAAAGGTCCCACATTGTTTCGTGAGTTACTTAAAGAGGTTTCCAAGTCTCAAGGGATCATTGTGTTCTTCTTGTTGCAGAATTCTATGACCGCTCTGATTGTCGCAGTGAAAGGCGGATACACCGACACCGTGAAGGAGATTCTGAAGAGGAACCCTAATGTCAATTTGACAGATAAAGATGGCAACACAGCTCTGGCTATCGCAGCCAAAGAGGGCCACACTGAGATCGTGCAAGACTTGCTAGACGCTGGGACCTATGTCAATATCCCTGACCGGGTAAGGAAGTTTTTTGTTTTTTTTCCCGAACAGAAATGCGAAGAATTAACCCTTTACAATTATCATTTCTACTCAACTCAAAATCTAAAAGCAATATGTAGTGAGAGGAAGAGAAGAGAATATAGACGACCAGGAGTCATCATTCTGATCTGAGAGCAGGTCTGTAACTTAGGCAAACAGCTGTAAACACTGAGGAGAGAGATCCTTGAGATGGGAGTACCCCTTTAATGGCACATATTTCTATATTTATATCATAATGGTATATCCACAGGTTACTTTGAATGAAGCGGGGGATGTGCGTGGGCTTTAATGGGAGTTGCAGATACAGTCTTGCATGTATCAGACTTGAAAGGGGTTTTCTGACACCCAGCGCCCCTACAATCAGCTCTTAGCACCTCCATCAACTTCCACGTTTTCAGAAGCCGCTAGTATAAGAACTAACCCAGAGAAGGGAACCAAGGGCACAGCTGTGTATTCTTTGTAATGGCCTAGCTGAGTTACTGAAGCTTAGCGGCCATTCATTTTCAAATGTCACGGGCACAAAAGAATGTGCTCAAAAAATAGAGATGTAGATATATAGGCCGATGTCACATTGGAATTTTTGGACCGGATTTTGATGCGGTGCATCGGCATGTGGTCGCAGCATTCTGCTCCAGATTAGGCCCAAATGAATGGGCCTAGTCGGGAGGGAGGTGTTGCGCCACAGACGCTGCAGCAGATTCCGCGGCAAGAAAGGGCAGGTCGCTTCCTTTTTCCACAAGCAAGTCGGATTCTGACGTGGATTCCGCGTCAAAATCCAGCCCAAAAATCCCTGTGTGAACCCAGCCTTAAAGGGGTTTTCACACAAAAGGAAGTTATACCCTATTCCATAGAATAAGGGGATAAGTTGAGTATCATTGGGGGTCCAACTTTCACTTCTGATCTGAATGGAGTGGTGGTTGGGCATTAATCTGCAAGTTATCTTTTTTTTGTGGGAACACTCCTATAATTCCTTTGGCACTTCAATTGCAAGTGTGGTGGGGCAGTCCCTGAACATACACTGTCCCAGGCTCTGTACCCTCAATGATCCCAAGCTGTCCCCTCTGCCCTTCACTGACCACATTGGCGTCCAACATTGGGATCATCTTCTAAACTGTCTACTCCTTTGAACACGTTGAAGAGTCAATGCTGCCGACAGACTCCCTTTAAAATCTAACTTGACAAGTTCTAGAGGATATTCTTGCAGCAAGTAAAAATGAAGTTCTGGCTCTTTCTTCCTCTGAGCCATATTGTCTTAGATGTGACTACGTGCACACATACATGTGCAGTACAGAGCAGAGTACATACGGCGTGACATTGGGCAGACTCCCAATATGAAAGGATTTGAAGTATTTGTTTACTAGCACATTAAAGCAATCTAAGCGCATATGTCTCCCCCATCTGCTCGCGTCACTTTGCCAAGGCCCTCGTGTGGCAGGACCGGACAGGAGCAGATGGACACTTTGTGCTATGGGATTTGTTGTAAAAGCTTCCAAGTGGAGCTATTTTAGTAGTCTCCTATTTGGGTGCCCCTGGGCCTGGTTTTAGAGAAAATTGTCCTTCTGCGGTAAAAATAAAATGAAGTTCAAAGTAATGACTGCCGATATGTAGGGCAAAAAAAAGTTTTAGCTGGAGAAAAGTTTCCCATGGAGACGTTGCAGTTGTCACTGGTCACAATGAAAAAATTTCAGATGGTTAACTTTTACTATAATACAGCGGGTCTGAGGTCCGGGGTCTCGTGGGGTTTCTGATGATCATGGTGGGGTAGGTCAGAATAGTGAGGCCATCTGTTCTCTTACTATTAAACAGTCTATAACTGTACCGATGTCTCTTCTGTAGTCATGTCATAAGTAGAAATTGCCTTTTACAAGGTATGCCATGACTTCATAACTGGTGTCCAACCTCTAGAAACCCCACCGATCACCTGAATAAGGGAAGAGAATATTCTGTGACCTTTTTTTTGCACCACAATGCTATAGTTTCCTTTTAAAGGGATCCTATCATTAAAATCACATTTTTTTCTCGATCACATGTAGGAATAGCCTTAAAAAAGACTATTCTTCTCCTACCTTTAAATGTCTTCTCCGGGCCGCCGTTCTGTTAAAATCCCGTTTTCCACTGGTATGCAAATGAGTTCTCTCGCAGCATTGGGGGCGGTCCTCAGCGCTCAAACAGCACTGGGAGCATCTCCAATGCTGCGAGAGAACTCTCCAGCAATGCCTCCATCTTCTTCTGCAACAGCCTCTCCCTGTAACTTCTTCCGGAGCTGGGTTCAAACTTCTAGGCCTCGGGCAGAGCCGACTGTGCATGCCCGTGGCCACAAAAAAATGACCGCTTACACAGTAAGCTGTGTAAGCAGCCATTTTCTTGTGGCCACTTACACCATAAGCTGATTTAAGCGGCCATTTTCTTGTGGCCTGTGGGCATGCGTAGTTTGCTTTGCCTGAGACCTAGAAGTTAGAACCCAACTCTGGAAGAAGACGCGCAGAGAGGCCATTCCTGAAGAAGATGGAGGGGTCGCTGGAGAGTTCTCTCACAGCATTGGGGACGCCCCCAGTGCTGTTTGAGCGCTGAGGACCGCCCCCAGTACTGCGAGAGAACTTATTTCCATGCAGATGAAAACCAAGATTTCTACCAAATGGCGGCCCGGAGAAGACATCTAAAGGTCGGAGAAGAATAGCCTTTCTTAAGGCTATTCCTACGTGTGATCGAGAAAAAATGCGATTTTAATGATAGAATCCCTTTAAGTTAATGTAGCCCTATATAAGTCCCCTGCACAGCAAGCGCTGTTGTAATGAGATAAACTATGGAGTGAGGATTTGTGGTGGTCCCAACAGTCAGAACCTCAATGATCATGAAAAAGTGAAGACATCACTTATGTATGTGATTAAAGGGGCTTTCCCTTTAAGATCAGTCAGGCTTTTACTGCAGCGACCCCCACTCGTCAGAATACTGGAGGTCCCTTCTACCTCCATCTGAATGTAGCGATGGTCTTCGCTCATTTCTATAGATTTGTCGGAGGTATCTCAGTCATGTGTTTGGCTGTGTCAGCAGTCAAGTAAAAACGAATGGAGGGAGCAGCAAAAGACTGTGCAAGCATGAGCAGTGATGTGCCGTACAGTCACATGACCACTGGAGCCAGTGACTGACCGTCACTGTAAAATCTGCATGTAAGTCAGTGATGGGCTGCAGTGGTCATGTCAATGTCACAGAGATCAGCAAAGACATTATAATGGGGGTGAGTATTAGTATTTTTCTATTTTATTCCCGGATTTTACTCAATTATTTTTGTGACTCCTTGACAAACCTTTTACACATTTGGACTGGAGAGAGCGCCTTCTAGTGGTGACTGCAGTCAAAATGTTAGGTTTTAATTTTAAGTCTGTCTTGTACGAATATTATAGAACTTCCTTCTCTTTCTAACAGAATGGGGACACTGTTCTGATCGGAGCCGTCCGTGGTGGCCATGTTGAGATTGTCCGCGCCTTACTTCATAAATATGCGGACATAGACATCAGGGGACAGGTAAACCTCGTAATAACATAATGCATATTCTTGTTTTTTCATAACTACATCATTAATTTGGATTCTAATGTAATATTTAATGTCTTGTAGGATAACAAAACTGCTTTATACTGGGCTGTGGAGAAGGGAAATGCTACTATGGTGCGCGATATCTTACAGTGTAACCCGGACACCGAATTCTGCACTAAAGTAAGGTCATGTTTTGTATGAAAAATACTGTATGGCTAAGAAACTATTGTAACTTGCAGTTTTATGGTTTCTTTTTATGCTGGTGAAGTGTAACAAAACTGGTTATCTTGGTGTCATATGAAAGCTGAGAATCTCCTCCTTTATATGGCGACTGAAGCATTGATCTAAGTTTTGTTATGCCCCAATGGCCGCCCCTCCAGGATCCGCTTCCCTGCAGTATATAACAGCTCTTACACCATACTCCTCTATGGCCAGGTTCCCACTAGTGTTGCTAAAGTCTGCTGGGACCTGAATGACGGAGAGATGGATTGATAAAACGGCAGCTAAGCACAGGCACCTGGAGGAAACCCAGGCAAACGCGCAAGAACGTGCAAACTCCTTGCAGATGTTGTCCTTGGTTGGATTCACACCTAGAAATCCAATGCTGCAAGACTGTAGTGCTGACTACTGATTTTTGTGGGACCAACAACTGGGTTCTGCAGCTGTCAGACGAACAAGGGTCCACATGTGCGCCTGAATGCGCCATGTGGGTGGGGACTAAATGTCATTGATGGGAAAATACTAGTAAAAGACTAGTCAGACATACAAACTATTCTTGGCAGGGCACAATTAAATGCTTTCATGGCTAAATAGGAATATCTGGTACGAATAATATATGCATCGCCTTCTTGATTCCCCCTCCCCCCAGCTGGTCTGAATAAACTAAAAAGAAGTTAAAAAAAAAAATAAAAAAAAAAAAATATAGATCTGTAGAGATGCTGTAGTTTTCAATTACTTCTTGTGTAGTTAAAGGGATTCTATCATTAAAACTGCATTTTTTCTTGCTAACATTTAGGAATAGCCTTAAGAAAGACTATTCTTCTCCTACCTTTAGATGTTTTCTCTGCGACGCTGTTTGGTATAATTCCCGGTTTTCTTCGGTATGCAAATGAGTTAACTCGCAGCACTGGGGGTGGTCCTAGCGCTCAAACACTACTGGGGCGGTCCTAGTGCTCAAACAGCACTGGGGGCGTCCCCAGTGCTGTGAGAAATCTCCAGCGACACCTTTATCTTCTTCTGGAACGGCCTCTCCCTGCATCTTCTTCCGTCCTGGGTTTCAATCTTCTAGGCCTCAGGCAGAGCCGACTACGCATGCTCGGGCCACAAGAAAATGGCCGCTTACACCAGCTTTCTGCGTAAACTGCAGTTTGTTGTTTAACATAGGAGATTATTGTCCAAAATGCAAATATTGTGTAGAAGGGGTTAAATTATCTTATGGTGTTTGCTTTCAGGATGGAGAAACTCCGTTGATTAAGGCGACCAAGATGAGAAATATAGAAGTGGTGGAGCTCTTGCTTGACAAAGGAGCAAAGGTTTCTGCAGTTGACAAGGTGAGAGACGTATTATATTGCATGTTACTGAGAGAAACGGGTATATGGCAAAGTCTCTAATCCCTCCATAATCTATCCGTGCCATGCAGAAAGGGGACACTCCCCTACATATCGCCATCCGAGGCAGAAGCCGTAAACTTGCTGAACTTCTCCTGAGGAACCCGAAAGATGGCCGATTACTGTACAGACCCAACAAAGCTGGAGAGACCCCCTACAACATAGACTGCAGCCACCAGAAAAGTATTCTCACCCAGATATTTGGTGCCAGTAAGTCACTTTGTGGGTTCCTTATTATCTTCTCTATACTACGTAATGAAGCTGACCGTACACATTAGATCCTGTCCTGTTTAGCCGACCATCTATTGTATATGGGGGCCTCTAGCTCTCGCCTGATGGCAAATGTTTGGCAAGATGAGATTGGGTAGTTAGACTACAATTGCTCCATCCTTCTGTCTTAGGACAGGGTCACACTTGCACCCGTCTCTTCTTTGCAGGTTTCTGTCTTCTGCCCGAGAAACTGGACAGGAGACGAAAACCGGCAGGCAGTTTTCAAACCCATTCACTTGAATGGGTTTGCTAAGTGTCCGCCCGTGAGAGTTTTGTGCCTATCCACGTCTAAACTGTTTTTTTTTTTTTTTGTTTTTTTTTAAAATCGGACACAAAGTCTGACATGCAGGGTTTACGTCTTCTGTCCAGTTTCTTGGGCAGAAGACGGAAACCCACAAATCGGACACCGGGCGCAGGTGTGAACCCGCCCTTGGGCTGACACGCCAATGCCAGAGGAGCTGGGCAGCGGTTTTCTCCTCTCAACATTCAGCACATGTCACTGCTTAGCCATAGAGATGCACTATATGATAGCTGTGACGCTAGGTTCACACTAGTGCTGTCTCCCTGTTCGGGTCTGTCCGGGGAACCAGTCAACAGTGGTTACACACGTAGCCCGGTGGACCCCATTGATTATAACAGGATCTGTTGGGTGCCTATAGTTTTTCAGCAGAAACCTGCAGAGAAGAAAGTTTTCTGTGCATGACTTTTTCCTCAATTTTCGGTTGAGTCTGTGACCGTCACCAATGGAGACTCCAGCGCAAATGTGAATGTAGCCTGGAAAGTATTAGCATTTAGCTGACCACTATCTAAGATAAGATAATCCTTTAGTAGTCACACCATGGGGAAATTCAGTGTAATAAATAATACAATAATAATACAAATACAAAAGCTCCACGGTAGAGGCATTACAGTGACGGTAGTAGGAGGGATAGCACATCTTCAGGATCATTTAGTTCTCTGTGCGCAGTGATCTTCGCTTAGCCTGATGTTGATTATACAGCCTGACCGCGGTTGGGCGGAAGGATCTCCGATAGCGGCTCCTTCTCACACTGGGGGTGAAGCAGTCGGTCACTGACAGTACTGCCCAGTGCTATCACAGTCTCATACATGGGGTGGGATTTGTTCTTCAGCATGGAGCTCACCACGGACAGTATCCTTCTGTCACCCACCACCGGTACTGGGTCCAGGGGGCTCCCCAGGACAGAGCTGGCCCTTCTATTCAGCTTGTCAAGTGTATGGGCCTAAAGTATATGGGCAGCTTTGTGTTTTTTTTGTTTGTTTGGTTTATAATTTATTTTATTTTTTCTAAATTTTGATGTAATCTATGTCAAATTCCAGACTTCATTTAATATTTACTCTTTCTTACAGGGCATCTTTCCCCAACTGAGTCTGATGGTGATATGCTGGGGTATGACTTGTACAGTAGCGCCCTGGCTGATATCCTCAGCGAGCCCACAATGCAGCCCCCTATCTGTGTCGGACTGTATGCTCAGTGGGGGAGTGGGAAGTCCTTTTTGCTCAAGAAGCTTGAAGGTAACGTTATTACTGAAGTCAATGCGCCAAGTCTACTTTGCAGAATTGGTCTAGATGACCTGAGGCTTGTCAGAATGATCAACCATTTTGGCATAATAATAATAATGATGATAATAATAATACATTGTATTTATATAGCACCAACATATTCTGCAGCACTGTACAATTGGACATGTCTATGATAAGGATCAGTACTAGAGATGAGCGAGTACTATTTGTAACTGCCGTTTCGAATAGCACGAACCCATAGGAATGAATGGAAGCGGCCGGTATGCAGACTTTGCCAGTGGCTGGCAGCTTAACCCCCTGTATGCCGGCTGCGTCTATTCATTCCTATGGGTGCGTGCTATTTGAAACGGGAGATATGAATAGTACTCGCTCATCTCTAATCAATACATATTTTGTGCATTCTCTGTGTAATCTTTCCTTTGCTCTTCGCTGCAGATGAGATGAAGACCTTTGCTGGGCAGCAGATTGAGCCGCTCTTCCAGTTCTCCTGGCTCATTGTCTTCCTCATTCTTATGATGTGCAGCACTATCGGTCTGCTCCTCTCCTTCACCGTGGACACCAAGCTGGGGATATCTGTGTCACTCAGTTTGCTTGCCGTTCTCTACATTTTCTTCAGTGAGTAAAGATTTTAGTGTGATGTGGCAAGCACAGCGCCGTACATTGTATAGTGACTGTGTTTGGTATTACAGCTCAGCCCCACTGATATTCAAGGGGTTTTCAAGACTAAAAATATTGCCTTGTCCTAAGAATAGGTCAACAATATCGGATTGGTGCTGCTGCCTTTCCTATTCAAGTGACTGGGATTTAAGATGCAGTAACCAGGTTAGCAATATTTTTAGCTCTGAAAACTGGGGTTCAGTACGGTAATATTCCCAATGTAATTGATGTCATCAGCCAACAACAAGCAGACAGAAGCTCCACTTCTCTCCTCTATCATATAACCCTATATATCACAGAGCTCAGCTTCTCTCCCTGTATCATATAACCCTATATATCACAGAGCTCAGCTTCTCTCCTCTATCCTATAACTCTATATATCACAGAGCTCAGCTTTTCTCCTCTATCATATAACCCTATATATCACAGAGCTCAGCTTCTCTCCCTGTATCATATAACCCTATATATCACAGAGCTCAGCTTCTCTCCTCTATCCTATAACTCTATATATCACAGAGCTCAGCTTCTCTCCTCTATCATATAACCCTATATATCACAGAGCTCAGCTTCTCTCCCTCTATCATATAACCCTATATATCACAGAGCTCAGCTTCTCTCCTCTATCATATATACCTATATATCACAGAGCTCAGCTTCTCTCTTCTATCATATAACCCTATATATCACAGAGCTCAGCTTCTCTCCTCTATCCTATAACCCTATATATCACAGAGCTCAGCTTCTCTCCTCTATCCTATAACCCCATATATCACAGAGCTCAGCTTCTCTCCTCTATCATATAACCCTATATATCACAGAGCTCAGCTTCTCTCCTCTATCATATAACCCTATATATCACAGAGCTCAGCTTCTCTCCTCTATCATATAACCCTATATATCACAGAGCTCAGCTTCTCTCTTCTATCATATAACCCTATATATCACAGAGCTCAGCTTCTCTCCTCTATCATATAATCCCTATATATCACAGCGCTCAGCTTCTCTCCTCTATCCTATAACCCCATATATCACAGCGCTCAGCTTCTCTCTTCTATCATATAACCCTATATATCACAGAGCTCAGCTTCTCTCCTCTATCCTATAACCCTATATATCACAGAGCTCAGCTTCTCTCCTCTATCCTATAACCCCATATATCACAGAGCTCAGCTTCTCTCCTCTATCATATAACCCTATATATCACAGAGCTCAGCTTCTCTCCTCTATGCTATAACCCTATATATCACAGAGCTCAGCTTCTCTCTTCTATCATATAACCCTATATATCACAGAGCTCAGCTTCTCTCTTCTATCATATAACCCTATATATCACAGAGCTCAGCTTCTCTCTTCTATCATATAACCCTGTATATCACAGAGCTCAGCTTCTCTCCTCTATCATATAACCCTATATATCACAGAGCTCAGCTTCTCTCCTCTATCATATAATCCTATATATCACAGAGCTCAGCTTCTCTCCACTATCATATAACCCTATATATCACAGAGCTCAGCTTCTCTCCTCTATCATATAACCCTATATATCACAGAGCTCAGCTTCTCTCCCTCTATCATATATACCTATATATCACAGAGCTCAGCTTCTCTCTTCTATCATATAACCCTATATATCACAGAGCTCAGCTTCTCTCCTCTATCATATAATCCCTATATATCACAGAGCTCAGCTTCTCTCCTCTATCATATAATCCTATATATCACAGAGCTCAGCTTCTCTCCCTCTATCATATATATCTATATATCACAGAGCTCAGCTTCTCTCTTCTATCATATAACCCTATATATCACAGACCTCAGCTTCTCTCCTCTATCATATATATTTATATATCACAGAGCTCAGCTTCTCTCCTCTATCATATATACCTATATATCACAGAGCTCAGCTTCTCTCTTCTATCATATAACCCTATATATCACAGAGCTCAGCTTCTCTCCTCTATCATATAATCCTATATATCACAGAGCTCAGCTTCTCTCCCTCTATCATATATACCTATATATCACAGAGCTCAGCTTCTCTCTTCTATCATATAACCCTATATATCACAGAGCTCAGCTTCTCTCCTCTATCATATATATTTATATATCACAGAGCTCAGCTTCTCTCCTCTATCATATAACCCTATATATCTGAGCTCAGCTTCTCTCCCCTTATCCTGCTGCCAGGGCAGTTACAGCCCCTGGATAGGTTATATGGGGAGTATACCTAATTTTAGGTATGATTATATATCTGTGTGGTCAGTTTGGATGTTGAAGACCTTTCTGTTTGGTGAATTGGTGGTAGGAATTTTTGGGAGACCAAAAGAATGAATCTGGTCAACACAGCTGGATGTCTAATAGGATGAGTTATGAGCGAGTGGCATCTGCTATACTGAGCCCTTGTTAATACGGTTTTCCTGTTTACAGCTGTGGTGTATTTTGGTGGACGACAGGAAGGAGAGAATTGGAACTGGGCCTGGGTGCTGAGTACAAGGCTGGCCCGACATATTGGTTACCTGGAATTGCTATTGAAGCTGATGTTTGTGAATCCTCCCGAGCTCCCAGAACAGACCACCAAGGCGCTGCCAGTAAGGTCAGAACTTTTTATTTTTATTTATTTGATTTTTATAAATCGGTCAAACTTCTTCTCCTGTTATATAATAAATTTAAAGAGAAGACGCTGGAGGATAGTCAATTGTCCTTATGTATTGAAATTGTATTATCTCCTATTGAAAAAGAAGACCTACAAGAAAGCAGATCTCGAGAACATAACGTGCCGGACACATGTTCACACGAAGATTTTTAGAGAGGAACTTGAGGCTGTCTTAAAAGACCAGTCTGTCATGGCCTCCAGCTGAAAACAATAGGACGGAGAATAGGACTAGTTTTTGGTATTTGTTTTTTTAAGGCAGAAGACACTTTCAAATTTCTCTCCCAATTCTTCTGTGTAAACATACCCTTAGGTTGACGTTACATGGAACATTACAGGTTATATCTTGGTCATCATGTTGAGGTGTTTTTTATGACCGTAGTTCATGCACAGTGTATCATTGTTTGATTATGACTTTATTTTCTATGTGCAAATATTTTTTTGGTTTCTCCTTGTTCAGGTTCCTGTTTACAGACTACAATAGACTCTCCAGTGTCGGGGGAGAGACCTCCATGGCAGAGATGATAGCCACCCTGTCTGACGCTTGTGAGAGAGAGTTTGGCTTTCTCGCAACTCGACTCTTCCGGGTTTTCAAAACAGAAGAAACACAAGGTACTTGTCCACTGGCTTCTTATAGTGTATAGACCAACTCCGCAAGGGAAGCGGAACAACATTGCAACTCAATTACATTACTTGTAGAATTGGGATTCCTATATAGGTTGGCATCCTGTTCTCATCCACAGCTGCAGTCGCACTTCTTCTGAACTCGGATCTTCCATTATCTGGACTGACCATGTTCTGGTGACTTAAAAATGCAGATTTTACACCAGACACTGTACAGTAATCTAATGCAGGGGAATCCTTCTGTCCCAAAATACACATGACAAACAGCCTTCATGTGCAGTAACATTGTGCACAGGAGACCATGTCTAATAAAGCACCGTACAGTACTGTGTAAGAGGAATACTTCCAAACAGTTGCCTATATAGTGCTATGTAGTGCAACCACTGCCAGTAGTCTGTAGTGCCTCTAAGTAGCAGTGACACACAATGTAAGGAACGTCATACACTATCAAATAATCCCACGGTAGAATGACCATAAAACAGCCTAGAACCCTGATGGCAAACCTATGGCATGTGTGCCAGAGCTGGCACTCAGAGCCCTCTCTATGGGAAACAGATTACACTGTGTGGGGCTCACTGTGGAGCAAATTGTACTGTGTATCAGCCACTGTGTGGTAGATTGTACTGTGTGGGGGCCTTTCACTATTTTTATCACATTGTATCTGTTTTATAGCAGACAAGTGATATTATTACAGACCGTCCGTATCTGTCCATAATTGTGGATCCGCACAGTATTACGGTTAAATTGCCATGTTGGCACTTTGTGATAAATTAGTGGGTTTTGGGTTGCAGTTTGAGCATTCAGTTTCTAAAATGTTCACCGTCACTGGCCTAGAACATTGTCATTGGATAGCAGTGCAAGATCTATGCCATTTACTTGCACTTGGTCTTACAGACTGCTCCCGTGACCTCAGCTCTGTGTATTGAGCCTCTACTTAGGCGTTGTACACTGTATATTTCTGGCACCGGAGCACCTGAGAACCGCTGATTGTTGGGTGCGTCATGTTTTGGATCTCCACCGACCTGATAGTTATGACCTATCCTAAGGATAGGTTATCAATAGAAAAAAAAAACTTATTTGCTTTGGGTCCCTAAGTAACAGAATAATCTTGCATTTTTGTCTTGTCATGAGTCTGTAGGCATCAAATGTGGGGTTTTGTACCCTTCACCTCATCACTGTTTAGCAAGAGTACAATCCGCCTAGAAATAAAGTCTTCTGTTCTGGTAGATTTGATGTGCTTTCATCTATACTTCAATTTTTTTTTCTCCTGTAGGCAAAAAGAAATGGAAGAAGACTTGCTGCCTCCCATCATTTGTGATCTTCATCTTCATAATGGCGTGCATCTTTGCTGGGGTTATCTTGCTGGCCATCTACAAAGTGGATCCCAAGAATATGACCGTGAACGCTATCCTCATCGCTGTGGCCTGTGTGGTTGGCTTGGTGTTAATCCTCAATTGTCTGACATGGTGGCAGGTTATGGACTCCATACTGAACTCCCAGAGGAAGCGTCTTCATAGTGCGGCCTCCAGACTGCACAGGCTGAAGAGCGAGGGCTTCATGAAGGTAGCTGTCATTCAGGACTGGTTGACTAGGGGTGTGGTGGAGATGCCACCTTTCATTATACAACTCGCCCCCAAACTGCTGTTAACTTGTGACAAGTGTTGGCCTTAAATGTGGGGGGCAATATATTTTTCTGAAGTTTAGATGAATGAGCAGGACAAACTTTCCACTGTCACTTTAGTGTTTGCTCTTACAATAGGATAGGTTGGACCCTCCACCAGTCACCTACTGTATACTGTCCAGTTATATACTGTGTGTCCTTTAAAGGGACTTTCCACAGTATAATGGGATTTCTGCTAGTTTGGAGGAGGTCTGACTGCTGGATTCCCTACTGATCTTGAAAATGGGGTCTGTTCACTTAATGAATCCACCATTCAGACTCTTAGAGCAGCTGGGCACCTCCTTCACGTGGTACGGATCCCATGTCGCAAATATTCAAAAGTGGCAGGGTAATGCACCCCCAAAAAAACATGAGCGTACTAGCGCTGGTCCTGTCAAGATCAGGCACACTATGCGTGTCGGACAGCAAAAAGACCTTTTAGTGTATAAAGTGACATCATGATCTCAATAAAGGTACTTGACTGGACCGGCGCTGGTACCCCCATGTTTTTTTGGGATTCATCACCCTGCCACTTTTTGATAACTATGTTTTTGTCATGAGAATCTATATCTCTTTCGAGGCATACCATATTTTTATTTGTTTGTCTCTATTTGGCAAGTCATTACCCATGCTCTCAGCTTCCCTTCATTTTTGGGATTGCTGGAGATAGCAGACTACTTGACTTTTCTTCTGTAGACTGGTAGAGATGAATGGGCGGCAGTGCGCACGTGTGACCTGTCACTCCAGTCACATGGGAGAAAAGGGACCCCTGGTTTAGGGATTATAGGCGTTCCACTGTTCTGACCAGCACTGATCTAGCGGTCATACGGTGTCCAGTGGACAGTATCCATATCCATTAGGGGCGGTAGGAATGGGATCAATGTAGAGAATTTATTTTTCCCTTTCATTAATTACTTTGTAGTCTTTGCTTTTTTTTTTCAGTAGTTCTTTTTTTTTTTTTTAACCACTTATCTCTGTCACTATATTTGTTTCAGGTTTTGAAGTGGGAGGTGGAACTGATGGCTAAAATGGCAAAGACCATTGACAGCTTTACACAGAACCAGACGAGGCTGGTTGTGATCATTGATGGCCTGGACGCATGTGAACAGGACAAGGTTCTCCATATGCTGGACACAGTATGTATTCCCTCTGTTAATGTATATGCTACATGCACGCAGCATCGGACTGCACCTGTATCTTCTGAAATCATCACAGCCCAACTTTCTGTACTGTAGGGATTGAATCTTGCCATGCTGGTCCCCCCCCCTTCTATTTTTTTTCACTTATGTTCTTTAACCTCAAAATCTTACCCAAGGTCTGGTCCTGTGTAACCCGGAGCACAAGGTTGACGTTAAAGAGGTTGTCCAGGCAAATTTGTACTTTAAATAGGCTAGGGGATGTGAAATTTTTTTTTAAACAAAATCGCCCTCGCCTCTCCCCGGAGCTCCAGCGTGGTCCGGTCCTGCTCCTCCAGTGTCTTTACAAAGTGATTCCGCTCGCTGGCTATGACGTCCTGGTTCTCTTTTGCTGAGTCCCCGGGAGATAACAATGGACCGGGAGGACCAGACCGTGCTGAGAGGCACCAGGGAAAGGTCAGTAGGATTTTTTTTTTTTTTTAATCTTTTTTTTTTTTTTTTTTTTTTTTATTGCTCCTGGCCAATTTAAAGAAAAAAAATTTATTGATCCAATTTTGCTTGGGCACCCCTTTACATCTCGCCATTCCGCTACAGGATTGCATTCGTCATTGCCTCCATTAAAATAAAAAACATGAGAGGCAGAATAGTATTTTTTTTTATGTGGAAATGCCACAGAATGAACATTATTTTTGCAGTTTTTGAGTGGATTATGTTAGGTTACTCAGCTCTACTTCAAGGCATAGTATTTCTTATTTACATTGCTTGAAAGGGTCTTTAAAGGGAATGTGTTGGGTTTATATAGGACACTAAACCCTCGATCCGTAAGAAACTGTGTGTGGTTTATTGCCCCATATAGACTTGTAGCAGTGCCATCCGTGCAAACCTAGAGATGTGTCCGATGAGTTGCGTTGGATTCATTTCAGGTGCTCCTGTACAGTTCACCCCAGCCTTACTGCGCGTGCGCCCGAGATCTGGCACATGCACAATAAAGCCGAGGTGTTCTTGTCTGGAGCCGGGTAAGTATGTCTTTATTGCAGCCCCCGATGGCTATTTGGGACACTAAGCCCCCTGTCCATAGGTACCTGTGGGTGGTTTAGTGTCTCATATCACCCTGACAGGTTCCCTGTAACTTGTACAATCGCATGCCCACTCCTCTTGTTGGTATGTCCCTCTATATATGTAATTGTACTAGACAGTAAATTCTCCATCACACAATTTATATAGGACGATACGAAGACTTTCTAGGTAACAAACGATTCCCCATTGTCTTTTAATTCCAGGCTGTGAAATCCGGCTCGGCGCCGGTGCCGGCTACATCATATTACCGCTGTTTTACAGCCATAATTAACAGCATTTCAAGTTCTGCAAACGATCTACACGACTATTAATTCTATAATGATAGCCGATTGCTGGGGATTTTACAAGCAGCTTGTGAATTTGTGCCCAGAGGGCTGTCATAGAGAGTGACAGAGCACCTCATGACTGTCCCAGCCCAGAAATAGGATAGAGGGAAAAATAAAGCATTCTCCTAATCTCTCCGTTGCGATCTGTAAACTGGATGTTTCCCATACATTGTGTACTGCGGTCACTGGGCTATGGCGCCACCTGCTGGAGGATTAGAAATATGCAATTCAAAGCTAATTTATTCACGCCGCCACTTTGTTTTATTTCAAGTGATTTATGCTAATTGCTGCCATTACTAAAATGGCCTATTAACGAACCCATAAGACAAGTTGCGCCGTTCATCTTTGTGTCAGTCTCACAATAAACGTATGACATGTTTTTTTTCTTATTACAGCCTTGCTTATTAACCTATGATAATGTGTTTAGTGGAGACACAGGGGGAGAGTGTATTATTTTGGTCCTGCTCCATTATTATAGTCACAGGCAGACTAATAGACTCATAGGACTATAGGACGGTATTTCATTTTCTCTTTATTTTTCAGGTTCGGATCCTCTTTTCCAAGGGTCCTTTCATCGCCATCTTTGCTAGTGACCCCCACATTATTATCAAGGCAATTAACCAGAATCTCAATAGTGTTCTGCGAGATTCCAATATTAATGGACACGATTACATGCGCAATATAGTGCACCTTCCGGTCTTCCTGAACAGCCGCGGATTAAGCAGCGCCAAAAAAATGTGTGTGGCGGCTACTACAAATGGCGATGTGCCGGGTGTGGATGCAGGTAAGTGAGGCTTATGCACAGAAACTGGACTTTATGTGCCCTGTGAAATGATAGTGTGAAGCTAATCTAGTAGGCCTCATTACTATACACTAGTTTTTGGTGGGGCGAGAATTCGCAGCGGGTTAGATGCAGCTGCATCGCCAGGGGCTAACCTGACGTGTAGTGGATGGGATGTCAACAAATCCAATCCACACCCTGCAGACAAACCTGCGCAGCAAACTGCAGCTTTTCATCCCACGGCATGTTATTTATTACTGCCGGTTTGTCCTCGGTTTTTCAACAGCCAGTTTTTTTTTACATGGCCTGTTCTGCAATGATAGTGTCATAAAAGACCTGTCCAATGTGTCCATAGCTAAGTGTTTTGTCACAGCGCTTTTTTTTTTTTTTTTCAGGTATTTTTGATGATTTTATTTGTAGAACATTTTAGGTGAGATTCATGAAAAGTGGTCTATTCAATGCCAAATGTCATATGTCCTTCACCAGCATAGGGTGCGCGTCATTTATTACATATCACCATACTGTACGGTCCTCCACCGGGCCTACACCTGCACTGAAATCTCATCAGTAAACTGGTGTAAATGGTGTAAAATGTACTGGCCACACTGCCTTTTAAGAAAATGGCGTGGTGACACAAAAGTGTAAAACAGTGGGGTAACTAGGAAGGGCGGGGCGCCGTGGCGAACTTTTTTGACATGCCCCCCCGACGCCCGCCGAAGACCCTGACCGACCCCCATCCTCCTTCCCTCATTCCTGCACTCTTTAATATGCCCCTTAGTGGCCCAGCACTATTATGCCCCATAGTGGCCCCTGCACACAGTATTATGCCCTGTTGTGGCCCCTGTACACACTATTATGCCCCATAGTGGCCCCTGCACACAGTATTGTGGCCCCTGTACACATTATTGTGCCCCATAGTGGCCCCTGCACACAGTATTATGCCCCACTGTGGACACCCATGAACAATTATTACACTATGGGGTCTTTTCACACCCCAGAGTATAATAATCGGAGACCGAAGGGGGGGACCAACATAAAAAACAATGTTACTTACCTATCCCCGGCTTCCCTGCAGTCCTCGGTGGTGTCGGCCATCTTCAGTTACGTTCAGGATGTCACATGACCGGGGATACAGGCCCTGGTCATGTGACGTCAGGAAGAGTCACAGAAGTAGGCCCGAACCTGCCCGGAGAGGTAAGTAACAGTGTTATGTTACTTTACCTCCCCTGGACCTCCAATCATTATACTCGGGGGTCTGAAAGACCCCTGAGTATAATAATGATGTTTGTGGGGCCCGTAGCATCACTTACCGATCCCGGCCACTACCAGGATCGATAAGTATATAGGGCCTATTAAGAAAATAAAAAAATGCAGCGGTAGCGGCTGTCGCTGGACCCCTAATGTCCCGGGCCCTGTGGCAGTCGCTACCTCTGCTACCCCGGTAGTTACGCCCCTGGTCCAAAGTCACTAGTTTTAAACCAGAAACCTGACTTTTGCAACTTTTCTTTCCTTGTACACCCCAAAAAAGTGGAGTAAAAGGCATAGTAAATTTTTCTCTGCCATCTTTTTCAAGTCCTATAGATAAGTTTATGGGGAACAACTGCCACAAAAAGGCCAAATCCAGAGCATGCTGCATTTTAATATGCTGCAAAATGCCAAGAATAAGTGTAGATTTTTCAATAATTTTCTGTAAAGTACGGTAAGTGTAGCCACTGCAGACAGATAAAAAAAAAAAAATTGTTCAAAACGTGATCAGAAATGCTACATAACACTGTGTGTGAATCCAGCTTAACAAGCACGTGTAGGAACAATGAGGGGAAGTCATCATATCCAGAATGTTTAAGGTCGGTTTTGTTGCAGGCAAAACATTATTTGTGGCAAATTTTTCGACATATGTTAATACGTAGATGGCATGTATTTAGATGTCTCGAGATGGTCCTTTAATTTTGCAACATTTCGGGAAGTAATGTCGAGATACACATGTAAAATACTGTAAATAATAAAATCATTTATGTCTGTATACGCTCAGAGCCTCGTTCTCTTCTACCTGTCCACATCTGTGGAGTAGGAGCAGTGAGCGGTTACTGGCCTTTGTCTGCTTACGCCCTTTAAAAGACGGCATATTTTTGATGGTGGCTGCTGGGGTTATCCAGTTTATATAATGTATATTGCAAGGGTCTGACACCCAGGACCCCTACAGATCAGCTGCTCCAGGCTAGCACCACTCCCTAATGGTAAGACATTAACATAAAGTGGATAGCCCTGCAAATACAGGGTGGCCATAAAATAACCTCAGGTGTTTGGAGTCGTGTGCAGGCTGACCCAATGGACGGAATTGCCTGAAAATTTGTATGTGTGCTAATCAAGGCATGGGGAAACGGACAGCATGAAAAAAAAATTCAATACCAAAATTCCCCACCTGGGGATAATGTGGCGCTGTACAGTGAGCGTGCGGCGCAAAACCCGTCTGTCGATACTTGGGGATGTCCCATTTGGACCACCGACTAGCATGACTGTTCAATGTGGCCCCCATCATGCATGGTGAGCATGGTCATCCTATGCAGAACGTGCTTGACGTTTACGTGTAACATCTCTGGTGAGATGCTGCGCACTCGGGGAGAAAAAATTTCATTTTTATAGAATCCCTTTAAAATGAAACCAGAGTCATGGCTCTAGGTGCAGCATATTGACCTCCTCCACCCTCTCATCCCAACTTTTCTTCTCCGAAGACAGGCGCTGTGTTTTTTTGGCGTCCCCTCACTAATACATGAAGCAGCAGCAGCAGCGTGTTGTAAAGAGTGGGGGGAGTAGTTAGTTTTCGGCATTTAGTGCGCTAGGTACTGTTACCGTCTGCTGTAACCTCAGCCTTCCCCCACTCCCCAGATGGCTGATATGTTGCACAGTATAACTTGGCTCTCACTCCATACTTCTTATATATTTTCTGATGATAGATAAGCATTTGGAATTAGCAGCTCCGCATATGGAGCCGTCCCTGTTTGTAGCAATCCGGCATACTTAGAAGAAGCAGACAACTGCACGCGTGTGTTTTTTTGGAAGAATGTGATGTGACTTCTCTGCGTCTTCTGCTCTCTCCATAGGAGGCCATGAAGATATGGATCGTCGAGTCTCTCAGCACAGTCTTGCAGAGACCTCAAAACTTGGCAGCAAAACAGCCTTGAACAGACGGGTAAGAGGAAAAGGATAAGTCTCGGTGTACGCTGAATGTATGTACTGTGTAGAGACGGAGAAGTCAATTGCAAAGCGGCTCCAAAATAGAACTAAAGGATAGAAAAAAAAAACAAAACCGAATCTTCTGCTCGACAGCATGTTGGTTATATAAAAAGCACACGTCTGTCTCAGTCGTATACCCGCAAAATTGGAGAGCAGGTCGTCGTGCTTGCTTGCCTCGCAATGCTTGGTTTGCTCTCCAAATTTCGGGAATGTGGCTTTCAACAAACTCCCTATTTTCCCCTTCACCCAGAGGCCGTACTGTTAATATTATAACCCAGTTTACATATTGTCACATTTGGTAAATTCCGAGATCTGTCATCCTCACAAAACCTGACACTGGTAGGTAAGCTGTGGTCTCGTAACCAGAGATTTTCCTAGCGTCAATGGGTTGTCAAATATTGGTACCAGATTTCAACGTGTATTGAGTTTCTATGGCATGAAGGCTAAGAAAAACCGCTAGACGTCGGAAAAAGAATGACGGACCGGCTGCCGAGTTTCCAAAACTTGTTATTGAAAGGGATGGCTTTGTAGTCACAAGTAGAAATGATAGTGTGAGGGGAATGTGAAGCGGGCACGGCGCGTGTTCAGCCTGTCACCACCATCTACATATACCATCTATATACAGTGGGGCAAATTCATCATTGAAGAGCACATTTAGCCCTATTGGTGCCTCCTCGACCACATTCTGTGGATGGGATGAAGATCAGGGAGGTGCGAAGTGTCCGACCCTTTTCTGCTTTGAGTTACAATGGAAATCTGGCGTAAATTTCCATTCTGGTGCAGGAACGGCAGATAGATTTATAGACCACAGCCTCTTCAGAAATATCTTGGTCCCTGCATCAGTCGGGCCATTTATATGATATGCCAGTCTTAATAAATTTGCCAAAATGTGGCGTTACTGTCATTATATTCTTCACTCTGTCTCAAAATTCACATTAATCCATTAACGCCTTCTGCCACCTCCAAAAGTGTTTCTTATATCAACTTTCAACCCTGGAACTCATTGTCACAGGGTGTTGTGATGGATGATGCATTGTACCAGTTCAAGAGGGGTCTGAGATAGCATGCATAAGACTCCCTTCCCCCATTTCTGAAACCTTACAACCCACTTCTTTAGGGAAGCCTACAATAGCTTTGCTGCCATCACACTAAGGGCAGGTTCACACCTGCACCCGGTCTCCGTGTTGTCGGCAGAAGATGGAAACACAGCAGTCAGTGTCCGCCCGTGAGCATCTTCTGGTCTCTGCGGCAAAACTGTTTTGTTTTTTTTAAAACCGGACTCAAAGTCCTGTATGTCCGACCTTGTGTCCGGTTTAAAAAACTGTTTTGGCACGGAGAGTCAGAAGACGCTCACGGGCGGTCACTTTGCAAACCCATTCAAACAAATGGGTTTGAGAACTGATTGCCGGTTTCCATCTCCTTTCTAGTTTCTCGGGCAGAAGACGGAAACCCGAAAGCGGAGACTGGGTGGAGGTGTGAACCTGCCCTTACTTTCCACTTCACACTACCCTTATCTACGCTCGCCTTCCCTTGTAAGCCCTTGGTGACTGTATCCTGTCTCTTCCAGTCTCCCACTCACTTAGTTCATGATCTATCGTGCTTCCTTGCATTGCCCATCATACAATTACCCCCACCCCCTTATGTTCCATTTGAGGGGACAGGATTTGTTAGGAAAGTGTCCCATGGGATAGACAAAATATCATGGCGTCACAGCAAGCTCTACCTTATTCTTCTTGTGTGTCAGGGGGTCAAAGCATAAAACCATGCTAAGAGTATTCCATAGCTCTCATTCGTCACAGAAGGAGTGCAAAGACCTTAAATGACAGACGCAGATGGAGCCGCCTGCATTCACCCCCATGACAGAAGCTTTCTACCGAAAAGCTTTGTAAAAAAAAAAAAAAAAAAGTTGTCTATACAGGTATTTTTCTTCCATTGCAAAAGAAAACAAATAAGGCAGAAGACAGCGTGTCATGTTTTTTTTTTACATTAGAGTCATTGAGAACTGATATAGATGTAGGGGGGCCACCTATGCCCGGTCCACGGATGACAGTGATGGACATTAATAATGGTAGTGACAGCTCAGGATTATGTCATTGCTATTATGTATAGACTATTAATGGCCGGCACATGAAGCATCTTCTCTGAGCAGGGACATTTTTGTTCTTTGGACTTACCATACAATTCTTGGTTTTCTCTCCCCAGGATACGTACAGAAGGCGGCAGATGCAGCGCACGATCACTCGGCAGATGTCATTTGACCTCACCAAACTACTGGTGACCGAGGACTGGTTCAGTGACATCAGTCCGCAGACTATGAGAAGACTGCTGAATATTGTTTCTGTAACAGGTAAGTGAGGCTATGAGCTCTGACTTGTAGAGTACTTAGGCCTTACTCATACATCTTAGTGGTGAAACTCAATCCATGTGTGTGAGAGATTACCGGCCTGAACAGTAGGTGGGAGACAGACTTGTAGCATTAGAGTTTTCTGCGATGCCTCCATGTGAAATACTGTCTGGAAAGGCAAGGACTTCGAGTAACGTAGATATCTATAATGCTAGGAGTCCATCTCCCTGCACACGGTTCAGGCCGGCAATCTCAGCATGCTTACACAGACCGAGTATTAGGCCTAATGCACTGGAGTGAGTGGGCAGGACGATGCTCATGATGGGGGGGGGGGGGGTCCAATGGTATGTTCAGTTGCAGTGAACATACAGCTATTCCATGTCTTTGGAATGCATCACAGCCTCCAAAGAGGTAAGTACATCATGGAGTGCACTTGGATTACTTTCAGGTGTCACTCCAAGTGTCATTGGAGTTCTTTCTGCTGCAAACTCTGCCCCACATCAGACAGTAAACTTGGCTGTATGCATGGAGCCTCATGGGTCAGACTCTCATGGATTTCTGCACATATCACTTTGCCTGAAATCCATCTCCAATTGCTTTCAGCGGGTTCTGCTTCGCCATTCGTATGGAATTTTCTGACAGGGATTCTAAAGCCACATGGTAGAAAATATGACTGACAAGTCACTTGTCTCTGCAGTTTCTGTGCAGAAATTACGGCGGGCATCCACACTTAGTTTAGCCCGTAATGAATGAGGTAATCCATGGACGGATTTGCCACAGGTCTAACCACAAAGCCAATCTCTATCACAGTCATAACCCAATTTACTGTTTCATAATGCAGGGGCTTGCTTATTTTTGCCGCTGGCTCATTTGAGCACTGTGCCCCATTGCTGCTGATCGGCTGTGTGTAGAGCCGCACTGGTCACTAATATCAGATCTGTGAGAGTCTGACACCTGGCATCCCCACCAGTCGGGTGTTTTCAGTAGCTGATACACAGAGAATGGAGCAGGAAGCAGACAGCGCTGTTCTCTGTGTAGTGGCTGAACTGTGTCACTGCAGCTTATCTCCCATTTAAATGAATGGGAACCGATCTGACCACTAAACCGAGATCAGAGCTGTCTGCTTCCTTCACCATTCTCTATATCAGCTAATGAGAACTGGTGTCAGATGTCAGACCTCCACCGATTTGGTATTGATGACATTTCTCTAGGTCATCATTATTTTTAGCTTGGAAAGCCCATTTATATTTTTATGGCTTATATTCTGAAGAATCGATCTGGGCTTCATTGGTGGGGTTCTAACCCTAAGCACGCCCAATTCTAGCGGTTAGATCAAAAACATAGACAGTGGAAAGTTGGACCAGTCTTAAATTGCACCAGATTTTTAGAAAGTTCCTGAGGCTGTTTGAAAATCTGGTGCACTTTTTCACCACTTATTAGTTGGCTTAGTTTTACAGTAAAATTGTGGTGCAGAATTTTGGCACCTTGTCGAGAGTTTAGGAGAATTGTCTAGTACACATTTTTTCCATATTTTGCTGCATCCCCCTGCTCTGACTGATGTATAAAACTATTAGAAAGTATATAAACCACAAAAAATGAGGAGCGAAGCACGTACGTCAGATTTGATATAAGGAACGCCAGAATTCTGGTGAATTTTGGTTCCTTTAACTCCCCCATTGTGCTTTTTTCTTGTCCCCTCCCAGAGCTCTGTATACCTGTCAGTTTCATCAATACGTGTAACCTTTCCATACAAACTCATGTTCTGCTGAAACGTGTAATAGGATTTCTTTGTGGCTTTTGACTGACTTGTATCTTTTTGGTTTGTTCTGTTTTTAGGAAGGTTACTAAGAGCCAATCAGATTACTTTTAATTGGGATAGGTTGGCATCCTGGATCAACCTTACAGAGCAGTGGCCTTATAGAACGTCATGGCTGATCCTCTACCTGGAGGAGACCGAGACTGTTCATGATCAAACCACGCTGAAGACTATTTATGAGAGGTAGGTTTACCTTTTATAAGCATTGCTCAAGGTGGCGAGAGTTGATTCCTTTTAGTTTAAAAATAAATCAATTCTCTGACATTACCTAAAGGGGACCTGCCACAGTTCCCAACGTTTTTCATCCTTCAATAGGCTGCGCTCCACTGATTCTTACATACATAGTTACGTATTCATCGCAGGATCCGTCTGTCTGTCACAGAAGGGATTTTTTTCTCTGGCCCCCACCATTTCTGAGCAATCCATTCTGTTACTATTCAGTATCCAATGTACTTATTAGGGGGCATTCACACGGAAGAAGTTGGCACGATAACTCGTGTAAGAATCAGCGCTGCAAAAAAAGACTCCCATTGACTTCAATGGGTTCCGTTTTCCACCTGACAGCAGCGATATAGCAAATTGGGTCACAGGTTTGGTCATTATTTGATAGGAAGAATAGTGTAGTATACAGCGCTGCTCTGACCACCAAAATGACAGACCACGTGACAGACGCCATTATGTGTTTATTAAAGGGGTTTTGAATTGATGACACAGACAATGTCACACCACGTTTATTGGTCACATGGCCCGATCGCTCAGTACCAAGTAAATGAGTTGCAATGCAAAACCAAGCACAGCTGCTGCACAAATGTATGGTGCTGTGCTTGGCTAGTAGTCTAGGGGCTGCAGGGCTCGCAATGATGGTCTTCAAACACTGTGGGTGTCAGACCCCTGCCAATCTTTAATTAAGGACTTATTCTAATGAAAGCTCATCAATTAATAATTCTCAGAAAATCCTTTTAAGGCTAAGACCACACATATCAAACCGCAGCAAAAACACATTGCATTTTTTTTTTTTTTTTTTTACTGTAGTTTGCATTGTATTTTTTTCTGTGCGGTTTTACTTCCCTTACTAAAACACTTTGGTTTCTGCAGCCTTCGGGAGCCTTCACACAGAGTATACGCTCTGCTCATTCTGAACATAAAACTCGTTCAGAATGAGCACGTAAAAACCAGCTCCCATTGACTTGAATGAGTGCCGTCATACGCACATATCACATTGAAAGCAATAGGGAAAAAAGCCTCCCATTGATTTCATTGGGGAGTGCTCATATGCCGGCACCCATTCATGCCAATGGGATCTGGTTTTTATACGCTCATTCTGAACGACTGTTACGTTCAGAATGAGCGGAGCGTATACTCCGTGTGAAGGCTCCTGAAAACTGAATTACTACGATTTTCAAAAACCCAGCTTTTTTTTTCTGCAATGTGCGGACCAGATTATCCAGAATCTTATTAACTTTGCCAATACTGTAAAATAGTATTTTTTTTTTTCTGCTGTGTTTCGGGAATATGGGGTCTTAGCCTTAATAAAAATGTTTTGTAGTCCAAAATCAAGTTTTCATACCACATTTTAAGTCATCAGTATGTGATAAAGTGCCTTAATTTGCCTCTTACTAAAGATTGTCACTTCCTGTAGGTAGATTAACATTACAAGTCTGTGTGATAAATGATTAATATTAAGGCTTCATGAACACGACTGAGTGTGCAGGATGAGGGCGATACCTTCCCTCTCCCATTGATTCTAATTGGGGGGTTCCATTCTGTGTCAGTGTCACCGAGCAGGATAGGACCGGCCCTATAAACATTGGGACAGAACATCAGAAGCTCAGACGGCACAGTTGGTCATGTGCGTGGGGTCTGAAGGGGTTTGCCGTTTGATTATGTGGTTGCAGACCCTTGGACCCCCACTGATCCTGAGGATGACGTGGATGAGGCTGTGCTGCAGTTCCTTGCACAACCAGTAGGATGGAAGTGAAGGGAATAACAGTGAAGGAAACACAGCAGTCAGTCATTATTCTGATCTCTATATATCCAGGATCCGTGGAATTCCCAGAGCCTGGACCCCCACCACTGATTAAGTTATTGATAAGTCATCTCTTTATAAGATTGGAAAACTTCTTTAAAGAGGTATTCCAGGCAACGTATAGCGTTGGACTACTCTTAGGCTAATTTCACATCTGCGCCTGAGTCTCTGTTGGAGACTTCGCTGCAGAATCCACCTGAAATTGGTGGAGAGTAAAGTCCGGCACAGAGGACTTCAGTATGAAAATGGTGGACCCATTATAGTCTATGGGGTTCACTAGTGCTGTTTTAGCGGTCCGGTTCTCTGTTGTTCGGGTCATCTGGCAGATGTGAACCTAGCCTCAGATTAGGCCATTAATATTGGGTCAGTGGGGGTCTGATCACCCACACACCACTAACCTGTAATCCATGAAAGGTTAATTTATAGAATGAATGTGGATACAAAGTGCTGTGTGACGCTTGTCTTATGTGGACAGTGACTAAGAAATAATGGAAGAACAAAGTCAAGTAAAATACATATAAATGTATGCTGCTACTAATAATGTGCTCAGTGTGCATTTTTTTTTTGTCTTCTGAGGATTTATTGATGGTCTATTACCTGTCTGTTGAACATGTAGGTCGATGACTTCTGTATAGTCTCGTCTGTTTCTGCCTTCTGCAGATTTTATGTATCAGACAACATAGCAAGCTGCACGCTGCCTTTAACAGTCCAATAAGTTGGGTTTGTTGGGTATGTAATGTATGTCGCTTCTCCTATGTTCCCCTGTGCAATCCGCTAAACGAAGTGATGATCAAATTAAATCATATACATTTCGATTTGATGACAATCGTCCTTAGATAACTCGGTCAGGAGAACACTGGGCTGGAGACCAGGCTGTGTATTGGGCTATGAATGGCAGACAGCAGATTGCTATGTACTGTGATGCATAGGGTTTGCAGAAGGAAAATGGTGGAAAAGTTTTATTGAAACTCTGATTCAGAAATTTTTATTTTTAGACAAACAAGCATGCATTTCAGTGAAAAAAATCCCTGCATTACACAAGCTATACGATACTAATAAGTCATGTTTAATCCTTGTAAATAGTCTTACATTTCAGACAGTCCAAAAACTGCACATCCCTTCAGACCACGGAACAAATGTTACACTTTCCTCCAGTTATTAAATACATTCCGGGCTCTGCCATTGCTTTTGTAGATTTTTCAATAAAAACTTGAATTTTAAAATCTTTGAATTTGCCAAAGTGAAGTGCTGTAGGTTTCCAGCAGATGGCAGTATTGTACAGACCACTTTGAAGAGGTTTTCCTGATATTGATCTTCTAGAGCTCATGTCTGCTACCTGCGTCTTGTCGTGCCTGTCTGTGTTTCTGTCTGGTGGTGGTCACTCTCAATGCACAGCGGGTTTTTTATTAGCATCAGACGAGAGCAGCGTCCATAGCGCTTAGGTGAGGACACTATGGTCACCTCTATTCCTGCAGCAGAAGGTCCTATATGTTGCTGCCGCAGCAGTAGCGCAGCCCGCTGGTTGTATTTGTTTGTCCGTCCTGTATGGGGCGCATGTTTGCTGATTTTTATGCATTTATAGAACCCCTCCTCCAGTGACAGCTCCCTTAAAGCAATATTCCCCATATCACTTTCATGTCCCATTGAACCAGTTTCCATAACAAATTAATTTTTGCATCACCCACCAAAATACCACATTGCTATTACCTTATTGGCCCTCTAGTGCTGGCTGAGCCTGCTCAGTGTCTGTATAGCGGCTCACTTATCACTTCTTCTGATTCGCTATCCTCACTCTGTAGGGTGAACGTATATTTTTTTTCCCCAACGCTATTTGCCTGTAGTTGTTCCTTCTGCCATCAGCAAGATTCAGCTTTGTGACAGATAAGTATGCAGAGAATATTCCCTTGTTTGCGTGTAGGGTATCCTGCAGTAGTAATGGTGGTTATGGGGTCTGAGGGGGACAAGTCTCACTGAGCAGCTCTTACTTATTTTCCTGTATCTTGATGTTCAATGTTGCTGACATAATATTTCTTCCGGAAAATGCCTTTAAATGTATTACATCTATATTTCATAATATGTCAAAGAGGATTTGGAAGCGGACTTCCATCCAAAATTCCTCTTCCATTTCTTCCCTTCCAGTATCCCACATTGGAAATCGAAAGCAGAGGTTTGACTTTCCACTGCGGCCATCACCTACTGGTTAGGCTCATATGAAACACTGAAAACAACCAGGGAAGAATTTTCTGCTTATTTTGAAGCTGAAATCACCTCAAAAATAAGTGCACAATTTCCTAAGGGTATGTTCGCATAGCAGAATATGGCACCGATTTTTGAGGTGGATTTTGTTGCAACATTAGAGCCAAATTCCTCTATATATCTGTCTCCTATTGCATTGAATTTAAAGGGATTCTATCATTAAAATCGCATTTTTTTGTAGATCACATGTAGGAATAGCCTTAAGAAAGGCTATTCTTCTCCTACTTTTAGATGTCTTCTCCACGCCGCAGCTCAGTAGAAATCCCGATCTTCTTTGATATTCTTCTGCCCGAAGCCTAGAAGATTGAAACCCGGGATGGAAGACGACACAGGGAGAGGGTGTTCCAGAAGAAGATGGAGGCGGCGCTGGAGATTTCTCTTGGAGTACTGGGGATGCCTCTAGTGCTGTTTGCGCGCTGGCGACTGCCCCCAGTGCTGTGAGATAACCATTTGCATATAGACGAAAACCGGGATTTCTACTGAATGGCGGCGCAGAGAAGACATGTAAAGGTAGGAGAAGAATAGCCTTTCTTAAGGCTACTCCTATGTGTTAGTCAGAAAAAAAGGGTATCCAATGATAGGATCCCTTTAATGGGTGGCAGCGCTCAAAGCAGGACCCTGAAAAAATAAGCCTCCTACTCCATCTCCATTAGGGATCCTCATCAGGGATTGAAAGCCGGAGGGGCGGAAAGTGGAGAGGAATGTGAGGCTGCATTCATGGGTGCCAGCATCACTCCTAGTAAATCTGCCAGGCTGTGAATGGCCTCATCCTACTTTGTTGCTCCTTTTTAATAGTGTTGTAAATTTTTGGTAAAATCTGCACCAAGACCCTGTTAAATTCCCGGTGTCCTTTCTGTACAGTCTGCACTGTGCCTGCTCCTGACTTTGGGCCCCTTTGTGTACTGTTGCTGGGGCTCCCTGGAATCTCAGTATCCCTGCGAGGTACTTTAATGAGTGAATAAGAGGTTTAGCCGGGATTTTCTTGTGGATTTGGGGCCTGAGAGGCATTAGTGAAATAAATAAATATAAAGTCTCCTCCGTCTGTGCAGGTCGGCTGTGCTCCTCCTTTGCCTCTTGCCCGGAGCAGATGGGAAATGACAGCGTTTAAAGTGGATAGTTAAATCCTGCTGCAGCCGCTGCCGTCTCTTCCCTGCCCTTCACTCTGGCGTTGTGAATCCTCGCTATCCTTGTCCTGCAGGCGAAACACTCAGAAATTAGTAATAGATTGCAGATAAATACGATGACATCTCTTGCCGCTCGTAACTCTAAGCCAGCATCAATAGATAGCGCGTGTGCCCGGAGGTCTGCGGCGGCAGGGCCTGCACTTGATTTAGTAATGTCAGCACCGCATTTACAAGCTACATCTTTTGTTACAGCACATAAACTATTGAAATTGGATTGTCCTCTTTTTTTGATGCTTATCAAACATCCCTGTTGGGTATAGGATGGGAAATTGCAAAGTCCCTTGTACGTTCATGTAGAGCTATGGGCGGAAGAGATGAGGGAGCCGTGATAGAAAATAATAAAATGAATGTGTTATATCAATTCTAGTCCATTACATTGGTGCATATAGTGTATACGGTTCTTTATCATGCTGTATTGTAGATCTGCCATACACCTATGGATGAAACAATGCAAATCTGTAATATGGCTGAGTGTATATGGCAGGGGTATTTTAGTTTTAGTGAAGAGTCCACTTGCGTTCGCATTGTGCGCCTGGTATCCACCCGTTCATAATCAGTCTAAAAGAAAAAAAAATTGATACAAACAGTTAAACATACCATAATCCATCTTTTTTGACAAATCCATCAATGGGTATCCTTAAAATCAAACAACCAAAAAAACCTGTTCTTTTGTATTAGCTTTTCATAGATCCATTTTTTTCAATCTTCATTCTGAACATGTGCATGGAGGAATGAAAAGGGAAAAAAACAGATTGAAAAACAGACGGAATCCATTTGTGTTCCATAGACATCAATGTAAAAAACAAAACAAAAGTGAAAGTCTGATGGCTGGTTCACACCTGTGCCCGATATCCGCTTTGCAGGTTTGGACAGGAGACGGAAACCAGCAGTCAGTTTTCAAGCCCATTCACTTGAATGGGTTTGCAAAGTGTCCGACCGTGGCGAAACATTGTTGTTGTTTTTTTAACCAGACACAAAGTCGGACATGCAGGACTTTGTTTCCAGTTTAAAAAAACGGTTTCGGCGTGGAGAGGCAGAAGACGCTCACGGGCGGACACTGACTGCCGGTCTCCATCTCCTGTCCTGTTTCTCGGGCAGAAGGTTGAAAACCACAAAGTGGAGACCGGGCCCTGACTTTTGCCTCTGTGCAAAAGAGCGGATACACGGCATAATCCTCCAAACGCACCTCAGCGGATTGTTTTACAAAGCCATTGAAATCAATGGATAATCTTTTTTTTTAATTTTTTATTTTTTTTATTTTATGTAGATCGTGAGCCCCATATAGGGATCGCAATGTACATTTTTTTTCCTATCAGTATGTCTTTGTAGAATGGGAGGAAATCCACGCAAACACGGGGAGAACATACAAACTCCTTGCAGATGTTGTTCCTGGTGGGATTCGAACCCAGGACTCCAGTGCTAACCACTGAGCCACTGTGTTGCCCCAATCAGTTTTTATGATGATACGATAGATCACAGAAACTGGTTAGGTGCGGAGACACAAACACGGATGTAAATTCAGTCTTACCTAGGTCTGAGCCGGACCCTAAAGCTATACAGTTTTCATCAAGATTTAGTAACATTTATTACAGAGACTAGACCAGGCCCCAAAAATTAAAACCTCCGGGCCCTAAATGCATTCAGACACCAGACCCTAAAATTGAATGTGTTCCCCGATCCCAGTCCTTGAATTAGTCATACCCCTAATATTAATCCAGAGCCTGGTCATACCCATAAAATGAACCATACCTTTTAAAATTTGGGACCCCTAAAAATTAATCAGATTCCAGACCAGACCCCGTCAAATTTATATTGGATTAAAAGCGGCCATTTCAGCATCCATATCTAAAAAATAACTGACCCCATAACCAAACATTTGCCAATTGAAACCCCTTTTCTCTACCCATAGCCCATCATGTAGAAGTCCAGAAATGTCCGCACATTTTGGTTGATCAGGAAATTGTTGTTGGTTGGTTGTTGGTTCACATAATATGAGTCGGTGAAATCTTTAATGGTTGTCTTGTTCAAAAACAGGTCCTTCATCCGCCTCACCAGGCCAGACGCAGCCCTTTGACAAAATGGCACCGTTTGGTTACTATCTACAATGTTAGGACATGTGGATGCCATAAGAACAGTGTTTTTGCTGTTATTCCAAGGCTTCACTTTTAATCTTCCCGGTTAGGTATGTAGACCTTTGCGTCTCCACAGTTACAGACTACAAACAAACCCTCTGTAGTCTGATCCTCCCAAATAGCCGGTTTGTAAGAAGTAGAAGACAGGTGGGAGGATCAGACTACAGAGGGTGTGTTTGTAGTCTGTCACCATGGAGACACAAAAATTGCAACTGTGTGCACAAACGTCTCCGGGAGCCAAAGCCTATGTGTCCTATTGGTGGTGGCAGCAGCTTGCTTGGTCTTTGTATAGAGTAGATGATGTGCCGCCTTTCTGTAGCCCTCCATGGAGCAGGATATTTACCCTTGTTATCGGTGATAGGGTTGTCCAAGCACAATAGACACCACTTATAAATAGCACATGTTTGTTCCGCATATTTCTACAAAACCCCAGTTTTGTGGTTGTCCCTGTAATGTTGTCCCCGGTCATTCAGCCTGAGGAATTCAAGACTTGTAGAACAACACAGTTGCATAATAGAAACCACAGTCTCAAGGCCTCGGACATCTGAGAAGAAAATGTAGCAAAAAATGATGTAAAGTCTGAGCTCGGCTGAAAAGCGCTGGGAAATGTGTGACAATGAAAATCTATACGGAGAGGCATTTGGGGTGTGAGGATCGGTCTCAGGACTTCACATAGGCATCCTATTATTTCCTGCATGTACGGTCATGACTGACTCCTTCATCTTTTCTTCCATCTACTCCAAGTCTGAAAGAGAATAGATCTCTAACTTCAGTCAATGAGACTGTGAGGTTTCTTCTCTGGGGTCACTGGGGCAGATTTATTAATATTGTCTTAAATATAGACCGTACAAAACTAGACGGTGACTGCACCAGCAGGGCTCACATTAGGTGATGGGTGTGATGCACCATGCTGGACAGGTTAGACCCTTTACCTTACGCTACCTTGGCTAACTTATATTACACCAAGATTTTTCTCAAAGGTACTGGTCAATGCCTTTAGGGCATATGGATAATATAGATTGGGGTCTCCCATTTGAGACCCCTCACTATAAGCCAGAGTAGAGAATTGCTCGCTATTAGCCACCTATCTATTACATGGCCAACCATTTGTAGTATAATAATATGTATAATAGGAGCTGATCTGCAGTACCTGGTTTGGCCACTACACAGAAGACAGCGCTGTCTGCCTCCTGCTCCATTGTCTGTGTATCAGCTACTGAGAACAGATGATTGGTGGCGGTATTAGGTCAGGCCCCACCAATTCTACAGATAGCGCCTTAATATTTGTAGCCCTGTAAACCCCTTCAAGGACTGGGCCCCACGGGACATGCGAATCCCATCCCCACTTTGCGGCTTTGCAAATCGCAGCATGTCAATTATATCTACGGAAACGCAGGCGGCTTACCCGTAGATATAATGGGAAGAGAAAGTCCGCAGAGGAAAACTCCATGAACTTTCTCTTCAAAGCGCTGCGGAAAGAACTACAATGTGATCACGCATAAAGTAAGGGCTTATACATATCCAGCTGACTAAATCCATTATTGGCCTTTGCTTTAAAAAAAATAAAAAAAATTCAGCAAACAATGCAGCTTTTCCATGTTGCTTCAGCCTTTGAGTTTCCGAAAAACATCATATTCCCTATTCAATCTTTACTGTTAAGCTCTGTTCACATTTCCGTGCGGGTTTGTGTTCAGGGAGTCCACTTGGGGATCCCCCGAATGGAAACCTATCCGCATAAAAAAACGGTTATCTAAGGAAACCTGCGCATCCTATAGACCTGTAATGGGGGTCCGTTTAGTTTCCGCTCAGTTTCTGCACGAAAAATGCAGAGAGAAAAGTGCTGCTTGCAGGACCTTTCCCTCCACGTATTTCATGTGGATAAGAGAACGGAATGGCCCGAACGCAGATGTGAACCGGCCTAAGAAGAGTACAGCGCTAGGCCATGTTTGGCAGTCCCATACAGTGAAATGGAGCAGCGGCGCACTTCTATTTAGGGAGCCCTGTTCTTGTAGTTGATGGGTGTCCCAGTGGGTAGACCTCCACCAATAAAGACAGTCTTAATGGAAAAACTTCTTTATAGGCTAAGGCTTTTTTTTCGTTCCAGATTTAGCTGCGGTTTTTGGAACCAAACTTATAAGTGGCTACAAAAGGAACGGGAAATATATAAGAAGTTCTTATACTTCTACCTTCTACTCAATCCACTCCTGGCTTTGGATCAAAAAACTGCAGCAAAATCTGCAAGAAAAAAAAAAAGCGGCTTTTCCCCAACGTGCGAGTTAGTCTTAGGCTAAGAAAACACACGTTGCAAGTTCGCAGTGAGTTAATTATGATGGAGGTAACACCCCTGTGAAGTATAGTACAGGCATAGTGAATGGGATTTCTACATCCAGCAGAGACTTTCTTGTGCTGCAGGTTTTTCAGCACGCAGCATGTCAATTACTGCTGCGGGTTCGGCTGTGGGTTTTTACCTTTGCAACCTAAAGTTTTAGTCCTGGGCTGGCTGCATGGGAAACCTTTAGGAAAATACAGCTGATACAGAGGAATTATCACTTTTTTTTTTTCTGTCCCTTTTGAAGGGGTATTCCCAACTAGCCTATTCACCAACCTGTATGCTGTGTGCTCTGTTCACTTCCTGGTTTTCTCGGTATATCGGTGGGAGGGGTTTCACTTGCTGTCACAGGCAAAGCTCTGCTATCTCTCTTCATAGCAGAACATGTTTGCAGTCATTAATAAGGGATGGTTGTAAATAAATTAGCACAGTATCACTGGAAGATGCACAATATGAAGCTGATGTAGCAGAGCTGGATTTGATAGGTGATGAGAATCCCAAGTTTACATGCTACAGGAACAAGAGTCAGCTTGCAATAAACTCAGTTTTAGGTCTGTGTTTACATACAGAGGTAACGGACTCCCTATCTCAGCCCTTATCAGCAAAATTCAATTATCCGACCTGATAACTGGAAGTGCTGGAGATAAACAGCTCAGAAATACAAGCTGCTCCGAAAACTCTGCTCCCCCTCCCTCCTGAGAGCAGGGAGCTACGTCACATGTCCTGGACCGAGAGATAAGATCATCCCCAGGTCCGTGGTTATGGAAACACAGTGTAAACAATGAAGTGAATAATCTCCGATAGTAGCCAAGCAAAGCAGTTTTTCTGAAGCAATGCATTTAGGAAAAGTCTTAAATCCACATAAGCTAGCAGTATAGATAGAATCCTTGAGATGGGACAACCCCTTTAAGGCACCATCCTTATGAATGTTCTTTGGTCGGTCACCTGCCCAAAGGTTTGAATGCACGGAAAGGGGCAAGCAGACCCATGGTAATAACGGCAAGAGTCTAGCCATCGATTCCCCACGTCGCGGTCATAAAGCAAGACACCAGGACACTTAAATGTTTGTTTTTATCCCTCCACCAGCTCGGCTGGTCACAGCCGACCATTTCTGCTTCAACAAAACCTACACATCTGAAATAAACATGCCCATTCCGGGCCCATTTTCCACATGGACCTTGAAAATGAAGCCTCCGATCTGTTGCCTTTAATAGCGCCGGATGGTTAATGCCTCCATTTTTAGTCAAGTACTTTGTAATGTACACAAATGGCCCAGCTGCAGCCCAGGACATATAGCGCCATTACCTGACAGTGCGTATAGTACCGTACAGAAGGTACAGCGCCTCCCGATAGCCGTGCAGGGGGCAGGGCCGCCTTGTATTTACAGCACGCTAATAGCAGCAGGAGATAAATGCGACACGCTTATTTTATTATTAGGAAATTCAGATTTGGTAAAACAATTGGAAAATGGTATTTTTTTTTCTCCCCTTCTTTGCAAGTAGTAAAATTTATTTTTTCCATAAAAAGCCTCATTTGTTTTTATAGTAATTTGATGACACATCTGCTTGCTTTATTCAGCTGAAAAAAGGGGAACGTTACTTCTTGGTGTTTTGTGAAATTGCTTGGTTAAATTATTTTCTAAATCGTTCAACTTTTAACAAATGACATTTGATACCAACACGGGAAAGTCATTTGGGCTAATTAAGTAGATCCTTCTATAAACCATCGCAACATTAAGATGACAAACTCTTCATTCCGCATTATTTTAATTGGGACAATTATTGTAATTTTGATGCAATTATGTGTTGAGTTAAAAGCTTTTGTCTAAATCATTTGAGGGATTTTTTATTTTTTTTTGTTTCATACGAGATAAGCGTTATGTAAAAACGGAGGTTATTGCATGTTTTTTCCAACCCCACCATTAAAGACCAATATTACGAAATAATAGCCCAGATATGGATTCCCTTGCCCTGTTCTTCAGTGATTGTATCAAGTGGAGTCTTATATAATATATATCTGCTTATGGATAACTTAAAGGGATCCTATAATTGGAATCCTTTTTTTCCCTCAAAGACTAACAAAGGTTATTCTTCTCCTACCTTAAGATGTCTTCTCCGCGCCGCTGTTCGATAGAAATCCAGGTTTTCTTCGGTATGCAAATGAGTTCTCTCGCAGCACTGGGGGCGTCCCCAATGCTGCGAGAGAAATCTCCAGCGACGCCTCCATCTTCTTCAGGAACGCCCTCTCCCTGTGTCTTCTTCCGTCCTGGGTTTCAATCTTCTAGGCCTCAGGCAGAGCCGACTGCGCATGACCGGCGCACAAGAAAATGTCCACTTACACCAGCTTACTGTGTAAGCGCCATTTTCTTGTGGCTCGAGCATGCGCAGTCGACTCTGCCCGAGGCCTAGAAGATTGAAAGCCAAGACGGAAGAAGACACAGGGAGAGGGCGTTCCTGAAGAAGATGGAGGCAGCGCTGGAGATTTCTCTCGCAGCATTGGGGATGCTCCCAGTGCTGTTTGAGCACTCAGGACTGCCCCCAATGCTTTGAGAGAACTCAATTGCATACTGAAGAAAACCCGGATTTCTACCAAACGGCAGGTTGTAGAAGACATCTAAACGTAGGAGAAGAATAGCCTTTCTTAAGGCTATTCCTACGTGTTAGCGAGAAAAAAAATGCACTTTTAATGATAGGATCACTTTAACATTGTTAATTTTGGTGTCGATTCCACCTCAAAATTGGTTCCTAACTCTGCTCCCCGAATCTGCTCCTATTGATTACCAAGCATCCCCGGATCTTCCCTGGGGCAGAACCCACGGCCTGAGACAGTTTGCTTCATCTGAAGCTTTAGCATTCAGCCATAATGGAATGTCAGAGAGATGAATTTGAGACTTCCACCTACGTGAACATACCCTTATATTCGTCATTACCAAATGCATAAATGGTTAGATACTTGGATATTTATTGGTAATATTAAATTGTAAAATCAACGGAAAAAATAATTGAAAATCAGGTCTACTCCATCATTTGTTTTGTGGGTGATTTTACTGTAGGGGTCCTTTCATCATAGCGTTCACTCTCAATAGGAGCAAAAGAATAGAAGTAATGGATCTTTAAAATGATGGACACCAATGGATACCTAAAGGGGTTCATTGGGCTGATATATAGGTGCAAGCCCAATTACAGGTCTCAGCGGCCTCGGATGTCATTCAGTCCTGGAGCGTAGGGGAGATGAGTAGCACGATTTATGTTTACTCACCTCCCATGGGCCTCTGCTTATAATACTCTGGGGTCTGTAGGGGATTGTAGGGTTACAGGTTGGACTTGATGGACTGATGTCTTCATCCAACCTCATCTACTATGTAACTATGTCTAAAGAGACTCCACAGAATTATAATGGCTGTTCCAGTTCTGATGTGTTCAGTGCAAACGAAACCATAGGGCAGAAGTATTCGGGAGATGCATCTCATGAGGTTTGCCCAACAAATACCTCTAGTGCTGTGGCCCAAAACATGAGGGTCTACTGGAGGTGGGAGTGTTATGTAAGAAAGGGAGTGGCCTAAAATCGTTCCTTAGTCGTAATCGAGGTAAAATGCCCAATTAATCGAGTTTTTGATTTAGGTCATATTCGCCCAGCCCTACTGCGGATACAAACATACATTGGGTGGAGTGTTAATTTTTAGGGTGCTATACTTCTGTTGTTTTTTTTAAATTATTTCTTTATATTTGATTTATTTTTTTTTGTTTTGTATTAGAACAGTTTTTATAGGCAAGTCTCATTTTTTTAATCTCCATTGACTACAGTGAAAATGCGCCCTTCATTTAAGCATGTGGCAGGGGTAAGCATGCAGGCCTTTAGACCCTGTAGGTCTGCTGATGGTCAGACCAATGCTAAGTTCACACTAGCTTTCAGGTTTCCAGAAACCCTATCCACTTAAAAAGTAATTATCCGCAAACCCTATAAACTATAATTGGGTCCGCTGGATTTCCGCCTGGTTTCAGGACTTTTCTCTCTGCCTATTGTTAGCGGAATGGGGGACGGACTCCCTGAGTGCTAATATGAACCTAGTGTAAGTAGATGGTGGTTGTGCCCACTTATGGGTATTGAGCATGTGATGCAAACTCTCCATTAAGAGGGTTCCCATGTTGCCCCTTCCCATCTATGAAATGTTTCTCTAAACCCTTCCTGAAACTAGAAGAGCCTTCTATTAGATATGAACCTGCTCAATGCTGCACATTAGGGACATCGGCCTTGGTGACACGATGGGTGACCCCATAGGTGACCTTTCTGGAAGCCTTTAGGACATTTCACAGAAAAAGGAACTAAATTCATATTTAGCACAGATTAACATAGGCGCAGATCCTGAGACATTAAGAATAGGATTGAGCCCTATTTTCTTGAGCCGGCCCGTTTTGCCCCTTCCCCTTAAGACTCTTGCCTGCCACCATTAACCAGTTATTGAAACCAGTAACCGCGTGGCTTGTGCGTTCAGTTTGACCCCCTCTGCTATGGTCTCATAAGGTAGGTGATGGTTCCCGTTGGCATGCTGTGTTATTCTCTATGGTCGCGAGCCAGAGTCCTGACTCCAGGACACGGTCACTTCCATTTGGCTCCTGAGCCGGAGCAGATGGGCGTTTTATTCAGCATATGTTACCGAATTAATGTTGTTTACCCTAAAACTAGTTGTACATTCTTTACTACTTGTAAAATATTCAAGATTATTTTCCTCTCTCTTATGCAGAGGCCATCCATATAGTCTGTAGACCACTAACAATAAACCTTTTTTGTTGTTCCTTTTTGCTTATTACATTGGTTTACATGGGATTCAGTAACTTTTTTTTAAATTATTCTCATACTTTTGCTCTCAGAAATACATGTTCAGACTTGTGTATGTATCAGACAATCTCCTTACGATACTTTTAGTGACAGACCAGGTAAAGTTCCTGCAACACATTTCCAATCCAATCCCAAGTACTTCATTTTTTTTCCAAACTGCAGTGGAAGGAGGAAGTAAAAATTGATGTCCCATCTCTAGGAACTTACTACTTATTGGTGACACTTGAAAGTTTTCTTCCCTCTGGAGGAGAGCTAATTTGCATACTGCTTTTTACCAGGGACCATTTCCTATAAGACCGCCTATACCATCTGGAGCTACACATGTACCACCAGTACTTTCCCAGAAATGCTTTTAGGATAAGTTCACACGGATTTTGCTGAAAATTTGAGGGCGGATTGTTCCTCCTAATATGTGGCAGATAGCGCCCAGATTCTATTTCCCATAGTTTACTGTGGGAATCGGAGATCGCAGCAGGACACTGAAAAAAATTTGCACCCTGTTCGATCTTGCCATGGATTCCGCGGCTCGAGACTCGCTGATGGTAAGGCCCATTGATCTAGGCCTGATCAGTAGCAGAAAGCCGCGACGGAAGGCTGATACCTTGCATCATAATTTTTTTTTTCTTTTTTTCTGCTGCGGATTTTGCAATGTTGGGCATTAGCCTAAAGGGGTTTTCTGAGACTTACATAATGATGACAGATCCTTAGGAAAGGTCATCAATGTGTGATTTGTGAGGTTGGACCCCCAGGATCCCCACAGATCACCTGGAAGAAGAGGCCACAGTTGGGTGAGCACTGCAGCCTCGACACTGAATAAGGCACAATGTCATTCATTGTGCAGGGGTTGTACTTGTGTACTTGGTGTGGTTGTGTTGTAGCTCTACCCTATTCACTTGAATGGGATTGAGCAGCTGCAGGACCTTATGACTGATCAACATGACTTCAACGGCACAGGGAAGAAGCCAGGTCTCTTTAATGGCTGATCTGTGGGGATCCCAGGTCTTGGACCCTCATTAGTCACATATTGATGATTTTTCTTGATTCTACCATTAAAATCACATTTTTTTTCTCAATCACAAGTAGGAATAGCCTTAAGAAAGGCTATTCTTCCTCTACCTTTAGATGTCTTCGCCGACGTTCGGTAAAAATCTTGGTTTTCGTCTGTAGGCAAATGAGTTCTCTTGCAGCAATGGGGGCGTCCCCAATGCTGCGAGAGAACTCTCTCCAACACCGCCTCCATCTTCTTCAGGAATGGCCTCTTCACGCGTCTTCTTCTGGAGCTGGATTCAAACTTCTAGGCCGGGAGCATGCGCAGTCTGCTCTACTCGAGGCCTAGAAGTTTGACCCCCAACTCTCGAAGAAGACGCCATTCCTGAAGAAGATGGAGGCGGCATTGGAGAGAGTTCTCTCGCAGCATTGGGGATGCCCCCAGTGCTGTTTGAACGCTGGGGCCCGCCCCCAGTGCTGCGAGAGAACTCATTTGCATACAGACGAAAACTGGGATTTCTACCGAACGGCAGCGCGGAGAAGACCTCTAAAGATAGGAGAAGAATAGCCTACGTGTAATTGAGAAAAAAATGTGTTTTTAATGATGGAATCCATTTAAATTTATTTAAAACTCTGAAAATTTGTATTGTGTGATAAAGGGCTTATTGGGGATAAATATGTGTTCGGTATATAGTGACCGAGTACCTTCACCTGGCCTCTGGCGATTATACAGAGACTGGCGCCAACGTCTTCCGGCTTCATGCTGTGTATAACACTAGTGTCACAAATGTGCCCTTAGCATCTAGCTGATCCATATGTGGGCCTGTACAGCCGATCCATATGTGGGCCAGTTGATCAGAAATTTCTGGCCTATCCTAAGGAATGGCTATAAAGCAATACATCCTGGACACTGCCTTTTAGGTGTTGGTAATATTCTATTTCCCATAATTTACTGTCCCTTTAAGCGTCACAGAGGTGGCCGCTCTCCGGTTACGGGTAACAAGCCTCGACTATCGCGCTGCGTACAATTTTCCAATCAGCCATGAGAGCGAGCCGACTTTCTAAGAGTCGTATATGACCCTTCAATTTCTGTAAATGTTAACTCTGCAGAAAACACACTTGTGGGTCATACTTAGCCTTAATAAGGGTTACATTCTCTTCTCAGGCTAAAAATGTAAATGTTCTGCCAATTTGTGCATTGCTAAAAAGAGGCCTTCTTTCCCTCAAGCTGGCTGAAGTATCTGTGGTGTTTTCTGCACAGAAAGCTTTTCAGGGCCCCTTAGCCTAATAGTCTTTAGCATTTCGACAGCTGCTGAGCCCTTTCACTGCGGCCTTTGTATCAGTAGAAATGCATCGAGTGGCAATCATTTTTGTCTAGATGACTCTATTTATCAAAATATAGCTTTCCTTTGTTGGCCCTTATTGAGATGAAACATGAATTCTTTCGAATTCTCCATCCCAGGCATATGATGGCATTCTCCCTCTTCCTGTTTCTCATGCTAAATTATACACCAACAACAAACACTCCTTGTACGCCGTCCCGAGCCGGGGACAAACTTCATGGCAAACTCAAGTGTGGCCACTGAACAGCGCTACAGTATGCTGCTGGTATTGTGCGTGTGGGAGGGTTCGGATACTGAGCGATGCGGAGAAGAGCTGGGCGGGTGGGGAACCATATTGTGGAATTGGTAGAAAAAAAAATTTCTTTGGGATTTCTGCTCCTAACAACGACTACTATAATTGTCATTGGACTGTTATTGCTATTGGGACAGTCAGGGTGTTTGAGAGAGGGGAGGGGGGAGGTGATGAAGTGCATTAGATCCAGTACACAGCTACATGTAGTATTTTATAATGCATCAGATGTTCTAAGAAAAATAAAAATGAAAGTTTAAATGGATTCTATCATTGGATACCCCTTTATTCTGACTAACACATAGGAATAGCCTTAAAGAGATTCTACCATTAAAATCTAATTTCTTGTACCTAACATGTAGGAATAGCCTTCAGAAAGGCTATTCTTCTCCTGCCTTTAGATGTCTTCTTCGCGCTGCTGTTCCGTAGAAATCCTGGTTTTCACCAGTATGCAAATGAGTTCTCTTGCAGCACTGGGGGCGGACCCCAGCACTCAAACAGCACTAGGGGCATCCCCAATGCTGCGAGAGAACTCTCCAGCGACACTTCCATCTTCCTCAGGAACGGGTCTTCTTCCGGCGGTGGCTTCAAACTTCTAGGCTTCGGTCCTAGGGCTAAGCTGACTGCGTATGCCCGCCGGCCACAAGAAAATGGCCGCTTACACAGTATTGTAAGCGTCCACTTTCTTGTGGCTGGCAGGCATGCGCAGTCAGCTGCCCGAGGCCTAGAAGATTGAAGCCACCGCCGGAAGAAGACGCAGAGAAGACCTGTTCCTGAAGAAGATGGAGGCGTCACTGGAGAGTTCTCTCGCAGCATTGGGGATGCCCCTAATGCTGTTTGAGCGCTGGGGTCCACCCCCAGTGCTGCGAGAGATCTCATTTGTATACCGAAGAAAACCCGGATTTCTACCGAACGGCGGTGCAGAGAAGACATCTAAATTGTAGGAGAAGAATAGCCTTTCTTAAGGCTATTCCTATGTGTTAATCAGGAAAAAAGGGGATCAAATGATAGGATCCCTATAAATAATTTATATAATTATACACACACTCGTGAGACGTACTGTGTAGGGAGGGGGAGGAGATAAGTTGTGACAGGTTGTATTAGTAGAGGTTGATTTAATGGCTGTTATCAATTGGTGTTAGCTTCGATTATAACCCTATCTGTGATGTAAATTAGGTGACTATTGCAAAAAAAATAAACCTCTACAGAATTGGCAAGTGTTAGTCTATCATTCTGAGGGCCCACTATACAACTACACTGCTTTGATCTAGGGCCATCTTAGCGCTGTCAGCCAGGGATATGTGCTCAGACAGCAGAAAGATGCTACAGGATAATTGGTATTTGGGGCCCATGAATCCTATCTATATCTATCTATCTATCTATCTATCTATCTATCTATCTATCGCCTATCTATCTATCTATCTATCTATCTATCTATCTATCTATCTATCTATCTGTCTATCTATCCAACCATCTATCCATCTGTCTGTTATCACTTCTATCCCAAGTACACACCTAAGTTTCCACAATAAGCCATCGGGGTCATGCATTGTTCACACCTTGTCCTCGGTATAATTGGTGATAAACTTCCATTGGAAATCCCCATGCTTGCCCTTATTGTATTGGCTCTCTTTGTACTCCGCTCTGTTATTTCAGCTTTACTATAATTGGGACATTTGGCTGGCGGTGATATCTGATCAGGAGATCCCCTGAATTTCTCTCCACCCAGTATACTGCTCCATTGTGCATTTTGTGGTTTCCACCGTGTCATGTAACCTGTGTTGTATGAACACAGAAGGTCACCGGTAATAACGCTGTATGTATCGTTCACAGGAGAGGCCATTTCAGTTTTAGGTTTATTTTTGTCAGGTAGCTGAGTTTTCGCACGTAGTAAGATAAGTGAATGGACTGTATTGTTCATGTCACCTGCTCCTAGTGCTGGCAGCGGATACATTGGCAGGTTGGAGATGCGTATCCTTACCTCAAAGCAAAACCACCTCCCGTTCTCCTGTGAGACATCCTCCTTTATTCCTGCCCTCCTCGTACTTTATTAGACAGTACCAAGTGTCGCTCTTCAACCATTACAGTGTCAGGTGTGATCCTGGTCAGCATTTGTACTTACCGGACTTAATTTCGGAAGGCTGCCAGCCAAGTTGTATATGCACCTGAGGAAGGGCAAGTAGCCCGAAACGCGTCGTGCTTGTGTATTAGTAATAAAAATCTTGAAGACTATCAGGTTGACTGCTGTTTTGTGCGCACTCATCCCCGTATCTCCACACCCGATTGGTCCCAGACCTCGAGGGACGATTTTCGATACTAAGGAAAGGTCATCTCTAGGGAAGTCCTTGAAAATCTCAATAAATCTCCTACCATTCCGCCGTTCGCTGGCATCACTTGCACACCATAAATACTAGCATTACCGCCGCTGAAGCCAACGATTCTGCTGCAGCACTCTTATCCTGGTATTGGCATGTCAATACCCTATAGAAGTAAGCCACAATCAGAGGAGACCACTAGAGCATAGGGGACTGTGTAGGTGGGTAATATTTGTTGTCATAGGTATAGAAAGGGTTTGCTTATCTAAATGGTCATTTATTACATAAACCAAAATCCTATTTCCAAGGTACTTGAAATACCGTATATACTCAAGTATAAGCCGAAGCCCCTAATTTTACCACAAAAAACTGGGAAAACGTATTGACTCGAGTATAAGCCGAGGGGGGAAATGCAGCAGCTGCTGGAAAATTTCAAAAATTAAAATGGCCGGAGTTTTTGGGTGCAGTAGTTGCTGGGGAAGGGGAGGGGGTGTTTTGGTTGTCTGTCTGCCCCTTCCCTGAGCTTGAGGACTTCTTTTTTTTTTTTTTTTGTTTTGTTTTTTTGTTTGTTCCCCCCCCACATGGAATTCAGTCTGGCTGAATATAGGGGATCTGCAGTGCTCCTATTAACCCCTTCCCGATGGAACAGGAGCACTGCAGATAGCCTATATTCAGTGGACCGGGCACTGTCAGACACAGGGATACCTAATGTGTATGTGTTTCGCAGTAATTTTCTACTTTTATATGTATTCTAGGGAGAGGAGGGATTTAGAACTTTTATTTTTTAATTTTTTTTTAAAGCTTCTTTTTTCCCCCACTATTTTATGGTAGATTCTATACATTGATTATACATTAATATTGCGGCTGGTCATAGACCCCCCCCCCCCCTCCTCCTAAAAATAAATAAATAAAATAATTTTTTTTTGCTGACTTGAGTATAAGTCGAGGGGGGGCTTTTTCAGCACAAAAACTGTGCTGAAAAATTTGTCTTATACTCGAGTATATACGGTATCCAGAAACTTCTTAGACTGTGTTCACACTGCTGTCAGAGTCTTCTTACGGAGCCTCCATCTGCACTCGTGGTAGTTTTCACAGGAACAGTAGAACAGTATGTTTTGCTATTCTTCCATCCAAAACAACCAAAACCATGATAAACCCACAGATCTTATTATAAGTACGTAGAGTACGTCTGTGTCTGATGGATTAGGCGTTGTGCTGTGGTTGTCCCACTCCCTCTAATGTTATTTATATAGCAACAACATATTCCACACAACTTTACAAATCAAAGCGTATGTGAGCAGACAAAGTGATAAAGTACTTTAACATAAGGAATGAGGAATGAGAAAAGCCTGCCTAAAAAGATGTGTTTCTGGGATACGTTTGAAGCTGCAGAAGTTTGGTATTAAACAACTGATTTTCCAAGGTAGAGTATTCCAGAAAATTGTTGCAGCTTGAGATAAGTCCTGAAAATGTGAGTTTAGATAACAGAGGATATAAGTCTAAGGTCAGTGGCTGAATGGGTAGGGTATTAGACAGTGATGTGGGAGGATATGTAGGGAGCATAATGGAGGGATTTGTGGGTAAGGGAGAACATTTTATATTGTATTCTGCTGTAGATGGGCAACCAATGCAGGGACACAAGGTAAATGCATCTTTTTAGAGCTTCAATAGAACGTGTCATAAAGCTTGCAGTGTACATGCATGGTTGTAGGAGCACCAGGATGAGTTTACCATACTCCCTTGGCCAGCAAATTCCCCAGACTTGAACCCAATCGAGAATCTGTGGGACCACCTCGATCGGGTTGTTCACGCCATGGATGCTCAACCGCGCAACCTAGCACAGCTGGCCACGGCACTGGAGTCGGCATGGCTCAACATCCCAGTGACATCATCCCAACATCCCCTCTCCTCCTGCACGTCTCACAGCGGCCTGCTCTGCCAAAGGTGGTTATTCTGGATTTTGACAGGGGGTCACATTAATGTGACTAGATTGTGTATAATTTTAAGGACATTAGTGAATCAGAATGACCATGTCATTAAGACCACAGATGGAAATGGAGATGTTAGGGTTAGGTCTATTAGTAGATGGAGGGAACACGAGAAGTTCAGCTTTTGAAAGGCTTAGTTTCAGATGGAGAGAAGACTTGAAGTTGGAGACAGCAGAGAGACAGTCACGGGTGTCCTGTATTAGTACATGGACTGTGGTATATTATGGGATGTCATCAGCCTAAAGATGGTACTGAAAGTCATATCTGCCAATGGGTTTGTGTAATAGGGGATGTCTAGTGAAAGAACAGAAGAGGAACTAACCAGAACCCAACATTGTCTATGGACAATAGTGTTACCTTGTAAAAGGGATCTACTTGTCTCCCAACCCTTCAATGCTTCCATATACTTTTTGGGTTGTGTGCCATGATAATACCATGTTGCCAGCTTACCATTCCATGGTTCATACTCTTTATTATTATTATTTTGGACATCATACAATTGTTATTGTTGGGATCCTGACTCCTTGGTTTATTCACTGGCGACAAAGGTCTGACATGTTAGCTAAGCTGGTGCTTTAAGGGAGTAATTAAAAGCGCATGTTCCAGTAGTCAGAAGATGATGCCAAATCTGTCCTTTAAAAGAGAGCAAGTGAATGGGATTCTCCTGGTGAAAGGCTGTGAATTATTCCACACTCCCTTATGACTCACACATAATGTTTATGGCAGATGGCAGGCAGCACTTTTATGGTCGGACATGAAAGTAGTTCATCGATGCTGCAGAACGTTTCAGTTTGGGAACTTTTAAACCAAACCATTTCCGTTTTTAAGTCATTAGTGAAATTTCCTTTTCAATGTCTGAAATTTCTAATACTTACTTTGGAGTGTAATACGGTCGTACCCAACCCTCTGCATGATAATAGGCTTGGTTAGATGCCATTTTTGGTTCCAGATATTGGTTTAAGGCAAATTATAACTTTAGTTAGCTGTCAACTGTACATCTGCCCAAAGGCTTCTCCCCCCCCTCCTCCTATATACACACGTGTACCTGGTTGGCGAGAATACATGTGTTCTCAATAGTGAAGCAAGTAAGCCATCGCCAAAGGTTATTTTGCTTGACCAGAAAGTACCTACAATGCTGAATGCCCAATCCTTTTTCTTTTCCTGACCTCTCTTTTCGAGAAAGTCTGCCACTACCCTACACATTAGATGGTCAAATGGTCCATTTGACATTCATCTAATGTATATGACCACCTTTATTTTCCAGCTAGTCCTAGCTGCTTGGATCCATTGGTTGAGTGATGGGAAGATCTGGTCATTTGCTTTGATGGACATGTTAGTAGAGATCCCAATATTCACCCTTTTTGACAATCGCTTTACAACATGTCACCTTACCCAGAAGAATGTTTTTGAGAGAATATTAACCCGAGAATGATATTAGTTTTTATCCCGTGTAGTCTGAAAAATTGGTCACAATTGGGACACCAAAGGGTGGAACGTGTCTGTTTTACCTTGAGAAGAAGTGTAGGAATAGTCTAGTCATTGGCTTGACAAAAGGAGTTCCATATATCTGTTTCTAGCATGACCTACCAGTGTTTTGGGAGGTAGGGGGTTTGCCCTCACTATGTCTAAGGTGTAGGTGTTGAGACATGACTTGATATTGGGCTTGAAGAGATGCATCTACCTGTTGAGTATACATTTGTCAAGACAATTGTCCAATGTCCATGTCAATTAGAACATCATGGACTCATTCATGATACTCGATGGTCATTGAATGTTATGTTTCTCTTCACCTAGTGTCAGATTGGGTGGTATGCCTGGATAGCCCCTTTAATATTGCCGATAGGACTCAGGATAGGCATAGCTCATGTAATCATTGAGACTTTATGTAATGGGACCTTGAATGCTGGCATGTTCCTCAAGATTTCTTGAAAGAGGTTTTTTATTTGTTTCTGTCCACATAGACATCTAAATCTGTCATCTTTTCTGCTTTTCCACTGAATGCAGAATAGGTTTCGCAGAGCTCTCAACATTTTTTTGTTTTGACTCGATTTTGTTTTTGCAACTCAATGTGCGAGTCTTCCATCTATCGCCGCCAATTGTGGAAACTTAGAATTCAGTCCACAATCTGCTCATTAATTCCTCGTGGCTCCAGATACTGATCTCTTCGTGCTTTGAGGCATGACTCTGGCATTGCGCTCTTCTTGCTGTCTTTGATTATCTATGAAAGCATTCCCACTCTGCAAATATTTTTCTTAATATATTCCAGTTCTGTCCTCCGATAGATTTCAGCAGCGTCTTTCCCCGAAGAAAATAAAATCGGGTTAATATTCATTTCTCTCCATAATGGCTGGCTACTCGGTGAACTCGATAATATCTTGTTAAGCAGACGCTAGTGAGCCCAAAATAAATAATGCTCTACTAACTTAGTCTTCTGTGATTTTCCTATCCATACTATACCACTACTAAACCATGGTTAAAGCTCAAGAGCAATTGCGTTCCACTTTCGTACCCTTCTCCACTATGTATAATCTAGAACTAACATTTCCATTATTACTCTACCATTAATGTACCAAGTATCCAAGAAAACATGGCGGCCCAGTCTGCCACTAGATCTAAGCATTGGAAATTTGTTGATGTCTCTGCTGCCTAACGATAGTATTTGGCATCAAGGATGTTGGTCCAAAACATGGAAGAGGTGTTATAGTCTTTCCATTATACCTTTTCTCCATGTAGGTTTCTATTATGGCCTTTAAGAGAACCCATCGGAGCTATTTTTGACACAAAAACCATCACTGGTCCTTATTTTTAAGTTCAAAGAAACAAGAAGGTAAACCGATTAATATTTATTTGGCTCCTGTACTCGTGACGTCTGCTCAGTTCTTCACTAAAGCAGGTGTAGTACACTTTGGCTTCAGTGCGCATGAGCTTGGACCTTAAACGCGTATGGTGTAAAGCCAAGGTATAACCTCCTAACTGAAGAGCTGCGTAAACACCAGAGGGGTGGTCATGGTAAGTGTTAGGATCATGCTCTTTGGGACATCAAGCCTCTGGTCCATAAGGACCTATGTGGATGGTTTAGTGACCCAAATAGGCTGACCGGTTCCCTTTAAAGTGTCCCTATATTGTTGTTCTCCCGTGTGACCCTCAGATAAGGCATGGAGAGACTCAGCTGTATGCTACAGCCATGCCTGGTGAGTATTGTGCACAGGTTTATAATAAATCGGACCCATACGTGGAACTCACTGAGTAAAGGTAACTGTAGCGTGTGGTCTGTCCAGATTGAGAAACATTGGAGGAACACGTTAAGGATGTTGCCATTGTAGTATCTGAGTCTCCATGATATAGTAGTCGGGCTTGAGACCTACATCCTGCTATTGGTTCCCAGTTGGTGCATAATGTGATTTCCCTATCTATAAATGAGGCTGGGTGGAGTAAAAAAAGGGGACACCAGAAGGATATGCCGGAAAGTACCAATGTGGAGAGGCCCCGCTGGTGTAGTTACCCCTTACGTATAGGACTTCGACTGTTGGGTGCGTAACTGTTTATATTGAACTTCCTTTATGGGGATGGCCAAAAACTGACAACCATCATTGTTGTAAGTCTATATTACGGTATAATAAAATTCTGGTTATTTTTCAATAATTAAAACGACTCTTCTATTTAGACAGGCAGACATCTGAAAGGGTTTTTCCACATTTAGAAAGTGGTGGCTTATGGTTGGGATATACCATCCTGTTCTCAATGGGGTTGTTCTGCAGTTCCATTGCTTTGAAAGGATAAACTTGAAAGGGGAGTTGTAGACCAGTCATTCGGACCATCCTACCAATATTCATGGTGCAAATGGCTCAAAATTCAGCCCAAATAGTAAATAAATAAACTCATCCATAAACATATAGAGTTGTAGTTTTGTAAATTACCATACTAGTTCCCTTTAAGAACAGGTGTTATACTGTCATGTTACTACAGACGTTCTGCTCCTACCCTGACAAGCAGGACAATGAGCTATTTCTGTTGGCTGTTCAGCAGGATGAGCAGGACAATGAGCTATTTCTATTGGCTGTTCAGCAGGACGAGCAGGACAATGAGCTATTTCTATTGGCTGTTCAGCAGGATGAGCAGGATCACTTTGTACACATGGTAGAGACCTGGCTGTGGGAAGACTGAGCATGTGTGTCCAGCTGCACTAGGGGGACCGTACCAGCGCATTAGGTGGACATGTATATTGTTATGCTAAATAAACTCCAGGTGTCACCATACTATGTAAGTAAATATCATAATGCTTTATTGGATAATAAACATAAATGGTAAATATTGCTCCATTTTTATGATGTTGAATGGCAGGAAAACCCAGAAGGTCATCGCAGCTCGACAGATAGATAGGTTATGGTCCCATGAATCAAACAGTGTTTTCACTCTGTGAATTGTTGCCTCCATTTCTGAGCGATCGCTTGTTTTAACATGCAATTGAGATCTTTCAAGCAACAAGGGTGTTGTCATTGCTCCATATAGGTAATTGACAAAACCCTCATGGCTCCATATACCTCACTTGCTATCGACAAAAGTGGTGATATCTTGGCAATGGGAAAACCCCAGGTAACCTATCTATCTGGAGAGCTGGGTTCTGGTGTCTGACTCCTTTTACAGCATGACCTCTTTCTAGATGGACACATACGATTTTTGAGCTGGAGGAGACGGATACATTATAAGATGTCTTCGTGTGACCTATAAGAAGCTTGTACATGGTGCATGTAATTGGTGTCACTGTGTCACGTACTCCGCTCATTTTATAGGTTACATGAGCCCGGCAGTATTATCTTTTTTATGTCACACGTAGATGGAAGGCGGAATGACCTATTTTCTCTGGTTTCATAGAAATGACGGAGAAGCGTGCACTACTGATAAGGCAATACGAACGAGCAGGACTCCTCCAGGCCAGGCACCATCCGCAGCACATTCAGAAAATGGCTAATGAAGTGATATTTCATTGAGATGAGAGGTCTGACTGGAGAGACGCCAAGTAAACTTGATTTGTGTCAATCTATTTCCCTTGTAAATGAGATCACGTGACACAGTGAAGCACGGCGCGTCCTGCAGGCTAGGTCTGTCTCTACACTCTGGGCTGCAAAGCTGCGTCTGCCATGCCTGCTCCAGGACCTAGCTGCCATCTTATAATAAGACAAGCTGTCTGTTAAAGCCAATTTATTCCACTAGCATATGCACATCACATTTTGCCTAGCCTGTGGACACACAATACATTCTTTATAAATATTCAAGGGAGCAGTTTGGCCTTTTGGCTATTGTCCTTATGTATGGGGCTTAGAGTGCAGTGTCGGTATGCATGGCTGGTCTGGATCTACAAGGTCCGTCATTCTAAGTTGATAGTTGCAATCTGACAACTTGTAGAAGGATTTCTAGCTGTTGTGCCAAAGTAAGTTCTATCATGACCTTATCCTACTAATATTATAAATGTGAAAGTTTGGATTTGTTCCTCGATCACGCAAAAATAGCTGGACAGATTTAGATGACATTCGGCACATAGATAGTTTGTAACCTCGATTAAAACCATAGGCTACTTTTTATCCCGGTAAATGACATGGCTTCATGACTGTTATGAATTTATGTTCATATACTATATTAAACTGCTCTTGCAGCAGCTTATCTCAGGTTTTAATAAAGCCAGGTCTGTTATCGATGATGCACTCATTATTTGGTGTCCCAGTGAGCTGCTGAGATGCCGGGACAATCACGGGCACAGCGTGAGGAAAAAGTTCAGCAGCAGGACAGCTTGACAGCTGCCGAAACGCCAGAGCAGGCAAACCATCGGTTGCTGAATATAGCTGGATCATCAACGCCAGCAACACGCAGACGAAGTCGTGGGGAGAGGTTAGTCCGGTATAAGCAAAAGGTCCAAAGCTAGCGGCAATGGCTACAATGAAGTATGAATACATGTAAACAGGGTAACATTAGTCCACTAGAGAACCATAGGATCCTCATGTAGGCTCGGGAAGTGGAACAATAAAGAGCTGCAAAGGTCCAGGAGAAGTCAACCCCCCTTTTGGAGCTGAAGAGCTGCATTCATAATTCTGCTGTTAGAAATGGTCAACAAATTTGTTCACAGATATAACCATTTCCAAGTACTTTGTAAAACTCTTCTTCAGGGGATCTTTTTCTTTAGATTCTTGGGATTTCAGCAGGGCTGTGGAGTTGAAAGTTTTTTAGGGGGTTTACTTTCTTTTCTTTATTCTCATAGTTTACGTTAATTTTTTGTCATTTTATGATGATGTCTTATTAAAAGTTATATTTTACATTATCGGAGAGTTGCCGGACAAAATTTCTTCGTTTGACTTTTAGCTGTATGCCTATAACTAGTGGGAGATGTGGCCATACAACCCTAGACGGCTGAATGTTTGACAAGTGTTTGACTATTTGGTTTCACTCCCCCGACATACACGCTTGGCCAGACGTCCATGTGTTCTGAGAACGGTATAAGTTGTTCTTAGACTGGTGGCCGTTTATCTCCCGCGAGAACAAAGGAACTGGGCATGTTGAAATGCAACGTGCCGATTGTTCTTTTGCCTGACATCTGGCGTCGGAGAAAGTTGGAACACCCCCATACGGATTAGGTGGTCAGCCTGTACTGCTGAAATAGTTGGGTTTGGCTAACATCCATCCAATTTGTACATACATATCACTCCCTAGAATGCAAATAGCGATACGCTTTTTGCCTCCCCTGAGCCATCGAGTGCTGGGGAGGTTTAAGAGCTAAAGCCCCTGGATTATAACTCCGACTGTAATACAGACTATGACTAGGGTCAGTACAAGTAGTGCAATGTATCTACTCCTCTATTATAACAATGCTATTTGTAGTCTGTTACGTGATGATGGACGCAATCTGTTAGGACTGTGTCCATGAACACTTCCCTCATATCTGTAGGGGACGGTCCGTAAACCTTGTATGTGCAGGAGGTTTCATACAAGTGTTTCATCCTCTCCGATGACATTTTTTGGATCTTTTTGTTATCACTTCAAAGTGAATATGTCCGCCGAATAGGTTCTCCCATGTAAATGTAGCCTATTACAGCTATAGGCCTGGTTTCTTATTGACCAAAATGGCACAAAAATTGTAAGGATTCATGTCGGGAGTTGGAGTTTCACAAGTTGGCACTGTCAGCTGGATTGGAGTTACTCTTCTGCAGCTGGTGGGATTGTGTATATACGCTGTATTTGACTATTGTTTCTTTATTTTTCTCATATATAGTGCCAGCATACTCTGGACTGTAGGAAGAGCCTTGTTTTTCACGGCTAGCACATTGACCCATTCATTTCTATGGCCCATGGCGCCTTGAACTTGGGTCAACACTCAGGAGAGGTCGTATTCTTGTCCATTTTGCTGGGGCCTGAAAGCAGTGAAGGGGGTCGTAGAGACGCAGGCGGCATACGGAGGTCATCCATGTGCCGTCAATCAAAACCCTACATACTACATGTTGTGGGCATGTACCCTAATGGAAAAAACCCCATACAAGCCCAGGGAGTGCCAGGACCCGGTGCTAACCACTGAGCCAGCATACTGCCAACTACTCTATTACTATACTACAGAGCCATTGAGAGAATTGCACATACGCTTATGTCACTCCATTCAGAGCACACGAGACCCTGTCATTGTGTTTAGAGGGGGATTCAATCCATTTAGACTTTTGTCCCTTATCCCATTCCTTTATAAAATGAGACATCCCCTTTAACTCTTAAGAAGGGAAATAAGCGGGGACTGCCATGGCATCCCGTGATCTAGCGATGGATTTTTCCTCTTCCATGTAATATTTTCCTTGCAGAGAACACGGCCCTGTCTCTCGGCAGCCTGCTATAGTACATGTTTTCTTACTGTATGGTATTTAGATGCTTGTGACCTTCTTAAATGCGTTCATTTCTGCCTTCCTTACAATGGCCGTATTGTGCTCAGAATAAAGCTTTGTACTAACAGGTTTTAGCAGAACTGGAATTAGAGGAAAACTAATACACTTCATGTGACTTGTCAGCCGGGGCTTTTCACTCCAGCCTTTCACATCTTATCTCTCTTGGATTTTGTGCACTGGAGATGCCAGATAGCAAAGTCTTTTTTTTTTTCGTGTTTCTACCCACTGTTTTCTGCTAAAGACGGATCTTTGTGTGTACTCTAGTATGAAATACCATGAAAAACTTGACCAGATTTAGAAAACTTTGTTTAAAAAAACAATAAAATCACATTTTTTCTCGATCACACGTAGGAATAGCCTTAAGAAAGTATATTTGTCTCCTACCTTTAGATGTCTTCTCCGCACCGCTATTCCGTAGAAATCCCGGTTTTCGTCTGTATGCAAATGAGTTCTCTCACAGCCCTGGGGATGGGCCCCAATGCTGCGAGAGAAATGTCCAGCGCCATCTCCATCTTCTTCAGGAACGGCCTCTCTGCGCTTCTTCTTCCGAAGCTGGGTTCAATCTTCTAGGCCTTGGGCAGAGCCGACTGCGCATGCCTGCGGCCACAAGAAAAATGGCACAGTAAGCTGGTGTAAGCCGCCATTTTCTTGTGGCCACATACACAGTAAGCTGGTGTAAGCAGCCATTTTCTTGTGGCCTGTGGGCATGCACATTTGGCTCTCCCCGAGGCCTAGAAGTTTGAACCCAGCTTCAGAAGAAGACGCAGGGAGAGGCCGATCCTGAAGAAGATGGAAGCGGCACTGGAGAGTTCTCTCGCAGCATTGGGGACGCCCCCAGTGCTGTGAGAGAACTCATTTGCATACAGACGAAAACCGGACGGCGTTCTACCGAACAGCTGCACGGAGAAGACTTCTAAAGGTAAGAGAAGAATAGCCTTTCTTAATGCTATTCCTACGTGTGACTGAGGAAAAAAAAATGTGATTTTAATGATAGAATCCCTTTAAGAACCCCATTAGCAGTACTTGTACAGGCTTAGCTCTCTAATATTTCACTACATTGGGGAAAGTAGGAGCAAATAAAAAACAGCTGATCTGTGCGGGGTGGGGCTCAGCTGCAGTACCAGGCACAACCTGTGGGTAAGAGTGGCACTGCTACTGAAAGAAAGCAGCCATGTTTTTCTAACCCCTTTAAGTCTCTACTGCAGGAGAACATCTGTAGCCTCTAGCGTCTCTCTGTCAGATTTAATGAACTATTAGTTCCCCCCCTTTCCCCCCACTGAAGTCTTTTCCTTTTAATAGACTATATGAAGTGACCCCTATATTACGACACAGTGAATTGCGTGGATTCAGCACTAGTCGGCTGCTTATTTTGCACTTTTCCCCCAGTAATATTATCTTTTTCATTCTCTTTGGTAGATCTGTTATTGCTCGGTACTTAAATTTGGATTTACTGGTTTAGTCGTAAACATTATGGCTTATTGCTCATAAACTTGTGAAATATTCTTTAATTTTTCATGTGTACCGATGCTCATTTCTGTGCTTTGATATCCCATATTTCCGTTTCGATCTGTTCCTTTTCTGTCAGACGATGCAGAACAATATTTGTGTTGAATCGTGCATCTGTCTGCACAATATGGTGGGGTTTAGCAGACACTTTTTGTTGCGACAGATTAATAAAGTTGCGACGACTTGTGAGGTTCACACTCCTCAGAAGGGGTTAAAGAGGGGGGGGGGTTAGAAATGTCTTGAATTTAGAGTTATTAATCTTACTATAATACTGAGTTCCTGTACGTGTTGGCGCTATCCGCCCAATAACTGCCAGGCAGTGCCCCGGGGCTTGACATTACTTGGACGAGAAGCAACACATGACGGGTACAGAGAGGAGTGACTATGGGCAGCACAACGCCGAGAGATACTGTAAAAGAGGCAAAGTTCTAGTTAAAAGACTACTAGAGAATTTAAAGGGGAGGTCCAGGGAGTTTCCTTTATATATATTCATAAAAAAACAACCCCCCCTTTAATAAACAAAACAAAAACAAACCCCTTTGTTTGGAGTCACCCCTAACTTCTAATACTTCCCCTCTCTTGTGTTGCAAAGCAACAATGTAGTGACTCTCATCTCTTTATAGGGGAGGATTTTCACAGCCTAAAAGCCTTACAAGGGTATTCTGTTCCCAAATGGATTTTTCATACTGATCATCTATTCCCAGGAGTGATGTGCCGGAAGCTGCTGCGGTGGCCTGGCGTAATAGGAGGAGCTCGAGCTCCATCCACTGGTTCCAGGGAACTTAGTTGATTAGAAGTGGACTGCACATGTTACCTGTTCACTGCAGCGTCTTACGGAGGCTGCCAGAACAGCTCATCTTTTTCGGTCATTGTTGTTGAACCACTCTCACATACTGATGCCCTGTTTTGTAGATGGGTCATCAGTATGAAATAGAAAAACTTGTAATTCAGCAACCAGAACAATGAAAAATTAATAAAACATAACTTTTAATAGAAAAAAATGCATACAAAAATGTCCATTTGAGTCTAGAAAAGCCCTTTTATAAAAGCAATGTTCTTCTTTACGGACACATATTACTGATATATAGAGAGAGATCGCTCTATGTCAGTACCTTAGGCCTGGTTCACATCTGCGTTTGGTATTCCGCTTGGGGACCCCCGAACAGAATACCAAACACATTGACAAGCGGTGAACAGTGAAAGCACATGGACCCCATAGACTATAATGGGGTCCGTGTGCTTTCCGCGAGGTCTCCACACAAGTCATGCGGACAGGAAAGTAGCTCATGAAGTACTTTTCTCTCTGCATGTTCCGTGTGGACACTGCTCAGAAAGCACACGGACCCTATTATAGTCACCGCTTATCAAAGCGTTCGGTATTCCGTTCGGGACTCCCTGAAAGGAATACCGAACGCAGATGTGAACCAGGCCTTACAAGTGGAAAAATAAAGTAATTTATTCTGTATACAACAATTGGCTTTGAGGTTTTTAAGCTGAGACCATTCTCTCTACTAAAAAGGTGACCTCACTATGCAGTTACCTTACCTACCCGGGGGTTCGAGGCCCAGCAAATGATAAAACATTGCCTCAATTATTTATAGACATCTCAAGCAGTGTGAGAGTCCGGGGTCTCTTGACACAGAAGGGAGGGGGTGATCATTTTGTCCTGGGTCAAGAGAGAAGCTTCCTGTTGAGAAAGAAGGGGCCGGATAGCCCCTTTAATAACTTTTCTAAGATAACCCTTTAGTAGTCCCACCATGGGGAAATTTCAATGTGTTGCAGCAGCATGGATAATACAGTAATACTACAAGAAAAACCGCATACAAGCTCCGAATAGAAGATAAAAAGGATGCTAGGAGTCACAGCAAAGAAAAAGAAAGATGTCAGGATCACTTAGTTCTCTGTGCGGAGTGATCTCCGCTTAGCTTGATGTAGATTATACAGCCTGACCGCGGTTGGGAGGAAAATGTTGTATGTTTTAATAAAACACTTGAGTAACAAAGTGACCAACACCTTTAACACTGGTTAGTGGGCGCGTTTATTGTATAGCATCAAAGAACGATCTGACAAAGTCCTCGGTTTCTGAATTTACGTTACGATTCTTTGCTTGGATTGACATCAATGTTTTTTTGTTTTTTTTTCTTATGCTAGAATTTCCAAAAATATTCCCACAACAAAGGATGTGGAGCCTTTATTGGAAATTGACGGTGACATAAGAAGCTTTGAAGTGTTCCTGTCATCCAGGACGCCGGTTCTCGTGGCACGGGATGTGAAGACCTTCTTACCCTGTACCGTCAACTTGGATCCAAAACTCCGGGAAATAATTGCAGGTAAATTTTAGCTTTTTAGGACCTTCAATAATGAATTGTTTTGCACCAATGGATTCCTGGGGCAACATCTGCCTGGACCTGGAGTGTTTTTGTGACTTCGGATATCTTCCATACTTCAAAAACATATGAATAGAGGGTTTTTTTAAGTTTTCTATAAAATTATACCTAATACGTGTGTGTTTTGCAATTTGTAGAATCTCCCTTTATCACAAGGGGTTATTTAGGATTGTGATATTGACTGCTGTGACCTCTTCACTACTTAGCAAGCACAGCCATTTATAGTGGCCGTGTTTGGCATTGCAGCTCAACCTCATTCATTTGAATGAGACTGAGCTGCAGCATGGCCATGCGACCAATGCATGTCTTTAGTCCGAGAAGAGGACAATATCATAGTCCTGTATAAGCCCTATAACACTGCCATACTCATCATCTTCGAGACTAACACGGTACTTCTTCCTTTCTAATGGTAAAGGAACGGATGGTGTTTATTATTCATGGCCATAGGGGTCTGAAGACGCGCAGATGCCTCGCCAACTGTTACGTAGATATGTGCCTATCAGTCATGTATGTTTATTGACATGCAGGATGGGCTGCGGCACTGTCACACGCTCACTACTTAACATTAGGGCTATTATACTCTTGCTTATATTCAGAAGACATGGGGGGGTTTTTTTTGTTTTTTTTTATAATGAAGTGCTATACAGTTTACACCAGGGTTCTGGTAAGATACATTATTGGTAAGCCGCTGGAATTTCAGGAATCCTAGATTTTATTTTTAATCCATTTTTCTTGTCCTTCACTTTTTCAGATGTAAGAGCGGCCCGAGACCAGATGAACATCGGAGGCTTCCCTTACCCTACGTTACCCCTGCAGGAAGCTCCGCCCAGGGCGGCCTCTGTGTTCAGCCAGCCGTCTTCCGTCTGCTCCTCTTCATCCTTCAATGGTCCGTTCCCCGGTGGTGTTGTGTCTCCTCAACCACCCAGTAGTTACTATAGTGGTTTGACGGGCCCTCAGCACCCATTCTATAACAGGGTAGGTGGGCTCATTCACACAGCTGATGGTATATCAATCTATATATATATGGATTTGTGTGTGATATACTATAGTTACTCAAGTCCTTTGCTGAAAATTTTGCAACTGATATGAGATCTGAGACCCCAGAAATATCTTGAGTGGTGGTCCCTGGTATTTACACCTTTCTAGCTTTCATTCCCCGCCATGTTTCACTTAAACTTAAAGGGGTTTTCTGTCCCCAAATGGATTCTTCATACAGGATAGGTCATCAATATGTGATCTAAAGGGTCCAACAATCACTATTAAAGTGACCTCCAGACACCAGAAGCTGCTGCAGTGGGGAGCACATGCAGGCTGCTCACGTTCTAGTAATAAGAGCAGTGCTGTAATTTCCCGGAATCACCTCTGTGCAGTGGGTGGCACTGTAGTACCACTTGAATAGGAATAGGACCACCCTTCATGTGCTCCCCGTCCACTGCCGCAACCTCTGAAGGGAAAGTAATAGCTGATCTGTGCAGGGTCTGGATGCCAGACCCCCACAAATCACATACGGATGACCTATTTGCAATCTGCCATTGTTCCTCCTAGAAGCAAATGTAAAAACTGACAACTGGGTGTTGCCATTCCCTTTACCAGCAGGGGCATATCAGTGCCAGCAATGATTGCACAATGTCCCCTTGTGTAGAAATACCTTGCTACTGACGAGGAAAACCGTAATACCCAAATGTTGATTTGCATTTAGGCTGGTCCTACACGGCCGTAATGTAAGTCCGCAATTGAGGGTTTTCAATTGTGGACCATTTGCCGACACATTATATTCAATGCGGCCTCTTACACCACCGGATATTTTATCCGTGATGTGGCCAGGCCGCAACCGTGGTCGGCAATTTATAGCACATTTCCGTAATGTTTGTGAATTGCAGCACTGCACAGACTCGCACATAGAACTGTATGGGCGAGTGCGGCAGGACACGGACATCTGCGGAGTCTATGTTGCCGTTCAGCAACTTGCGGACTGTACATTCAATACGGTCGTGTAAGACCAGCCTAAGCGTTCCAGGAGGAATAACAATGTGCAGACTTCTAAGATACTCCTGAATTGTTACTTCCAATAATTTACCAAAACCGTCCTCTTTCAGGGTATTTCTAGCTAATATTCCTAGTGCCAGGCCTGAGGTGCGGCCTAGTCACCCAGCGCTCCCTCGCAGGCCCTGCACTAGGCATAACACAATGCATTTTGCCTGTAGATTTCTTTTTATTCAGATTTTAGCACAAAATTCTAAGAGTCTAAGATAGCTTTCTGGCTATGAATACGTTGTAGGGCTATAGCATACCGTCTATATGACCGTGGACACATCTTATATCAGTTTATTTGCCCTTTGCACATATTTTTGCTTTTTTTTTTTTTTTTTTTTTATTATTGTATTATTTTTTATCCTTTGCTGGTAAGCTTCACTTGTGATCATTATTTGCTTTGTATCATGTTTCCACTTTTTTTTTTTCCTTTTTGTACTTTTTTTTTATTCCCGCATGTTTTCTGTTCTCTTCCATAGCCATTCTTTGCACCTCATGTTTACCTGCCAAAGTATTACTTTGGCAACCCCCAACATCCCACATCACGTCCATCTGTAAAACACAGTATATCCAGAGATCAGTCCACGAGCCTTGTAAGTATTCAGTAGGGGGTTCGTGTCACTAACTGGGGATTAAGATGTTAATGTTTGCTCCTGCCTTAACACTTTCCTATTCCTATCTGGGTCAGAGAAGTAGAGCTTATGTCACCGTGACTTGTTTTTGTCTCTGTTCATATATAAAGAGATCTGATTCTTCATGGTTACAACTGTTGGAACATGTCCCCATCAATTCAGTAATGGGTTATGATGCTTTATTTTAGATCTAATGATCCTTAAAGGGGGTGTCTGGTTTAGATGTCCTCAGTTTAGGACCCCTAACTAATACCTACAGCAAAGAGGAGTAAATATGTATTCTCTCAACCTGGAGGACCCAGCACATGCAATACTTGGTTTCCTCAGTGGAGGTGCTGCAGGGGAATCGTACACTTACTTCCAGGTCCCTCCACATTGGCACAGACTTTTTGACTTTTAGTTTCTCTGCAACTGTCCTTGTAAGAGGATAGAAGTAACAGATCCATGTATTGGGTCACACCGAATACATTATTGGCCATATTACTTTCCTGTCCTATGTAAGATATATGGAGCCACAAAAGGCCCTTTTTCAATTAAAGGGGTTTTCTGAGCTGATCTAAATCTATCAGATGACGTAGGTATACTTTTTGTATTTTCAATATTTTTTGCTGCTACCAGAGCTTTCTGTGTGTGATATTTCCTATGTGAACAACTAGAGTTCCCATGACTCCTCTCCCTTATCCCAGACATTGTATCATTCTACAAGGTTCAAGGTAGCACGATGTTCTCCATATTTACTTTGCTATTCTTTTGTTATCTGACTGCCCAGCATGTGAAACATGATCCTACTATTAACAGCAAGAGGGGAGAGCCAGGGACTAATGGAAATAAAAGGACTGTGATTTATGATATCCCATAGGTGAAAAGAGACCTTGTGTATAGTGTACGGCATATCACAAAGGCTGAAGATTAATACCAGGAGCATGGTCATGCTTGTGAGATGACTGACTTACAGAGGCGTCTCGGCTACAGACAATACAAGCTCAGAACACCCCTTTAATATCCACAGAGACATATTTATTCAAGGGCAAAGCAGATTTATGTCTGGCAGCTTCAAGTTACCCATAGAAATTAAAGGCATCATTTCTATTTGCTAGACTCTACTGATATACCAAATTGTATAGTGATAACTATGGTATTACTAGGCCAGATTTTCACATAGGTGACAACGCTGGTCACAAAAGCCTAACGCAACCCTGACGGTTTCAGCCGTACGTTGTAATTCTTGTTGCTAGTCAACAGTGAGAAGATATTCGGATACCTTTTCTAGTTTACCTCTGCTACATAATGTAATTGACACTTCGTTGACAGTGTTGTTTCCCCCAACTTCCATTTCCCATTTCTCGGTATGATGTGTATGGTTGCGGGGGGTCTTTTTTTCAGTCTGTGCACGTTGTTGTGTTACTTAGGACATTATTGAAGAAGATTCCGCTGAGACGCCGACTACTCCCACCCACTCGCCTCTGGTAAAGCCTGCAGTAGTGTGGTGGTGTGCTGTGGCATCCCATTGCTTTAGGACCCGTCCCATTAACGCTTTCATTACTAACTGCGCATCATGGTTGGTCTGTTTGTATCTACAGTAGATTAGCATAGAAACTAATGGTGTGACTCACTAGTGTTACGTGACTTATCAGGTCATATATGGGTTAATACAGTATGCATTTAATGTAACAATGCACACGTACATAATACTAGTTCTAAATGCGAACAGTGGCTTGAATAAAGTTGATTTATTCTGTGTCCTATTCTAAGGACCCATTTAATTCTCATGCACATGGAAAATCAGGTTTGTATATCAGAAAATGTCCCTGTCTGGACCCAGTAAAGAGGCGGGACTCTGCATTATAGGGATCTGCACTGCATATAGTGCTGGGAGGAGGCAGGGACTCGCAGCGTCATAGATCATTATGATCCAAGGAGTCCTATCTCCTGATTTTTTTCGGACTAGGAAAACATTGCAACTATCCAAATCTATTCAGCCATTCCAAAGATATAAGCCCTTTTAGTGTTGGTATATATTAGGGTATATTAGCCAAGCGGGGGTAACCCTGCATGACATCAGGCACCCAGAGAAACCGTAGTGTTACTGCCCACTTTGCTTATGTACCCTAATATGTATTAACACTAAAAGGGTTTATATCTTTGGAATGGCTGAACAGATTTGGATAGACAAAATGTTCAGGGTGACAGCACCTATTAGATGATGTATGACATTGGGCTTTTTTTGGTGATATGTCCTGTTTTAAGTGTTTGGCAAGTTAATTTGGATGTAGAAAAAGGGCTTGTTCACACGGGGCAAGAGAGGGTGGATTTTGACACTGAATCCACTTCAGAATCCACCCCCTCACAATAGAGGTCTATGTAGACCACTAGTGTTATGTTCCCGCTCACAGAAAAAAGAAGCGAGCTGTCCTTTCTTCGGGCGGACTCCACGGCTGATTCAGCCCCCGGCGTCCGCCTCGCGCAGCACCCTCCGGACTCTGCCCATTCATTTGGGCCTACTCCGGAGCGGGAAGCCGTGACATTCGCGGCAGGCTCATTTTGGCCCTATTCTGTCGCGTCTTCCCGCGTCAAAATCAGGACCAAAATGCGTGGCGCCTATCCCTGTGTGAACTAGCACTTAGGGTAGTGGAAGACGCTTTCTTCTACTCTGCCATGTCTTACGTCAGTTGTCTCGATATTGTAATAAACCTCTTCCACGGTACACTGCTTCTTTTAATAGTCTCCCTTCCTTCTGTACGATTTGCAAGGCTGTGGTTTCTGATGGAGATAACATGAGAGCTGGCTGTTTGCAGTCCTAATTTTTAGGCAAGATGTTCGGGCCTAGAGAAACTTCATTGCTTTGGGAAGAACCTGTTAGCGTTTCCATACAAGCCGATTGAGTCGTTTTCTTGGGAGCAAATAATCCTGTGTCAGCCAATATATTATGATCATGAAATCTGCTCAGTCTTACATTCCTGGTCGCCTAGAGCCTGTTTTCCACATTGAAACAAGAACATAACAGCCTGTGCCTGATGCCAGGATAACCCTCTTACTGCAGTCATTTCGAGCGATACTGCTGCTGACTCTGTGCCCGCGCGGCTTACAGCCCTCACCGGGCCCTTTCTAGGGTTGGGATTAGACTCGCAGTCATCAAACGACAGGAATTGTGTGCAACGCCTTTGTAATGAAACGTGTGTTCACCCTGGATGGTATCATTCGGAAATAGATGAAGACAGATATTATACTAAATCGCCAACAAAGCTGGCGTTGGGTTACTGGTATTGACTTGGTACCAACCCTTACAAGAGCTTCATCGAGTGACTTAATGTTGATTTACTCCTGAGATTAGTTTCTAGTTTGCTAAATACTTCATGTGCTGTATCTACAATGAATAGGAGATACTGAAGAGCGATGTTGGTACTGAAAGTTTACGTTTACATTGGCAGCAACTTCCTAAAGCGGGGAAGTATTTATATGTGGTCGGCTTTATTGCCCCCCCCCAAAAAAAAAAAAAAAAAAACAACAAACAAACAAGGGATTTATTTAATATGACATATAGAGAAGCATAGTGAGAGAAGCTGAGCTCTGTGATATATAGGGTTATAGGATAGAGGAGAGAAGCTGAGCTCTGTGATATATAGGGTTATAGGATAGAGAAGAGAAGCTGAGCTCTGTGATATATAGGGTTATAGGATAGAGGAGAGAAGCTGAGCTCTGTGATATATAGGGTTATAGGATAGAGAAGAGAAGCTGAGCTCTGTGATATATAGGGTTATAGGATAGAGGAGAGAAGCTGAGCTCTGTGATATATAGGGTTATAGGATAGAGAAGAGAAGCTGAGCTCTGTGATATATAGGGTTATAGGATAGAGGAGAGAAGCTGAGCTCTGTGATATATAAGGTTATAGGATAGAGAAGAGAAGCTGAGCTCTGTGATATATAGGGTTATAGGATAGAGGAGAGAAGCTGAGCTCTGTGATATATAGGGTTATAGGATAGAGAAGAGAAGCTGAGCTCTGTGATATATAGGGTTATAGGATAGAGAAGAGAAGCTGAGCTCTGTGATATATAGGGTTATAGGATAGAGGAGAGAAGCTGAGCTCTGTGATATATAGGGTTATAGGATAGAGAAGAGAAGCTGAGCTCTGTGATATATAGGGTTATAGGATAGAGGAGAGAAGCTGAGTTCTGTGATATATAGGGTTATAGGATAGAGGAGAGAAGCTGAGTTCTGTGATATATAGGGTTATAGGATAGAGGAGAGAAGCTGAGTTCTGTGATATATAGGATTATATTATATAAGTATAAAGCAGTGTAAATCCTGCCAGGACTCCTAGCAGAGACAGAGAGAGTCCTGATAGCTCCGCCCACACACAGTGAGTGACCGCCTTCTGTCTACACTCTGATACAGGTAGAGCTGTCAGCCTGTGCTGGACTAGTGATATTACGGCACTGACTTCCCCTACCGTTCCGATCTTCTCAGGATTTTATAAGATGTTTAATGGTGAACCTTCCCTTTTCTCTGGTGGAAAAATAAGACTTACTTAAAGGGGTTATTCGGCTTTTCTTTTTTTTTAAAGCGATGGCCCGTTAAGATAGTCCATCGCTGTTGTGGTGCTGCTTCCCCTGCACCCCGCTGATCAGCTGTTGGAAGGATTTTGCTGCTGGTACAATGTGAACCTCCCAATGTCTTCTCATCTTGCCTGTTCAGTTCAGCCTATAATATCCCCATTTATTTCTATACAATCCTCTCCTGTGTTCTTTATGTCGGTCTGTCCAGCATTATTACAGAGATGATGAACGAGACTGATGAAGAAGAGAGGACGGTGCTGGGTTTTCTTAAGACCTTCTCTTGAATCTTTTATCTTCCCATCCGGCTGTAGTAAATCGGTGTTAAGTAAATGAAAACAGGCAGAGCGGATTCCTTCCATCTGGCAGGGCTGGGCGTGCATGGGCCGCATCACTCTGACGAATGTTCTTTTCACGGCCACAGTTTTCAGAAATTGCTTTTCAGATTTGTATAGAATTTCTTCTTTCTTTTCTCACCTTCTCCTTCTGAGCTTGTTAAAAAAAATCTAAAAAAAAAAATGTAATAAATAAATAAGTGGTAGAACGGCGCAGGCGAGATGTCGGCTTCAGCGCCTTCTCTTTTATACTTCACAAAGTGGAGAGGGGCCTGTTAAATAAAACATAGCTCATGGGGGGAGATATCCATCTGCATATTCAAAACGGATGGCACTCGACATAAAATAGTTATACAGCAAATCGTTCAGCCCAGGCTAATTTGCAATGGACAAATCTCTGCTTGCATACTAATATATGGCGGCTGCTGAGTCAGCAGCTTAACCCTGTACGTTGGCTTATTTATTACTGAGTGAATGATGGCGGCCCGCTCCCTTGTCTAGCTGCCATCTCGTGCGCTCCTCTAGCTTCTCCTTTATTCTGTCTCCTGTGGGGGTGCATAGGGATACGGGGGTAGATATATATTTTTTTAAAGCCCGAGTTCATGCCTTCTATCACCTATGTACCAAAAAAGTGGGGACGTGCCACACTAAAAAAAAAAAAAAAAAAAAAAAAAAAAGGATGCATTCTATTGCAAGCACTCTCTTAAGATAAACCCCTAAGGTCCCGAACCGTCCAAGCCAGAAGGCCCTAAAAGGATTGGGGACTATAATTTCCCCAAGTCAAAGAAAGGGAGACCCATCTTGATCCTGATCTCCACATGGACTTTCACCCCAGGAGCCTACAACTAGGTGCTCCCGAATCTGCATATCCCCTACAATGGAAGAGGGTGTGCCCCATTTACGAGAAGAAGCGCCCCACCTCTTAAATCATGCATACCCTCTGCCGAACAGTATGCCTGCACTGAAATCTAGAGTTAAGGGATCATTTTATACCACTAAACTGGCCTAAATGATCCCAGTAACACTGTACTCTATGCTTCGTTTTAGGAAAATGGATAAGCAAAGAAAGAAAAACAAAGTTTTTTTCCCCAGCTCAGATGTTATTCCCGCTCAAGGAAAGTCTACTCAGATACAGGCTCCATAATCCTCCCCTAAACTTATATGATTGGGTAGAGCGTTTATAAATTGCCTGATCATAGAGAGAACTGTGCAGCCATACAGTTATTGCTGTTGTTCTCTTTATCCATTACCTGCATTTATCTGCATGATCAGTGCAGGAAGGAAACTGGAAGCTGAATGAGCAGTGTATAGCCTCTGTTTACAACCAGGACAGTAATGGGGGAGCGAGTAAGCGTCGGAACCCTAAGTATACGAGATCAGCACCTTCCTTGTCCTCCACCTGGAAGCTACACATTAAAGGGGTTTTGTGATTACAAACACGTATCTTGCTGATATGAGATATGTGTCAGATCACTGGGGCTCTAACAGCTGAGACCACCGATGATCAATAGAGTGGGCTCCGGGAAATGCCCCTGTTGCCGATCGGCACTCCTTTCGCTTCTATGGGGCTACTGGAGACTGAAGTCCTAGAAGCCTCATAGAAGTGAATGAAGAGCTGGTCACCCTGGTGCTTCATCTACAAGAAGGTATCAGGGGGGGACTTTTGGGCCCCCATTGATTTTGGAATTAACTCCTTCACCGCCCTAGACTACCAGGTATAGTGACGTTTACCATCTTACTGTCCTAAGCCACCATGTATAGAATCATATGGGATTCTCTAGATCTTGCTCCTCTAAGCCAATTATAAGGGCACGGTACGTTAAAGGAGTTGTCAAACTTATGTTTAAAGGGATTCTACCATTAAACTACCTTTTTTTTTTTCTAATGAACACGTCGGAATAGCCTTAAGAAAGGCTATTCGTCTCCTACCTTTAGACGTGGTCTCCGCCGCGCTGTTCCGTAGAAATACCGGTTTTAACCGGTATGCAAATGAGCTCTCCGCAGCAATGAGGGCGGGCCCCAGCGCTGAAAGGCCGATGAGCGCGTCCCCATTGCTGCCCGAGAGCTCTTTCCTGCACCGCCTCCTTGTTCTGCAGCAACTCCGCCTGTTCTGGCTTCTCTTGCTCTTGTAGTTCTATACAGGAGCATAGAGAGGCCACCCCAAAATGGCCGCCAGCTGGCTCCTGTATTGAACTGCAAGAGCGGCTACCCAAAAATGGCCACCGGCCGACTCCTGTATTGAACTGCAAGAGCGGCTACCCAAAAATGGCCGCCAGCTGGCTCCTGTATTGAACTGCAAGAGCGGCTACCCAAAAATGGCCGCCGCCGGCCATTTTTGGGTAGCCGCTCTTGCAGTTCAATACAGGAGCCGGCCGGCGGCCATTTTGGGGTGGCCTCTCTATGCTCTTATATAGAACTACAAGAGCAAGAGAAGCCAGAAGAGGCGGAGTTGCTGCAGAAGAAGGAGGCGGTGCAGGATAGAGCTCTCGGGCAGCAATGGGGATGCGCTCATCGATGTTTCAGCGCTGGGGCCCGCCCTCATTGCTGCGGAGAACTCATTTGCATACCGGTTAAAACCGGTATTTCTACGGAACGGCGCGGCGGAGACCACGTCTAAAGGTAGGAGACGAATAGCCTTTCTTAAGGCTATTTCGACGTATTCATTAGAAAAAAAAGGTAGTTTAATGGTAGAATCCCTTTAAGGTTTAAAGTGAGTCACAAGAGCCCAGCATATTAACCCAGCCTGCAGATAGGTTAGGACCACCCCTGTTTTGGTATTGATGCATCCTAGTTCATGGACCCCACTCCTATTAGACATTTGGGAGGGTTCATTTGGTTCCCCCTTTTGCTGAATTAGGTTTTTATGTTTGGCCGCAGTATATCTTGAAGCTTCTGCTCAGGATCTTGCTTAAATGGCCCCCATTATGTAAGGTAGTGACACTACTGCTTTTCTCAGAATTTGTCTTCATAGCTCGGCCGGTTTCCACATAATGGTATTGTCCAACTCTAAAGAGGAAATTGTAACACACAAATTGTTTCACTGTGAATAGTCTCATTTTCTCCCCCGTTGTCCTTCCTAAAAATGCTCCATCCATCATTCTATAGAGTATGATGGCGAGGTCACATGTGCAGCTTCATACTCGGATGTGTCATGTGCACAACAGAAGTGGTTCTTTCATCTACGTGACTTGGTCATCGGACTTGCTTGGTGACCTTTCGGTTTTGGAATACAGCGGTTAGTTTTACAACTCTGTGACTATTCTCATCTGTTTTTGTCCAATTGAGGTGACCACGAAGAATGAGCTTGTTATTTTCCTAGTAAATAAAGTTTTTGGCTTTCTAATATCTGAGACCTTTACAACGCCCTTGTTCGTGCCGTAAAAGTGACAACTGTTGGCGTCTTCCGAGAGGTCTTAAAGAGAATGTGTTGCAGGGAATTACCTATTGTCTAAATCACGTTCTTGTGTTAAACAGATTTTTCAAAATGAATATCTATATTTAAAAAAAAAACCCTAAAATTCTTGCAATTCCAACTTTTGCCACTAAGCCTAAAACATTCTGTGACTTTCTTATTCCTATAGAAGGGCCACGGGCCATGGATACAATGGTTTGGAGCAGGCCCTGTTGTCTGAGAGGGGAGTAGATAAGCAGTGAAATCCTCTATTGTGAATGGTGGACTACATATACTGTACATGATCGCTGTGATCGTCAGTGTGCAGTAAATGAGGTTGCTGCTGCAAAGAAATCTACAAAAAGCTGAAAGTCTCAGCATATTATATAACCTAGTGGTCAGAACTACAGGATTTTTTTAGAACTATTTTTTAAAATACAGATAATAACATGGAAAACATTTTAGAAATCTTGCCAAAAATTATTTAAAAATATGTTTGGCCTAAAAATTCATTAAAAAATGTAATTTTCTGGGGACACATTTCCTTTAGAGGGGTTATTCAGGAATAGACAGCACTTCTTCAAGCCTCTTCACAGGAAGTGACATCACACCCATTAGTCACATGGTCAGGTCACAGCTCAGGTCCATTCATAGCTGGGATCACTCCAGTTCTTCTGACCATGTATGACCACCAGCACTAAACACACAAGGTGGACATTGCGAGGGAAAATCAAAAGAGCCCCAGGGGGCGCCATAACAAGTAGTAACAGTAATAATCTAGACATGGGAACTTTATTCAAAATGATTCTAGTAAAACAATAGTTATGTGTAAACTTGTATAACTGTTCATGGGACAACCCCTTTAATATTCCTTTAAGGAAAACAGGTCAGGAGGAAATCTTAGGTTAGCACCAACACATAAACCTGTTCTTCCCGGCTGGAGTGTTTTCCAATATACAGAACAATCTGGAAGGAAGACATCTGAGCAATAAACATAAAACAGACGTGATCCTGGGTAATTGGCTACGCGTCGCCTTAGAGGAGTTGTCCATTAATCGCCCTGCACATAGTTTTGCGCAGCCTTCCTGGCACCAAGCTAAAACAAGTCAAGGACATGTGTGTAGGGCTATCGGAGTTTTGTCCCATGTTTGGCGGTCGGTGGCTGGTTGATATTTTCTCATTACGTGTCTTTTGCATTTTCCTGTCGCTCCTCCAATATAAACTAATCTGGGTGAAGTATCACCAGTTATGTAAAGCAAACATTTTGTTAGTAATTTCCTGTTTTACAGAAAGTTTACTCTCCTGGCGAGAGAATGACTCACGACTATGGGCAACGTAGAAACTGTGCCGAGCGCTCTGGTTGTGTTGGATTCTGTAGTGATACTTTACGGTAGACTACAGTAAAATTGCTTTCATCTGAAATCGGTGGGTAAAGTGCTGGGTTATCAAATAATCTGGATTATCAGATGGGCAGAGAAACTCAATTCCAAGAATGCCTGCAAAGAAGACAACCCAAAATCAATTGCTAACTCAGGAGAGGTTACCGATTCCTTTTTTTGTATCAGATTATGTGATAGTCTATTAAAGAGAGCCTTTCACCATATCCGCCAATTTGAACTCTTTTGATGCCTTAATAGGCAAGACTGCTGATTCTGACCCAGTTGGAATTTTTTCTTTAGTCTGCACCGTTCCCAAATAATCAGTGCAGTTAGTTTTGGAGCCTGATATGCAGAATAGACTCTCTAATATCAAGTGGGTGGTGTCAGGCAGGAGCAAGCAAGGGGGTGTGACACTGTCCGCCTCTGATTGGAGCTCTGAGTCACACCCCCTGCCTATTCCTACCTGACTACACCCACTAGACATTAGAGAGTCTAGGCTGCATATCGAGCATCAAAACTAAGTGCATTGATAATTCAGGAAGGGTGCTGACTAGAAAAACAATTCCAAATATGCCAGAATTAGTGGAACCCAGGCTATTAAAGGATGAAAAGAGCTCCAGTTCATGAACGTGGTGAAGGGTCCTCAGAGTCTACTGTAATAGCAGAATGAATTTCTTCTGCCTAGAAATATATCACTACTACTTCCAACCAGTTTCTAGCCAGGCAGGAAACACAGCCTGCTCCTCAGGGGCGGGACTAGATTACAGTGTATGTAGTAGTTGTTGGGCGGTAGTCTTGATATTTTTAATACATGGCATGATGTACCACGAAAGTGCTGCTGGAAGAACGACATCAGGCGATGGTTATGGTGCCCTAGGAATGCCAAGCCTGTCTCCATTCATCTTATTGCTGGTCAGTTTGTGCGTATTGACTTTTTGGATGCAGATCTTGTATAGGACATAGGTCAAGTATAGGGAAGATTTCTGACGAAATTAGTATATTAGTTGTATACAAAATGTCTAGAGTACATCTACTGGCCGCTGGCTCGCCTGGTGCAATTTATTTATGTTTCTTCAATAAATCTAGGTTTACATTCATATTGAACATGTAACTGTATTATATAGTATATGTTGTAATATATTATTATACACAGAATAATATTGCAAAAGGCAACATATCCAGTGTTTTGCAAAGGTGGGGGTGAGGGATTACAAAACTGTGCTCAGGGTTCACAAAGTTTATAGTTGATGCATCTGTTTATATACTGCACATTACATGTGACCCCTCTCCTTCCCCTAATCTGGTTTACCATATAAGACTATGTCCTATTCATAACTATGGGGAAGCGTCTGTAGGGATCAGTGTAGGGATCTGTATATTTTATAGCAGGAGTGACTGATTGTAGAAGGCAGGTCCGAGCGCTGATACAGGACTATACATTGGTAGTTATAGGGAAGCCCTGTAGACAAACGTATTCCTGTGCTCCAGGCTGCCATCTATGGACAACACCCTGTACTGGTGAGGCTCCCTTGTTATGGATGGTTAAAGGGGTTGTATAGGATTAGGAAACAACATGGCTGCCATCTTCGAGAGGTTGCGCGTGGTATTCAGGTCCAAAATTCCTCACAACCTAATACAAGTGGGGGGGACATTATTAGGAGTAGAAACATACCTTAGTGACCACAAAACAAATGAAGTGATGCGGAGATAAACCATCTCTGTATGGTATAAAAATTAGCCTGCAAGTGCACCAGGGGCGGAGCTTGATTTGTCTATAGACAGCCCTGATGCAGAGACAGAAAATGTTAATTCTGTCTATAGGGCTGAAGCCATTTCGGAGGGTGAGCTGGAGCACTTGCAGTCTGTAAAAATAGGCCCCGCCCCTGGTGCACTTGCAGGTTCATCACATATCTATAAAAAGATCAGTTTACTTGACTCTGCTGGGTTGTGGGATGTTTCATTTCCTGTTAATAACCATAATAATATAATTAAAATGATATTTTTTTTCTATTATTATTATTATTATTATTCTGAATAGTAATAATAAAAAATAAGTTGCAATATTATTTTGCTATTATTATTATTATTATTATTATTATTATTATTGCTACTACTTTTTTTTTTACCTGCTATTCTCACTACTACCGGCCAAGCAAGAAGCAGGGATTGCTATTAGTCTAGCACAGGGGTAGGGAACGTACGGCTCTCCAGCTGTTGCAAAACTACAACTCCCAGCATGCATACTGGCTCTGCTGTTCTGGGAACTCCCATGGAAGTGAGTGGAGCATGCTGGGAGTTGTAGTTTCACAGCAGCTGGAGAGCCAAAGGTTCCCTACCCCTGGTCTAGCACATTATATGTCCTGGATTTGGTACCACTGAAGGAGCCCTAAATATAGTTTTGTTCCAGATTCTGGTGTCCCGTACACGAGGCAGAGCTTCAGTAGATACCTGGTCCAGCCTGGACCCCTACCTATAACTCTTCTATCATTGCGGCTATCGTTACATTTGGTGTGGTGTTTCTGTAGCAGGATAGTAATACTACTACTTATAGGTGTTGTCATGTAGTGATGCTTAACTAATGTCTGACCACATCCATATATTGGAAAGTTCTCCTTTGTATTTTCTGTGTTCTATCTCTATACAGTGCAGTTGGCCCAGGGTCTACAAACGTAGAATACGGTGGGTGGCTTAACCCAGATCCACCTCGGTTCTGTGGAACCCAACATAGTTATGATTATCTAAGTTCGGTTCCTAGGTTCGTGTTGATTCAGGAATACAGACATGAAAATGGGGCTGCGTACTTGGGCTGAGCTTTCGAGAATACCGGTAGAGCCCATAACATGTGGTATTGTGTGTATGCAGAGCAGGCAGGTGCACAGAGACGTTACCAGGGATCCTTACATTGTGTCAGCAACTTAAACTATCTTGTCCTCGTGCAGGTTGCAGGCAGCAATGTTGTCGGAGCGCACACTTCCGCTCTGGGAGCCATGAACGTAGACGCCGTATGTGAAAAACTCAAGCAGATTGACGGCATTGACCAGAGCATGTTGGCTCAGTACACCGCAACCATCCGAAAGGTAGGCAGTGTCTATAGACTGTTGGTTTTCTTGGATGGGCCAGCGGTGAACTTGGGGTATCCTAAACATCCTGTCTACACATTCGCTGTGATATGTACACTAGGCTTATGTCTCGATTGCTTGCTTACTCACCCAGGCGAACATCAATGGACGTGTCCTGGCCCAGTGCAGCATGGAGGAGCTGAAGAAAGAGATGAGCATGAACTTCGGTGACTGGCATCTATTCAAGAGCGCGGTAAGGATGGAAATTACGATGATACCATCACCAGAGTGTAGCCAGCTTTAATGTCTGTGTCTGGCGCAATGCATCATTGGTGACGTATCCTGGTACTCTTATAGAGCGGGGCATGTGGTATTGTATATGGAGTTTGGCTGCACTTGGCATTACAGTGGGTGGCCTTAGCAGAATGGAGCTGGGCGGTCGCTTACTGACAGATTTATCCCAGTTTACTCCAGAAAACTTAATAGAAGCTGAATAATAAATTGTTACTATAATAAGAGGTCTCGGACATGGACTGCCAGGGGTTGTACGAAATAGTCTTGTTCTTTTTAATAAATTTGGCGCAAATTACTTCAGCACATTTCTTAAGACTGACTTGCGTAACACCCGCCTTGATAAATTCTCTCCACTGCCTCTTGTATATCTGTGGGTTGTATCTGGTATTGTAATGTAGCTCTATTTATTTAACGGAAGCAAAGTTGCAAAACCAGTCACAGCCTGTGGTTAACAGTGGTGCTGTCGTGTGCAAAATTGTTTAAAGGGAGCCTGTCACGGAGAATGAGGCTAAGTACACATCTGCATCGGAGTCCTGCACATTGTTCTGGTTCTCTGATGGACCAAAGCATCAGGGAGGTGACACTAGTGCGAACCAAGTATTTGCCTCTCAAACTCCCACCATCCTGTTATCTTGGAAGGTAACTGGCTCCTTATGATGTCGGCATCATGCAGAAATATACCTTTATACAAGCACAGGGATACAGAGTTCAGAGTCACAGGGACAGAGGAGTTCTCCAAAGAGGCCATGCTGGTCCATCCCCACATTGATGTCCTACAGCAGTGATGTCGAACATTTTAGAGACCGAGTGCCCAAACTGCAACCCAAAACCCACTAATTAACCCCGTCCCGCCGATGGCATTTTTTGATTTTCGTTTTTCGTTTTTGACTCCCCTCCTTCTAAACCCCATAACTTTTTTATTTCTCCGCTCCCAGAGTCATATGAGGTCTTAATTTTTGCGGGACAATTTTTTCTTCATGATGCCACCATTATTTGTTCTATATAATGTACTGGGAAGCAGGAAAAAAATTCAGAATGGGGTGGATTTGAAGAAAAAATGCATTTCTGCGACTTTCTTACGGGCTTTGGTTTTACGGCGTTCACTGTGCAGCCAAAATGACATGTCCCCTGTATTCTGTGTTTCGGTACGGTTCCAGGGATACCAAATTTATATGGTTTTATTTACATTTTGACCCCTAAAAAAAATTCCAAAACGGTGTTAAAAAATTTTTTTTCTAAAAGTCGCCATATTCCGACGGCCGTAACTTTTTTATACATAGGTGTACGGGGATGCATAGGGCGTCTTTTTTTGCGGGGCCGGGTGTACTTTTTAGTTCTACCATTTTCGGAAAATGTTATTGCTTTGATCACTTTTTATTCAAATTTTTAGCAGAATTAAAACAGTGAAAAAACGGCGGTTTGGCACTTTTGACTATTTTTCCTGCTACGGCGTTTACCGAACAGGAAAAATATTTTTATAGATTTGTAGAGCGGGCGATTTCGGACGCGGGGATACCTAACATGTATATGTTTCACAGTTTTTAACTACTTTTATATCTGTTCTAGGGAAAGGGGGGTGATTTGAACTTTTAATACTTTTTATATTTTTTTTTACTTTTTTTTTTATTTTTTTTTGCATTTATTAGACCCCCTAAGGGTGTTGAACCCCAGGGGGTCTGATCACTAATGCAATGCATTACAATGCTAATGCATTGCAAAAAAGCATCATCTCTTTTGCGGGCTGTATACACCAGCCTGCAAAAGAGAGAATTTGCAGACTGGCTGGGAGCCCTTAACAAGGCTCCCGGCTGTCATGGCAACGGGGGGTCGGCCCTGGAGCATGCTCCAGGAGCCGGCGATCCCTGCCAAAATGGCGGCGCCCATGCGCCGCCGGGAAGATGGCGCCTCCGGCGCCTTTGACAGCAGCGCCGGAGGGGTTAATGCCTCCGATCGGTCCGGGGACCGATCGGAGGCATTAGAGCCGGTTGTCTACTGCTTGAAGCAGTAGACACCCGGCGGCTATGACGGCCGCCCGGCTCCGGGGCGGTCGCCATAGTTACAGACCCGACACGCGCCGTACTATTACACAAAGTGCCAACACAGCAATTTAACCTTAATAATGTGCAGAGTCACCATTGCACAGAATTACAGACCTGCAAAATATGGTCATACGAATGGGGCTTTATAGAGCTTTCTGCTCCACTGTGACCACCACACAGTCCAGTCTGTTTCACAGTGACCCCCACACCGTACAATCTGCTGCACAGTGGTCCCCACACAGTCCAATCTGCTCCACAGTGGCCCCCACACAGTATAATCTGCTCCACAGTGACCCCCACACCGTACAATCTGCTGCACAGTGGTCCCCACACAGTCCAATCTGCTCCACAGTGACCCCCACACAGTACAATCTGCTGCACAGTGGCCCCCACATAATATAATCTGCTCCACAGTGGCCCCCACACAGTACAATCTGCTCCACAGTGGCCCCCACACAGTACAATCTGCTCCACAGTGGCCCCCACACAGTATAATCTGCTGCACAGTGGCCCCCACACGGTCCAATCTGCTGCACAGTGGCCCCCACACAGTGCAATCTGCTCCACAGTGGCCCCCACACAGTATAATCTGCTGCACAGTGGCCCCCACACGGTCCAATCTGCTGCACAGTGGCCCCCACACAGTACAATCTGCTCCACAGTGACCCACACGCTACAATCAGCTCCACAGTGGCCCCCACACAGTATAATCTGATAGATGAGTGCCCAAAGAGAGGGCTCTGAGTGCCACCTCTGGCACCATCGGTTCACCATCACGGTTCTACAGGTCAGGTACATAGTTGCAAGCCACATTTGTCGCATGTACATTGGAGCCTACCTGCATCCTACGCATGCGCAGACAAACCAAAGGTGGCTTGTTGTGTTTGCAAACCTAGAACATCGCCACTGGGAACCTGTCATCATCCTGGGTAACAGGTTGTAGTGGTGTTTTGGGGGCTGCCCCATATTTATTAAGTTGCAGATAATATAGATAACTTGTATTTCGATGTAGGAAGGCCCGAGGCAGAGGTCTCTGAACATTCAGGGCAGATATTGATATGATCTTGAATGCAGTCATGATGATGTGACTTAAGTATTTACAGCGTTGCATGCGATGGTAAGAAAATGATTCAGACTTAATTGTTCTCTTGGAAATGTCTTCCTGGAGCCTTTTGTCGGGATCTCTCCATAACCAGATGGAGTCATAAGGCGCAGATTACACTTGGAGACAAGTCTCTCTCTGTTTCGCTTTGCTCTCTTTTGTCAAGGTTTTGTTTTTGGAGCAAGGGGGAGGAGCGCAATCCACATAATTGTAGAGATTTGGGTTGGAAGTGGGTTTGCTGGGTGTAAAATAATGATCTCACTGCTGTCCTCCTCCTGTAAAAGGTTCAAGAAATGAGAAGCTCTGAAGCACCGCAGATTCACCCTGACGAAGCCCGAATGGCGGAGCCGGTCAGAGCTGTAGTGGGCCACGGGGACGTTGCCCGGAGATCAGTGCCAAACCCAGACATCCCTCACACCGACCTTGCTAGCCAGAGTTATGATTTTGGCTTCAGTTTTGAAGACTTGAACACACTTGGTTTTGAGGAAGCGCCACGAATCAACGCCATGAACTGGCAGGTAAATGAAGATACCGTGCAGGGAAAGGAATGGCGGCATTGAGCGGGAACAGTGAAAGGATTGCACTGTCTAGTTGTCATCTGAAAAATTGTAGATTCGCTAGATATTCACTATATTGATTTCTTCCTTGAGGACCTTTTTTGTCATGTTCTATACCATTTGCATCCTAACACCTGTTGCAAAGCTGATGTTGCACTGAATTCACTCAGTTTTGCAGATATATTCCCCAGTTCCAGAGATATTGGTGCCATTAGTTTTGGCTACCAATATTTCTGCCTTATCAGAGAGGCCGTCCTCATAGATCAACGTTATTGCTGAGTATTGAGTATAGACTTGTACTGCATAGAGTATGCTGGGCTAGGAGGCCAGCCCTCTGATATCTTCAGAACCAGGGCATATATGTGGAAAACTGAGAGCACACCATCAGTTTTGCTGACGGTATATAACATGCCCTATCTTGGAAGACTTCAAAGGTCCTCTTTAAAGGGGACCAGTTACAGAAAGGTTAGGTAGGGGTCCGATTGGTGGGATCCTCACTGATACTGAATCTGAAGGGCTTAAGAAGGATGGGACAGTTGGATTTAAACTACCCAGTCGCTCACAGGTGAGGTAAGGTGCTGGAGATATCTGGCAGGGGCTTACTCACCATTGAGAACACATGTGGGCCCAGTCGAGCCAAGTGTGCACATATATGGCAGTCTCTGGATGAATTGCTCTTGGTCGAATGAGCACTTGGCCAACAGTTATCTGATGTTTATGGCCAACTTTAGTCTTTCCAGTCAATGGGGCCATGTTTTGGTGACAGTGTATGCCACTGTGTAGGAGAAAATTTTGCATATGGATGACAACATCGGCACCATCAACACTGGTGTTGGTGTGAGCTCTTGCTATAAACCTCTCTAAATGACTTTCTAGTAATTGGCTATATAAATAGGACAATGGTATTACATTAATATTTGTGTTCCACATTTGTGTTTCAGGCCAGAGCACACAGGACCCCAAGCTTATCCAGTCTTAATTCGCAAGAGTCCAGCAATGAGATCTCAAAGCTGACTGACAAAGTGCAGGCTGAATACAGAGATGCCTACAGAGAGTACATCGCTCAGATGGCTCAAATCGAAGGGGGAGTGGGGTCGTCTACGATAAGTGGCAGATCTTCTCCAATGAGCTCCAGTGCGTTCTACATGGGGCAGAGTACATCAGTCAGCTCTTTGCACTCTTCCTTAGAACAAGAGAAATCAAAAGATGCGGAGCCGAAGCAAGAAGACGGAAGGAAGCCTTTCCTACTGAAGAGGAATGACGTTGTTGACTATACGTCCTCAACCGTGTCCACTACTGATGCATCTCCCTTAGACCCCATCACTGAAGAAGATGAGAAGTCTGACCAGTCTGGTTCCAAACTCCTTCCAAGTAAGAAGAGTGCAGAAAGATCAAGCCTCTTCCAAGCCCCAGATATAAAGCTTAAAGGAAGTGGAATGCGCTATCAGAAACTCCCAAGCGATGAAGACGAGTCCGGGCCTGAGGAATCCGACAACACCCCTCTTCTTAAAGATGGCAAAGACAAAAAGCCAGATTCATCTACAGACAAGAAAGTAACTGATCATGCAGCAGAGCCCGTGAGAACATTCATCAAGGCCAAGGAATATCTTTCCGACGCTATCCTCGACAAGAAAGATTCATCTGATTCCGGTGTCCGGTCCAATGAAAGTTCACCAAATCATTCTCTCAACAACGAAGGCTCGGATGACTCCCAGATGGAAAAAGCCAACCTCATAGAGCTTGAGGATGACCGCTTGCGTAGTAAGCGGGGAATACCCAATAGTCTGAGCGGTCTTCAGGACCCTTCCATAGCACGCATGTCAATCTGCTCTGAAGACAAGAAAAGCCCATCAGAGAGCAGTCTTATAGCCAGCAGTCCGGAGGAGAATTGGCCAACTTGCCAGAAGAACTACAACCTCAACCGCACTCCCAGTACAGTGACCCTCAACAATAACACCGGCAACCAAAACTTCGATGAAACAGCAGAAGCAAAAGAAGAGTCTCCAATCATTGTGGTGCCAGGGTCCAGCCCAGTACACAACGAAAACCTAAAGCGCATGACCCATAAGAGAGGTCAACGTGCAGGGTACAGCCGGCTGGCTAAAGATACGTCAGAGCTGCACACCGTTACCTCCTCTGACACCGCCGGATTTGCCGAAGAGCGAGAGAGTATCCTTTAAACTCAGTCTCCATCTGTCCAGCCTGTTCATGTGCTCATTTCATCCTATCCAGCATCCTTTTTCATCATTCGCCCCCTAAAAGCCTCCAACAGATTGTGGTCCTTAACATTGCCTTCCTTAAAATGACCTGGAAAATATTTAAGTGCAAAAACCAGCAAGTAACATGTTAAAGAGCACAGAATCCCATCATCTTCATCGGCTCTAGGCCCAACTCTATTTTATCTTGTGAGAGGAGAAGATCTGGTTTGCCGTCTCGTTTTACTTAAAGGGACATTGTCATTATATTTTTAGTTACTTTCTATGTGTGTCTTGGGGGAAGTCCACATCAACATTGGGGGAATTTCATTCACCATATTAGTGATTTGCCTTCATGCAATCATGCAATTCGCTCATTATGTTCTGTTGGTTGGTGGAATTGGCCGCTCATCTCTACCCGGGACTAATAAATGAGGACTTGTCATCGGTTGTGTTGGTGGAAGCGGACATTGGCTTTGGAGAATTGGAGCCTCGAGTCCCTGTTAAATATTCGGTGTAAACAGAAGCAGAACAGTCCAGACAGGCAATATAAAGATGTGTTAACACCGTGCAGATGTAGGAGCCATTGACGCCATGTTACAAAGGAAACTTTTTTTATTTTATTTTATTGATGGTGTCCCTTTAAGACTAGAAGAATCTATTGTGCTCTGTATTCAGTTTTGTTGTTGCATCTCATCCACATACACAGAACTGCAAATCCATCATTGTACACATTGTCTATGTCACCATTGCATTGTCTACATCATTTATTTGCTCCTTTAAGTGTATTAGAGTCCAATTCCTTGTAGACATCTCCACATCCAAGTACCTGAAATAAGGCTGATGGTCATATTAGGGGGTGTTTACTAACCCAACTCTGCCAGGTTTCTGGTGCAGATTGGTGTAAATGTGGTCAATCATTGGCACATGACCCTTTCTTGCACCAAAGAAGTGCCACATTGTTCCTTATGCACCCTGTTCGGATGGCAGGCTGGAGTGGGGATGTCTCGGCCTGACAAATATACTATAATCTAGGTGGTATTAAAACTGGTTGGGACTTTATTAAGACTGGCGTACAGAATGCCAGTTTTATTAGATCTTCCGCATTGAATAGACATCATGTTAGACATCTTGGACACTACTATAATATGGCTTACATAGTTACATAGTTGATGAGGTTGGATAAAGACATTAGTCCATCAAGTCCAACCTATAACCCTACAATCCCTACAGTGTTGATCCTGTAGGGATTGTAAGGTGCCATTATACATTACACGGAGAGGTCTATGGGGTCCTACTGTACCATCATATGTCTCGGATGTCATACAGACTGGGTGGTGTTAAGACTGTAGCAGTATATTGTTTTTGGCCAACGACTATCCCTTCCGACTCTCAGAGGAAAGAACAGTAAGATGCTGCCAAGCACATCTGCTCCAGCTTATCTCTCAAAGGGAATGTAAAAAGTGGGCATGTTAAGATTCATCATCCGTCATCTTCCTTCCCGGACATCAGGGGGGAGTCTGTAGGCACCATATACACAAAAGATGTTTGGGTTCAGCCGCGCTCTCTCTTATGCCGATGTTCTCCAATCTATAGGTGTCTAGCTGTAGCAGGACTACATCTTCCAGCATGCTGAGAGATTGCCAGACAGCCATAGATCGATGAACACTAGACTAATTCTCTTTAGCGATCAATAAGATCTTAAAACCAAGTATTAAAATTAGGTTATGGAAATATTACGGCACAGCCTCAGCCTTTTATCCGATGTACCAGGGTGTAAAGAATTTTACAAGGCCTCCTGAATGCTTCCCCCCTCCATGTTGCCATTCTTATGTAGTAGACGTGTTGTGGTAACGTTTTGGAGTCATCGTTGTTTCTATTGGTTCTAAATATTTTCCAGGGTCAGTTGTCTTATTATTTCTCGCTGTTCCTCACACGTAGTCGTAGTCTGTAACTGTAGAGACCTGAGTCTCTGTGCCATAACATTAGTGACACCAGGAAAGTGTTCGTGCCCTCACACAATATAGTCTTCTGCTAGACTGCATGTTCTAGATGTGTTGATGTGCTGACCATAGAGTGAAGAGTCGGGTTCTGTTCTTCTGATCAGTGGTATCTCATCTGGGGTGTAAAAGCTAAATGTGATCTCCTTTGGGTGTCATACACAGTAATTAGATATCTGTAGAGGACTGTTGACATCTTGAGGGTCCGTCCGTTCACATGGAGGAAAATGGTGAGGAATTTGGTGTCCACTGAAAGGGTTCAACACACTCTGTTGTCCACCATCGCCCTTCTTCATAGGATCCACTGTCATGTACGCCTTTCGTTTCATCAATTCTTGGAACGAATCCTAGTACAAATGAGGGAAACGTTTTCTTAGGGTATTTTGCCTTCTCCATTCTACCAGGATGGGTTAAAATTTTTGGAAAGAAAAGACAGAGGATCTCCTGAAGTCCAGTCCACCCAGATCTCCTCAAGAGCCACCATGTGTCATGTTCCTTATACACGCATGCAGCAAAACATTGGATATTTGTCTTGTGTATCTGCAGTGTTTGATATCACTACTTATTGGTCATTGCTTACTGTGGTGTTATATTGATGTACAGTGCTCCTATGATGCAGTATCGGCGAGGGGGTCGTAGAACATCCTGTAGTCAATGATACATGGTCTACCAGAAAGGAGAGTAAGTAGTACTGCTGACCTGGTGGAGAAAAGGTAGGACTTTCCAGACCTTCTATAACAAAAAAAACAAAACCTGACCTGGCCATGACATCATCATGACATCATCATCCAATGGTCATCCTTCTCAAGAGCCATTGGATATGGCCATGTGTCATGTGACTTAGACAGTGAGGCAACATCACAGTTCTGTTGTGTCCTTCAAATATAGTTATAAGCTTAGAATCCTGGACAATGCCTTTAAGTTCCAGAGACTGACAGGGCAGCGTTTTGGTACCATGTTTGCCCCCCTCCATTATACTGCATCATGTCTACCGGGAAGTCGTTGTCTGTCTATGGAGCTTGCATGACAGTATTGTGAATTATCTATCAAACGTGATGTAAATGGTTTGATGTTGTGAAAACTGGAAATAAAACATCTGACTAAATGATCACTAATGGAACCAGTCTTATGTCTTTATTGGAGACTTTAATGCGTACTTGTCGTTTCAGGTGACTTTTTTTTGGTTCCGTAACTTACATTTTTCAATTTTAGCACTTTGGCAGGCTCTAAATGTAGTTTGTAGCTCTCTCTGAGCTGTTAAGGGAGACTAGTTGATGTATACTACACACAGTGAGTAGAGGAGAATCTGTGCCATAACAGTCTTTTACTGCCCCAGGGTCATGCAGGACATACATAGAGAATTACTAACATGTACTGATGTAAGTAAAGCTCTTTGGTTGTGATTGAAAGCTCTTATCTAGCTCCAGCATCATCCTAAGCCTGAGTCTCTGCTCCTCTCTGTGGTGGGAAACACTTTCTTCAGACTTTTTACCACTTGCACTGAATGTAAGTACTGTGGTTATTACTTAGTGTAATTTAGTTGTGTCCTAAAACCCACTGCAATGGAAACAATAATAATGTAGTACACTATTAGAAATCATGGATATTAGACCATCCCAGATATCCCGCTTCCCTGCAGATAGCCAATGAGCCAGGCAGTAGAGGACAACCTCCAAAAGCTCCATAAACTAGGTGGGAGCTGAAGAGTACTACAGGTAGATAGATGTAGGTGTTTGATGTACTTTACATGGTCCAACAAAGCACCATGTATGGAACTAGTGGAGACCAAGTGAAAATGTTCTTTAGATCTGATGAGGGGCATCGTATTGCGAAACTGATCAAATTTCCATTTATTACATTAGACCACAGGTTGGTATGGACAGTAATCTGTGGGCCACAACTCTGATATTTAGTATTGTCATAATGTCTTACCTGAGCCGTAGAAAATGTATTCCATCATGGTCTGCAATAATTAGAACTATGTAGCATAGAAGATGGTCCATGGTGGAGACAGGGTGTGGGAAGAGAAGGGGATTTATCAATATTTTACACCAGTTTTTTGGTACAAAATAGCCACAAACCGGGGGCCACACGGTGGCTCAGTGGTTAGCACTGCAGCCTTGCAGCGCTGGAGTCCTGGTGTTCAAATCCCACCAAGGGCAAAAAACCATCTGCAAGGAGTTTGTATGTTCTCCCCGTGTTTGCGTGGATTTCCATCCCATATTCCAAAGACATACTGATAGGGAAAAAATGTACATTGTGAGCTCTATGTGGGGCTAACAATCTACATAAAAAAAATAGCCACAAACCTGCTTCATCGTGTATTACACACATCTTCCACCAGACCAATCCGCCCACCCGGATGAATTCCCCCCATGGTGTTATAGTACACTGTCTACCAATAAGTATTTGGACCCCTGTGGTAGAATAGAAAAACCACATTTCTTCCTATCCAATAGTTGGTAGACGCCAGCAGATGCTTCCTTACAGATGGGATTGAGAGACACAATACTCCTGGATGCCTGGTGACACTCCTGGTGTATGTGAGCCATCGGTTGGGTGCGGTTCCTCTGGCCAGCACTCGTCGCTCTCTATCTCCCAGTTTCGGGGGTCTGCCAACTCTGGGCATATTCCCACAATCACTGTTCACCTTCCACTTCGTAATCACATAGGCCACTGTCAATTTTGGGTAATTCAGTTCACTTGCTATGGCCCTTAAGGATCGACCATTTCTGTGGTACCCCACAATTACTCCTATCTCAAAATCGGACAACTCTGCACTTCGTGGCATCTTGCATGTGACTAATGCCAATACTATTTCCTGTTTAACGGCAGAAGGCGTGATGTACGTCACGGGCGCAGATATCTTCATTTGCATGGGTGTCCAAATACTTATTGGTAGACAGTGTATAAGAGCCCTGCTGTAGTAGAAATTTCTCTGGCCATCACTTTATGGCTGGCACATTTGTGGGTGGCGGACATAACTATTTAGCCGCCATTACTGTATATGTAGGAGGTCACTGTAAAGGTAATTTCTGATTGTAACATTGGGATCTTCACTGGTTCACAAGATCTGGGAACTTAGAACACATTATGGAGTTAAGATTACTATGAGGGTTGATTTCAGATGGAGGTCAGGATCAGGGCTTGCTTTAGGACTGTACAACCTAGACAGACGTACAGGGCACTTTTATATCTATCATGAAGAGGTCGCCCCCTTATATAGTTCTTCGTGTGCAGGTTATCTGGTGTGGGGACCATCTCCCTCTGTCTCGCTCTTCTTCTGTCCCACACTCACAGGACAATCTCCAAGCCCTAGAAGATGAGTTGGTGATGAAATCTCCGATAACAGCGCCTATGAGCCTGTACATGGAAGCAGGTGTAGTAATTGTCTGTGTATGTGTATGATTGTGTATATCACTGTGTGTATACAGTATACCTGTATTGTGTATATGTGCACATGTGTATGTGTATTTTTTTACATTCTTAAACTGAACCATCTTATACATATGTTATTTTCACTACAGCTGATCTTAAGAGAGTGAAGTCAGGTGAGCACTGATGGTGTATGGCCGCCCGGTTACCTGCAAAACTGGGTTCATATTACCATTCAACAAAAAGAGAGAGACTCGGATAGGGCACCATCCATGCCAAGGCCAGCCCTGGTCAGGATAATAATGTTATAATAGGAGCAGCACAGTGGCTCAGTGGTTAGCATTGCAGCCTTGCAGCACTGGGTCCTGGGCTCGAATCCCGCCAGGAACAACATTTGCAAGGAGTTTGTATGTTCTCCCCGTGTTTGTGTGGATTTCCTACCAATCTACAAAGACATATTGATATGTGATATTGATCCCTATATGGCTCACAGTCTACATTTGAAAAAAAAATGTTATAATGTGGTAACTTCTGAATAATACACCATGGGGCAGATTTATTATACTCCATATGTCAGTTTTCTGGCATAAAAAGGCACAATTTACTTTAGCAAATTGTGTTTTTGCTGGAAAAAAAATGCAGCGTTTTCTTTTTTGTACAGCCCTCACCATTTTTCTGAAAAGGGGGTGTCATGAGCGCATGCCAGGGCGGAGCAAATGGCCCGGCCAGATTATTATTTATGGTAATAATCTGGCATAAATCATGCTGAAAAACTGGCGCACAAGACATAAAAAGCAACACTTTTTGTGTAAGGCTGGTCTTACACAACCGTAGTTTAAGTCCGCAAATGGTCCGCAATTGAGGGTTTTCAATTGCAGACCATTTGCGGACACATTATAGTCAATGTGGCCTCGCACACCAACGGATATTTTATCCGTGGCGTGGCGGGCCGCAACCGAGGTCCGCACTTTTTGGAACATGGGCGCAATTCACAGCACTGCACGGACTCGCCCATAGAACTCTATGGGCGAGTGCGGCAGCTCACGGACATCTGCGGAGTGTAAGTTGATGATCAGCAACTTGCGGACCGCAAATGCATTTCGGCTCAAAAAAAATGCAATAAAATCTGCAACAAAAAAAAGCTGTGTTTCCACACTTTGGGGCTCAATTGGTTTTTTTCTTGCAAAAAAAATTCAACTTTTTCTTTTCTTTTTTTTTTTGCACCTCCTTTTCCCTGACAAATGTATAATTTACACCAGAAACCTGATGTAGATAAATCGACGCTATGACCTGGTGTAGATTTCTCTCCAGATGCTCAGCCCATGGGGCCTACTAGTGTATACTGTAAGACACGTTGGGGGAGGCTCCGGTCCTCTTTAAAGGGATTATCCCACAATGAATGTTGCATCTCCCTGTCCGATCCCATAAAACATTACGGTACTATTCCGTTATCGGGCCAGCAGCAGCGCAGTTCAGCAGCAGCTTTCGGGACAGCAGTTCAGCAGCGGGAATTACAATGACATCCGAGGACTGCTGGCCCGATGCTTGTGCCCAGTAACCAGTACATCGATGACCCCCCTCCCCCATCCTTCTCCTCCTGCCAGTGCTGCCCCCCAGCTCTCCTTACATCTTCCCCGTACCCTCTCCCCGCCACACGACTAGGCCTCACCTCAGCGCTAGTACCGAGACCGAAAGGAAAGACACCGGGGCTCAATCCAGGCCCTGACAAGAAACACGCCGACTATAGGAACGGTGAGCTACAGCGAGCCGGAGGGACAAACTTTCTGCAGCGTCCGGCGGCTATCTAGTAGCATTCATTGCTCAAGATTTACGGTGAGGCCTATTACAGGGAGAGGGTACGGGGCAGATGTAAGAAGAGCTGGGGGGCAGCACTGGAAGGAAGAGGAGGATGAGGGCATCGATCGATGTACTGCCTACTACACACAAGCACGGCCTCTATCATCGGGCCAGCATCGGCTTAGTCATGTGGCGGGGAGAGGGTACGGGGTAGATGTAAGGAGAGCTGGGGGGCAGCACTGGAAGGAGGAGGAGATGGAGGGGGGGTCATTGATGTACTGGCTACTGGGCACAAGCATCGGGCCAGCAGTCCTCGGATGTCATTGTAATTCCCGCTGCTGAACTGAACTGCTGTCCCGAAAGCTGGTGCTGAAATGCGCTGCTGCTGGCCCGATAACGGAATAGTACCAACATTACTATTTAAATAGAAGCTCCTGTGTGTGTATATTGCAGTTACATATGTTATAGCGCCCCCTGTCATGCTTTTTATTCCGCTCTCAAAACATCCACTTACTGGGGCTGTTTTATTAAAATGATCTTAAAGCAAAACTGCCTTAGTTGCCCATAGCAACCAATCACAGCACAGCTTTGATTTATCAGGAGCAGAATACAAAATGAAAGCTGAGCTGTGATTGGTTGCTATGGGCAACTCAAACCATTTTACTTTTAGACTTTTTTTTTATATACACAAAACTTTATTAAAGATCAACATTGGGTGACATAAACATATTAAAATAACACACAAAGAACCAACAACCCCACATTAAGCCCCCACCCATAAACCCATAACCCTAAAGCTGGAGAGAGGAGAACAAGCACCTCCTACACCTCATACCAAACCTAATCTCTTCACCGCCAAACCCATTGTTTGCCATTGCTTTCCGTTTCCTTACAGTCGGGGTTATTTCACAAAGCCAATGGATGACCTGATACGTGACCTGTCCTGACTCTGGGCCCCATTCATGGTCATGTGTATAAGGCCATGGGTCAATGTGCTAGCCATGAATAACACAGATAGCTGACTGTGTACGTGCCGTGTGCATGAGGCCTTATTATACTGATTTGGGTATCGCCAATACAAAACTATTAGAATTGTCTAAGAGGCATAACCTAAAGTGAAAAATATTTGTGATGTTAAATGTGACCTGCAATCACACACTTGTTTTCCCAATACCAAGTAAGTTTAGGGCAGGTCCAAGATAAATGGCTGTTTCTCCTCCTTATCAGCAATCTGCTTTATTTCCATCCATCGCACACATACAACTCTATGGAGGGGAGGGAGATTCTCGGGCTCTCACAGACTCTTATCTACAACCTAGCAGTGCAATGAATAGCAGAGTATAACAGCAGCAATTATTTGAGAATCTCCTCTAACCCCCCTCCCCTCTTCATAGACTAATATGGAGAAAGTAACCTAGTTTTGTCCATATCCTATCCATTGTTAGAGAAAATGAATGACATAGGGGCCCATTCAATAGAAGTGAACCACAAAATATGGAGTATGTACATACCACTCCTGGCTGGTTTTGTATATCAGTCCATTCATTAAACTGCCTACAGTCCTATGCAGGAAGCCTAATAGAAACTGTCTCTTCCTATAGTTCTCATTCATTGCTCCCTAGGCCTGATATCATTGTGATAAAATTTCTCTTTGAGTAGCTCCTAGTTATAGCCACTGAGCCACTGGCTCTTCCTATGTTTCCTTTTCAGCCCTCTCTATGCCCAGTACTATTGTGATACTATTCTTCAAGTAGCACTTTTTAACCACTGCGCTACTGGTTCTCCCTATATTTCTCAATTATTGCTCTTTAGGCTGAATACTGTTGTAATACTCTTCTTTGAGTAGTTCCTAGTTGTAACCACTGAGCCATTGGATCTTCCTTCATTTCTCATGCATTGCTTTTTTCAGTCCTACACTATTATGATACTTCTATTTTGTGTATTACCTAGTTATAACCACTGAGCCACTGTCTCTTCCTACATTTGTTATCCGTTGCTCTCTAGACCTGGTATTATTGTGATACTTCTCTTTTGTGTATCACCTAGTAGTGATCACTGAGCCACTGTTTTCTCCTACATTTCTTATTCATTGCTCTCCAGGCTTGGTATTATTGTGATACTTCTCTTTTGTGTATTACCTAGTTATAACAACTGAGCCACCAGCTCTTCCTACATTTCTCATTCATTGCTCTTTAGGCCTGACATTCCTTCATTGCTCTTTAGGCCTGATATCCCTTCATTGCTCTCTAGGCCTGATATTATTGTGATACTTCTCTTTTGTGTATCATCTAGTAGTAACCACTGAGCCATTGTCTCGTCCTACATTTCTCAATCATTGATCTTTAAGCCTGATACTATTACAATACTTCTCTTTGTGTAGCACCTAGTTATAACCACTGAGCCACCGTTTCCTCCTACATTTCTTTATTCATTGCTCTCTAGGCCTGGGATTATTGTGATAATTCACTTTTGTGTATTACCTAGTTATAACAACTGAGCCACCGGCTCTTCCTACATTTCTCATTCATTGCTCTTTAGGCCTGATATTCATTCATTGCTCTCTAGGCCTTGTATTCCTTCATTGCTCTCTAGGCCTTGTATTCCTTCATTGCTCTCTAGGCCTGGTATTATTGTGATACTTCTCTTTTGTGTATCATCTAGTAGTAACCACTGAGCCATTGTCTCGTCCTACATTTCTCATTCATTGATCTTTAAGCCTGATACTATTATAATACTTCTCTTTGTGTAGCGCCTAGTTATAACGACTGAGCCACCGTTTCCTCTTACATTTCTCATTCATCGCTCTCTAGGCCTGGTACTATTATAATACTTCTTTGTGTAGCACCTAGTTATAACCACTGAGCCACCGTTTCCTCTTACATTTCTCATTCATCGCTCTCTAGGCCTGGGATTATTGTGATACTTCTCTTTAGCAAAGCTTCTAGATATAAAACCACCGAGCCACTGTCTCTTCCTACATTCCCTATTCATCGCTCCCTAGTCCTGATTACTATTGTAATACTTTTCTCCGCATAGCTCCTAGTTGTAAATTTGGATGGTAACTCCCAGTCTCCGCACGTGTTCCTACTGACAGCACCAGCGAAGAATTCCAGCCTGCACATCCAGCACAAAGGATACTGTCAGCAGAATAAATCCACACTTCTGCCTGTGTCACTGATAACTCTCTACAAGTCGTGTAATGTTTTTCCTGCCATATAAGCTGCCAAATTGTGTATCAAATGATGCCGGGGCTTCTCTGTGAAAATAATTAAGTTCATTCCTCATGTCACACTGTGTGATTCGCCGCCGCCGCCGTACACTGTGATCACATTTTAGTTTATTTATTAGCAGCCCCGGGTCATTTTCCATTACACTGCTTCCTTTTCTGGCTTATTATTGTTTGATGTCTGATGTATTGCTTACATTAGGCCACATCACAATGTCTCCACCATCTTCCTATCCAGTGTAGCACTTGTCTAGGTCACCCGAGTAATTAAATGGCTGACCTTCATCCTATTTCTCTGGATTACACGCTTTGATGGACAGGAAAGGCAAAGCTGCACACATTAAAGCAAGCCTGAGCTGTATATAGCGTATATACTGGTCTGTCACTCCCTTTACTGTGTGATATCTAATTTATGGATCCATGGATGACGCTTCAGGAAACAAACCTTACACAATCGACCGACCTCCGCTGCGGACTGAATGTGTCAGCCCTCTTACTACACACGTAAGTCATCGCTGGAACCGTCCACTCGTCCCATGACTGGTGACAACCTTGGCGCAATGACAATGTTTCAAGTGGTCGTAGAAGAAATAACATCAGGAAGGCAAAGCAGCCTACAAAACCACTTAATAGGGTTAATAAAAAGTGGCAGTCGGGGTATGGACGAGTCACAGACCATCCCCACATGAAAGGGGTGTAGAAGCCGCGTCATTGGACAAATGGGAGTCATCAGAAGTCAAAATAAGGGACAAAGGTAACAAAAAGTGTCATTGGCAGATGGAGGTGACTAAGAAGGTGGAAAGGCTCTTAAAGGGGATGTATGAGGTTCATCGTCTTATAGTGAAATGTTACAAGATCGATGTACAAAGAACACAAGAAAGCAAAAGAAACGCTCAAAGCAACTGGAAAAAATGTCAGAGGATTGATGAGATTAAAGACGAAGCCTAAGGAGGCGAAACATGTATCAGAGTGGGGGACACCCCAACGTCACTGGTACCATGTCCGGGGTATGTTTGTAAACGCCTTCTGATACATTCGCCTGGTCTCGGTTCCTTCTTTATACTTATTTTTTCCTATTTATTTCTTTTTGTTTTGGATGTGTAGAAATTCCATTTCCGTTTTCTTATTGTTCCTATTGATGAATTGTTTCGTAGTCTTTATCTTTATTGGGTATTTTGCATCTGCTGTGTTTTATGTCAATTTAATCCGTGTGTATTTAGGGAGTAGAGATGAGCAAGTACTGTTCAGATCAGCCGATCCGAACAGCACACTCGCATAGAAATGAATGGACGTAGCCAGCACGCTGGGGGTTAAGCGGCCGGCCCCCGTCAAAGTGGAAGAACCAGGTGCATCCATTCATTTCTATGGAGCGTGCTGTTCGGATCAGTACTCGCTCATCTCTATTAGGGAGTGTTCACGCAGAGCAATTTGATGCTGAATTTAAAGCAGAATTTGAAATAAAATTTGGAGAATAGTGCCACTGGGGTGGTTTATTTTCCGTCTCCCCTTTGTTCCAATGGAAGTTCTCAGATGGAATCTTCCTGAAGAACGAGCAGGAGGCTTATTTCTTCCAGCTACTGACTCCCATTGAAATGAATGGAAGGAGCTTGGGGCACTGCAGCCTTGCAACTCTGGAGTCCTGGGTTCGAATCCTGCCAGGAACAACATCTGCAAGGAGTTTGTATGTTCTCCCCGTATTTGCGTGGATTTCCTCCCATTCTACAAAGACATACTGATAGGAAAGGGAAAAAAGCAAAAGAAATGAATGGGAGGCGGATTTTGTGTCCGATTCTGCCTCAAATTCCGCGTCAGATTCCTGCATGTGAACATTCCCTAACCGTTGTATATTATATATGATCTTGCCATGAATTCTTTATACCTAGTATGTTATCTACTTCTGTCCATGGCCATGAGTTATTTATACAGGATATTATTTTGACTGCACTGCGGATATGTTATAACTGGTATTGCCTGTATATAGCAGGTTTTTTCTCGTAAATTAGATATATTGTATATTCCTCTCCTATGTTTGTTTTTGCTTATTAATTTTTCTTTATTGTATGATTATTCCCATATTTATTACATTATGGACTTCTGGATGATTTTTGCTTTATTAACCATTAATAACCTCATTGTTAGCATGTCATGGTGGAGAAGTGCGTGGATTTCTGTCCATGGCGCTCATACTGGATACTGAATAAATGGAGATGTCTTGAATACTTTTATCATTAATATGTCTATCCTGTCATTTCCAGAATTCCGAGACTTTTCCTTCTTGATGCTGCAATTTCAATGTTCTGGAGGGTACAATAAGGTTTAGCCAATCTGCTGTTATAAGATGACCATACAGGGTACGAGGACATAAACTACATTGTATATACAGATAAACTACATTGTATATACAGATAGCTGAGTCTCCTGCCAATAACTCCGCGGCCGCCTCCTTTCCACATGGCTGACTGATACTTTGTACTGGTGACTGGTCCTGTCCCTTCTGGCTACAGTTAGTTTATTACGTCGTACATCACAGTGCAAATGGCTATCAGTGGTAACCCAATGGTATCGCACCCAGGACGGCTGGCTGCCATTATGATACTGATGGTTTCTTTCTCCGATAGATATTAGGCCATTATTTATATGGGGATTTAGAGCACTCTGGTGCTGAAATGGTCATAGGGACCTACAGGGTGGATGTGATGGTTGCAGTAGGGGCTTTTTTTTTGCATATGTCTCATCTATAAGACTGCTGTTGGCTTGGACTACACAGAGACTTTGACCTCATCCCAAGATCGCCATGTCGTCCTGCAACTCCTTCGCTGCCTTCCCCTGGATCAGCACTGTAGGGGATTGTAGGGTTATAGGTTGGACTTGATGGACTGATGTCTTCATCCAACCTCATCTACTATGTAACTATGAACAGAGTCGCATTGTGATCCCAAGGGTGCTATGACTGTACCTTCTAATTACAGTATATAATAATGTATAGTGTATAATTAATAACCCAATCATTGTCGTAATCACAGCACCTTTTGGGTCACAATGTGAGGCCTCAAGGCGATCTTTGGTAATGTAGCCCCCGCCTTATGGATGAGACACATCAGTATACCCTGTCCATGAATTCTCAGGGGTACAGCATCCATTTTAACCACCATTTGACCTTCATATGCCTATTTTTTTGCACTTGTGGGTTTCCAGCTGTTGCAAAATACAACACCCAGCGTGCCCTGCCGACTGCAGCCATGTTGAGAGTTGTAGTTTTGCAACAGCTGGAGACCACAATTTCAGATGGATTTGTTTGCACCACCTGGTACCTGCTGTATATTCTCCAGTTTGTACCTTCCAAGTACATAGACTGCTACCATATAAATAAATTTAATTCCCCCCTCAACATGTAACACGTCTCAGCACTGGCACCGTGAAATGTAGACTTGGCGCAGGTTCTAATGTGTATCAATGAGCTTATCCATCACCCATTCCACCTGCAAGTTAAACATAACCTATAAAGCTTTATGACGCCAGTTCCGCTATCATAATGAAAACCTACATAAAAGATTTTACTACAGGTAAATGGAAGTTGTTCACATTAAAATATTATGCATTTGCAGGCAGGATCCAAGCATAATATTCCATTTCCATCCACTACACAGCCCTGAAAGTGCCATCCAAACGACCTCCGCATGGTGGTGGAGCCTGTGGTGCAATAACACTCCGCACACCGGGTCAGCGGCGAATCACGAGAAACAAGGCGTGTGCGTGCCAATCCAGAAGGCATAAAATGGAAGGGGTTTAACCCTGTCAGGGATGGGTGATGCTACTCTCAACTCCAAGTAGACATGGCGGCTTTATCATTCCGAATATTCAGATACTATCATACATCCCTACTAGCGCACGAGACAAAACTAGGTGGTTCATGAAAAATTGGAGGCCCAGAACTAAAGTCTCCATGTTGGTTTCCCACTTCTTAAAATGGGCCTTGTTGGTATAGGTTAAAATGGAGATTTTGGAAAGAGGTTGCCCATCATGGTGGGTGTTCCTGGAAACGAGGCATATCCTGGATACCTTTTCTAATCCAATCCTTTAAGGGTATGTTCATATGGGGAGGGGGCTCCACCGCATCTGCTGGAGGAACTTGACCCGTAGTGTGGGTTCGCTTTGCGGATTTCACACTTTGGAACTGGTAGGGGCATTCTGCAATAAAAACGCCACCGTATGTGAAGGTTTCCGTCCTCTGTAGTCTGCTCTGGGCTTATATTGATGGTCTGCACATCCTTTGTTGGCATGGACAATTTTTTAAACATTGGCAACGACTAGACCTGACGAATAATACGGTAAGGATCCGATCCAACGTGTGGTATTCTCCATTGTATGACACTTGTATGGTTCTGTACAGGCATTGTTTTTAGGGAGGTGGGAGACTACTCTCTATATAAGGCCCCTAATAGAGCCTGTACGGAGGCACATGGAGGCAATATGGCACCGGACTTGGGCTCTGCTAAATGCATGGACCCCTAGTGTATGGACAGCAAAAGGTCCGATCATGCAGTGGTGGCCCAGACAGTAGAAGCCCCTTGTTATTCCATATCTCAGCACATGATCATTCTATCTCTCTAACAATTGTCAGCCATGACATTCAATAGCTCAAAGATTTATAGTCACTCTAATAGACAGCGGGAAGCTGCTTTAGTGTCACATTGGACCCCTTCACTCATTGGGTACTGTGCAGGTTGCCCCCAATGATATGTCATCCCCTGAGATCCTGGGAACAGAAAGAGCTGAGAAACTTGACTCAAGACATCACTGCTTTCTTCTAACACCAGCACCACCATTGTCTACAGGTTATGGTTGGTATTGCAGCCCGCCCTATTCACTACAGTGGAGCTGAGTTACCAGACACAGCCCATGGACCGGTATTGAATTATTATTTTTTTAGGAATTTCCATGTTTTCCTAATCTGGGAGAACATCCAGCATTTAGTGTGTTAATACAGAGATGGTGGGGAATGAGGTTTCCTTCTATACGTTCCATCATGACGATGGGATTTCTAGTATGGAAGTGTGAAGATACATAGAGCCGCTTAGGCACAGAGCCCATATGAAGGTGTCCAAAGCAGTAAAGCAGCTGCCATATTGGTTGTTCTGCTTCTGGATTCATTCTTTACCTTTTCTCATATCATCCATCTATCTATCTATCTATCTATCTATCTATCTATCTATCTATCTAGTCTTAAAACAAGTGTTTTAGCATTTCCATGATAATGTGGCCAGTAGGTGGCACTGTTCTGCTGCAAATAGCCGTCAGTATAACCTGTTAGTACAGACAATGCTTGCAGGAGACAATACACACTAGGTGACTGTCATCCGCAGACAGAAGTCAGACACTGTAGGAATCCCCTATGAGGACTCATGTACATTATAACATCACTAGGATATCCCCTTTTAGAATTAGATTTAGGCTACACAATGAGTTCCGGTAGGGAAGACCCCACCACTACACCAGACCATCTGCAGGGGAACCAGGGCTATGTATAGTGTTATATCTCCCAATATGCTAATGAGTTTCAGGGGAGGATTATCTGCAAACATTTTCTTTTGTCTAGTTTTGACTAGTTCAGGAGTATTGTCACCAACGTACAACCAAATGTAAATGAAACAGCTCTGCACCATGTGTGGTCATACCAAGCCTTGCCCATAGCAGCCGATCACGGCACAGCCCTCATTCTTCTATAACTGCTCCCAGGGTAAACGTCTATCTGAGGACACCAACGCCACCGAATATCAGAAATAGAACTTGCTCCTCTGCATTTTGTAGCCTTGAGAGTTGACAGATCCATGACTCGCCTGAACTCTACTTGTATCTACCAAACCCTGAAGGAAACAACTTGTTACTTCTGACTTCTAAAAATACTCAAAATTCTTGTCATGGGAAAAGTTCTTGTAATACTTTGTCTTGTCCAGTGGTGAATATGAAGAAGAACCTATATAAAGTCTTCCATATACTGTATCATATACAGCTGTCCATAGACACGATTGGTTATAAGACCCACCAGCCGAGCAGAAAGGAGGCGCAGAGATTTTAGAGCAGGATTTCTCTTTATTGATGGACGTATAGGTAGTTCTTCCCCGGGTTGACCCATCTTGATGGCCCCTATGAAGTTGCAAGACATAAGCAGACCTTCTAAGAGTAGATCCTAGGCTGATGGACTTAACTATGTATTACATTCCTCCTGCAGCGACAATGAAAAGCAAAACTACAGGCGCCGGGCCCCTTCCCCAGGAATGGAGGGAAGTTTTGACTAGATGGGTGCAATGCAGGTCCCAGATGCAGTTTCTTCAAATTCCATGGCCTGCTCCTTGAGCCTGAATTGTAGCGGTCTTCACTCGTTGGAAGGATCACTTGACAATAAGCATGTCACCCCATCGATCAGCTATAACAGGTAAGCCTACAGTGACACCACAGGGGGAATTAGGCATTACACCATGTCCATTTAAATCAGTGGATTGTCTTTGTAATGGAGTGGTCCGGAGTGGATTGAGCAGAAGTTAGAAGTATAAGAACATCCTATGTATTTCCTATTCCTTTTGTAGACATTGCCTGGGTCCGCCATAAATGTAGTGGTCGGAGGAGGATCCGCCGTAAATGTAGTGCTCGGAGGAGGATCCGCCGTAAATGTAGTGCTCGGAGGAGGATCCGCCGTAAATGTAGTGCTCGGAGGAAGATCCGCCGTAAATGTAGTGCTCGGAGGAAGATCCGCCGTAAATGTAGTGCTCGGAGGAGGATCCGCCGTAAATGTAGTGCTCGGAGGAAGATCCGCCGTAAATGTAGTGCTCGGAGGAAGATCCACCATAAATGTAGTGCTCGGAGGAAGATCCACCATAAATGTAGTGCTCGGAGGAAGATCCACCATAAATGTAGTGCTCGGAGGAGGATCCACAGCTGTAACCCTCACAATCACTAGGAAGAAGTAGCTGCAGTATTAGGAAACCAACCGGCTACTTTGGCGACACATAGACATCCATTATAGTCAATGGCCGACCCAGAGAATAGCAGTACGCCACCAATGTCTATGATGAGATACCTCAATAAAAGGTTGGAGGATCTACATGTGAATGACAAATACACAGGATTGTCTACAAGACAACGCTCAGGATACATTCACATCTGCATGGGAGTCTTCAGCGTAGAATATGGCAGAAGTCCTGGATGAAGAAGTAATGGGGATTCATGGTTGTCCATCCTTTGACGGACTGTTCTTCAGATCTTATAGATGAACCAATAAAACAGAGACCCCAACACGAGAGTGAACCTGATGTAAATGATTCTGAAGCATCACCTGGTGGCCCATATCCCAATCCTATAGGGTGCACTTTAGTGTAACTGGCTCATGAGTCAGACACCCCATCCAATAAACGTAAATCTATGGCACTGGTTGACGCTGTAGAAGGTTCAGTAATGTCTTTGAACTCTCCTGTGACAACCAAGCACTGACGCCATTTCCAGTGTTCCTTCTCCCACCTGGACGTACTTCGTCCCGTATCTTGAGACCCAGCGACTTGGGCCGGATCTCCTCTTTCAGCATACACGGTTTTGCATGAACCACTTTCACATCAACAGTATAGGAAGTGCAGCTTTACTTTTTCCTATCCAGGAAACGTCTACCTAAAAATACCCTGACTGCAGCGTAGAGATCTGCGGTGTCTAAACAAGGGACGCTGTCAAGATGAGAGATCAGCGGTGTGGCTCTGCTCAGCAGCTCACTCTGACACTCCGGGGGCCTGCTTTAAGATTAGCAGAACAGGAAGGAGACCAAAGTGTTTATCAGCAGGAAGAGGCTTCAGCTACTGGCCAGAACAGGGATACCATCTACTACAAGATAGCACATATATGTCATGAATATCTGAGCAGCTAGAGGGAGCCAAAGAGCTGCTAATCTGCTGCTCCCAGCTCTTCCTGGACTGCAGAAGGATCAATATACATGCAGGGTGAATGGAGAGAAGGACTAGCATGAAATGTATATTGTAGTGGCACTCCGCAGCGGATGTATCGACGTTAGGATTTATATATTTTGCCATAATATAGTGTCTGTATATATATATATATATATATATATATATATATATATATATTAGTTCTGCTCCCTTTGGAGGGTTATATACATGAATACCACAATTTTAAAGGGACGCTCCAGAGGAGAGAAAAAATAAATAATTACACCTAGTGCAAGAGTCCCTGCATGACCCAATTCAGACCACACCAAACAGAGAACATACAAAGTGTCCATAGGCCCTGCACCAAGCATGGCCCATCATACAAGGATTTGTCTACCATTAGCACAAATATGTACAGCATCCATTATTATAGCACCAATAGAGAGTGCACCTGATATTTTCTACAAGCTCATAAAAGTTTAGTTGGATATAGTTCAAAGAAAAAAAAAAAAATATTATATATATATATTTGTTTTGAAACTTGCCCTCTATGGGGTTTATAGATGCTATACCTGGTTCAGATCCCAGACCACATGATCAGACCTGGCACCTGGTCCATAGGTCACTCCATGCCATACTTACCTGTAGCAGATTATGGTAAAGCCAACTCCCCCTCCTCATAGCACAGGTAATTGGTGGTGAGAGAGGAGGAAGGGGCAGGGACCCGGGGATATTCCCATCACAACCTGGCGTGAGAACCACAAGGTACAGGATCTAAAACCCCCACACGAAGTAAAGATTCCCTTGGCAACCCTTTTAGGCCTTCACATTGGGGACAATAGCTGGACCTCTTGTATTGCTACTGAAGGGGTCCGTGGTGATCTAAGCTCAGGTCATGTCAATGATTTTGGGGTACCAAATGCAACAAGACTGTGGCAATCTGAATGTGGTTTAAGTGAATATAGGCTTAATAGGGAAACCGTGCCTCTTTTTGTGATTTAAGTAGCCATGTTACCTATAAGGATAAAGGGGTGGGAGACAAGTAGTCAGATTATACAGCCCTATGTATAAAACTACAAACCCCCTGTACGCTGGTATCTTAAGTTGAAAATCATGATCATAACTTAGTGCCATGAATGTTAAAGTTTATAGCTAAATATATAGGTTGCCACCAGTGTCCATATAGTTATACTCCTTTTTTTTGTAGGACTCCAAGACCCCCCCTTGCTTTAGATGCCCTACTTAGAGCATTGTCTATGCCGCTCCTCATGACAAGGGTTATAAATCTTCTCAAGTGCTCCATTCTCTGCCATGATACAAGTTTTCTGACATGAGAACAGATTACCCCGAATGTGGGAGGGCAAGAAATTAGTACCAAGAAGTCTCCAAGACGTCTGATGGGAGTCTGATGCTGGAGCTGTATGTGTGGTCACCCAGTGGATTTCCTTATCTGATCAGTGCACTGTTTGTATTAGAGGAGCACAGCTCTGGCTTCCAGGCCTGAGAGATGGATTTTGTGTCAAGGGCAAGGAAGGGCAGCGGCTCCAGACTGCTCGGCGCCTCCCAAACACCTGTTTAACTCAGGTTAAAGTGTTACAGCATACAGGTGAGGAGGCTCCTTTCTCAGCAGGAGAGTCCTTCAAGCAAGTAATAGCCAGTCTTCACTCTTAACCCTTTCTAGTCAAAACAGTCTTCAAGACTGTTAGCAACTTTTACAGCTTTAAAGGTGTATTATTCGCTTTTTTTTTTTTTTTGCACCTTCCTTGGGTCCTGTTCTTTATATAACCTCTAGTATGCCAAGTCCTGCTATGTTGGACAGGGATCAGCAACCTTCGGCACACCAGCTATTGCAACTACAACTCTCAGCATGTTCTAGAGTATGAGAACTGATAAAGGTCTATGCTGGGAAGAGTAGTTTTGTGATATGGGTACAGTCATAGAGTTGTGAATAACATGGTACGAGCAACCGGGCACCAGAGATTTTCGGATTGAAATAGGGTCTTATTATTCATATATGCAAATGGTTAAAATTCCAAGTTCCTTCAATGAGAAGTTTCATTTGACTCCCATCTGAGTGCCGACAAATCTTTGCATTTCGATATTAAAAGTAGGTAGCAAGATCCTACACCTTGAAGGTAAAGGAGTCAGATGTATAAGTTACGACCTCTTATAACTTATAGGGACATTGCACCCAGTCATTTTTGATGTAGCAGAGCCGAGTTTGTCACTTAACACATGTTTAGGTGATACCAACACCTTGACTTTTACCATACACCAAACTTTACTATATAGAAATTACACAACCAGCAGCAAGATGATACAATAGCGCGGTTTGCTCATCTGTAGACTTATGTACCAAGTCGCCACTACCTAAGGGGGCCACAAAAAGAGGGTGTTGGTATTTTTGCAATAGCCACTTACACATCAATGATTTATGAGATGACAATTACCAGGATTGACCACTAAAGAAGTTTTCCTTGGTTGGCGGATGAGACCAAAGTCTCCTAGATAATCATTGACTGGTACGGGTCAAGGAATGTGAATCATATGGAGTCTTGGCACAGACTAGCAATGAAAACACAGATACGGTGGGAAAGAAGTTTGCACATTAACCATCGGGATTTGTACGAGATTAAGAGGCAAGAGAACTAAGAAGTCATTTCAATAAACACCATTGATTTATTCTGTATAAAAAGCTTACAACCAAACTTTTATAAAAAGTTCAGCATGAATAAGTCATTACACATTTGCAGAAATCGATCATCTCTGCTACTGTACAGGGGTTTTTTAAGGGGTAAGGGGGGAGAAACTTGAATAAAGTTCACAACGTCTTAGTTATCTATATACAGCTTATCATCGAGTCCAATCTGATAAAATCTCTATTAGCCGGATACTCCGCTCGGCCGCTTGTTGCCTCCGTGCTTCACCTTTTTATTTAATAAAAGGTATAAAAAAAGCTGATGGTAAAAGTGGCAAATCCCATGTGGTACAACGTTAATGTCCACTCCCCATGCAGGAGAGAATTAAGAATTAAGCCTTCCGCCTTAGGAAAGGTCTATCATAGTCTTTTCATAAATAACTAAAAACAGCAGTCCAAAAGCTTGGCTGGGAATGGACAAAAATAAAAATTGGGGCGAAAAAAAAAAAAAAAAATTGGATGCAAGTCTCTTCATAGCCACATTGAATCCCCTTGTTCCACAAGCTTCTGTACAAATGCAGTACTCAAATAATGAAATAGAGAAGTCTTGTAGCCATGTTGTGCAAAGAAAAACACACAGTCAATGTGAACACCTGCAAGAGATTGAGAAGGAGGGTTTTAGTGGAAGAGATCAGTAGACAGACTGGCGCCAGTGAGGAAGCCACCACTGCACATTTAACCAAACACTCATGCTCCAGATGTACACAGGAGCTGGAGGTTAACCCTTCCCGCACTGGAAGCTACGGCTCCAACAAGCTGGGTGTCCGTACGCCAGACCCCCACAATCTGATTAACCCCTCAACACCACCACCCCCCTTAACTAGACAAAACACTCTTTCAATAACATCGCCCAATTTTACCGCCCCCCCTTCCTCAGATATTACAGTCAAGTATGCCGTGAACGCAGGGCCACTCTGGGGTGTCAAAAAATTAACAGGACCAGTGCAAGTCAGGTTTCCCAGGCAAGACACAGGTTAAACGGTAACATATGATGGTGAAGGGAAGGAGGGAGGGGGTCCCCAGACCCGTTCTGTTTGGATCCATTTAGCTGCAATGAATGTAGGCGCCAGTCGGCTGCTTGCAGCAATTATTTGATTAAACGCAGCCACTTTAAGATGATGACAGGAGCCCACAAGACGTTTAAGGCATTAGGAGAATTCCCAGCTTGTCTGCATGTCATCTACAGGGTGGGGGCATATAATAGGAGATGGCGTTACAACATTTACTAGAGGGACCTTACCGAACCCCTATAGACAGCTTGTATGTCGTATATAGGGCTGGCAGGGACATAAAGGGAAATAGCATTGCATTATTCAATAGAACCTCACGAGCCTCTGTAGAGGTCTAACGGAGTGTGGGCTCGTAAGTGATTGCATTAGACCTCACCAAACCCCTATGGACATTTTCTATGACATATACAGGGTGGGGGCACAACATAAGGGACAGCATAAGGTATTTATTAGAGAGATCTCAATGAAATCCATACAGACATCTATAGAAGGCACAATGTACATGGAGCGTGACACTCACCATTTCACTTAAGGACAAAGAGCTTTGCTGTCATTCGTGATGAACTCTGCTGATAAATCAGACGCCTGGAAAGAGGAGAGAAAACAAGCACGTGTTACTAGAAGGCAATGAGCTGTAGGGGTGTGCACGGGGGAGAGGGTGCAATGATGGGGTGCAGCAGGGAGGAAGATGGGCTGGGGGAGCAGCCACCTGGCATTGGGTTAATGAAGCAGATCAGCCTGCAAGCACTGAGGGGGAAGGAGCATGCATCATAGTGCTGCCTCTATACATGGCCACAGACGGAACGATTTATAACACTACATGGTACAATTATCACCCCAAACCCACAATTCATGGCCGAGAATTAAACTATGACCGCTACGTGCACAATGTCCCAGATACCCAGCCAAGCTAGGAGATTGACACAGATTGTATAGCCTAGACATATATTACAGCAGATTGTACCCCTATACACCTCTGATACGTATATGCTCACTAGGTGTAGCTGCAGATTGTGGCAGGGAGAGTGACATGGCCAGCCATTGTGTAGTCTTTAACACCATCGTGCCCAGGGCTGTGTACCTGCAGTGTCAGGATGCTGATGTCTGTATTGAGGGTGGTCAGGGGGCTTCTGTTGGAGGAAGGGCTGCCCAGCCTCGGGTGATGCAGGCTGACAATGCTGGGGTGAGAGTCCAGGGCGATCTGCAGGTCCAGGATGTAATCGATGACATGCTGGAGGATTTCCATCTTGCTGACCTTCTTGTTCTGCGGGATGCTGGGCACCAGCTCCTTCAGCTTGGAGTAGCAGTCGTTCATGTTGTACAGCAGGCTCATAGGGTCATCCACTGGGGTCTTGCTCCGGGAGATGCCCAGGCTATGCTCCGTTAGGCTGCTTTTCCGGACGGATCGTACAGGGCTAAAAGCTTTCATATTTGCCGGACTAAATAGAGAAGAGACTCCCAAGAAATCACACAAACCTCACTCTCTACTGACAAGCTCAGAGTGAGCTCAGCAGCGAGCAGCACCGCCTTATATACCCCAGCACAGAGCGGCTGACAGGTGGGCGGGACCCTGCCTCCGGATTGGCTGCAAGCGGTGACCGCGCCCTACTATTGGCTGGGAGTTCAGACTCTCGGAATGTGAATTTCTTCCGCATTCTAAACCAATGACTGGTGTTGGGGGCGTGGCCTGTGTCATCACAGCTGTGCTAGTAAATAGTCGGCCGCACACTGGCACGTCACATAGCCCGGGCTGAGCGCAGCGCCGTGCTCGGGGCTGAGGAATAACAGAGTACCTGCACTACACAGTACATAGAGAGATTACACTATACTACATGGGCTGCTACATATATAGATATACAACAATCCTGTAATATATAAAATGTATAGTATAATATAGACTGTATCCTACAATATAGAATATATCATGTAGTATATACTGACTGACCTATAATACTGAATATATCATGTAGTTTTAGATCTATGATATACTGCAGAATGTATAGTATCAGACTTTATATATAATGTAGCATCCTATGATATTAATCAGAATATGTAATATACAACCTTGTGATAATTTCTATATAATTTCATATAAGAACCATGATCTACTGTAAATATATGTCTCATGTGCTATATACTATAATATGTAATATAAAATTGTGTCATGTAGACTGTCATTTAATATGTATAATACTATCCTATACATCACTGCCATATAGTCTCATGTGATGTATGAGATTATAATATAAACATACTCTACTGCTATGTGTGATAGAGATTATATATATATATATATATATATATATATATATATATATATATACACACACACACACACACACACACACATACACATATACATACACACACACACCGATTACTGCCATATATTTCATGTAGTACTAATAAATCAACATAGTGAGGGACCAAAAGAAAAGAAAAAAAGCTGCCATATGTGTACGGGATGGTAGTTCAGTGGTTGGCAACATTGCTTTGCAGTGCTGGGATTGAATCTGAGCAAGGGCAACATCTTGCATGGAATTTGTGCATTTACATAGATTTTCTTTGGGTATTCCAGATTCCTCCTACATGTCAAAGATATAGTGATAGGTAAATTGGCAGTCTGTAAGATAACTGAGCCTGTTGGGGATGAGCACCTGTATGGCAGCCACTAACTCCCCTACTCCATAAATGTTCCCTTCAAAAAAAAAAAAAGTTACGAATGTTTGTGGATATATAGATATATTGCAGGAGGAAAGGCTCAGTGGACCCAGACAGTCAGAGACAGACACATACATTCAGGTGCAAACAGGTTTTACCCTGTACATTTATATTGCAAAAACATCAAAACAAAGTGAGCCTTAACTTCAGGCAAAACAATAACAGAAATCCTGCTCGTCTGAGCTACTAAATATACAGCAAAAACCCTAACTGTATAGCTGGCTTGCTTCAGCCACAGTCAACACATAGGGCAAATACAATGGCAGCTGTACACACTGGACTCTCACCAGTTTTCAGACTATTGAGACAGCTCCTCCTCTATTCCCAGGAACAAGGTCTTGGCAAGCTTTTATAGACCTTTAATGAGGCCCAGCTCCCACCTGTGCTTGAAGGCTCCTCCCTAGTAGCACAAGAAATGGTTAATAGGAGGCGCCATCTCACAGCTAAGGTGCTACCTGAATTGAATACTAGAGCCTTGCCTGGCCAGGCCATTTTTTTAAATTGAAAATGTCTTTATTAACAATCAGTCGTCCATGAAATATACAATGTAGTGCGACGCAGCGCAAATTGAATGACAGCACACAATAAATAGTACATTCATCATCCATAGCATAGAGTGGTGTATACAGCAAGGGCATAAAAAAATCCTACTCTATACACAACACTATATACTCCAGCATACATTTACTACATCCATACAGTAATGTAAAAACAACAAAGACATGTGATGGAGAGAGGGAAAGAGGGTAAGGGGAGGTGGTAATCACAGGCCCAAAGCTTTACTGAGATACAACTAAACACAAGAGGACAGAGGGGAGAAGGAGTGGGGTATGAGTCCTCTTCAGGCGATCCTTGATGGAATAGTCCCATTGCAAACTGTGTAATAGCCTGCAATACTGGAGGAGCAAAATAAGTCTGTTCCTGGCAAACCAAATAGTGTCCTTAAAATCGGGGCCCCATGTGGCGTAAACACTGCGATCTGCCTGCAGCGTTTTACAATCAGAATAAAGTGGTCATTTGTAATTTGCTTTTCTCACCGGGACTCAAAGCGCTGGGAGCATTGTGGATTAGGGGAGTTAGTGGCTGCCATAGAGGTGCTCATCCCCAACACCCACATGGGTCAGTTATCTTACAGGAAGCCAACGTACCTCTGGGCAACATGGTGGCTCAGTAGTTAGCACTGTAGCACTGGAGTCCTGGGTTCAAATCCTGGCAAGAACAACACGTGCAAGGAGTTTGTATGTTCTCCCCGTGTTTGTGTGAGTTTCCTCCCTTTCTACAAAGACATACTGATAGGGAAAAAAATGTGCATTGTGATTCCTATATGCAGCTCACAATCTATATTGTGTATATACTACTTGATATATTCTGTATTACAGGGTTCTATATTGTATGATATAAGTCTATATTATATCATACATCTGTATAAGTTATTCTATAGGACAACATTCTACAGTACAAAATAAGTCCATTTTATATATTACATAATTGTTGTATATGACATCTGATATTGTATATCTCCATATATCTGCAGTATATATAACAGGATTGTGTGACTGTGATCACTGTGTGGCAGAAGATCACTTTGTATAATTTGATATATATATATATATATATATATATATATATATATATATATATATATATATCCTTTATAATGCAGGTATTATATTATTATAGCAGATGGGGTGTAATACATCTGGAGAATATCCCTCTCTATATTCCTCATTGTCATTGGTAAAAGTGAGGCATCATTCTCTTCTATATAATGGATGACTTTGGAAAGTGAAGGCATCAGTCTGAGCTCTAAGTATAGACAATAGGGGGAAGTTATTAAGGTTTGTGTTTTATACAATGGTCTTAAGAAGTACACCGGAATAAGAGGCCCGAAATTTGTTAAGTGGACCAAGTCTCAAAAATAGTGACGGCAGGGACCTTCCATTTTTATCTTAGCATTGGTTTTATTGATGATGGGTACACACAGAAAGACCTTACCCCCTGGTTAAAAAAATATTCATAGAGAGACCTCAAGAGTTCCCCTTAAGAATATACTTAGGGTACAAAATGAGGGGTGGGCAAGTTAAAGGGAACCTGTCACATGTAAGATGCTGTCTAATCTGCAGGTGGGATGTTATAGAGCAGGAGGAGCTGAGCTTTATGGGAAAAGATTTGATATAACTTGGAATCCACTGAAATCTCTGCTCTCTCTATGCTGAGAAGTCCAAGAAGAGGTCCTATCAGTGACAGCTATCCCCATATGCTGGTAGGCTGTCAATCACTAATAGCTCCGCCTTCTAGATGTCTCAAAATAAGAAAGAGAAGAAATTTCAATGGATGAATGGCAAGTTATACTGAATATTTTCTCAAAAACCTATACATCAATCTACTCAGCCCCTCCTGCTCTATAACATGCCGCCTGCAGATTTCACAGCCTTTTACATGTGACAGGTTCCCTTTAAGACTTTAAGAGATCATTCTATATTATGATGATATCATCTGAGGTCTGTCTATTACGATGATGTCATCTGAGGTCAGTCTATAATATGATGATGTCATCTGAGGTCTGTCTATTAAGATGATATCATCTGAGATTGATCTGTAATATGATGACATCATCTGAGATCAGTCTATTATGATGATGTCATCTGAGGTCAGGCTATAATATGATGACATCATCTGAGATCAGTCTATTACAATGATGTCATCTGTGGTCAGGCTATAACATGATGATGTAATCTGAGATCAGTCTATTATGATGATGTCATCTGAGATCAGTCTATAATATGATGATGTCATCTGAGGTCAGTCTATAATACGATGATGTCATCTGAGACCAGTCTATTATGATGAGGTCATCTGAGATCAAACCATAATATGATGATGTCATCTGAGATCAGTCTATTTTAGGATGATATCATCTAGGTTGATTCTACTACCAAGCATGGTCCAGCTGCATGCGTGGCTCCTGATGATCGACTGATCACCTTCGAGTTTTCCTTGTCGCTTCTTCAAGGCATAGTCATATTTGGCAATAAACAGACTTATTTGGTTATGATTGTATAAACAGAGATAATGAGGGGCCTTTACCCCAGAAGGAATGCCAGGCTCCGGCCCTGTGTTATGGGTAAATAAAGGTGGCCGAGGATATGTTTGAAGACAGACAGCTCACTTGCTGAGTAATGGAGCAGGCATTTCCACTTCAAGGTCTTGAGAAGTGAAAGCAGGCAGCAGTGTTGCGTTCTTCCCCTCCGCTCTGTGTGAGGTTAATCTTGTTCCATTTATCTCATGCTGGCACTATAGGATGACATTGAGTGTCTTTAAAGTGTAACAAATTGATCCAGTAATAGTAGTGGTTCAGGACCCTACACCGCTCCAGGAGGATGCAGAGGCGCCTGCTGCGGATTCTCTTCTTCTGCTCTGGAGAAGCCTGATGAGAGGTTTGGAGAGAAAACAGCAGGAGGTATCAGTGAATTGTCACAACATATTAGGAACATAGGCTGGCCTAGCCCCCCCCATATGGACTGAATGACTCTGGTTTATCCGAGATACTGCTGCATCCGACAAGCCGCAGCGCACAAAGCATCTGATCATAATATGTTCCGGTATAGTAGAATTCCTGGGATGCTATGAAATACAAGATAGATAATCCCAATGAATCACTTCTTCCCGAATCATTGTCCTGAAAATCGGTCACCTTTGACAAATTTTAGGGTCAATATTACAGCCACAACACCTGAACTCATTCTATGGTGATCTAGGAGCAATTCAGGGGTATCCTTTGGAGTCCAGGAGCTGTAATATACAACATAATTCAGCTATACATTTTTTTGGTTATGGTTATACTTAGAGACGATCCGTCACCCAGTCTGAAAAGCCCAATAACCCAAAGCCCATATTTCATATGATAGGCGCTGTCACCCTGAGCATTTAGGTGTTTTCTTTATACAAATCTGTTCAGCTATTCCAAAGCTATAAGCCCTTTCCTAAGATATAAGGATTGATACAAATTTGGGTCAATAGCCAAATGGGCAATAACACTGCATGAGAAACAAACACACAAAGACCCTGCCCCCAAAGAAACTACAGTGTTACCGCCCACTTGGCTAGTAGACTAATTTGCATCAACACTAAAAGGGATTATATCTTTGGAATGGCTGAATGGATTTGGATAAACAAAACACCAAAAGGGTGCTCAGGGTGACAGCGCCGATCAGATAATGGGTGTCATTAGGATTTCAGACCTGGTGGCAGGTCCTCCTTAAAGGGATTGTCTCACATTATAGAGGGGATCATCTTCTCTGCAGATTCAATGCAGAATTTTCAGAAAAAAATAAAACCAATTCTTAATGGAGTCATATCTGCAGTATATGCATACATTTCTACAACCCCAGTCAGATCATTTGCACCATTGGGGAAATCATGGCATTGGTTGATCATAACCTTAGACTATGTTCACACGATAGGATTTTCACAAGGAGTTTGGCACACCCCATGCATATGAAAAGAGTTTCCCTAATCCTGTTCAAGTACATCGGAAATTTTTCACAACATATTTTTGGTGCCGATGTGGAAAATAAAAACCTGCCATGGAAATAAATAGCTTGTCACTTATTTCAGGCAGAAAACATGAGTCCCGATTTTCCAGGATTAAAATATTGATGTCCCATCCCTAGAATAGGTTTATTAACCTTGAACCAGTCCCTAGCACCTGGGACTTCCTCGGATCAACTGTTTGAAGTGGCAGTGGCACTGTACTGAGTGCTGCCTCCGCTTCACAGGCCGTGTGACATTACTTTGGTCAGTCATATGGCTTGTTTGCATCTCAGTCCCATTCAAATGAATGCACTGAGCTCTGATACCAAGCACAGGTACTATACAATCTATGATGTTGTGCTTGGTAAGTAGTGAAAAGGCCATATTGCGTGTTTGAATGCTCATCTGTAGGGCGCTGGGTGGTAGACCTTCTCCTATTGGGTATTGAGCACCTACGCTATGGCTAGGTCCTCAATATCTTACTCCTGGAAAACCTATTTAATGCCTGGTCCCATGGGCCGCAGACGTTACGATTTGGCTGCGGCGGAAATGCCGCTGTAAAAATTGCAGCATTTTACAGTACTTGCAAAATGGATGGGATTCATGTGGAAAAAATCTGCGGCGCGGTTTTGGAAATCGCGGCATGTTAATTATATCTACGGAAACGCCAGCGGCGTTCCCATAGATATAATTGTAACGGAAAGTCCACGGAGGAAAACTCAGTGAACTTTCTGTTCAAAGCGCTGTGGGAAAAACTGTTCACGCCGCGGTTTTTCCCACAGCGCTTTAGCGCGGCGTCACCGACCCATGGGGAATGCAGCTAAGAAACACTGCAGGAAAAAAATGCGGCTAAAACACATTGCGTTTCTCTCTGCTTTTTTCCTTCCTCTATTGGATTTTTTGGGAAAACGCTTGCGATTCCACAACTACAATTAACATGCCCCATTTTTACAAACACACACATGTTTTGAAAAAAAGTTAATTTTCCGCAGTTCTTCTTTTTCCGCAATGTGTGAATGAGATTAACCAAAATCTTAATCACTCTTCTGGTACTGTAAAACATCACGTTTCCGCAATGTGGGGCCTTAGCCTCAACTAGTGAACATACCCTGAGACAGCTTGGGCATTTCTAATGTCCTTTCTTATGTCCATCCACCCGCACAGGTCTGTTCTCTATTCTTGGATGGCTCGTGTAGAAAGTCACTCAATTGCAGAAGAATAACAGGGAACTGCTAATACATACAATGCAATATGTGTAGGTTCTCGCTATAGGTTCGCTTCACCTAATCTCCATCGCACCCAGTAATTTTGGCTGCCGGTATGAGGCCGGCCATAGAAACAAAGCTCCAGTATCCATAGCTATGTGCTGCCTGGCTATGTGATGGTATTCTGATCTTGGTTTACAGAGCTGACTTTACAGAGCCGGTGACCTCTACTACACACCTGCTGTGCGAAGATTATCTGCTTTACTATAATTAACACGTATCAGTAGCTAAGTACAAGCCTCTCAGTGTTTCCTGATTTACATATCAGGTAACACAGGCTGAGGAGCTCTCTATGAAGTATGTTTGTGGTGTGGTTCAACAATCCAGATCTGGCCGGTAATCAGGGCAGCGCGTAGTTAATTGCACCCGCCACCCCAGAGTCATGCCAGTCCTTCTGTGTACTGAAGCCTGTAAGGCCTGTGGAGATGTGACTTTTTGCACACCTGTATGGTTTCCAACCACAGCATCAAAACACGCAACTGATTCTGGGGCTGAACCTCCAATAAAAGAGCATTTTGCAGGTGTATGTACACAAACGCAACCTCAGATGTTACCAGGTGACCTTCTCTTGAGTTTCCAGGAAAATAACCTAATTTTTAATCAAGTTTTATGTTACATATATTGTTAAAGAATGTTTGGTAAGCGTTGTAAAATAAAAATAAAAAAATCCTGCAGTTCTGACTCAAGCCACTAAGCTAAATGATATGCAGAGACTTCCTGTTTTCCGTAAGAGATTTCTTTGCAGCAGCAACCTCACTTACAACACACTGATGATCACAGAATCCCCCAGTCACAATAAGGTGATTTCACCGCTTATCTACTCCCCTCTCTACACAATGTCTCAGAACATGCCTAGAAAACTCTCCCATAGAAGTTCATAGGGTCTATCGTGTTTATGGCTCATCTCTAGGAAATAGGAAGTCATAAACTTTTTTAGGCTTAGTGGCAAGAGTTGGAATTGCAAGATTTTTAGGATAAAAATATAAAACAATAACATAGAAAATTAAAAACATCACCGAAAATTCTTTAATGTAAAAATGTGATTTAAACCACAGGTCATTTACCTTTAAAGCCGAGACATAACCTTAAAAGATAAAAAACATAAAAGATTCTTAGTACTCAAGGGGCTACTCATGAATCCTACCCATCATTACTGCCTATGCAATAATTCCCTTACATACTACTGAGGTGACAATATAGAGCCAATCCAATTCCCGCCATAGCCCTCTTAGTCTGTCACTGACTACTGTAAGGGCCCGTTCACACGGAGTAAACGCGCGTGTATTTTGGCAAAATACACGTGTAAAAATAAGACTCCCATTGACTTCAATTACATGTTTTTCCACGTGTAAAAAAACACATCAAAATACACATCATAATACATGTCAAAATACACTTGTAAAATGTCATTGAAGTCAATGGGAGTCTTATTTTTACACGTGTATTTTGCCAAAATACACGCGCGTTTACTCCATGTGAATGGGCCCTAACAGTTGCTACTTGCTGACAATCTCCAAGGTGTAAATATGATTCAGTTTGACAAATCTTTTCAGAAAGAACCTCCAATAATAAGCTGAACACAGACAGTCCCTCTGCTGGGAACCCCAGTGATCAGCTACTATATTCAGGAAGATTTGTAATCAATTGTGTGGTACGACTACAGCACCAAGAGCCGCAGAAGAAATGAGCTTTGGGTAGTGTTATATTACTAAATATCTTACATCTTTATTGTAAAGTTATGTGCTCCTCTCTGGAGCGCTGACCTTCTCTCTGCTCCTTCGGCGCCCACAGTGAGGTATATTCATTATACAAAATATGTTTTTTGTCGTAAAAATGACACTTTTGTGCAACTTTCATGAAAAGTGAAAAGCAGGATGGGGATCAAAGCCTATGAGGTAGAAGAAAGCTGACATGATTTATACCTAAAATGTATGCCAGTCCCTGAAATTCAGCAGGTCTGTGAGAATCAGATCAAGGATCTAATAGCCTTGCATTGTGACTTAGACTTCCTGTTCATGCAGGAAACACTGTGCGCTGGAGAGGAGAAAAGAGGAGGTGGGTGCTCCTGAAGGAAGCACATAACTTTCCCTCAAAGCTGTCGGTAAATTATTCAATACTACACAGGAGGAAAGGCCTGGCGGTGTATATTCTAAACCAGACAAGAAATATGAAAAGCAATTTCTATGAAAATCCCAAGGACCATTTTCTATGATCATACAATCTGTATAGTATACAGTTATACCTATGCAGTGACAGGTTCTTCACACAATGGGGCCAATTTATCATTCTTGGACGCCCGTTTTCTGCATACAAGGCAAGAAGAGTCGCATTTTTTGCATGTTTTTGTGCCTAAAATTACCCCATTCGCCCCCAAAATTCTGATGCATTTCTGCGCCCTTCCTCTGCTAATAAATTGACAACTAGGCGTTCCTACTCACCATGTCAATGAGGCGTGGCTCTACACACTGTCCAATCAGTGCTGACGGGTTCACATTGTGTATTGACAAGGGAAATGGTAACCCTCAGTTGTCAATTTATGTATTCACTTGCAGGAGGAATAACAGAGGAATCACAAAACTTCAAATCAGTGTTTCAAAGGATGTCTATGTGTATTTTGGTATTAAAACTTCAGGTTCATTCATAAAGTCCAAGATGTTTTTATTTCATTCTTTCTTTTACGATGAAAAATGAGTTTCCATAACCGGTTGCCGAGACGGATTGTTTTTTTTTTTTTTTCTATCCTGAAAGAAATCTCCTGCTCTGGTTCTAGAATCCGTGTTAGGTAGACACTTAATTTGAATAAAGAAACAGTCATGGTGAACATATGTGCGCAGGATTTATTCTAATCTATTGCTTTGACAGTTAATCGTGTTACAGTAGAAAACGCTCTATAAATGACCATGATGGATTGTTCTCACTTGTAACTGGATATTAACCAAATTGCCGCCTCACTTGTACTTGGAGCAGTCAACCGTCTAAACGTATCTGTGGCCTAAACACACCGAGTGAAGATGAACTGGGATCACGTACGAGTGCTTTATGTCTATGCCCTGACTTGTACATTTTCATAAATATCAGGACTGTGCCGAGACAACTGTGAATATCTGACAATGTCGGATATGTCATTAAAGGTATCCCATCATTGGATAGCCTTTTTTTTCTCGATAACACATAGGAATAGCCTTAAGAAAGGCTATTCTTCTCCTACCTTTAGATGTCTTCTCCGCACCGCCGTTCGGTAGAAATCTGGGTTTTCTTTGGTATGCAAATGAGTTCTCTCGTAGCACTGGGGGCGTCCCAGTGCTGCGAGAGAACTCTCCAGCGATGCCTCCATCTTCTTCTGGAATGGCCTCTCCCTGTGTCTTCTTCCATCCTGGGTTTTCAATTTTCTAGGCCTTGGGCAGAGCCAACTGCACATGCCTGGGCCACAAGAAAATCGCCACTTAGGGCCCGTTCCCACACGCGTCAGAGTGAGCGCTTCAAAACAGATCTCATTGACTTCAATGGGTGCCGTCTTACGCGCTCTACACATTGAAATCAATGGGATCTGTTTTGAAGTGCTCACTCTGACGCGTGTTTATGTTTCAGAATGAGTGGTGTGTTACATCATGGGAATGGGCCCTTACACTGTAAGCTGGTGTAAGTGGCCATTTTCTTGTAGCCGCTTACACAGTAAACTGATGTAAACGGCCATTTTCTTGTGGCCCGGACATACGCAGTCAGCTCTGCTCAAAGCCTAGAAAATTGAAACCTACAACAGAAGAAGACACAGGGAAAGGGCGTTCCAGAAGAAGATGGAGGCGTCGCTGGAGAGTTCTCTTGCAGTATTGGGGACGCCCCCAGGGCTGTTTGAGAGCTGGGGACGCCCCCAGTGCTGTGAGAGAACTCATTTGCACACCGATGAAAACCCGGATTTCTACCGAATGGCGGCACTGAGAAGACATCTAAAGGTAGAAGAAGAATAGCCTTTTTTAAGGCTACTCCTATGTGTTATCGAGAAAAAAACTATATCCAATGATAGGATCCCTTTAATTTGTATAACCAGTTTTAACAGTTTTACGTTAGTCATACACATTAGACGAGTGCCAGCCAAATCTACCAATTCCAATGGCCAACCATCCAAAGCCCTGAATCAATGACAGATGGTGGGGGTGATAAGCCACAAAGGAGGTGTCTGTCTATGACCTATTCCTCTCACTCCATTATGAACACTTGCATGCTTAGCTGAGCCAAGAGTGCATGTGTATGGAGGATTCGGGAGCATTATCTGTCAGCATTATCAGAAAATCTTACAAATTTTTCCATATAACTCCATGACTACAAAGTAGATACGGAGCTCGGTAGCAGAAAAAGAGAGATCTGCCCTCTACAAAGATATATTATGAACTGAATTATCACCAAAGCTTCACGCTAAGAAATAAGCGGTGTTCAAAGTGCGAAATACAAATTAAAATTCTGTGAGATGTTCCTCAGCACCAGACTGCAACCTGAGGTTTAGTCACTGTGTTCTCTTAACGAAAATAGTCTGTGAGGGTTTGCTAAACACTGTAACGTCAGGCTGCAATACCAAACAAAGCCCAGGGACAAGAGTGGAGCTGTTCTTCAGGAACACAGGTAGGTAGGCAGATTTTAAATGACTTTGGAAATACAAAATTAAAGTTGACATGTTGGCCTATGGTTTCATCTTTGCTAATTTCTCTGTACGCTATAAGTGCATCCCAGTCATCCTTCCTGTTCACTGAGTGAGTCCTTTCATAAATCCGAATGATTCTCATGGCCACTTAGAGATTCCTCTTTCTCTTCTTGTTCCAGTCCTGCTTCTTTCTCACCAGATGTTTCCTGTATCCTTCACAAACTCCTGTCTTAATTCCCAGCCTTTAGCTTCTGTTCTCAGCCATAACTATGCTGTGATTGACCCTGAATTCCCTGTGATGGCAGTCAGATAGTCAGAAGTGGCAAGGTTTGTCCCGCACGTACCAGTATACACTGTCTACCAATAAGTATGTGGACACCTGTGGTAGAATAGAAAAACCACATCTCTTCCTATCCAATAGTTGGTAGACCCCAGCAGATGCTTCCTTACGGATGGGATTGAGCGACACAATACTCCCGGATGCCTGGTGAAACTCCTGGTGTATGTGAGCCATCGGTTGGGTGCGGTTTCTCTGGCCAGCACCCCTCGGTCTCTATCTCTCAGTTTCGGGGGTCTGCAGACTCGGGGCACATTCCGACAATCACCGTTCACCTTCCACTTACATAGGCCACTGCCGATTTTGGGTAATTCAGGTCGCCTGCTATGTCCCATAAGGATCGACCATTTCTGTGGTACCCCACAATTACTCCTTTCTTGAAATTGGACAACTCTGCACTTCATGGCATCTTGCATGTGACTAATGCCAATACTGTTTCCTATTTAATGGCGGAAGGCGTGACGTACATCACGACCGCAGATATCTTCATTTGCATGGGTGTCCAAATACTTATTGGTAGACAGTGTAGAAGCAAAATGCTTATCATGTCTGCCAGGTGATGCACTGACTTTCTGTGTAGTATTAAAGGGATTCTACCACTAAATCAAGATTTTTTACTAATTACCACATCAGAATAGCCTTAAGAAAGGCTATTCGTCTCTTACCTTTAGACGTGGTCTCCGCAGCGCCATTCCTTAGAAATACCGGTTTTAACCGGTATGCAAATGAGTTCTCCGCAGCAATGAGAGCGGGCCCCAGCACTCAAACGGCGTCCCCCCTGCTGCCCGAGAGCTCAGTCCAGCAATACCTCCATCTTCAGCTGCAACCCCGCCTCTTCTGTCTCATTCCAACCTCTGACGCCTGCGCAGTATGCTCCTGTATTGAACTACAAGAGCAAGAGCGGCCTCCCAAAAATGGCCGCCCCCATCGCCGTTTGAGCACTGGGGCCCGCCCTCATTGCTGCGGAGAACTCATTTGCATACCGGTTAAAACCGGTATTTCTAAGGAACGGCGCCGCGGAGACCACGTCTAAAGGTAAGAGACGAACAGCCTTTCTTATAAGGCTATTCCGACGTGGTAATTAGAAAAAATTTTGTTTTAGCAGAGGCTGCTGTAAGTACAGGACGTTATTAGCTAGCAAGTTCAATCTACAAACACGGTTTGTAATTTTGAGTTTGGTCAAAAAAAAAAATAAATGATATAATATTTAGTTATCTATCTTTCTGTCTATTCCTTCAGCTGACAACAGCAGGGAGAAAGTAAAGGATTGCAGAAATGCAAGTCTCCTTCTACTCTACACCGTAATATGAAACATATAGGCTGTATGTGGTGAAGCTAGCAACAACATACAGCACTAACTTATCAAATTCTAAACAAAAATTGTGAAATTATACAATGAGATAGATATTCTAGGCAAGTTTGGGTATACTTCGTTATTTTTTTTATATATAATTTATTAATGTTGCAATTGATATGAAATTCTACAGAATGATTTATTGAGCTATATGAATCTGTTTATCTATTTCTGTGTGTCTGTCTATGTGTGCATCCATCTACTCTTTCAGCCGACAACAGCAGGGGGGAAGTAAAGGGCGGCAGTAATTCACATCCCTACTATACACCATAATATAAAACATAGCCTACAAGAGGTGATGCTAACAAACAACATCCAGTGATATATTTAAATTCTTAAAATAATGAATTTAATATGATGAGATGGATAAAATTTAATTCCATTTTTATATAGAATTTATTTATCTTTGAATTAATATACAATTCTACTATTTTCCGAAGACGTAATCCAGTGTTACAGTGATGAGAGTTTCTCTGTATTATTCTCTGGAATCCATTTAATAAGATCTTCTATTTTTAAATGTTTCAACAAGCAAACATCGCAGAATATTTAATTTAAGATGGCAGAAAAAAAAAACCTGACAAATTTAAAAATGCTATGCTTGGAAAACTGTTGTATAACCAGCTGACAGAGAATTTCTACTAAATCCACCGCTAGTAAACTATGCCCCTTTGGCAGGTACTGTACATTTTTCTGAGATGTTAAAATAGAACGGCGGTTTTCGTGAAGGTGAAGTTAAAATGGGCTTTATGGCCGTAAAAAATATTCATTGAAACATTGGGCCTCATGTAAGAAAACATTAGAAATAAAATCCACATCCACATCCACAGTTTGACATTGGTAGAGGTGTAAGATCAAGCTCCAGGCCCCTCAACTATAATGTAGTACTGGTCTCCTCCTTATTGGTAAGAGGCACCTTATCAGCCCTCTAAGGCTGAGTTCACGTGGAGTATTTTGGTCAGGTTTTGAGGCGGAATCGGCCTGACCAAAAAAATGGCTCCCATTGATTTCAATGGGAGCCGGCCAGTTCTTTGTTCCAGGAGTGGTTTGTCCGGCTCCCGGGAAAAAGAAGTGACATGCTCATTCTTCAAGCAGATCCACCTGAAGACACTCCCTTCTCCCGACTAGGCCCATTCATTTGGGCCTAATCCGGAGCGGAGTGCGCGACTGGATGCCGGTGCTACCCCTAAGGTGATTTCACCACGTATCTACTCCCCTCTCTACACAATGACTTCTGCCCAGGTCTCAGAACATGCCTGGAAAACTCTCCCATAGAAGTTCATAGGGTCTATCATGACTGAGTGCTGAACCGGGTTCCAGTCGCAGCTACCGTTTTATTGGTCCGGAATCTGAGGCTGCCTCCGCCTCAAGTTCCTGACCATAAAACTCAGTGTGAATTTATCCTAAGTGTTACACCCAGCAGTGGTCACTCAAATTTACGCCAACCATGCAAGAGCTGGATCTGCCATCACAAGAGCTACACTTTATAGGGGGCTTCAACCGGGCAACCCCTTCTATGATGTCTATATGCCCTAACAGGGCAAATCCAAAGGGTCTGCCTTCATGAGAACAGTACAAGTAAATAAATTATAGAGGTTTCGGACATCAAAAATATATGTCTATATATTTGGTCCATGTTGAACTCCATCATTTTGTAACACTGCTACTCAGCGTTGGACAGGGTTTCCTTGGGTCCACCAGAGGACCGACTCACCCATCTATACAGATTATGGCACACACATCACATATCCATAAGGACTAATTTATAATGAACCCATAAGAAATTGACCTTTTTAGCAAGTGACTGACTCCTAAAAGAAGCCCAAACAGAGTTGCAATCTGCTAGACAAGGGGTAGGGAACGTACGGCTCTCCAGGTGTTGCAAAACTACAACTCCCAGCATGCACACTTGCTCTGCTGTTCTTGGAACTCCCATGGAAGTGAATGGAGCATGTTGGGAGTTGCAGTTTCACAGCAGCTGAAGGTTCCCTACCCCTGTGCTAGACATTTAGGGCCCATTTTTATAATTTCTTTTTCAATTTAGATTGTGAGCCCCATATAGGGATCACAATGTACTTTTTTTCCCTCCTATCAGTATCCACACAAACACAGGGAGAGCATGCAAACTTCTTAAAGATGTTGTTCCTGGCAGGATTCAAACCCAGGACTCCAGTGCTGCAAGGCTACAGTGCTACCCATTGAGCCACTGTGTTGCCCCCATTTAGAGCCCATTTTTATATCAGAACATGGGTCCACCAGAGGATTCTCTAGTACTCGGATGGGCCTGTCCTACCCTGCTACTACTGTAGGTCCATTCATACACCACAATCATTCCGCCACATACATTACCGCTATATACCAGTACCAGGTAGAGGTACATGGGCACCGACTATCTTGCTACATCATCAATCATTGCCTGTTACCACCAGAAAATATGACCCTATAGAAGCACCCTTCTATTACCCTGTGCGTCTATTGTAATACAGACCACGCTTACGCTTCATTGTTCTAGATGTGGCTGTTTTTTTTTCTTGCCCACACGGTTCTGGGTCATGACAGATCCTTATCACATGGGTGCATTGCCTGTTATGTCTCTTTCAGTTGCAGATAACAATGGTCCTCACTTCCACTCCCGGGTGGTCACATTCAGAGACAGCTGTGTGAGACTGGCGTAAGGTGATAAGACTTTGCTGCAACCCATCACTTGGCCGTAGCGAGGAGTTTTATTGTTTTTCTTGTGGCTCAGGATGTACAGCGACACAAAAATTTTCCCGGTTTCCACAGCTGTATTTTTTGATTATTGGAAATAGACACTTTTTAAGCCATGTAGATTTTTTTCTTTACGTTACCCAGGCCCGGTTACCAGTCAAACATCTGCAGAGAAAGCATTGCCAACATGTTAATATATTTTAATTATAACGCACCAGATGACCAGATCACTCAGATATGACAATTCAGTCAGATGACAGGGAACAATAGACTGCACTGAAAATAGTGACATAATGACGGGCTTGTTACAGAGACATGACATGGTCCAAGAGGGCTCGCTATATGGCGGACATCTGAATAGTTCTCCCATATGGAGAGTACAGCTTGCTGCCATATTGTCATAGTATAGTGTGCAGGCATCTGAGGTCACAGCTAAGCAAAGATCCCATGATCTGCAGCAGAATGTCTCTGGCATGTCACATATACACGTGTCTCTTTGCTCTCTCCCGAGTGTTTGCCGTCACGGCTCTATGAAACAGATTTTGTTGTGACAGTATTTGGAGGCATGATGTTGTTGCCTGACTGCTAAAGGATGGACTCAGCATAAACAAACATCTCTCGTTTCCTAGAAATATCGTTCATTGAAGCTTGGAAGTCCCAGGCAAGCCCCCTATAGTACAGTGTGCGACGTCCTATTAACTCACTGTATACCTCCATTGTATAAAGCTATAGAGCATGGAAAAAAGGGAGCAGGAAATCCACCGTGTGATACGTCTGGTGCAGATCACTATAAGCAAATGTCATAAAAAACACAATACATAAATTCATAGTATATAAAAATATACATAAAGCAATAATAAAAATACATAATACATAAGTCCATATTATATACAAATATACGTACTAATAAAAATACATAAACTCACGGTATATAAACATAAAGCAATAATGAAGAAGCATAGTACATAAATACATATTACATACAAATATACATAAAGCATTTTGCTATGACAACAAATTAACCAATTAAATTTGTTTATTTATTTATTATGTTTAATTATATAGCGCCATCATATTCCGCAGCACTTTACAGCCATTGTCAGTCACTGTCCCATATAGGGCTCACAATCTACATTCCCTATCAGTATGTCTTTGGGGTGTGGAAGGAAACCGGAGTACCCGGAGGAAACACACTGAAGCATGGGGAGAACATACAAACTCCTTGCAGATGTTGTCCTTGGTTTTGATACTTTTAAAGACTTAGATGAACACGACCAACGTGCAAAATGGCCATGGAAAACACCCATTTTTCATGGCCATCTTGCACCCGAGTGGTAACTGTTTTTTTGGGATCACCCTTACATTCAGTGTATAGAGAAATCTGTGTAAATAAATGAAAATAGGACCTATATTTTGATGGTCTATGACAACAGACTGTCAACATAACGGTCATGAGAACAGCTTCCATTCACTGTCAATGAAATGAATGCTGCCATTGGGGATCCAAACTGAACCCACTAATGCAGTCCCATGTCCCCTGTGACCATCAACGTTCCAATGTACCATTCTGAAGTGTTTATGTCATGGACCAAGGACACATAGGAGGGGAAGGCATGAGATACATTGATGGGTACACTTTCCATATGGATGAAAAGAGGTAAATAATATATCCCCCAATAGCCACAGTCCCCGAGATCAATGCAAGGAGTATATCAGCAATAGAGCATACCTCATATCGTTCCTTATTGACTCTATCCCTCCCACCTGCTCCTGTCCCACCACTAAAGTTCCCATACCTAAGAATCGGTGAAAGGAAAAAGACAATACAGGCATGAGAAAGGACATATGGGTTGTTTTTCATGTCTTTGCTCATATGGACCGGACACTACATCCTTATACTGCACTTCTAAGGTTAGATCCCATCTAGTGCTCTCCAAGGCCCCCCCCTCAAATACTAGCACTGCCCTTATAACGTCAGCCACTGCCACCTGCAGCTCTCCCACTATTAAAGCTACAAATGAGGCACAAAGAGAGAAGCCAGGGACACTATAGGCATGCAATAAATCCGTCTGGGAACGGGATGAGGGTGGGGGCTGGGCATCATTACATATTCTCATCCATAGGGAGGTGATATCTATAAACTTCCTGTGCCCTGGTCCCAGTATTTAACCCAGTGTGATTGACCTTCACCAGAGGATCAAGTAGTTTGGTCAGATTTACGTGACCTCCCTCTAAATCATACAATACTGGACCTATCTACCCTTTCCGTACCTCCTGCACTGATATCTAGATTAGCCTATAAAGGGGTCAGGCCTAATAATTCCCGTCTATAAGGCCGGAGTAGGCTGATGGATCTTTAGGCCGCAGACCTTCAGGGCTTGGCAATGATCACCTAGGAGTGTGTCATCCAGATTGGGGTGGAACCTTATCTTACGCTAGGGTCACACTAGGTCTGGACCCAAATGGTGGAGAGACGGACCAGTATTTCAGTGGTTACTCCAGCAGATCTCATTGAATATAATGGGGTCCACTGGGTGGCTGTCATTTCGAAACTGAAACCGATGGAGAGAAGAGTCCTCCGTGCAGGATCTTTAGGACTGTTGAGGGTATATGGGCCCCCATGGTTGCCACCAATTCAGTCGTTGGAAATTTTTTTATCTTGGTATTTCCTACAGCACTATTAATCTCCCCCTTAAAGGGATCCTATCATTAAAATGTTTTTTTGGTTTTTTTTCAATAACATGTAGGAATAGCCTTAAGAAAGGCTTTTCTTCTCCTACCTGTAGATGTCTTCTCTGTGCCGCCATTCGGTAGAAATCCAGGTTGTCTTCGGTATGCAAATGAGTTCTCTCGCAGCACTGGGGGCGGTCCTCAGTGCTCAAACAGCACTGGGGGTGTTCCCAATGCTGTGATAGAACTCTCCAGTGACGCCTCCATCTTCTTCAGGAACGCCCTCTCCCTGTGTCTTCTTCCGTCCTGGGTTTCAATCTTCTAGGCCTCTGGCAGAGCCGACTGCGCATGCCTGGGCACAAGAAAATGGCCGCTTACACAGTAAGCTGGTGTAAGGGGCCATTTTCTTGTGGCTGCTTACACAGTAAGCTGATGTAAGCGGCCATTTTCTTCTAGCCCGGGCATGTAGGGAAAGGGCGTTTCTAAAGAAGATAGAGGCGTCGCTGGAGAGTTCTCTCGCAGCATTGGGGACGCCCTCAGTGCTGCGAGAGAACTCATATGCATACCGAAGAAAATCCGGATTTCTACGGAACAGCAGTGCGGAGAAGACATCTAAAGGTAGGAGAAGAATAGCCTTTCTTAAGGCTATTCCTACGTGTTAGGGAGAAAAAATTGCAGAACTTGCAGAACTCAAATCTACCCCAGTCAGGTACCAGCATAGATTTCTGGTATAACTCATGACAGTTTTCTGGCACAAGTTATCCTAAAATTGACTGCCCCATTTTGATCTCCACCGTTTTCTTAAAGCGGTAAATCTGTGTGATATAGTAAAGATACGACACTTCTAGGGTAGTTTTTTGGTGTAAATACATTAGTAAACTCTCCCCAATGTGTTCCCTTGGTCAGCAGCTGTACCTCGATCCTACAGAAGGTCTGTCTACAGCCTCAGCCTTAGTTCAGATTTCCCTGGAGATCCCCTTTAAAGCCAGCAATTCTGTTATCATTGCACCTGCGCCTCTCCCATCCCTTAAACCAAGGACCAAAGCAAAGAAAAGAGTAACCAGGGACACTATAGGCATGTGAAAAATCTGGGTGGGAAAGGGCTCAGGATCCTCTCCTGCTTTGTACTCTTTTATTATTCTCCAAAGAAACGTATGGTGTCCTGAGAGGAACATCTGCTGCCCCTGGGCTGGCGGCGTGCTGTCAAGCAGTGCAGGCATCAGGAGCACAAGCAGGTTATACACGGCCATAATACAGTATTATATACAGAGAAGGGGCCACAGGCAGATCATACATTGCCATATGCGTTATATGGAGAGCAGGAGCACAGACTGTGTATATGACGTGTTATATAGAGAGCAGGGGCACAGGCTGTGTATATGACATGTTATATAGAGAGCAGGGGCACAGGCTGTGTATATGAGGTGTTATATGGAGAGCAGGGGTGCAGGCTGTGTATATGAAGTGTTATATAGAGAGCAGGGGCACAGGCTGTGTATATGAAGTGTTATATAGAGAGCAGGGGCACAGGCAGTGTATATGAAGTGTTATATAGAGAGAAAGGGCGCAGGCTGTGTATACGACGTTTTATATACAGAGCAGGGGCACGGGCTATGTATATGACGTGTTATATAGAGAGCAGGGGCGCAGGCTGTGTATATGACGTGTTATATAGAGAACAGGGGCACAGGCTGTGTATATGACGTGTTATATAGCGGGCAGAGGCACAAGCTGTGTATATGACGTGTTATATAGAGGGCAGGGGCACAAGCTGTGTATATGACGTGTTATATAGAGGGCAGGGGCACAGGCTGTGTATATGAGGTGTTATATAGAGAGCAGGGGAACAGGCTGTGTATATGATGTGTTATATAGAGAGCAGGGACGCAGGCTGTGTGTATGACGTGTTGTATAGAGAGCAGGGACGCAGGCTGTGTGTATGACGTGTTATATACAGAGCAGGGACACAGGCTATGTATATGACGTGTTATATAGAGAGCAGGGGCGCAGGCTGTGTATATGACGTGTTATATAGAGAGCAGGGGCATAGGCTGTGTATATGATGTGTTATATAGAGGGCAGGGGCACAGGCTGTGTATATGACGTGTTATATAGACAGCAGGGGCGCAGGCTGTGTATATGATGTGTTATATAGAGAGCAGGGGCGCAGGCAGTGTATATGACGTGTTATATAGAGAGCAGGGACGCAGGCTGTGTATATGATGTGTTATATAGAGAGCAGGGGCACAGGCTGTGTATATGACGTGTTATATAGAGAGCAGGGGCGCGGGCTGTGTATATGACGTGTTATATAGAGAGCAGGGGCGCAGGCTGTGTATATGACGTGTTATATAGAGGGCAGGGGCGCAGGCTGTGTATATGACGTGTTATATAGAGAACAGGGGCACAGGCTGTGTATATGACGTGTTATATAGAGGGCAGAGGCACAAGCTGTGTATATGACGTGTTATATAGAGGGCAGGGGCACAAGCTGTGTATATGACGTGTTATATAGAGGGCAGGGGCACAGGCTGTGTATATGAGGTGTTATATAGAGAGCAGGGGAACAGGCTGTGTATATGATGTGTTATATAGAGAGCAGGGACGCAGGCTGTGTGTATGACGTGTTGTATAGAGAGCAGGGACGCAGGCTGTGTGTATGACGTGTTATATACAGAGCAGGGACACAGGCTATGTATATGACGTGTTATATAGAGAGCAGGGGCGCAGGCTGTGTATATGACGTGTTATATAGAGAGCAGGGGCATAGGCTGTGTATATGATGTGTTATATAGAGGGCAGGGGCACAGGCTGTGTATATGACGTGTTATATAGACAGCAGGGGCGCAGGCTGTGTATATGATGTGTTATATAGAGAGCAGGGGCGCAGGCAGTGTATATGACGTGTTATATAGAGAGCAGGGACGCAGGCTGTGTATATGATGTGTTATATAGAGAGCAGGGGCACAGGCTGTGTATATGACGTGTTATATAGAGAGCAGGGGCGCGGGCTGTGTATATGACGTGTTATATAGAGAGCAGGGGCGCAGGCTGTGTATATGACGTGTTATATAGAGGGCAGGGGCGCAGGCTGTGTATATGACGTGTTATATAGAGAGCAGGGGCGCAGGCTGTGTATATGACGTGTTATATAGAGAACAGGGGCGCAGGCAGTGTGTATGACGTGTTATATAGAGAGCAGGGACGCAGGCTGTTTATATGATGTGTTATCTAGAGAGCAGGGGCGCAGGCTGTGTATATGACGTGTTATATAGAGAGCAGGGGCGCAAGCTGTGTATATGACGTGTTATATAGAGAGCAGGGGCACAGGCTGTGTATATGACGTGTTATATAGAGAGCAGGGGCGCGGGCTGTGTATATGACGTGTTATATAGAGAGCAGGGGCGCAGGCTGTGTATATGACGTGTTATATAGAGGGCAGGGGCGCAGGCTGTGTATATGACGTGTTATATAGAGAGCAGGGGCACAGGCTGTGTATATGACGTGTTATATAGAGAGCAGGGACGCAGGCTGTGTATATGACGTGTTATATAGAGAACAGGGGCGCAGGCAGTGTGTATGACGTGTTATATAGAGAGCAGGGGCGCAGGCTGTGTATATGACGTGTTATATAGAGGGCAGGGGCGCAGGCTGTGTATATGACGTGTTATATAGAGAACAGGGGCACAGGCTGTGTATATGACGTGTTATATAGAGAGCAGGGACGCAGGCTGTGTATATGACGTGTTATATAGAGAACAGGGGCGCAGGCAGTGTGTATGACGTGTTATATAGAGAGCAGGGGCGCAGGCTGTGTATATGATGTGTTATACAGAGAGCAGGGGCGCAGGCTGTGTATATGACGTGTTATATAGAGGGCAGGGGCGCAGGCTGTGTATATGACGTGTTATATAGAGAGCAGGGGCACTGACTGTGTATATGACGTGTTATATAGAGAGCAGGGGAACAGGCTGTGTATATGACGTGTTATATAGAGAGCAGGGGCACAGGCTGTGTATATGACGTGTTATATAGAGAGCAGGGGCGCGGGCTGTGTATATGACGTGTTATATAGAGAGCAGGGGCGCAGGCTGTGTATATGACGTGTTATATAGAGGGCAGGGGCACAGGCTGTGTATATGACGTGTTATATAGAGAGCAGGGGCGCAGGCTGTGTATATGACGTGTTATATAGAGGGCAGGGGCGCAGGCTGTGTATATGACGTGTTATATAGAGAGCAGGGGCGCAGGCAGTGTGTATGACGTGTTATATAGAGAGCAGGGACGCAGGCTGTGTATATGATGTGTTATATAGAGAGCAGGGGCGCAGGCTGTGTATATGACGTGTTATATAGAGGGCAGGGGCGCAGGCTGTGTATATGACGTGTTATATAGAGAGCAGGGGCACTGACTATGTATATGACGTGTTATATAGAGAGCAGGGGAACAGGCTGTGTATATGATGTGTTATATAGAGAGCAGGGGCACAGGCTGTGTATATGACGTGTTATATAGAGAGCAGGGGCGCAGGCTGTGTATATGACGTGTTATATAGAGAGCAGGGGCCCAGGCTGTGTATATGGCGTGTTATATAGAGAACAGGGGCGCAGGTTGTGTATATGACGTGTTATATAGAGAGCAGCGGCGCAGGCTGTGTATATGACGTGATATATAGAGAGCAGGGGAACAGGCTGTGTATATGACGTGTTATATAGAGAGCAGGGGCTCGGGCAGTGTATATGACGTGTTATATAGAGAGCAGGGGCGCAGGCTGTGTATATGACGTGTTATATAGAGAGCAGGGGCGCAGACTGTGTATATGACGTGTTATATAGAGAGCAGGGGCGCAGGCTGTGTATATGACGTGTTATATAGAGAGCAGGGGCGCGGGCTGTGTATATGACGTGTTATATAGAGAGCAGGGGCGCAGACTGTGTATATGACGTGTTATATAGAGAGCAGGGGCGCGGGCTGTGTATATGACGTGTTATATAGAGAGCAGGGGCGCAGGCTGTGTGTATGACGTGTTATATAGAGAGCAGGGGCGCAGGCTGTGTATATGACGTGTTATATAGAGAGCAGGGGCGCGGGCTGTGTATATGACGTGTTATATAGAGAGCAGGGGCACAGGCTGTGTATATGACGTGTTATATAGAGAGCAGGGGCGCAGGCTGTGTATATGACGTGTTATATAGAGGGCAGGGGCGCGGGCTGTGTATATGACGTGTTATATAGAGAGCAGGGGCGCGGGCAGTGTGTATGACGTGTTATATAGAGAGCAGGGACGCAGGCTGTGTGTATGACGTGTTATATAGAGAGCAGGGGCGCAGGCTGTGTATATGACGTGTTATATAGAGAGCAGGGGCGCGGGCTGTGTGTATGACGTGTTATATAGAGAGCAGGGGCGCAGGCTGTGTATATGACGTGTTATATAGAGAGCAGGGGCGCGGGCTGTGTGTATGACGTGTTATATAGAGAGCAGGGGCACGGGCTGTGTATATGACGTGTTATATAGAGAGCAGGGGCACGGGCTGTGTATATGACGTGTTATATAGAGAGCAGGGGCGCAGGCTGTGTGTATGACGTGTTATATAGAGAGCAGGGGCGCAGGCTGTGTATATGACGTGTTATATAGAGAGCAGGGGCGCAGGCTGTGTGTATGACGTGTTATATAGAGAACAGGGACACGGGCTATGTATATGGCGTGTTATATAGAGAGCAGGGGCGCGAGCTGTGTGTATGACGTGTTATATAGAGAGCAGGGGCACGGGCTGTGTATATGACGTGTTATATAGAGAGCAGGGGCGCAGGCTGTGTATATGACGTGTTATATAGAGAGCAGGGGCACAGGCTGTGTATATGACGTGTTATATAGAGAGCAGGGGCGCAGGCTGTGTATATGACGTGTTATATAGAGAGCAGGGGCGCAGGCTGTGTATATGACGTGTTATATAGAGAGCAGGGGCGCAGGCTGTGTATATGACGTGTTATATAGAGGGCAGGGGCGCAGGCTGTGTATATGACGTGTTATATAGAGAGCAGGGGCGCAGGCAGTGTGTATGACGTGTTATATAGAGAGCAGGGACGCAGGCTGTGTATATGATGTGTTATATAGAGAGCAGGGGCGCAGGCTGTGTATATGACGTGTTATATAGAGAGCAGGGGCACAGGCTGTGTATATGACGTGTTATATAGAGAGCAGGGGCGCAGGCTGTGTATATGACGTGTTATATAGAGGGCAGGGGCGCGGGCTGTGTATATGACGTGTTATATAGAGAGCAGGGGCGCGGGCAGTGTGTATGACGTGTTATATAGAGAGCAGGGACGCAGGCTGTGTGTATGACGTGTTACATAGAGAGCAGGGGCGCAGGCTGTGTATATGACGTGTTATATAGAGAGCAGGGGCGCGGGCTGTGTGTATGACGTGTTATATAGAGAGCAGGGGCGCAGGCTGTGTATATGACGTGTTATATAGAGAGCAGGGGCGCGGGCTGTGTGTATGACGTGTTATATAGAGAGCAGGGGCACGGGCTGTGTATATGACGTGTTATATAGAGAGCAGGGGCACGGGCTGTGTATATGACGTGTTATATAGAGAGCAGGGGCGCAGGCTGTGTGTATGACGTGTTATATAGAGAGCAGGGGCGCAGGCTGTGTATATGACGTGTTATATAGAGAGCAGGGGCGCAGGCTGTGTGTATGACGTGTTATATAGAGAACAGGGACACGGGCTATGTGTATGACGTGTTATATAGAGAGCAGGGGCACGGGCTGTGTATATGACGTGTTATATAGAGAGCAGGGGCGCAGGCTGTGTATATGACGTGTTATATAGAGAGCAGGGGCACAGGCTGTGTATATGACGTGTTATATAGAGAGCAGGGGCGCAGGCTGTGTATATGACGTGTTATATAGAGAGCAGGGGCGCAGGCTGTGTATATGACGTGTTATATAGAGAGCAGGGGCGCAGGCTGTGTATATGACGTGTTATATAGAGGGCAGGGGCGCAGGCTGTGTATATGACGTGTTATATAGAGAGCAGGGGCGCAGGCAGTGTGTATGACGTGTTATATAGAGAGCAGGGACGCAGGCTGTGTATATGATGTGTTATATAGAGAGCAGGGGCGCAGGCTGTGTATATGACGTGTTATATAGAGGGCAGGGGCGCAGGCTGTGTATATGACGTGTTATATAGAGAGCAGGGGCACTCACTATGTATATGACGTGTTATATAGAGAGCAGGGGAACAGGCTGTGTATATGATGTGTTATATAGAGAGCAGGGGCACAGGCTGTGTATATGACGTGTTATATAGAGAGCAGGGGCGCAGGCTGTGTATATGACGTGTTATATAGAGAGCAGGGGCCCAGGCTGTGTATATGGCGTGTTATATAGAGAACAGGGGCGCAGGTTGTGTATATGACGTGTTATATAGAGAGCAGCGGCACAGGCTGTGTATATGACGTGATATATAGAGAGCAGGGGAACAGGCTGTGTATATGACGTGTTATATAGAGAGCAGGGGCTCGGGCAGTGTATATGACGTGTTATATAGAGAGCAGGGGCGCAGGCAGTGTATATGACGTGTTATATAGAGGGCAGGGGTACAGGCTGTGTATATGACATGTTATATAGAGAGCAGGGGCACAGGCTGTGTATATGACGTGTTATATAGAGAGCAGGGGCGCAGGCTGTGTATATGACGTGTTATATAGAGAGCAGGGGCGCAGGCTGTGTATATGACATGTTATATAGAGAGCAGGGGCGCAGGCAGTGTGTATGACGTGTTATATAGAGAGCAGGGACGCAGGCTGTGTATATGACGTGTTATATAGAGAGCAGGGGCGCGGGCTGTGTATATGACGTGTTATATAGAGAGCAGGGGCGCAGACTGTGTATATGACGTGTTATATAGAGAGCAGGGGCGCAGGCTGTGTATATGACGTGTTATATAGAGAGCAGGGGCGCGGGCTGTGTATATGACGTGTTATATAGAGAGCAGGGGCGCAGACTGTGTATATGACGTGTTATATAGAGAGCAGGGGCGCGGGCTGTGTATATGACGTGTTATATAGAGAGCAGGGGCGCAGGCTGTGTGTATGACGTGTTATATAGAGAGCAGGGGCGCAGGCTGTGTATATGACGTGTTATATAGAGAGCAGGGGCGCGGGCTGTGTATATGACGTGTTATATAGAGAGCAGGGGCACAGGCTGTGTATATGACGTGTTATATAGAGAGCAGGGGCGCAGGCTGTGTATATGACGTGTTATATAGAGGGCAGGGGCGCGGGCTGTGTATATGACGTGTTATATAGAGAGCAGGGGCGCGGGCAGTGTGTATGACGTGTTATATAGAGAGCAGGGACGCAGGCTGTGTGTATGACGTGTTATATAGAGAGCAGGGGCGCAGGCTGTGTATATGACGTGTTATATAGAGAGCAGGGGCGCGGGCTGTGTGTATGACGTGTTATATAGAGAGCAGGGGCGCGGGCTGTGTATATGACGTGTTATATAGAGAGCAGGGGCGCGGGCTGTGTGTATGACGTGTTATATAGAGAGCAGGGGCACGGGCTGTGTATATGACATGTTATATAGAGAGCAGGGGCGCGGGCTGTGTGTATGACGTGTTATATAGAGAGCAGGGGCGCGGGCTGTGTGTATGACGTGTTATATAGAGAGCAGGGGCGCAGGCTGTGTATATGACGTGTTATATAGAGAGCAGGGGCGCGGGCTGTGTGTATGACGTGTTATATAGAGAGCAGGGGCACGGGCTGTGTATATGACGTGTTATATAGAGAGCAGGGGCACGGGCTGTGTATATGACGTGTTATATAGAGAGCAGGGGCGCAGGCTGTGTGTATGACGTGTTATATAGAGAGCAGGGGCGCAGGCTGTGTATATGACGTGTTATATAGAGAGCAGGGGCGCAGGCTGTGTGTATGACGTGTTATATAGAGAACAGGGACACGGGCTATGTATATGGCGTGTTATATAGAGAGCAGGGGCGCGGGCTGTGTGTATGACGTGTTATATAGAGAGCAGGGGCACGGGCTGTGTATATGACGTGTTATATAGAGAGCAGGGGCGCAGGCTGTGTATATGACGTGTTATATAGAGAGCAGGGGCACAGGCTGTGTATATGACGTGTTATATAGAGAGCACGGGCGCAGGCTGTGTATATGACGTGTTATATAGAGAGCAGGGGCGCAGGCTGTGTATATGACGTGTTATATAGAGAGCAGGGGCGCAGGCTGTGTATATGACGTGTTATATAGAGGGCAGGGGCGCAGGCTGTGTATATGACGTGTTATATAGAGAGCAGGGGCGCAGGCAGTGTGTATGACGTGTTATATAGAGAGCAGGGACGCAGGCTGTGTATATGATGTGTTATATAGAGAGCAGGGGCGCAGGCTGTGTATATGACGTGTTATATAGAGGGCAGGGGCGCAGGCTGTGTATATGACGTGTTATATAGAGAGCAGGGGCACTCACTATGTATATGACGTGTTATATAGAGAGCAGGGGAACAGGCTGTGTATATGATGTGTTATATAGAGAGCAGGGGCACAGGCTGTGTATATGACGTGTTATATAGAGAGCAGGGGCGCAGGCTGTGTATATGACGTGTTATATAGAGAGCAGGGGCCCAGGCTGTGTATATGGCGTGTTATATAGAGAACAGGGGCGCAGGTTGTGTATATGACGTGTTATATAGAGAGCAGCGGCACAGGCTGTGTATATGACGTGATATATAGAGAGCAGGGGAACAGGCTGTGTATATGACGTGTTATATAGAGAGCAGGGGCGCAGGCAGTGTATATGACGTGTTATATAGAGGGCAGGGGCACAGGCTGTGTATATGACATGTTATATAGAGAGCAGGGGCACAGGCTGTGTATATGACGTGTTATATAGAGAGCAGGGGCGCAGGCTGTGTATATGACGTGTTATATAGAGAGCAGGGGCGCAGGCTGTGTATATGACATGTTATATAGAGAGCAGGGGCGCAGGCAGTGTGTATGACGTGTTATATAGAGAGCAGGGACGCAGGCTGTGTATATGACGTGTTATATAGAGAGCAGGGGCGCGGGCTGTGTATATGACGTGTTATATAGAGAGCAGGGGCGCAGACTGTGTATATGACGTGTTATATAGAGAGCAGGGGCGCAGGCTGTGTATATGACGTGTTATATAGAGAGCAGGGGCGCGGGCTGTGTATATGACGTGTTATATAGAGAGCAGGGGCGCAGACTGTGTATATGACGTGTTATATAGAGAGCAGGGGCGCGGGCTGTGTATATGACGTGTTATATAGAGAGCAGGGGCGCAGGCTGTGTGTATGACGTGTTATATAGAGAGCAGGGGCGCAGGCTGTGTATATGACGTGTTATATAGAGAGCAGGGGCGCGGGCTGTGTATATGACGTGTTATATAGAGAGCAGGGGCACAGGCTGTGTATATGACGTGTTATATAGAGAGCAGGGGCGCAGGCTGTGTATATGACGTGTTATATAGAGGGCAGGGGCGCGGGCTGTGTATATGACGTGTTATATAGAGAGCAGGGGCGCGGGCAGTGTGTATGACGTGTTATATAGAGAGCAGGGACGCAGGCTGTGTGTATGACGTGTTATATAGAGAGCAGGGGCGCAGGCTGTGTATATGACGTGTTATATAGAGAGCAGGGGCGCGGGCTGTGTGTATGACGTGTTATATAGAGAGCAGGGGCGCAGGCTGTGTATATGACGTGTTATATAGAGAGCAGGGGCGCGGGCTGTGTGTATGACGTGTTATATAGAGAGCAGGGGCACGGGCTGTGTATATGACATGTTATATAGAGAGCAGGGGCGCGGGCTGTGTGTATGACGTGTTATATAGAGAGCAGGGGCGCAGGCTGTGTATATGACGTGTTATATAGAGAGCAGGGGCGCGGGCTGTGTGTATGACGTGTTATATAGAGAGCAGGGGCACGGGCTGTGTATATGACGTGTTATATAGAGAGCAGGGGCGCAGGCTGTGTATATGACGTGTTATATAGAGGGCAGGGGCGCGGGCTGTGTATATGACGTGTTATATAGAGAGCAGGGGCGCGGGCAGTGTGTATGACGTGTTATATAGAGAGCAGGGACGCAGGCTGTGTGTATGACGTGTTATATAGAGAGCAGGGGCGCAGGCTGTGTATATGACGTGTTATATAGAGAGCAGGGGCGCGGGCTGTGTGTATGACGTGTTATATAGAGAGCAGGGGCGCAGGCTGTGTATATGACGTGTTATATAGAGAGCAGGGGCGCGGGCTGTGTGTATGACGTGTTATATAGAGAGCAGGGGCACGGGCTGTGTATATGACATGTTATATAGAGAGCAGGGGCGCGGGCTGTGTGTATGACGTGTTATATAGAGAGCAGGGGCGCAGGCTGTGTATATGACGTGTTATATAGAGAGCAGGGGCGCGGGCTGTGTGTATGACGTGTTATATAGAGAGCAGGGGCACGGGCTGTGTATATGACGTGTTATATAGAGAGCAGGGGCGCAGGCTGTGTATATGACGTGTTATATAGAGGGCAGGGGCGCGGGCTGTGTATATGACGTGTTATATAGAGAGCAGGGGCGCGGGCAGTGTGTATGACGTGTTATATAGAGAGCAGGGGCACGGGCTGTGTATATGACGTGTTATATAGAGAGCAGGGGCGCAGGCTGTGTATATGACGTGTTATATAGAGAGCAGGGGCACAGGCTGTGTATATGACGTGTTATATAGAGAGCAGGGGCGCAGGCTGTGTATATGACGTGTTATATAGAGAGCAGGGGCGCAGGCTGTGTATATGACGTGTTATATAGAGAGCAGGGGCGCAGGCTGTGTATATGACGTGTTATATAGAGGGCAGGGGCGCAGGCTGTGTATATGACGTGTTATATAGAGAGCAGGGGCGCAGGCAGTGTGTATGACGTGTTATATAGAGAGCAGGGACGCAGGCTGTGTATATGATGTGTTATATAGAGAGCAGGGGCGCAGGCTGTGTATATGACGTGTTATATAGAGGGCAGGGGCGCAGGCTGTGTATATGACGTGTTATATAGAGAGCAGGGGCACTGACTATGTATATGACGTGTTATATAGAGAGCAGGGGAACAGGCTGTGTATATGATGTGTTATATAGAGAGCAGGGGCACAGGCTGTGTATATGACGTGTTATATAGAGAGCAGGGGCGCAGGCTGTGTATATGACGTGTTATATAGAGAGCAGGGGCCCAGGCTGTGTATATGGCGTGTTATATAGAGAACAGGGGCGCAGGTTGTGTATATGACGTGTTATATAGAGAGCAGCGGCGCAGGCTGTGTATATGACGTGATATATAGAGAGCAGGGGAACAGGCTGTGTATATGACGTGTTATATAGAGAGCAGGGGCTCGGGCAGTGTATATGACGTGTTATATAGAGAGCAGGGGCGCAGGCAGTGTATATGACGTGTTATATAGAGAGCAGGGGCACAGGCTGTGTATATGACATGTTATATAGAGAGCAGGGGCACAGGCTGTGTATATGACGTGTTATATAGAGAGCAGGGGCGCAGGCTGTGTATATGACGTGTTATATAGAGGGCAGGGGCGCAGGCTGTGTATATGACGTGTTATATAGAGAGCAGGGGCGCAGGCAGTGTGTATGACGTGTTATATAGAGAGCAGGGACGCAGGCTGTGTATATGACGTGTTATATAGAGAGCAGGGGCGCAGGCAGTGTATATGACGTGTTATATAGAGGGCAGGGGCACAGGCTGTGTATATGACATGTTATATAGAGAGCAGGGGCACAGGCTGTGTATATGACGTGTTATATAGAGAGCAGGGGCGCAGACTGTGTATATGACATGTTATATAGAGAGCAGGGGCGCAGGCTGTGTATATGACGTGTTATATAGAGAGCAGGGGCGCGGGCTGTGTATATGACGTGTTATATAGAGAGCAGGGGCGCAGACTGTGTATATGACGTGTTATATAGAGAGCAGGGGCGCGGGCTGTGTATATGACGTGTTATATAGAGAGCAGGGGCGCGGGCTGTGTGTATGACGTGTTATATAGAGAGCAGGGGCGCAGGCTGTGTATATGACGTGTTATATAGAGAGCAGGGGCGCGGGCTGTGTATATGACGTGTTATATAGAGAGCAGGGGCACAGGCTGTGTATATGACGTGTTATATAGAGAGCAGGGGCGCAGGCTGTGTATATGACGTGTTATATAGAGGGCAGGGGCGCGGGCTGTGTATATGACGTGTTATATAGAGAGCAGGGGCGCGGGCAGTGTGTATGACGTTTTATATAGAGAGCAGGGACGCAGGCTGTGTGTATGACGTGTTATATAGAGAGCAGGGGCGCAGGCTGTGTATATGACGTGTTATATAGAGAGCAGGGGCGCGGGCTGTGTGTATGACGTGTTATATAGAGAGCAGGGGCGCAGACTGTGTATATGACGTGTTATATAGAGAGCAGGGGCGCGGGCTGTGTATATGACGTGTTATATAGAGAGCAGGGGCGCAGGCTGTGTGTATGACGTGTTATATAGAGAGCAGGGGCGCAGGCTGTGTATATGACGTGTTATATAGAGAGCAGGGGCGCGGGCTGTGTATATGACGTGTTATATAGAGAGCAGGGGCACAGGCTGTGTATATGACGTGTTATATAGAGAGCAGGGGCGCAGGCTGTGTATATGACGTGTTATATAGAGGGCAGGGGCGCGGGCTGTGTATATGACGTGTTATATAGAGAGCAGGGGCACGGGCAGTGTGTATGACGTGTTATATAGAGAGCAGGGACGCAGGCTGTGTGTATGACGTGTTATATAGAGAGCAGGGGCGCATGCTGTGTATATGACGTGTTATATAGAGAGCAGGGGCGCGGGCTGTGTGTATGACGTGTTATATAGAGAGCAGGGGCGCAGGCTGTGTATATGACGTGTTATATAGAGAGCAGGGGCGCGGGCTGTGTGTATGACGTGTTATATAGAGAGCAGGGGCACGGGCTGTGTATATGACGTGTTATATAGAGAGCAGGGGCACGGGCTGTGTATATGACGTGTTATATAGAGAGCAGGGGCGCAGGCTGTGTGTATGACGTGTTATATAGAGAGCAGGGGCGCAGGCTGTGTATATGACGTGTTATATAGAGAGCAGGGGCGCGGGCTGTGTGTATGACGTGTTATATAGAGAGCAGGGGCACGGGCTGTGTATATGACGTGTTATATAGAGAGCAGGGCCGCAGGCTGTGTATATGACGTGTTATATAGAGAGCAGGGGCACAGGCTGTGTATATGACGTGTTATATAGAGAGCAAGGGCGCAGGCTGTGTATATGACGTGTTATATAGAGAGCAGGGGCGCAGGCTGTGTATATGACGTGTTATATAGAGAGCAGGGGCGCAGGCTGTGTATATGACGTGTTATATAGAGGGCAGGGGTGCAGGCTGTGTATATGACGTGTTATATAGAGAGCAGGGGCGCAGGCAGTGTGTATGACGTGTTATATAGAGAGCAGGGACGCAGGCTGTGTATATGATGTGTTATATAGAGAGCAGGGGCGCAGGCTGTGTATATGACGTGTTATATAGAGGGCAGGGGCGCAGGCTGTGTATATGATGTGTTATATAGAGAGCAGGGGCGCAGGCTGTGTATATGACGTGTTATATAGAGAGCAGGGACGCAGGCTGTGTATATGATGTGTTATATAGAGAGCAGGGGCGCAGGCTGTGTATATGACGTGTTATATAGAGAGCAGGGGCACTGACTATGTATATGACGTGTTATATAGAGAGCAGGGGAACAGGCTGTGTATATGATGTGTTATATAGAGAGCAGGGGCACAGGCTGTGTATATGACGTGTTATATAGAGAGCAGGGGCGCAGGCTGTGTATATGACGTGTTATATAGAGAGCAGGGGCCCTGGCTGTGTATATGGCGTGTTATATAGAGAACAGGGGCGCAGGTTGTGTATATGACGTGTTATATAGAGAGCAGCGGCGCAGGCTGTGTATATGACGTGATATATAGAGAGCAGGGGAACAGGCTGTGTATATGACGTGTTATATAGAGAGCAGGGGCTCGGGCAGTGTATATGACGTGTTATATAGAGAGCAGGGGCGCAGGCAGTGTATATGACGTGTTATATAGAGGGCAGGGGCACAGGCTGTGTATATGACATGTTATATAGAGAGCAGGGGCACAGGCTGTGTATATGACGTGTTATATAGAGAGCAGGGGCGCAGGCTGTGTATATGACGTGTTATATAGAGGGCAGGGGCGCAGGCTGTGTATATGACGTGTTATATAGAGAGCAGGGGCGCAGACTGTGTATATGACGTGTTATATAGAGAGCAGGGGCGCGGGCTGTGTATATGACGTGTTATATAGAGAGCAGGGGCGCGGGCTGTGTGTATGACGTGTTATATAGAGAGCAGGGGCGCGGGCTGTGTATATGACGTGTTATATAGAGAGCAGGGGCGCGGGCTGTGTGTATGACGTGTTATATAGAGAGCAGGGGAACAGGCTGTGTATATGACGTGTTATATAGAGAGCAGGGGCGCAGGCTGTGTATGACGTGTTATATAGAGGGCAGGGGCACAGGCAGTGTATATGACGTGTTATATAGAGAGCAGGGGCCCAGGCTGTGTATATGACGTGTTATATAGAGAGCAGGGGCGCAGGCTGTGTATATGACGTGTTATATAGAGAGCAGGGGCCCAGGCTGTGTATATGACGTGTTATATAGAGAGCAGGGGCCCAGGCTGTGTATATGACGTGTTATATAGAGGGCAGGGGCGCAGGCTGTGTGTATGACGTGTTATATAGAGAGCAGGGGCGCGGGCTGTGTGTATGACGTGTTATATAGAGAGCAGGGGCACGGGCTGTGTGTATGACGTGTTATATAGAGAGCAGGGGCGCAGGCTGTGTGTATGACGTGTTATATAGAGAGCAGGGGCGCAGGCTGTGTATATGGCGTGTTATATAGAGAGCAGGGGCACAGGCTGTGTGTATGACGTGTTATATAGAGAGCAGGGGCGCAGGCTGTGTATATGGCGTGTTATATAGAGAGCAGGGGCACAGGCTGTGTGTATGACGTGTTATATAGAGAGCAGGGGCACAGGCTGTGTGTATGACGTGTTATATAGAGAGCAGGGGCGCAGGCTGTGTATATGACGTGTTATATAGAGAGCAGGGGCGCGGGCTGTGTATATGATGTGTTATATAGAGAGCAGGGGCGCAGGCTGTGTATATGACGTGTTATATAGAGGGCAGGGGCGCAGGCTGTGTGTATGACGTGTTATATAGAGAGCAGGGGCGCAGACTGTGTATATGACGTGTTATATAGAGAGCAGGGGCGCAGGCTGTGTATATGACGTGTTATATAGAGAGCAGGGGCACAGGCTGTGTGTATGACGTGTTATATAGAGAGCAGGGGCACAGGCTGTGTGTATGACGTGTTATATAGAGAGCAGGGGCGCGGGCTGTGTATGACGTGTTATATAGAGAGCAGGGGCACAGGCTGTGTGTATGACGTGTTATATAGAGAGCAGGGGCGCGGGCTGTGTATGACGTGTTATATAGAGAGCAGGGGCACAGGCTGTGTGTATGACGTGTTATATAGAGAGCAGGGGCGCGGGCTGTGTATATGACGTGTTATATAGAGAGCAGGGGCGCGGGCTGTGTATATGACGTGTTATATAGAGAGCAGGGTCTTCTCCTCCATGTGATGCAATGCAGACTCGGGCTTCTCATCGTCCTCCTCCTCTTGTTCCTCTCCCCCACACACACTCACACACATCTGGCCCAATTCCTTTCTCTTCCCTCCTCTTTTTTGTTCTCGCAGCTGTGTACATGACACCCCCTGAGTGATCCCCCCTGACAGGTGATGAATTGGCACCACAGAAAGGAGCAGGGGCCGCAGCCGCTGCAGACTCTCTGGCGCCAGCCCCCGTGACGTCACCGCCCCCCTCCCCCCTCCTCCCGCTCTCTCAGCTCCATTCATGTCCGGCCACTCCCACAGCTCGCTGTCCCCGGGCCGGCGCCGCCGAGGCGGTTGCCATGGAGACGCGGCCTGTCAATCACGGGCAGAGAAGGGAGAAATGAGCCTTCACATTCCGTCACCTCGGCCCCGTGTGCGGAGAAGCTGCTCCGGGGCCCGCACACCTGCACGCATTTGCATCTCTTAGGTTACAATGTGTAATCTGGAGAGAGAGGGAATGAACTTCTCTGCTCTGCACGGATTGAGCTCACATCCCTGCTAGCTCACTCTGCACGCATCACACACACATGTATATATATACAGTATGTACATGTGTGTGTGTATATATATATATACAGTATATAGAGGCCTCCCCTGACCCAATGATTGCAAAGGCTCCAGGTGGTGCTATGCATATATTAGGAACAAAATGTGAATAGCGCTTTAAAAATGTAGCCATTGTTGATTTTTTAAGATACCTCAAGAACTGTGTGCAATGGCCGACATGCACAGAAAATTTCTAAAAAACTGCAAAAATACATTGCATTTTTTTCTGCACTTTTTCGGGGAGCAGATTGGCCTCGCCAAAATGCACCTGCGAGGAGGGTGAATGGGCCTACCACAGAGGGTGTTGCCGCGAGGCCAGCCCCGGCGTATGCCTCAAGAAAGGACAGCTCACGAAAAAAAGTAGCCTGGCGGTCCACATAGACCTCCATTGTGAGGGGGCAGATTATGATGTGGATTCAGCGCCATAATCCGCCCCCTCTTGCCCTGTGTGAACGGGGCCTAAAGAAGTTGTCTGGGATAACCTGTTTTTGGTAAGGAGGCCGGGGAAGGTGAAAAAAAATAATACTCACCTGCCCTCAATGCTCTGGTCTCTCCCGTCTCTCCCACCATTGTCCGATCCTGCTGCTCTGGGCTCTTCTTTTGGCAGAAGTCCCCGTCACGTGTGACCGCTGAGGCCAAGAGAAGACACAGGTCAGCGTAGGTGACGTATACAAGCGATGTCCTGATTCCTTTACTTGCTGATTGGTCTCAGCGGTCATGTATAGCAGGGGCTTCCAGCAAAACAACACCACAGAGGAGGAATACCAGACTGCAGAGGGAGACACGGGAGCATTGGTCACAGGCCTGATTCACATCTACATTCGGCCATTTTGTTCCCATCTCCACATGAAAAATGTGGAGAGAATAGCCCTGCAAAGCACTTTTCTCTCCACATTTTTTGTGCGGAAACCACACGGACCTCATTACAGTCTGTAGGTCCGCAGGTTTCCTAAGGTAACCGCTTTTTTATGCAGATTATGTTTCCATTGGGGGACTCATGCTCAGATCTGAACTGAGCCTTAGTATGCTTATTTATTTATTTTTACCTTTCCCAGACTCCTTATCAAAAACGTTTTATTCTGGACAACCACTTTAAGGTTAAGGCCCCATGCTAAACACCATGGTTGGAATATTACACCATATATTAGAGACATTTTACTTTACATTAGGGTGACAGTAGCGCCGCCCTGCAGGATAATTCCTTCCTTAGGAGGGGTCCCTCACCAACTCTAATGTTATGGCATTTTTCATGTACATTACAGTGCGACAATATCAATTTAGAATTAATATCAGAATAAACTGCATTGTGCGAATACAATATTCACATGTGGGTGTAAAAGCAGAGAGTACGACCCCCAGCGTTACTAGTCAGGGGTAACTGGCTGGAGTCAGATTCTGCAAGCTGCATGTAATAAGAAGTATGGCTGCGCTTGTAATCTGATGAATAAGCACTTCCAGTGGGTAAAGGGTCCGGCGCTGTTGGCTATAAGGAAGCATCGTATATTGGAGAAGAATGTGGAAAATTCAATGTTACCACAATAACTACTGGAAAGTCTACTTGTATCATGAGGGCCAGGCATGTCTCCGAAACATCTGTGTTTTCAGTGTCCTGTTGGAATGAACTCATTCCCAGGTGCCAGTTCCCGGAGTGTACTCAGCTTACTATTTCCAGCCATGACAGTTGAAGATAGGAATGATTTATAGCTCTATAGAAAGCACATTATAGTATTATCCTTTATTTCTAGCCAGTCTCTATATGTTGTATTTGATGGACCTGATAATACCAGAATGATTCCAGATCAGGTTATATCACTGGAAGAAGACAAGTGTGCTATGGCTACAAGTGCTGGATAAGAGCAATAGAGCTGGCCGGCTTGTCAGATGCTGTTGGCCTAGGAGGGTAAGTTCACACGTAATTTTTTGGTCAGGGTTTTGAGGCCTTAATCCCCTCAAAATCCTGACCAAAAAGACGGCTTCCATTGAAATCAATGGGAGCCGCTCAGGTCTTTTTTCTGGGAGCCGTTTTTTCCAGCTCCCAGAAAAAAGAAGCGAGGTGCTCATTCTTCAGGCCGTTTCACCTCGCGATTTGGAAGACACTCCCTCCTCCAGACTAGACCCATTCAATGGGCCTAATCTGGAGCGGAGTGCGCGGCTGGATGCCGGTGAAGTGCATCAGCTTTCAGTCGTGGCTACCTGGTTTTTGGATTGGAACCTGAGGTGGCCTCTGCAGAGAATGGACCTTCCTGTGTCAAAACATTTCTGCAAGGAAGATCATAATATCACCAATGACATGAAAATTTTGGTTCTAAGAGGGAATTTTAAACCCAGGAAGAACAGACGGATTTATGAGTACAAGCTGATGACCTTATTTAACACTCTGGAGAATGGGATGAACCTCCCACGTGGGTTCATGGCATTCTACAGAAATCACTGAACTGAGACAACCATAAAGACACTCTGTGAACTGATAAGAACCTGGGAATTGTGGAATTGTTTACGTGTATATACCAATAAGCCTCTTCCCCTCTTTCCCTCCTAAAATTCTATTCCTAGTGTCCTGTTGTACATAAATATGCATCCTTCAAAAATTGTTTTTAGATATACCTGAAGAAGAAGCCGGGGCTTCGAAACGTTATATTCTGTCATCATTATGAGTTAGCCATTAAAAAAGGTAACAACTACTGAAGACTTTTGTTTTTTATATTTCCAACCCACTGGCTAACATGGTACAAAAACAAACATTTTTTTTAGCAATTAGTGAACTAACATAGGTGTAAATGAGGCACTAAAGTGCCCAATACCAGAAGAAAATAACATTTTAAGGCTGAGGCCCCACATTGTGAAAACGCAGCGTTTTGACTGAGGCGGAAACGCCGCAGTAAAAAATTATGGCATTTTACATTACCTGCAAAGTGGATGGGAGTTCTGTGTAAAATACTGCTGGAAAAATGCGATATGTATCCAGCACAGTCTTTTCTGTGGCAATTTTTTTTTTTGCAACGATTTTCTGCATAGGGCCTTAGCCTAACCGTTTGCTAATATAAGATGTTCACCATGGGTAGCAGGTAGGGTTGAGCAATCGTGTTTGGAAAAGATCGGATTTCGATCGGCGATCGAGAAAATTTAACGATCGCTCATTCTGAGCGGAGTGTATACTCAGTGTGAAGACTCCGCTGCGGTTCCATAGGAATGAATGGAAGCAGCCGGCACACAGCTTTAACCCCCTGTGCACCGGCTTGGCTGCGTACATTCATTCTAATGGGAGACTAGCTAACATCTCTAGTAGCTACTTACCTGCGGAGATGGCTGGTCCGGTGCCTGGTGTTCTTGTCCTTCTTTGCCTTGCTGCCCCCGCCTCCCAGGTTAGTGTTTAAAGAGCTAGGAAGAAGGTGGAGTTTGTGGCTTAGGAGAGTTTGGGCGGGTTTAGGGCGGGGAGATGTGACGTCTCCCCTCCCAGTACCCTCCCACACTCTCCTAACCCGCCCACACTCTCCTAACCTGGGAGGCAGGGGGCAGCGAGGCGAAGAAGAACGAGAACACTGGGCACCGGACCAGCCATCTCTGCAGGTAAGTGGACACCAGGGGGGACTAAGTAGCCAGAGGATTAAAAAAAATCCTCTGGCTACTTAGTGATTAAAAAAAATCACTACACATCGTGGATTCTAACAATTAAAGCGTTCAATTGTTAGATTCCATGCTGTATAGTCAATAGGATTGTTTTTAAAAACTGATCTCCGATTAGTAAAAAAAATCCCATTGACTTGCATTGGGATCGAGATCGGGTTCGAATGAAAAATGATCAGAAATCAGATTTCAAAATCGATCCTGAAAAGTCAAGATCGGCTCAACCCTAGTAGCAGGCATTACTTGCATCATAATAATGGTCTGGGCACGACAGATATGGAAGCAGAGAATTATGGCACAGTGGCTCTGTGGTTAGCCCAGTCATCTCGAACAACTCGGGTCCTGGTTTTGGAACCATCCAATGAAAACATCTGCATGGAGTTTGTATGTTCTTCCTGTGTTTGCACAGATGTGTTTTGGTTTCCTCCTACACTGCAAGAATATACCGATTTCAACACAAATAAGTAAATGTTTAATTTCCCTGCAGCGCCATCACAGGTGAAATTAAGCATTACACAGTGGCCATTGATATCAATAGTCTGTGTAATACAGGATAAGACAGGTCCTCTAGAGTAAGAGACGCTCTTTCAACCCCCAACTCGGGGACACCCCAGTAGCAATGAATGTGAAGGGATTTTACTCAGCAACCTTGGTTCCCAATGTGTCTCTGATCACCTACTGCATTTCCATGTAGCAGATCATCGTTGCTAGATGGGAATGGATGAATTGTTCATCTACATACAGTTTGCCTTTGTTGGCTATATATTGCCATGTTTACACAAGTCAGTCGTGATTTTTATGTTTGCAAAAACAATTCAATCACCCTAAGACTTAGTGACAGGTCAGTTGTCGGGAATGAGTGTTCTTAAGAATGCTTGTGAAAAATTGGCTTGACCATTGCATTGTCTAAATGCACCTTAAAGGGGTTGTCCAGGAATTGGAAAAATTCCAGAGGAGTCTGGGGAAGGTGTAACATAAAAAAAGAAATTATACTACGACTAAGGGTATCATCCATCCTCGAAACGCGTCAGCTAGGACATTGCTGATATGTTCAATATATGAATCAGATTCAAAGAAAATTCCTGATGTTCCATAGTTTTTAACTATGGAACAATAAAAGTTAAGTTTTAAAAAACATCACGTTGGTGCCGGATCCCGTTTTGTGATCTGTTACATTCCATGTCTGAACTGGTTGGGCGGAAAGTAGCACGGATTAGGCTATAGTCACACCTGCATTTGGTGACTGTTCCCCCATTCTGTTTGAAAACTACAAGAAAAAGTCCTGTATTTTTTCAGGTGGAAACATGGCGGACACCATTATAGTCTAGTTTCCGCGGGTAAAGGCTTTTTAAGCAGATTGGATTTCCGTTTTTCAAGGCCCCAGCGCAATTTGTATGCTCTGCCTGTGTTAGACTTCTCCTGAGTTGCACTACTCCTCTGGAATGCTCTATCCCAGACTGTCAGATTAAGGGCTCGTTCACATTTGCGTTGTGCTCTCCGTAATGCAGGTTTCCGTTTCCTGCATAAAACAGAGGCAGGAGACGGAAACCTGCAGGAGTCTTTCTCACCCATTCATTTGAATGGGTGAGAAAGATGTCCAGCCGTGAGCGGCGGTGAGCGTTTTGCGCTCTCCGCCGCAAAACCGGGTTTTATAATCCGGACACAGAGTCAGACATGCAGTACTCTGTGTCCGGATTAAAAAAATCCGGTTTCGCGGCGGAGAGCATAAAACGCTCACCGCCGCTCACGGCCGGACCCGGTCTGTGCTTTCCGTCTTCTGGCATGCAGAAGACGGAAACCACAGAACAGAGACCCGAACGCAGGTGTGAACCTAGCGTCACTCCCAATTTCTACAGCCTCAAGCACAAACTGAAGACACATCTTATCAGACAGGCCTATCACAATTCCTAATGTAAACCCTTCAGTACCGTAATTAGAATCCCTAAAATGAACCCTCCTCCGTTCACACTCCCACATTACCTCACATGATATGATGCCGTTTCAGGTTAACTTTATACATCCAGGCACCATCTGCACGTTAAAGGACACGACTGGTGACAGCTCATAAAGTTTTATGTTTGTGTAATGACAGTCACCTCTATTACAGAATTGTCTGACCACTGTATAAGCAATGCCGCCCCTGCTACCTCTTGTGTCACCCCCTCTACCTCATAGATTGTAAGCTCTTGCGAGCAGGGCCCTCAGTCCCAGTGTGTGAAGTGACTTTCTTTGTTATGTATCTTTCTGTCTGTATTTGAACCCTACAAATTGTACAGTGCTACGGAATATGTTGCTGCTATATAAATAAAATGTATTATTATTATTATTATTATTACTCCGGTTTCCTCCCATACTCCAAAGACATACTGATAGCGAATGTAGATTGTGAGCCCTATATGGGATAGTGACTGACTACGTCTGTAAAGCGCTGTGGAATATGATGGTGCTATACAAGTAAACATAAAAAAATAAAATACAATACATTTTGAAGTCTCTTTTTCATTTCCTTGGGTCTCGGTTCCCGATAGAGTTTTACAATCCGATATTCCTATCATAAGCACTCACCTGTCACTAGGATCAAATTCATAGGAAGCCAATTAACCCATTAGTATGTTCTTGGTCTGGGAAGAAACCAGGGAAGTCAGAAGAAGCCGATGCGATGATGGGGCAAACATAGAAACGGCATGCAGATGTTGCCCCATAGAGCAGTCCATTGAGCGTCTCTATTATTACAGCTGGTGACACCTGCGTTTCTCACTATAATTACGAGGCCTAATCGGACAACACCATCTAAACTGTGATATTTTATTTTTAACATGTATTAGCACCCGGGAATTTCCCTTCTAACCTGATTTTTTTTTTTTTTTTGTGCTCGACATTCGCCACAAGAGCAGTGAGCGGCGGATGGCATGACATCATGACCTCTGCACTGTTTGCTCAAGGTGTAAAAAGTTGCAGGACTCAAAACAAGAACATCTATTTACATCTCAAATACAACAAATTATCTAGCCCTAAATCAGCTAATGTGGTGGAGAAGCTTCTTATTTCCTCCCTCTAAGTGTTCGAGCAATTATTTCCTAATCTGTACATTGTTGCTTTGTGAGTTCTTGAAGCAAAGAGACACTCTATAACCAAGTTTATAACAGTCAAACCAGCCCTGGCTCCATAGGTGCTCAGACAGTCTCCAAACACAATGGAAACCACTGAAGGGTATATTGATTTAGCCGCCTCTGATAAGAACTGAGGCACCGAGCGGCATGTTAAATTGGAGGAACATTATGGTTTAGTATGTCTTATCTGTCCCAGTCTTGACAGGTTTGACAATAAAGGATCTCACTCTCAAACATCAATGATATGGATTAGCTCTCCATGAGACTTGTCATCTACTGCCAAGTTGTTAAGTGCGAACAAATTTAAGGAATGTTAAGGTGTCTATAGTCATTAAAGAGACTGTCTCAGGATAGCTATGACACTCTCCGAGCAGTGGAGTTTGGGAACAAAAGACTTAGGGAGCCTTCACACGGAGTAAACGTGCGTGTATTTTTGCAAAATGCACGTGTAAAAATAAGACTCCCATTGACTTCAATGACATTTTACAGGCGTATTTTTACACGTGTAAAAATATCATTGAAGTCAATGAGAGTCTTATTTTTACACGTGTATTTTTACACGTGTATTTTGGAAAAAAAACCTGCGCGTTTACTCCATGTGAAGGCTCCCTTAAAGAGGACCTTTCATATCCTCGGGCACATGTGGTTTTACATACCGCTAGAAAACCGACAATGCGCTGAATTCAGCTTCCCGTTATGTGCCCTAGGGCTTCAGATATCAGTGCCGTTACCAATGTCTACTCACTGTCAGAAGGGCGTTCCTGACAGCCTAGCTGGGCAGAGAGGAATGTCCCCCCTGACATTACTCATCCATAGCTCTGTACTGTCAGAAGGGGCATTCCCTACCGCCTAGCGATGACACTAAGTTGTGAAGAACGCTCCCCCAGTACTAGTCTATGGATGAGTACTGTCAGAAGGGGCACTCCTTCACAGCTTAGAGTCATTGCTGAGCGGTAAAGAACGTCCCCTCTGACAGTACAGAGCTATGGACGATTACTGTCAGGGGTGGGATTCCTCACAGCCAAGCTAGACTGTCAGGAATGTCCTTCTGACAGTGGGCAGACATCAGTATAACGGTACCGATATCTCCAGCCCTGCAGTTCTCTGCAGCTGATACACAATGAAATGGGTCTGAAAGTAGACAGTGGCAGAACTGAGTCAGCTTAGCTCACATTCAATGAATAAGAGCTGATCTGCAGTACTCGGTATGGCCGCTACGCAGAGAACATTGATATTTGCTTCCTGCTCTAGTCCCTGTGTAGCAGCTGCTCAGAGCAGATGATTGCTGGGGGTGTCAGGTCATCTCTGATCAGGTATTGATGACCTACCATTTGGATAGGTCATCAATGTTTTTAGCCCAGTAAACCTTTTAAAGGGGTTCTCAGGACTATGATATTGATTGTTGTGGTTTCTTCACTGCCTATTAAGCACAATGCCATACATTGTACAGCGGTCGTGCTTAGTATTGCAGCTCAGTATTGCAGTTCATAGTTGTCCTCCACACAGTAAAATGTCCCATAGTGGCCCCTCCACACAATATAATGCCCATAGGTGTCCTCCACACAGTATAGTGTTCCATAGTTTTCCTCCACAGTATAATGTGCTATAGTGGCTCCACCATACAGTATAATGTCCCATAGTTGTCCTCCACACTGTATAATGTCCCATTGGTGCCCTCCACACAGTATAATGTCGTATAGTTGTCCTCCACACAGTATAATGTGCCATAGTGGCTCCACCACACAGTATAATGTCCCATAGTGGCCCTCCACACAGTATAATGTGCCATAGTGGCTCCACCACACAGTATAATGTCCCATAGTGGCCCCTTCACACAGTATAATGTCCCATAGTTGTCCTCCACACAGTATAATGTCCCATAGTTGTCCTCCACACAGTATAATGTCCCATAGTTGTCCTCCACACAGTATAATGTCCCACAGTTGTCCTCCACACAATATAATGCACATAGTTGTCCGCCACACAGTATAATGTCCCATAGTTGCCCTCCATGCAGTATAATGCTCTCTTATGCCTGCTGAATTAATTAAAAAAATCTACATATTCACCTCACCACGATTCCATCCGTATATACAATATGGTCCAGACTTCAGGCCTGTTCCAACCTTTTGCCTGAGCTGCTGTGGTCTGGCTCCGATGGTATGATGATATCATACACCACTGATTATGGTGCTTATGAGGGACACTGGTGGGATAGGAGTGAACAATAGACTCCTGCCCCGCCATGGTAATCATCTGTATCAGCTGCCAATACAGTTGATTATGTGGTCTGGTTAGAATTGGGCTGATTACTTTTTGCCATTGGGCCCCCTTGCATTCTTGAAACTCTGGCAATAACCCAAATTGTCTTATTATAATGCACTTCTGTGCTTGCTCCTGTCTGCCACCTTTCAAGCCGGGTATAAATGTAGATATTGATGTGGATGGTGATTAGATTCCAGATAAAACCAGTCAGAACTTCAGCTGAAATAAAAAGAAGACATGTTGACATCATGGCCTCTCAGTAGTGCAGCCTCAGGCTTGGAGACTAATAACATAACTTGAGGGGGTGCAGAGGGTGCAGTCGGCCTAGAGCCCAGGAGCCTTAGGGGGCCCATAAGCACTGGTATCAGTATTGAGATTGCAGCTTCCATCTGGTGCATAAGTCAAGGAGACCCACAGATCCCCCTAACTACACTAAGGTGGATTAAACTCCTTAGCACCCGTAACCATCACTATCAAGAATTCACTGTAGGAATGAGGTAGGGGGCCCCGGACCAAAGACTGCACCGGGGCCCACAAGACTTTAGTTACTTTTCTTATATCACCTTTGCACTCATTTAGGTATCAGATGAGGACATACAAGTACAGCGGTGCAGAAGAATAATTTCCTATGAGAAGGAACAATTTACCATTTCCAAAAACCATTCTCATGTTTACAGATACAAATGCAGCAAAATGTCTTACAATATACAGAAGTAGTGGAGTGAACCCGAACTTCTGCAATTGGTTATATCTGATCACAGAAATTTACAAGAAAAAAAATGTTTTCCATTGACTTTCAGTGGCTTTGGTTGTTTTCTATGATAAGATATCACACTGCAGCAGTTTAACCATTTGCAGAAGTTCATGTTAATTCTGCTACATCTGTGTCTTGCAAGATATTTTGACCTGAAAGGAACTGGTCACCACAGACTTGTAACTTAACAGGTGCCCTAGGAAAAACAAGTCACCAGCTGAGCGCCTGTTAAATATTATATATTTACAATATTCTCTAGCAGACATGGGGTTAACACTCTACTGACATCATAGTCTTATATTTTGGGTGCATGGGTGCGGTTAGAGTAGACCATTTTAGAAATCTCCTCACATAGCTACAAGATGGAAGGTAACACCCACTCTCATGAATATAAATGAGTAAGAAATACACATGTCTGGGTCTGTCTTTGGGAAGACCAGGGGAAGACCAGGAGGTCTGTCTTTGGGAACACCAGGGTGGGTGGTCCAGGCAGATGGACATCCATGGACGTCGTAACCAGCCCAAGTCCACCAACCAGATGACAAGCATGAACCAAGCTGTAACTACAAGATATCCAGATGATTTAACTTCTCTGAAGATGTAAGCTATTGACAATTGACTGATATTTGTGTTATTTGGACATTTTCCCTGTTCCTGTGTTTTCCTTCAAGATATTAATAAACCTCTACACTGATTTATAACAAGCTGACTTCTTCCTATCGTGGACAAGGCCAGGTCCGGATATTTAACAGTGGACACAAGTCTCACCGGCAAATACAAGATATTTAACAGCGCCCCCACCAGCCTTCTCTCTTTGTTAAATGTGGCTTCCATTCAGCTCATTTATTGAGCAGGACCTTTCGCTTGTAAGGTACCTTAGATGCAGCCACCTGGTCCAGTCCAGCCAACCCATCGCAAGGGCTCCCAAAGATCAGCTTTCTGAATGCGGTTGGTTGGATTTCTTGATTTCTCACATATTATATTTTGCACAAATTTTTCATGATTTTTGCCATGTCGCACTCTATATCTGATAAACGTTCTAAATCCTAATAATAGGACACTTACCAATTCTTTACGACAGTCAGCTCATTTAGTTTACTTTACAGACAGGATTACAATAGAAGATAACACCACATAACACCCATCATTGCATCCACTACTGACCATAGATGATGTCACAGCTACGGTATCTACCCCCCTCTCTGCACAGAGCATGTCTAGAAAACTTTCCCATAGACCTCTACTATTCGGCTCCTTTCTATTGCTGCCTATGGACATGACTGCTGTAAAGGATATCGCTAAGTGCTGTTAGAGCAGAGCAGAAGCTCAGACAAGATGGCCGTTTCCATAATCATGTATAGAAAATAGGATAAAAATTGCTACAAAAACAGATTAGAAAAAAGTGATATTTCACTATATGGTTTCAATAAATCTTAAGAAATGGCAATAAGCACTCTCAATAGAAAAAAATATTATTTGCTCCATTTGTGATGTATGTTTGGTGAATACCATCTAGTGCCCTGATACAATATCAAAACTACACAGTCCAGTCACATTAATGTGACCACCTGTCAAAATCCAGAATAACCACATTTGACAGAGCGGACCGCAGGAGACGTGCAGGAAGAGAGGGGATGTTGTGACGATGTCACTGGGATGTTGAGCCATGCCGACTCCAGTGCCGTGGCCAGCTGCGCTAGGCTACGCGGTTGAGCATCCATGGCGCGAACAACCTGATCGAGGTGGTCCCACAGATTCTTGATTGGGTTTACTCCAAGGGAATTTGCTGGTCAAAGGAGTACGGTAAACTCATCCTGGTGCTCCTCCAACCACGCACGTACACTGTGAGCTTTATGACACATCGCATTGTCCTGCTGGTAGATGCCATCATCCTGAGGAAAAACATTTCGCATGTAGGGGCGAACATGGTCCACAAGGATAGACGCATACTTGTGCTGATGCATCGTGCCTTCCACAATGATGAGTGCACCCAGATGGCGGATGTCACGTGCCTTCTGCGATTGGTTAATTAACGTTGACGTCAAAAGTAGGCGGTGGTCACATTAATATGACTGGACTGTGTAAGTCTTTTGAGATTGTATGGAGCAATAATAAGCTATGAGGCCTTAGTTGGGTGCAATATATTGGTGACCCAGTCTCTATATAGATATACAATATATGCAATCGATAAAACCAATTACAAATGCTTCTTTAGTATTATTTCTTTCTATTTCTGTCATTCCATACACGAGCAGTTATAGACAGACACAAAACAGTGGACAGAATAGTAACTGACCCAGCCATGTATGTGATATTCAGTGCGTAAATACAGTTCTCTGAATCAGACAATATGTTCAGTCCCCAGGTACACGATGCACTGCAGAGACTGTTCACAACCTGAACCACAAAAGACGAGACAAAAGGATCCTTATTGATTCCACATCCTGGTTTTTTGGGCAGTCAGCCTTTACCTCGGAGATAAAGGTCTTGTTTTCTTTGGACAATTCAATGTTGTTAGTGAAAACAGAAAACTTCCCTATAGCTTCACTGCATCCTGGTGAAACCTCTGTTAGATTTTTTCCAGATCAGTTTCCAAAATGAAACCCAATGTAAAGATGGCCATGAAATTAAAGGGGTATTCCAGTTAGAATAAGTAATGTACTGAATGGTGGGTGTCTCACTGCTGGGACGCTCATTGATATTAAGAACTGGGGTGTTTTGCTCCATTCTGCTCCATTCATTTGAATAGGGACCACTGGAAATAGCCGAGTGCAGCTCCTGCAGTCCCAATTCAGATGAATAGCCCGGCACTCTGTTCGGAACCTCTCCGGGTTGCTGAAATTTGTGAACTCCTTTAAGGTTGGTTTAAGATGGTTCACTGATTGGACACATGGTACATAGTGTAATACTTGTTCCTACTGTGCTATACTATTAGTATAACTGAGTATGAGAATGACTGTACCATAGTAATACAATAGTACATTAATCTAAACATTACTTGATTACATCACTAATGGGTGGTGAAGAGGGTTGACGTGTAAGTAAAGATGCCCATACACTAAGGGGGCATTCACACGGAGTAACGCCGGGCGTGTGTCACAGCCGTACATGGGGAAGAATAGCTGTCAGCTAAATACTGACTAAGGGGGCATTCACACGGAGTAACGCCGGGCGTGTATCACAGCCGTACACGCCGGCGTTACGGCAGACTGCTGAACACTTCCCATTCACTTCAATGGGAGCGCTCATAAACGCCGCTGATACGAGCGCTCCCATTGAAGTGAATGGGAAGTGTTCGGCAGTCTGCCGTAACACCGGCGTGTACGGCTGTGATACACGCCCGGCGTTACTCCGTGTGAATGCCCCCTTAGTCAGTATTTAGCTGACAGCTATTCTTCCCCATCTCCACACATGCATACTTGGCTTGGCTTGTGGTGCATGTGTTCTCAGTTTGGAGATGGGAATAAGTTGCTTTCAGACACTCCCGGTATCAGGCTTAGACTGTCCCCAGGGAAGTAAGTATATTCCCTATACTCCTGATATGGGGGGGATAGTGGACCCCTAGACCCCCAACTCCTAGGACCATAGGTTAACACAAGAGCGTGTCAGCAGACTACTGAGAGGAACAATCAATAAACAGAGCATGCAAAAAAAACAACAGAGGATATATATGAAATGTAAAACATCCCCTAATCAGTTGGGCAAGCCCTAACAGCAGATGAGGAACCATAGAAAACAAACAAAAGGTAAGTATGACACTTAATGACAAGAAGAGTAGACACTAGACTGTAGTAGAAATTTACCAAAAAATTGTTTTATTTAGTATATCAACATCATTAATAATATAAATAAAGGGACATACATGAAAGGGAATTACATGTACAGTAACCACCGGTCAGTGGAGAGCCAAGATGGAATAAATCCCGAGTAAGGACTCAGGAGTATGGACTCCATCCCTGACAAAGGCTGCATGCCGAAACGCGCGCCCAGGTTTCCGGGCAGTAAGTATCTCTCCCTGCTTAGTGCGCTTGTTACACCATTAACATGGGTAAGCTTTACTATATCCTATTTGAATGTTTACATGCTGATATTGGGTCCCCTTATTTGAGCATAGCTGTACTCCATGTTTTGTGTTGATGAAACTGTTCATGCACTTACGCTCCCTATTACTTATATCCTTGAGGTACAACACTTTGGACTATATCGAATCTGTACTAATGCACTATATTTTATTAGAATCATAGTCCATCTTTTATGGTGTGTCATAGCATAGACAGGGATTTATCCCATCTTGGCTCTCCACTGACCGGTGGTTACTGTGCATGTAATTCCCTTTTGTGTATGTCCCTTTATTTATATTACTAATGATGTTGATATACTAAATAAAAAATGTTTTGGTAAATTTGTACTACAGTCTAGTTTCTACTCTTTTAGTCATTAAGTGTCATACTTACCTTATGTTTGTTTGCTAAGACTACTGAGAGGGCCTAGATAAGGTCTTAGTATCAGGCTAAGGGTGCATTCACACTAAGTATACGCTGAGCTGATTCTGAACGTAAAACATGTTCAGAATCAGCGCGTACAAAGCAGATCCCATTCATTTCACTGGGAGGCGGCATACGTGCGCTCCCCATTGAAATGGATGGGCTGCTTTTTCCCCTATTGGTTTCAATGTGAAACGTGCGTATGCCGGCACCCATTGAAATGAATGGGATCTGCTTTGTACATGCTGATTCTGAACGTGCTTTACGTTCAGAATTAGCTCAGTGTATACTTAGTGTGAATGCTCCCTAATACTGAAAAAAATACCAATGAGAGGCAGGTAGTATGTGCATTCAATTGTATAACAGGCCCCCAGAATGTATTCTTCTAGTGGGCCCTAGGCACTCCAATCCAGCACTCTTTGCTTGCCATGGCGTGTCTGCCCTGAGAACAAATAGAATGACCCTGTTGAAATCCAGCAACACATTTTTATCCCAAGGTCTGCCATCAACTGGTCGCCCAATATTGGTATGCGTATGTGTATTGGTATGCTCTTATGTGTATGGGCACGTGCCCTTTAGTAACATAGTACGTTGCCAGGTCTCAGTCATAATCTGTTTGTAAGTGAATAAAATATCTGCAGAAACAGCCAACAGATGTCGGATAATGTGATTGTGAGAAAATTGTTATAAGGCTGGGGTCATGTAGGGACTGTTCAGGCTCCGTGGACTGGCATTGCCAGTACATTCACATTGTATACATTATGGGACTGGCCCACCAGAGGACCAGAGTTGGCCCAGGCTCTAATACAATATGAAGAGTACTGCAGTCTACTTCTAAGGGGGGTGTAGGAAGGTGGCCCCTAGAATCAGTGAGTCCGATACTGTTTATGGCCATTGCAGTGAGGTTTGTCAGGAGATGAGACTTGGTGGTCACTGATACAGGAAGTAATGTCATTTTATTAATAAATGCAGAGAGGAAGACATAATTCGGAGCAGAGGGGGATAACACAATAAGATGACTGCAATCCTATTACATTATGACATTCATTACTGAAGTTACAAAGCACCATCGTGACCATGAAATACGTCGATAAGTGGATGCTCAGAGATAGCCATCTGTGTAACGCTTCTATGTTACATATACCAATGTACCGAGATATACGATTAAATGCCTAAAATTCCGATAACGTGTTTAGCAAAGGTGCTATGGTTTTTGTAAGATGTTGTTTCCTGTCTTGTAAGTAAGCTATGTAAGTGGAAAATTCTGTGTCATGTTGTACTATAGAAGATAAGATGCCTCAGAGAGGAAGTGACCTAGACTTTCATGTCCCATTTTACTTGGGGACAATGGAGGAAGTGTAAGAGGTTTTCGACCACTGGTGTGTGGTGTACTTGCATAGAAGTGGACATTTAGTGTCAGCACTAGCAATGGAATAACACAGGGTGTATAATGTGATACTAACACATATTATTTATACGTTACCCTCTTATGCTCCAATTTCACGTCACAAAACGTGACAATGTTCTCTGGGGTCGGCTTGTTATTGGCTGTACTAACCGAAATTTAGTGACCACTGACTTCAGGTTTTTCCATTTTGAGCAGTTTCCTTATCACTGTATGGTGGAGTGACCAAGCCTAGAAGAAGTCAAAATGTGTAATGTTCCTCAGTTTCCATAGTACATGAAGATCATGAGAAATGCAGGGAGTGCATAGACCGGACACCCAAAATAGGCACCAAAGGTTATCCCTGTTTTCAGATAGGAACAATTGCTATAGCAAAGTATCTATCTATCTTCTATCTATCTATCTATCTATCTATCTATCTATCTATCTATCTATCTATCTATCTACATATCTATCTATATCTATCTATCATCTATCTATCTATCTATCTATCTATCTATCTATCTAGCTATCTATCTATCCTCTATCTATCTATCTATCTATCTATCTATCTATCTATCTATCTATCTTCTATCTATCTATCTATCTATCTATCTATCTATCTATCTATCTATCTACATATCTATCTATATCTATTAGAGATGAGCGAACAGTGTTCTATCGAACACATGTTCGATCGGATATCAGGGTGTTCGCCATGTTCGAATCGAATCGAACACCGCGTGGTAAAGTGCGCCAAAATTCGATTCCCCTCCCACCTTCCCTGGCGCCTTTTTTGCACCAATAACAGCGCAGGGGAGGTGGGACAGGAACTACGACACCGGGGGCATTGAAAAAAATTGGAAAAAGTCATTGGCTGCCGAAATCAGGTGACCTCCATTTTAGACGAATAGTGGATTTCAAATCCGGGTCATATGAGAATGTGAACTTTGTGACTATGAGACAGGGATAGCTGTACAGGCAGGGATAGCTAGGGATAACCTTTATTTAGGGGGGAATGTTATTAAAAATAACTTTTTGGGGCTCTATCGGGTGTGTAATTGTGATTTTTGTGAGATAAACTTTTTCCCATAGAGATGCATTGGCCAGCGCTGATTGGCCGAATTCCGTACTCTGGCCAATCAGTGCTGGCCAATGCATTCTATTAGCTTGATGAAGCAGAGTGTGCACAAGGGTTCAAGCGCACCCTCGGCTCTGATGTAGCAGAGCCGAGGCTGCACAAGGGTTCAAGCGCACCCTCGGCTCTGATGTAGGAGAGCCGAGGGTGCACTTGAACCCTTGTGCACCCTCAGCTCTGCTACATCAGAGCCGAGGGTGCGCTTGAACCCTTGTGCACACTCTGCTTCATCAAGCTAATAGAATGCATTGGCCAGCGCTGATTGGCCAATGCATTCTATTAGCCCGATGAAGTAGAGCTGAATGTGTGTGCTAAGCACACACACATTCAGCTCTACTTCATCGGGCTAATAGAATGCATTGGCCAGCGCTGATTGGCCAGAGTACGGAACTCGACCAATCAGCGCTGGCTCTGCTGGAGGAGGCGGAGTCTAAGATCGCTCCACACCAGTCTCCATTCAGGTCCGACCTTAGACTCCGCCTCCTCCGGCAGAGCCAGCGCTGATTGGCCGAAGGCTGGCCAATGCATTCCTATGCGAATGCAGAGACTTAGCAGTGCTGAGTCAGTTTTGCTCAACTACACATCTGATGCACACTCGGCACTGCTACATCAGATGTAGCAATCTGATGTAGCAGAGCCGAGGGTGCACTAGAACCCCTGTGCAAACTCAGTTCACGCTAATAGAATGCATTGGCCAGCGCTGATTGGCCAATGCATTCTATTAGCCCGATGAAGTAGAGCTGAATGTGTGTGCTAAGCACACACATTCAGCACTGCTTCATCACGCCAATACAATGCATTAGCCAGTGCTGATTGGCCAGAGTACGGAATTCGGCCAATCAGCGCTGGCTCTGCTGGAGGAGGCGGAGTCTAAGGTCGGACCTGAATGGAGACTGGTGTGGAGCGATCTTAGACTCCGCCTCCTCCAGCAGAGCCAGCGCTGATTGGCCGAATTCCGTACTCTGGCCAATCAGCACTGGCTAATGCATTGTATTGGCGTGATGAAGCAGTGCTGAATGTGTGTGCTTAGCACACACATTCAGCTCTACTTCATCGGGCTAATAGAATGCATTGGCCAGCGCTGATTGGCCGAATTCCGTACTCTGGCCAATCAGCACTGGCTAATGCATTGTATTGGCGTGATGAAGCAGTGCTGAATGTGTGTGCTTAGCACACACATTCAGCTCTACTTCATCGGGCTAATAGAATGCATTGGCCAGCGCTGATTGGCCGAATTCCGTACTCTGGCCAATCAGCACTGGCTAATGCATTGTATTGGCGTGATGAAGCAGTGCTGAATGTGTGTGCTTAGCACACACATTCAGCTCTACTTCATCGGGCTAATAGAATGCATTAGCCAGCGCTGATTGGCCAGAGTACGGAATTCGGCCAATCAGCGCTGGCTCTGCTGGAGGAGGCGGAGTCTAAGATCGCTCCACACCAGTCTCCATTCAGGTCCGACCTTAGACTCCGCCTCCTCCAGCAGAGCCAGCGCTGATTGGCCGAATTCCGTACTCTGGCCAATCAGCACTGGCTAATGCATTGTATTGGCGTGATGAAGCAGTGCTGAATGTGTGTGCTTAGCACACACATTCAGCTCTACTTCATCGGGCTAATAGAATGCATTGGCCAGCGCTGATTGGCCGAATTCCGTACTCTGGCCAATCAGCACTGGCTAATGCATTGTATTGGCGTGATGAAGCAGTGCTGAATGTGTGTGCTTAGCACACACATTCAGCTCTACTTCATCGGGCTAATAGAATGCATTGGCCAATCAGCGCTGGCCAATGCATTCTATTAGCGTGAACTGAGTTTGCACAGGGGTTCTAGTGCACCCTCGGCTCTGCTACATCAGATTGCTACATCTGATGTAGCAGTGCCGAGTGTGCATCAGATGTGTAGTTGAGCAAAACTGACTCAGCACTGCTAAGTCTGCATTCGCATAGGAATGCATTGGCCAGCCTTCGGCCAATCAGCGCTGGCTCTGCCGGAGGAGGCGGAGTCTAAGGTCGGACCTGAATGGAGACTGGTGTGGAGCGATCTTAGACTCCGCCTCCTCCAGCAGAGCCAGCGCTGATTGGTCGAGTTCCGTACTCTGGCCAATCAGCACTGGCCAATGCATTTCTATGGGGAAAAGTTAGCTTGCGAAAATCGCAAACTGACAGGGATTTCCATGAAATAAAGTGACTTTTATGCCCCCAGACATGCTTCCCCTGCTGTCCCAGTGTCATTCCAGGGTGTTGGTATCATTTCCTGGGGTGTCATAGTGGACTTGGTGACCCTCCAGACACGAATTTGGGTTTCCCCCTTAACGAGTTTATGTTCCCCATAGACTATAATGGGGTTCGAAACCCATTCGAACACTCGAACAGTGAGCGGCTGTTCGAATCGAATTTCGAACCTCGAACATTTTAGTGTTCGCTCATCTCTAATATCTATCTATCATCTATCTATCTATCTATCTATCTATCTATCTATCTATCTATCTATCCTCTATCTATCTATCTATCTATCTATCTATCTATCAATCAATCAATAAATCACAGTATCTATCTATCTATCTATCTATCTATCTATCTATCACAGTATCTATCTATCTATCTATCTATCTATCTATCTATCTATCTATCTCCTATCTATCATCTATCTATCTATCTATCTATCTATCTATCTATCTATCTATCTATCTATCACAGTATCTATCTATCTATCTATCTATCTATCTATCTATCTATCTCCTATCTATCTATCTATCTATCTATCTATCTATCTATCTATCTATCTATCTATCTATCTATCGATCTATCTATCTATCTATCTATCTATCTATCTATCTATCTATCTATTATCTATCTATCTATCTATCTATCTATCTATCTCTATAGATTTCTCATACTCCTGTCTAACCCTAAATGATACGGAATAGTTAATAGCTCTAGATGTTGTAGACATAGCAAATGGAGTCAGAGTTGGACTACAGGTTGATAGATTCTTTAGACCAAGTTAGTCTGTGTTCACATTACATTTGAGCTTTTTGTCTGCAGTATACTTCAAGGATAAACTTCCAGTTGTGTATGTGGCCCATTGATTTCCTCCTAGGCTCTAACTTAATAATAGTTCAGACGAAGACACCCAGATTTGAAGGGTATCATAGTCTGTTTCCTTGAGGTTATTGGAGGGTGGGCACCCAGAATCATTCCCCTCACCTTCTGTCTCCATCCCTCTTCCCTCATAGACTGTAAGCCCTTGCGGGCAGGGCCCTCTACCCCACTGTGCCAGTCGGTCATTGTTAGTATTATATTTGTCTGTATATTTTGTGTACTGTATGTAACCCCCAAATGTAAAGCACCATGGAATTAATATAATAATGTACAGCACCATGGAATAAATATAATAATGTACAACACCATGGAATTATATAATAATGTACAGCACCATGGAATAAATATAATAATGTACAGCACCATGGAATTAATATAATAATGTACAGCACCATGGAATAAATATAATAATGTACAGCACCATGGAATTAATATAATAATATACAGCACCATGGGATTAGTATAATAATGTACAGCACCATGGAATTAATATAATAATGTACAGTACTATGGAATAAATATAATAATGTACAGCACCATGGAATTAATATAATAATATACAGCACTATGGAATTAATATAATAATGTACAGCACCATGGAATAAATATAATAATGTACAGCACCATGGAATTAATATAACAAAGTACAGCACCATGGAATTATATTATAATGTACAGCACTATGGAATTAATATAATACTGTAAAGCACAATGGAATTAAAATAATAATGTACAGCACCATGGGACTAATATAATACTGTAAAGCACAATGGAATGAATATAATAATGTACAGCACCATGGAATTAATATAATAACGTACAGCACCATGGAATTAATACAATTATGTACAGCACAATGGAATGAATATAATAATGTACAGCACCATGGAATTAATATAATAATGTACAGCTCCATGGAATGAATATAATAATGTACAGCACCATGGAAATAATATAAAAGATGTACAACACCATGGAATTAATATAATAATGTACAGCTCCATGGAATGAATATAATAATGTACAAAACCATGGAATTAATGGTGCTATATAAATATAATAATAATAAATAAATAATAATATCTAGTGGACCCGAGTAACTTACGTCCAACAATGAAAGTATTAATTTTCTGTAAGCTTCTGTATTACATAGCATAGTCATGTTAAGCTGTGCTCATATTGCATCTGAGCCTTTCTCCAGGGTGGAATAGGCATATAGTAGCATAAGTTACCCATGGGTTATCATTGTATACCATGCTGTATTTTACTATATGGCATATCGTTGTTATATATACTAGTCATCTATACCAGCACATGCCGGTAAGGTGGATGCCAATAGGATACATTGCAGATCCATTCAGTATATGTGGGGTGAATGTTCCCATGTCATATGATAATTGTGCGAACATAACCCTATATGCTTGTTGGAAGGGATACGTTTTCAATATATACTTCAGTAAGGATTTCAATGTTGGATGGAATAAGTGAAGGATCACCAGAAGAAAGGGGAAGCACACGAGGAGTCTTGTATGTGAGTACATGAAGAGGTCATTATTTGAGTAGTATATAGGCGGTACCAACCTATCTAATATCAATGTAGGTTTTGTGTAGGGTGGTATCTGTAAAAAAATAACCTGTCCATAACAATTTCTGACCGAGTCAGAAACCAAAATCACTTTTTGTTTATCACACGAGATGAAATATTCACAACCCTACAGGTGACCATAAGACCAGCTGTATATACAGTATATCATACAGTCATTATTGTATAAGGAGGCTTGTATACTTCTCGTGATGCTGATGAAAGGAAAGGGTCCAATACCCACTTCTCCATATCCATGAACTGCCAGATGTCCCACTGACCATGGGCCATCTGTCCTTGCATGGACGCCTTATGGCCACCTTAAGAAGCAGATCTCAGAAGCTATCAGATGGCTCTCTGTATGTCTGTCCACTGACATATTGCATTGGCCCCAGCTTTCTGCTAAATACTATTTGCCTTAACATCTATTCCTATTTATTTTTGGTCTATTAGCAGAGAGTCTAGTCGTGAATTGCTCATCAAATATCGCTGGCTCTATGCACATGCTGCTTTTTGTTAGTCACTGTTTACCACCTCGTCCTCAGCTGAGGAAACAGTGCTGGAGGTTGGTAAATAGCTTGTGACAGTCCTTCTGAACAGATGCATAAAAAGCATTTACTTTTACCCAGGGATGAGCAAACATCAGCACTCCAGCTGGCGTAAAAATGACAGACTGTATGGATCTCAGCCTGGTATATCGGGTTGGAATAGTTTATAGATTTGGCGTCAGATATACCGCTATACCACTATGTTATACTTGGCATCAGGTATAGCATAGGCTACAATGCCTACAGACGTCCATTTACTTAGAGGTAACTGGTAAGATACTGATAACTTAATATGCATGACGTTAATAGGACAATTTACCTTTCATGCATTAAAGGGGCATTAAAGGGTTTTGCCATCTTGGACATATATCGTCCTTAAATACTGGATTCCTTATAAAATAACAATTCTGGATCATGTTTCTTAGACTACTATACTATGCAGTCCCTATGCTGTTCCTCCTAGAAATGTATGACTACATTGACAACTGGGAGTTCCCACCTGGTAATGGGTTGCTCAACAGTGTTGGACTGTCAACGTTGACTTGGCCATGACAGACTGTATACAGACACGTACACAACTGGTAATAGTATCAAATCAAATCAAAAATGCTTTATTGGCACGTCCGAATAGGTATTTGGCATTGCCAAAGCTAGTAAAGTGAGCGGTGGGGGGGGGGAAGGGGAGTTGGGTTGGGTGGGTGGTGGGTATGGGGGGGTGGTTTGGGTTATAACAGTCCATGGAGTCTCATCTTCCTCTTCGTTGGTGACCGCTATATGGGGGTGGGGGGTTGGGGGTGGGGTGGGGCGGGTGTATTGGGATAAATATAACAGTCCATGGAGTCTCATCTTCCTCTTCGTTGGTGACTGCTATATGGGGGGGTGGGGTTGGAGGTGGGGGTGGGGCGGGGCCGGTGTATTGGGATAAATATAACAGTCCGTGGAGTCATTAGTATATTTCCGTTTATATATACATTACTAGGAGGAATAACAGAAGCACAGTGCAATGTACAAGAAATACATAGGTATGGTGTTCAGCACTTACGCGTTTTGAGCTTAACCCAGCTCATAGTGCAAATGGAGGCCTGATATACAAGGCATGCAAAAGAACAATAACCAATAGAAAAGAAGAAAGAAAACTCTGACGTATCCACATGTGAAACATAGTGACCAATCCCAATCAAAATAAAAAAGTAAATAACAATAATCTGACATATCAAACAAAATACTCATCTCTAAATATTAATCCTATTAATATAAATGTGAAAGTTTGTGAGTTTGGATGTTTGTGGGTTTGTGTGTTCGGATGTTTGTTAGTCAATCACGCAAAACCCGCTCGACCGATTTGGCTGAAATTTTCCACAAACATAGTTAATACACCCCATTGCGCAATAGGCTACTTTTCGTCACAATAGCGCACATACGTTTTTCCCAGGACCCCCACAAACCCCAAACTCACACCACCATCTCTGCAATCTCACACACTTTGGACCATAGCAAGCCACAAAATTCATATTGCCCTCTACAGCCTAGCCCCTAACCCCACACAATCACATATACATATACTTTACCACTTTCACCCTCACCTTAGTGATACTCCAGGAGGTTCTCTTTAACGCTCCGGAGCAGCCATGTTTGCCAACCCCCACCTCTCTGACAATCCGCGACACCGCCCACCCATGTCAATACCCCTAGGCGGTCTAATAAATGCAAAAAAAAAAGTTTAAGAAAAGTAAAAAAAATATTTAAAAAAAAAAAAAAAAAGGATTAAAAATTCAAATCACCCCCCTTTCCCTAGAACACATATAAAAGTAGTTAAAAACTGTGAAACACATACATGTTAGGTATCCCCGCGTCCAAAATCGCCCGCTCTACAAAGCTATACAAATATTTTTCCCTTTCGGTAAACGCCGTAGCGGGAAAAATGGTCAAAAGTGCCAAACCGCCGTTTTTTCACTGTTTTGATTCTGATAAAAATTTGAATAAAAAGTGATCAAAGCAATAACATTTCCTGAAGATGGTAGAACTACAAAGTACACCCAGTCCTGCAAAAAAAGACGCCATATACATCCCCGTACATGCACATATAAAAAAGTTACGGCTGTCGGAATATGGCGACTTTTCAAAAAAACATTTTTTTAACAGTTTTGGATTTGTTTTTAAGGGGTCAAAATGTAACTAAAACCATATAAATTTGGTATCCCCGGAATCGTAACGAAACACAGAATACAGGGGACATGTCATTTTGGTTGCACAGTGAACGCCGTAAAACCAAAGCCCGTAAGAAAGTTGCAGAAATGCATTTTTTCTTGAAATCCACCCCATTTTGAATTTTTTCCCTGCTTCCCAGTACATTATATAGAATTATTAATGGTGGCATCATGAAGAAAAATTTGTCCCGCAAAAAACAACACCTCATATGGCTCTGAGAGCGGAGAAATAAAAAAGTTATGGGGTTTAAAAGGAGGGGAGTCAAAAACGAAAATCAAAAAATGCCATCGGCGGGAAAGGGTTAACTTCAAATACCTCTGTCCCAAAGTCACTATGTAAAGTTTCTCACAACACCGTATATATAGCAGCTCAAATACAAATTACATCCAACACAAAAGTCTCACGTATTCTCTGAATTACAGCAAAAACAAGATACAAACTTACATTTCATATCCCATACCTTATACACACTACGAAAACCTTACCCGCGCCTGTATATACCCACTTCTACAATCACCGCAGATGAAGTCGCGGGTACCAGCTAGTTTATAATAAGGCTGTCGGAGTACCTTAGCAGACTCTGTCACAATGTTCGTATGAAATCGGCGGGCGCACACATGGTTTATTCATCCACTGCTTTTAGTTTAAAAACAATGGACCCGATTATAATCATTGGGGTCCGTAGGCTTTGTATGTAATCATTATCATAGCATTTCGCCTGTCTGTTGTTCTGGTCTTCTATTATTATACTCTGATGTCTTTTTAGAGGAAGTGACAAAAATATAATCCACTGTTACTTACCTATCCTGAGCTCCGACGCACTCCCTTCTGCTTTCGGCCCTCTTCAGTGTCAGTACAGACGTCACGTGGGCCAAGCCGTGGGCCGACACATAATGACGCTGGCCTGAAGCACATGACATCTGGGACGTCAGCAAAGAAGCCCAAAGACTGCTGGGAGCCACACCTGATCGCAGGAGAGGTGAGTAAGGGTGCATTCACACGATGTAACGTGCCGCGTGATCTGGCACGTATACGGCGTGTGAGAGTTTGCGCGCAGTAAAAGCTCCCATTCATTTCAATGGGAGTTAGGACCGTATATGCCGCATTATTTTGCAGCCGTAATTTTACTGCGCGCAAACTCTAACACGCCGTATACGTGTCATATCACGCAGCATGTTACATCGTGTGAATGCACCCTAACATTGTTTTTTATGTTTCTTACCTCCCCTGGGCCTCCAATCATTATACTGTGAGGTTTGACCTCAGTATAATAATAGTAGTATTTGTTGGGATTCGCTTGCCTGTGGCCTCACTTACTGATCCCCGCTCCTTCTCACAGCCGCCTCAGCTTCCCCTTCTGCTCTACAGGGGGCCCCAGCAACAAGATATGGTAGGTAGATGGGGAAGTGGGGATAGGTAAGTAAGTAGGGCCCGTTACCTGCTGGGCTTACTCCAGCAGGTAATGGCCTATAAAAAAAATGGCATCAGGGGCTTGCAAGGATCCCTTAAGGTCCCGGGCCCTGTGACAGCTGCTACCGCTGCTACACCAGTACTTACACCACCTATTTTTCTACAGTGTTTGGATAGAATTCAATAGAATCGCATCCAATATGCAGGGACTGCAAAACGGCACATTTTTTTTCCACGCCTTTTGCGCCCTATGGGTTTCTGGCTTTCCAAGATACAAGGCTTGTTACAAAAGAGAACTCTGTAACTGTAACAAACCATGCACCTGTGATACCATCACATGACTAAGATCAGGGGTGAACCTGCCCCTTTCGCCGCACGAGGCGAAATACAGAAAGCCGCCCCCCTGCCGGGAGGAGGGGGTGTGGCGGAGCGGAGGGGGCGTGGTGAAGTGCAGGGGGCGGGGCTTAACGCCGTTCGCCGGCAGAGAGCAGGCACGGAGACGACCTGCTCTCTGCCTGAGCGTGAGAGGAGGCTGCTGGAGCAGCGCTGCTCCAGTGGCCTCCCCAAACCACCGCTCGGTGCTAAGCCAGTCCAGGACAGCTTGTCCTAGACTGGCTTAGGTAACCAAAAATGCCGCCCTCCCTGAGGCCCTGGCATAGCGCCGCCTGAAGCGCTCGCCAGGGCCTCAGCAATGCATCGCCGTTCTTCCCACAGCGTTTTAGTTCACAAGGTTTCCTCTGCAGACTTTCTGTTTCACTTATACGTATTGGAAAACTGCTGACGTTTCTGTAGGTATAATTGACATGCTGCGATTTCCAAAACCGCTCTGCGGTTTTTACAGCAAAGTGGGCATGGGATTTGCTAGAGTCTCATCCACTTTGCCCTGACTGTAAAATTCCGTGATTTTTCCCGTGGCATTTCCACCACAGGCAAATCGTGGCGTTTACATTCCGTGGAGCCCTGGCCTTAGTGTTGCTGAAACGCAGCTTTTTTTTGTTGCAGGTTTTTTTGAGCCAAAGCCAAGAATGGCTACAAAAGAAATGGGAAATATATAGCAAGTTCTTATACTTCTGTCTTCTGCTCAGTCCACTCTTGGCAATGGCTCATAAAATCGTAGCAAAAGCTGCCACAAAACAGTTGCCACATTTACTTGTATATTGGGAGGATTTCCTGACATATGCCTTCTACAGATGCCTGCGGCAGATGCTACTCTATAGGCATACAATGGCATCTGTCACCCATAAGCTCCAACTTATTCCCTGGGGAATAGGGGAACGTTTCAGATTAGAAGGGTCCGACCACTGGTACTATAGGACTGCTGTGCACTGCGGTTCGACAAGTTGCAGTCGTGGGCAAACCTCAGTCTGTAAAAAGGATTTGGTTTTCTTTCATGCCAGAGACACCCAATAAGAGACGTCAGTCAAAGTGTAAAATGTCTCATAAGGATTTCCAGTAACCTAGTCTGCGCAAGGATCTAGCTGCTTAATATTTTGTGTGCAGGTAATTTTTTTTGTTTGCTCTTTTTTTCAATATCCTGGTGCTGGTATTAGATTTAATCTGTGTCCGCTTTTTCCCTTTGGCAAATTCTTGTTAGCAACATTTTCTCTGCCGTTTATCTCATTCACTATTCAGCCTGTTATATCACATAGGACTCAATATTGCGGTACGTATATTTTAGAGATTTGTATACACAATTACAGAATTGACGGATTTAGAGAAAAACTTCAATTACTTATAGATCATTCGGAGTTTCTATAGTGGGGCTCTTTCTCGTCCTGTGCCCACCATTCATGGGATGGAGCTGAAAGCAATGGCAAATAACATCTCTCTGTCTCTAGGTGGTGACTATAGACATGATGGTTATGGCCAATGGTTGTTCTGTATGTGGCTTCCAGCAGTTGATTGGTGTGGTGTTCAGCCATCGGAACCTCATTGATCCGATACTTGTGACCATTAATGATCATTCATCATGGGTCTCTGCAACCCCTTTAAATTTATGATTATTTTGGTTGAATTCATCCATTTTGTTTAACTTTAGCCCCCATAGTATACACCATACCAAGCAGTGGGATGGAGGGATCCGGGACCTAGTGTTGGAAACAGCCTGGTAATCTTAAGGTCTCAAACAGGCAAAGGTCCAAAAACCAGGATAACCCCTTTAAACAATTGACGCCACCGTTACAGATTTTTTTTTTAATAGTCCCTGGAACTCCAGCAGGTAATGGGTCCTATTTACTTACCGTTCCTGGCTCCTGCTCACGGCTGCCAGAGCTTCTCCTTCTGCGGAGGCGGATGTGATCAGGAGTCGGGATTGGTGAGTGAGGCCGCGGGCCCGCGATCCCCACAAACACTATCATTACTCTTGTGGGTCTTTTCAGATCCCTGAGTATAATGAACGGAAGTCCAGGGGAGGTGAGGTTAACATAAAAAACACTGTTACTTACAGTAACAGTAGGCTTCAGGTCTACTTGTGTGACGTCCCAGACTTCACATGGGCTGGGGCTTGTGTCCTTAGGCATCGTGATGCAAGCCCCAGTTCAAGTGACGTTTGGTCCATCATTGACGATGGCCGACATCAGTGGGGAGTGCACCTAAGCCCAGGAGAGGTAAGTAACAGTGTTTTTAATGTTTGTATCCTCCCCTGGGTCTCTGATTATTATACTCTGGGGCCTGAAAGTTCGCCACAGGGCCCTGTACTTCAACTTACATATCCTGATCCTAGATGATGTGTGATTCGGATGATGCTTTCCCCATGAGGACAATGGTGAGTAGACCAAGGAACTTGTTCTGGATGTGCCACCACGACTGATTATCACAGTACGATGATGTCATCTCCCAGCGTTCTCTCCTGTCTGTTACCCGTCCTGTTTCTTTCCATCCTCTTTTCCTGTTGAAACAAAGACACAATTATGGAGACACACAGGAATTCAGGAATCTTTTATAATTTTCTATAATTGATATTTGCTAGACAGCCGTGTATTGTTTTGTCACTATCGTGTTCATGCATGTACAGCTTTTGATTTGCTATGATAATTTTCAAGCCACAAAGTAAATGGAAAATACAATGGTAATGGAGGAGTTGTTATACTGGTTGGAGACCATATACACATGTCACATTTTCTTCTATACTTTGACTTATGCCTTGCTCTCCAAATCCTATATATAATGTCACCTATACAAACATTGAGGGAAACGTTCTTGTCTCAGTGAGCAGGTCAGGACCATCAAAGCTTTTGTCAACTACAGATATGGCCAAAATGAACATTTCGTCTTCATGGTACAATATCAATGGTTTGGATCTGTGCTTAAAGGGAATGTGTTTTCAGAAAATTACCTATATTTTAATCAAGTTTTTTGTTAAACATGTTTTTAAAGAACTTTAGGTAAGGTTTTTCAAATTTTCCATATTATTATCTATATTTAAAAAGAAAATTCTTAAAATTCTGCAGTTCTGCCAACTAAGCCAAATAATATAACTGAGATGTTCTGTTGTCCGTAGACTTCTTTGCAACATCCACCTCACCTTGCAGCTTTCATGTATATGTAGATAAGACATAGGTGATGTCACAACTTATCTACTCCCGTGCAATGACCTCTGCAAAGGTCACAGGCAGGGCCGCTCTTACCATAGGGCCAATGGTGCACTTGCACAAGGCCCTATGGTAGTGGGGTTCTCCTTGGAACAGCAGGACAGACCTGCATTTGCTGTCCCACTGTCCTGGGGAGGACATGAAATTGTTGGGGCAAGCTGAATGGGGGGCATGGAACTGTGGGGGCAACCTGGATGGAAGGGGGTATGAAAATGTGGAGGCGACTGCAGGGGGACATTATAATATAATGTCTGAGCGGCCATAGCAGTGGGGACAGGTTAAAGTGTGATGCATGCAGTGGCATTTGACTGTGTGATGGGTCACTGAGAGGCATTATATTATATAGGGCCACTAGGGATTATTATATTATGTGGGGGCCATTATAATTTGTGCTGGTCAGGTATTACTAAATAGTAGTGATGGGTGGGGACACACTTATGAAACCTTTGCACAGGGCCTATCATTGTGTTAAAATGGCCCTGGTCACATAGCATGGCTAGAAAACTTTGCCATAGAAGACAATAAGGTATGCTTATTGCGTGCCCTCTAAAAAAGATATTACCCCTATGCTGTGTGCCCTTGAAAAGAGATGTAACCAATTTGTAGTATGCCCTCCAAAAGAGAGTATAACCAGAGACTCTCAACCTTTTCAGACTTGGGGCAACCCTGAAAAAAGAAGTTTCTTCATGGTAGACCTGGTAAATAATTTTTAGCAACAGACACAAAAACTCCTAAGATAATGTGTGAAGGCAAATGGTCTTCTTCCCAAGCAGAGTGTTGTGGCTCTCTTAGACTGTACAAAACTTGTTGGTTATAGTCTCTCTTAGAGGGCACACAATTTGTTGGTTATAGTCTCTCATAGAGGACACACAAATTGTTGGTTATAGTCTCTCTTAGAGGCACACAACTTGTTGGTTATAGTCTCTCTTAGAGGGCAAACAATTTGTTGGTTATAGTCTCTCTTAGGGCTCGTTCACACGTGAACAAAGGGACGGATTTTGACAGCGGATTTCGCTTCAAAATCCACCCCTTTACAATGGTGGTCTATGTAGACCACCGGGCTCTTTTTTTCCGCTAGCGGCGGGCTGCTGCTAGCGGAGAAAAGAAAGGACATGCCCTTTCTTCAGGCGGAAGCTGCCTCCTATGTCGGCTCATTCATTTGAGCCGACAGCGGAGGGGAAAGCCACGACTGCGATGGTCGCGGCAGGCGGGTTTTGACAAGAGAGAGACGCAGCTCACCGCGTCTCTCTCCGTGTCAAAACCCGCGTGGGCAGTTCATGTGTGAACTGACCCTTAGAGGGCACACGATTTGTTGGTTATAGTCTATCTTAGAGGGCACACAACTTGTTGGTTATAGTCTCTCTTAGAGGGCACATCACTTGTTGGTTATAGCCTCTTAGAGGGTACAAATTTTTTATAGTCTCTCTTAGAGGGCACACCACTTATTGGTTATAGTCGCTCGTAGAGGGCAGACAAATTGTTGGTTATAGTCTGTCTTAGAGGCACACAACTTGTTGGTTATAGTCTCTCTTAGAGGGCACACAACTTGTTGGTTATAGTCTCTCTTAGAGGCATACAACTTGTTGGTTATAGTCTCTCTTAGAGGTACACAACTTGTTGGTTGTAACTTCTCTTAGAGGACACACCACTTGTTGGTTATAGTCTCTTAGAAGGTACAAATTGTTCGGATTGTAGTATCAATAGGTTCAACAGCTTCCAAGAAAAACTCATATTAACTGAGTGTGGCAGGGACCTTGGACTGGCACTTCCACAGTCTCTGGCCACACACAGCAGTATTCCCTATAGTTTAGGCAGCCCAATATACAGCCATTGTCTAGGAAATAGATCAGAATGGTTCCAGTATCTCAGCGACCCTTTCAGCTTCATTAGTCATAGCAATCCAAGTAAGGCCACAGCCTGGTGGACTTCAAGGCAAAAGAGCAGTTGGTCACTGAAATGGGAGTCTTGAGCCCCTATTTTGCTTTGACCACACCATGGAATTTGAATGTCGTGACAGTCCATTCTATGTCTATGGAACAGGAGCAGCAGAATACATTTCCAACAACCCCATAGACATGAAATGGAATGTTACTTTGCATGATCAAGCACCACTCCATTCATACCATTCCTCAATGTGGTTATGCAATGAGAATGAATGGGTAGCTGAGGATAGACATTCTAGTGACTGGTGGGGATTCAATGGTGGTGTCCCCAACAATCAGACATGATACAAGTCTCACTTGCAGAATTTCTGGTTAATTTGGATTTGCCTAAATCTTCCTCTATTCATGACATGAAGAATAATGAGGTAATTTGCATGATAGGCTTGGTAACAGTTGTCAGATACTACCTTTGATCTTATCCAAAATTCTGAGAAACGACTTTGAAGAATCTGCACTCGAGAAGATATGAAGATGAAGAGTGGTCAGAAACTTTCCTTGGCACTACCCTTAGCATTCTTATACATTTCTATAGATCTCTATCTAGACCGTGGTGAGCAAACCACAGGATGAGGAAACATTTATGCAAACTGCTTGCGCCTACTTGGTGGTTTAACCTTTTAAAGTTACCGTCCTCTTTAAAAGCATCATACATTGAATGTCCGGAATATGCTTGCATCTATTAGATCTAGGTCACCGTACAAAAGAAGCTTTCGAAAGGAAGATGACTATATGTTTTAAGCACTGCAATATGTTTCATATTCCGAATATAGGCCCTTATGCAATATATATATATATATTTCCAAGAACAGTCAACTTTCTACAACATGTCGATATTCCGTGGCCTTGCTTAGAAGATATCGGGTATGAACTTATCAAAGAGATTGTAAGGGATTTTAAGAACAGGAACTAGTGTAAAATAAAAGAATAAACTATAATCCCTTGCTGTTCCAACTCTGCCATTTGTCCAGTAACGATGACGTCATGTACAGCGTTCACGTGACCATTGTAGCCAATTGGTGGCTACAGTAGTGATGCTTGTGACTGGTGAAGCCCGGGATTGTCTCCTTTGCCAAAGCTACAGGACTAGCGGGGACCACTGGAGGGGCACAGAAGCAGAAGGGTTACACCCTTCATAATCTAAGCTGTGCTATGTGGCTTCCATAACTCCTTTATACTGTTTTTTGAGAATTATGGAAACAATTTAGAACACTTATATCTTTCCATTTCCATAACTTCTGACCCGGTGGTCGGGAGAATAAGTCTAGCATTCCTGGTCTTGTTTGGTTGAGGTAGAAACCCCTTTACATCTCTGGCTGGTTGGGACCACCATACGTCCTGCTGAAGTCCCACCCCTATAAGATATGCTATAAATGTTTCAGATGGGAATATCATTAAGGATGCTAAACCTTATATCCTCCATTAGGTGCATCAATATAAAGAGCGTTTTGGCTTACAGGTTGACTGAAGTTTTTTCTTACTGGTTAATGTAGAGGAATTCCATATTCGAGCTCCTCCTTATTATAATGATAATACATTCTTATATCAGCTCATATTTGGAGATATTCTCAATACAAGTTTATGGTCCTTCATGAACTTTCCTCTGAAGTTAAGATGAGCTATTATGCTGTTACAGCAGGGGTATTGCTGAAGTAATGATTCTTGTTCATATTGTATCATTCATTCTTGGTTGTTTGACTTTCATACAGTGTTTTTACATATATTGTGCAATGCTGGTGCATAGACATTGATATTGTGTGCAGGGCTCTTTAAGTAGTTTTCTCCCATAATTCTCTGTTTCTGTTACTCCTCCCTTCTTGTTGCATCTTCTTCCTGGATATGTGTTATTCAGTCTGTAACCACTGAGCAACCATCTTGTAGAACTGAGAAAGGAATTGTGTTTTGACCGTATGGCATATCATCTCTCAAGGTAAAGACAAATAAACTACCTGAAGCAACTCCATTGCATCTCTCCACATGCAACCTGGGAACGCAGGGAATGAAATGTCAGCGCGTTCTGCTATCTGCCATTAGCTTACATACGGGAATTACAATCTCACATCTTCAGAGATTTCTCTAACATGCATCTGTGGCAGAATAGTCAAAACACAACCTTCTAGTTAAAACAAGCTATATCTGCAGCTCCTGCAGGATCTACAGACAGCCTGCAAGCAAGCACATTGAGAATACAGCATAATCTGCAGCACGCCACACAGCCTGCAGGCGAGCTCAAAGCTGTCCTCCATCTTGAGCACATGTTCTCCTCACCACAGTGAAATAAGGGGCAGCACCATCTTTATTGACATTTTCCACACAAAGGTACCATGTCCACAAGGAGCTATGTGGATTCCCCTGTCACTGCATCTGGGACAGTGCATCCTGCTATCAGGGACTCAGATGTGCAGAAAACAGACTCCATGTTTCAGGATGTACAAATTGAGCGATTAAAACGTGTCAGTAAACCCACGCAAAAGATTAGAGAGAACTTTGAATTAACTAAAGAAGAGTTCTGTGATAATCTTGATGAATTATGGCGAAGAACTGAACACTATATAGCAGCGCTCTCACGCCATGACAGTGACGCAGCAAAATTGGTCACCACACTAAACCGCTTATCTGCCGCCTATGAACGCCATCAGCGACTGTCTGCAAAATACGTCACATTCCTGAGTAACGCTGATTTTGATGATGCTATAGCAGAGCTAACTGAGAGGGAGAACCTATTCCAAACGAAAGATGCCGCAGTGAAAAACGCCAGAGATAAGGCAGAACTCCGCATCGCACACCTACAAGAAGTAAGGTCCCATCGGTCTACTTCATCCAAACATACGCTGTCATCCTCCAGATCCTCTCGTTCCAGAAGGTCAGCATTACACGATAAGCTTATTGAGATCCGTGCTGACGCAGAGGAGGCCAGTGTCAGACGGTCCTTTGCTGAGAAGGAAGCAGAAATGGCGCAAAGGCAAGCAGAGGCAAAAGCTGAAATGGCGAAGAAGGAAGCAGAGACAGAAGCTCAACTAAAAATTCTCCAAATGGAAAGGGAGGAAGCAGCTGCCTTAGCCAAGCTAAAGGTTCTTGAACAAGCATTAGATCAAGACGCCGACCTAGACTGCTCCATCCCTGCAGAAGTGGAAGACCCAGCTGACCGCACTGCCAATTATGTGCTGAAGCAATCATCTCCTGCACCGCCTGCTAAGTTACATGCACCAGAACCACTCCAAACCGACTACATGGCTGTGAAGCATCAGATGATGCCACCTATCCAGAGCAAGGTAATTTCCAGCATCACACATGCAGATCCTCCAGAAACTAAACCACAGCTCAACCCTTATGCTACATCATTTCACCCCGATTCATCTCGGCCCCATATGCCAGAGAATTTATACGTCCCAGGGATATCACAAGTTAATCTGGTGACACAAGGTGGGAGATCAGACATGTCGGACTTTGCCAGATATATGATACGCAGGGAGCTGATAAACAATAGTCTCTCAAAGTTCGATGACCATGCTGAGAATTATAGAGCCTGGAAATCCACCTTTGAAGCAGTGATCAGTGATCTTAACCTCACTGCCAAAGAAAAACTTGACTTGCTTGTTAACTGGTTAGGCCCAGATTCTGCAGAACGTATAAAGACATTGAGAGCAGTTCATGTGGGCCACTCAGAGGAAGGTCTTGCTGCGGCATGGGAGAGACTTGAACAGACTTATGGCAGTTCTGAAGCTATAGAAAGTGCCTTATTTAAGAGACTTCATATGTTCCCAAAAATCACCAACAAGGACAACCGCAAGCTTCAAGATCTGAGCGACCTACTAAAGGAATTAGAGTTAGCCAAAATGGACCCACGTCTGTCAGGTCTGAGTTACCTTGACACATCTCATGGTGTTAATCCAGTGGTATCCAAACTACCATATGGCATGCAAGAAAAATGGGCCGACCTAGGTTCCAGATATAAAAGAGACCACAATGTGTCCTTCCCTCCTTTCTCTTATTTTTCCAGATTTATCAGTGACCAAGCTCGGAAAAAGAATGATCCCAGCTTTGACTTCACAGAATCCTCTCTACCAGCTTCATCATCATGTTCAAGGTATGAAACAAGCAAACGTAGAGACTTAAGGGGAACAGTATCTGTTAGGAAGACAGACGTCCCAATCGCTGCACCCTGCACCACCAAACAGGACACTCCTGTCCTTAAAGATAAAGACCCTAATAGTACGTGCCCTATCCACAAAAGGCCTCATCCCCTGAAAGAGTGTAGAGGACTTAGGGCAAAGACTTTGCAAGAACGCAGAGACATGCTCAAGGAGCTAGGAGTGTGTTACAAGTGTTGTGCTTCTTCAAAACATTTTGCTAAAGACTGTAAGGCTGTCATCAAGTGTACTGAATGCAGTAGCGACAAACATGTCGCAGCCATGCATCCTACCTCTTCATCTGACAACTCACATCCTCAAGCAGCATCTAAAGCCGTCACTGCGCATGGCGGGGAGCCATCGGCTCAAGTTTCAGCTACTACCACTGTCTCCTCCTCCTGCATGGAAGTATGTGGCAAGGACAACGGTCCCAAGTGCTGTGCCAAGGTGTGCTTGGTGAATGTCTACCCAGAAGGGCAATCTGAAAAGGCCATCAGGATGTATGCCATAATAGATGAACAAAGCAACAGGTCTCTAGCAAAGCCTAAGTTCTTCACGATCTTCGGTATAGAAGGAGAAGCAATACCATACACTCTTAACACTTGTTCTGGTCGCATAGAGACTTCTGGCAGGAGAGCCACTGGATACGTTATCTCTCCAATTAACAGGAATATTCACATATCCCTACCAACGTTAATTGAATGTGACCAGATGCCTGATGATAGGGAAGAAATTCCTACGCCGGAAGCTGCATATCATCATTCCCACTTGAGACACCTGGCTAAGGAGATTCCTCCTATGGACGTGAATGCTGACATCCTGCTCTTGCTCGGAAGAGACATTCTCAGAGTACATAAGGTACGTCAACAATGCAATGGTCCACATGATGCCCCATATGCACAAAGACTTGACTTAGGTTGGGTAATCATTGGCAATGTATGTCAGGATAAGAGTCTCATGTCATCTCAAGTGAACTCCTTTAAAACCTTTGTGCTCAACAATGGACGCACAACCTACTTCAAGCCATGCCTTCATCACTATGAGGCAAAGGAGCATCTTCCTAACTTAAAAAGGGCACCAGACATCGTCCCTACACCTTATGACGACTTAGGAGCCACAGTGTTTCACATAACACAAGACGACAACAGAGTAGCTTTATCCATGGAAGATAAAGACTTTATCAAAATAATGGACAGTGAATGCTTCAAAGATCAATCTAACCATTGGGTTGCACCTTTACCCTTTCGGACTGGGAGGGCCAGACTTCCTGACAACCGGGAACAAGCATTATCGAGATTCATCTCCTTGCAACGTACGCTGAGAAACAAGCCTGAGATGAGAGATCACTTTGTGGCATTCATGGAAAGGATATTCCGTAACAATCACGCAGAGCCAGCTCCACCTCTGCAAGAGCATGAAGAATGCTGGTATCTTCCTTCCTTTGGAGTATATCACCCACGAAAACCCAAGCAGATCAGGGTGGTATTCGACTCAAGTGCCAAACATCATGGCGTATCTCTGAATGACGTTCTCCTCACGGGTCCAAACCTGACCAACAACCTGGTAGGGGTGCTAATGAGATTCAGAAAGGAGCCAGTTGCCATTACAGCTGACATTGAGCAAATGTTCCATTGTTTTATTGTACGAGAAGACCACCGGAATTACCTGAGGTTTCTGTGGCACAGAGACAGTGATACCAACAAGGAAATGATTGAATACCGCATGAGAGTGCACGTGTTCGGCAACAGTCCTTCACCTGCGGTTGCAACATATGGCCTACGAAGGACTGCTTCTGATGGTGAATCAGAATTTGGAAAGGATGCTCGTCACTTTGTTGAAAAAGACTTCTACGTGGACGACGCACTCAAGTCCTTGCCCACTGCTGAGGAAGCCATAGACTTGCTGAGAAGGACTCAAGGTATGCTGTCCAGAGCCTGTCTGAGGTTGCATAAAATAGCCTCCAACAGTATTGCTGTCATGAAAGCTTTCCAGCCCAGCGATCATGCCACAGAATTCAGAGACTTAAACCTAGGCATAGACGATCCTCCGGTGCAGAGAAGTCTGGGTTTGAGATGGGACTTGTTAAACGATTCTCTTGGCTTCCAGGTTAATTGTGCAGACAAGCCGTTCACTAAGCGTGGAGTTCTCTCAGTGGTGAATAGCCTGTATGATCCACTGGGATTTGTAGCACCATTGACTGTACAGGGCAAATTCCTACTTAGGCAGCTCTCAGAGACGATTGAGGACTGGGATGCTCCACTGCCACATGACAAGCAGCCAAAGTGGGAGTCCTGGAAAGAATCCCTACATGCCTTGGACAGAACTCACATACCACGTTGCTACACTCCAGCATCTCTCACCACAAGCCAGAGAAGGGAAGTCCACATATTCTCGGATGCATCGACTGAGGCTATCGCAGCTGTTGCCTACTTGAAGGTAATCGACAACCGCACTAAAGCTCATGTTGGATTTCTGTTTGGGAAAGCTAAACTAGCCCCTAAACCTGAACATACGATCCCGAGGCTTGAACTTTGTGGCGCTGTACTGGCTGTAGAGATCGCAGATTTTATACAGTATGAGCTGGACATTCATGTGGACGATGTTCAATTCTATACAGACAGCAAGGTTGTCCTGGGTTACATAAACAACCAGACAAAACGCTTCTACGTCTATGTTAGTAACCGCGTTGAAAGGATTAGGAAATCCTCTAAACCTGAGCAGTGGCACTATGTTCCATCTCATCTCAACCCTGCAGATTGTGCCACCAGACCATCATCGGTCAGTGCCTTTGCTAAATCCTCTTGGTTAACAGGTCCAGAATTCTTGCTGAACGAAGGAAAAGAAACATCTGGTCAAGACGTCTTCAATCTTCAAGATCCTGACAACGATCCTGAGATTCGTCCTGAAGTGAGTACCCTCATCACCAGGTCTGTAAGGAGGTCCGGCCTGGACTGTCACCGCTTTGAACGCTTTTCTAGATGGCTGAAGCTTGTACGCACCATCGCAAGGTTAGTTCACATTGCACAGTGTTTTCACACCAAGAACGATAACTCTGAATGTCATGGTTGGCACATCTGTCACAAGCCCCTCTCTGCAGAAGATATTACACTAAGTGAGAAGTTAGTGATACGTAATGTACAGCAGAGTGCCTTTCACATGGAACTGAAATGTCTCCGTGACAAACTGGACATTCCTAAAAACAGCCCTATTGTCAACTTAAAGCCAGTGATTGACGAACATGGTATGCTAAGGGTAGGTGGTCGCCTGAACAAGGCCGAGTTAGAGACATTTGAAAAGAATCCTCTCATTATTCCTGCTCACCACCATGTTACTACATTGCTCATACGGCATTATCATGAGAAAGTCAAGCATCAGGGCAGACATTTCACTGAGGGAGCTTTAAGAGCTGCAGGCCTGTGGATAGTAGGTGCAAAAAGGCAGATTGCTCGATTAATTCACTACTGTGTGCTATGTCGCAAGTCTAGAGGAAAGTTGCAGCAACAGCAAATGTCTGACTTGCCAGCTGACAGGACCAGCACTGAGCCACCATTTACCTACGTTGGTCTGGATGTTTTTGGGCCATGGACAGTCTCTGCTCGTAGAACCAGAGGTGGTCATGCTGAGAGCAAACGATGGGCAGTGTTATTTACATGCATGAGTGTACGCGCCATACACATTGAAGTTATAGAATCCATGGACACTTCGAGTTTTATCAATGCTTTAAGACGTTTTCTTGCCATCAGAGGACCAGTAAAACAATTGAGATCCGACTGTGGAACCAACTTCACAGGAGCTTGCAGAGAACTGCAAATCAACTCTGAGCCAGTTCAGAACTACTTGGCCGACAACGGTTGTACATGGATCTTTAACCCTCCTCATGCATCTCATATGGGCGGATCATGGGAAAGGATGATAGGCATTACCCGTAAAATACTGGACTGTATGCTTATGGACTCAAACTCCTCTAGGCTCACCCATGAGACTTTAACTACCTTCCTAACCGAGGTCTCCGCTATTGTCAATTCTAGACCTCTTGTTCCCGTATCTGTGGACCCGGATTCTCCTGCTATTCTTACTCCAGCGACTCTCCTCACTCAGAAACTCGGATCTGTTCCTAGTCCACCTGAAGAACTTTCATCTGGAAACATCTATCGGAAACAGTGGAAACACGTTCAGCATCTGGCCAATTGCTTCTGGAGCAGATGGAAAAAGGAGTATTTGGCTCTTCTTCAAGGACGAAGAAAGTGGCAGCAGGTTAAACCTAACTTACAGGTGGGAGATGTCGTTTTGATGAAGGACCAGAAAGTGGAAAGAAATGCATGGCCTATGGGACTCATCTCAAAAATCTTTCCCAGCGAGGATGGTAGAGTCCGTAAGGTGGAAGTAACCATCACACGACAAGGTGACTCCAAGACATTCATCAGACCTGTATCTGAGACTGTCCTCCTGTTACCTGTCGAGGAATGAGTCAAGCAAAGAACATTGCAAGTACATTGACTCAGTTGACTCGTCACTGGACTATCCCAGGAACAGCGATATACCGTGCATTTGACGCATTCAATATTTTCAACTGTTCCTGAATACATGTTCACAGTTATTGTTATTTTTCCTTGTTTTTGCATTTTGTCTTTCAGGGTTCCAGAATATACCAGATGGACATTTATGTTAAGTAGTGAAATCCAAGGATTTCAGACGGGGAGTATGCTGTTACAGCAGGGGTATTGCTGAAGTAATGATTCTTGTTCATATTGTATCATTCATTCTTGGTTGTTTGACTTTCATACAGTGTTTTTACATATATTGTGCAATGCTGGTGCATAGACATTGATATTGTGTGCAGGGCTCTTTAAGTAGTTTTCTCCCATAATTCTCTGTTTCTGTTACTCCTCCCTTCTTGTTGCATCTTCTTCCTGGATATGTGTTATTCAGTCTGTAACCACTGAGCAACCATCTTGTAGAACTGAGAAAGGAATTGTGTTTTGACCGTATGGCATATCATCTCTCAAGGTAAAGACAAATAAACTACCTGAAGCAACTCCATTGCATCTCTCCACATGCAACCTGGGAACGCAGGGAATGAAATGTCAGCGCGTTCTGCTATCTGCCATTAGCTTACATACGGGAATTACAATCTCACATCTTCAGAGATTTCTCTAACATGCATCTGTGGCAGAATAGCTATCCAGTAAACAAAACAGGGTTCACAAAACACTGTGTCCTCCTAAGGGAAATTGTGTGGAAAATCTACTAATACATCATGGTTCCAACTCAGAAGATTGCATTGCTGAGTCCTTGAGATAGGACACCATGGTCATTACAATGGATCCTCAACCTTTGACAGTACCTTCCAGTTCTGAATCCAATAGCCAAAGTGCAAGGGCTGTTACTAATGGAAGAGGTATCAGCTGTTCCTAATTCCATGGAGGGGAAAGAAGACAGCATTATTCTAAATGGCATATGGTTAATATGAACTAAGGTCCAGAAGCTTCATGTTACACCTATGGACAGTGAAAAAACATGAGATCTTTCTATCTCTAAGCCAAAAACTGAAGCAGCACAGGACATGGTGCCTAAGGCCTTCTTCTTCTAATGATCATGTGTCCCAACTTAAGGATCCCCCCACTGTTGCAGCCTTTATATTACATCGGAGGGTCCTTTTGAAGATCATCACAGGGTTCTAAACCCCTAGTAACTAATGGGACTAGAGTTTCCAAATCTCTCATTATTTCAACAACATGTCTCTCATGTTTTATGTCTCTATAGTATTAAGTAGGTAAATTGTTCTAGTGGAAGTTAATATACAAAATGTGTGGGCCACACGTTAGAAAACATATGCAAGACGTAATGATCTGCAGTGTTCTCCGGAGAGTCTGCTTCTTCCAAGATGAAAGCATTAATTTCTGGAGCCATGTCGCCATCCTCATCAGCAAACCCCAGGAACACATGGGGGCCATTTGTTAAGGGGACACAGCTGGACCAAAACTGATGATAAAGACAGGCAAACAGCTTACATATAAGACTCTCTGTCTCTATAAACAAGCCGAGACAGTGCAAGAAAACAAACAAAATAACACCAACTATGTGACAGGATCATAATGGATCAATCCAATTACACAGCCTGTGAGAGTGAACTAACACCTCCATGTTTGCTTGTTTAGACAGTAGGGACATTAATGGGCATTTGGATGTGTCCCAAAGCTGCCCATTAGATGGTACGTGGTATGACCATGGAAGACAAAAGTACAAACATCTGGTAGAGGTGAAAATGGGCCCATAAATATGTTGTACTTTGAAAATGATGGTGCTAGTAAACAGATCAATGAATCATTGGTCTCCAAGACCATGGGCAGATGTTTGTAAAAGACAGAATGGAGGAGTAATCTGATGTATCTGATTTATATAGGGTATCTACAAGGATACAGATATCGCTAACAAAAAGTAAACATTGGCCCATATGGTCCACCTCTAATGTAAAGGGCCTTTACACGGGCAGATGATCGGGTGACCAATTGGAACTTTGAAGCCTCGTTCCGCCTGGGGTAACCAGTCCACCGATCTTCCAGCAAATGATTTGTCACGTTGAAATACCTGATTCTTGACAACACATCTCCCCATGTAAATAGGGCTTGTGCTATGACAATGAGGGTCATATGTGAGGAGCTGGGTAACAATCGCTCATTCACCCCTTCATAGTCAATACACAGTGAAAATGAAGGTTACAACATGTCCCGATCAGCTTGTGCATCATCGATTGGTGCGTATTATGGGCAAGGAATCTGCCTGTATGAAAGAACCCCATATATTTGAAGTAGGATGTGATTATACAACATAGAAATGTTTTCTTTTAGGAGAATTTTAGCGTATGACAAAGATGAGAATTGGTTCTATCCTAACAAAATATCTGTGACTATAAATGTACAATTTAAAGGGGTTGTAAAGGAAATACAGGTTTTTACAAGAAGGTGAAACCCCTTTCCCAAATCCCATAGTCACCTGTTCCTAATACTATGGTGTTTCCCACCATGGTCAACTCCTGGGAGCTTGTTCCAGTGAAAGTCCTCACCATATTTGACTTTTGAGTCCAAGGAAAGGACATGGGACGATACAGGTGAAACATGTGAGTGACATCCTGGTTCCTTTCCTTAGGCCACTTATTCACCTTTTGCCGGAACAAGCCCAGGGGTGGCGCTGTACCGGACAGCAGCGGGGGACACCAGAGAGCTGGGGACAGGTGAGTGTTGTTTTTTTATTTTTCATCTTCCCAGTGGAAGTGTATCTTTCCATCTCCCCTTCATTTCAATGGATGTTGTCAGGCAGAATCCACTTGAAGATCGAACATGACAAAAAATTATGCAATTGTCTCCCAATGAAATATATATATAGACCGATTTCAGGTGGAAATTAGAACTGAATGAGGCCGGGGCTCCACGTGGCGTAAACGCCTCGGCAAAAACGAGTGAATCCCATCCACACATTGCAGAAAAATACGTGCAGCGGAAATGCTGCGATTCCCAAAACTGTCATGTTTTTGGAAATCGCAGCATATCAATTATACCAACAGAAACGTGGGCTACGGGAAATATCGCAATCCGTTTCCACCGCGGTTTTTCCTGTAGCTTGTAGAGATGAGCGAGTACTGTTCGGATCAGCCGATCCGAACAGCACACTCGCATAGAAATGAATGGACGTAGCCGGCACGTGGGGGTTAAGCGGACGGCCGCCGTCAAAGCGGAAGTACCAGGTGCATCCATTCATTTCTATGGAGCGTGCTGTTCGGATCGGCTGATCCGAATAGTGCTCGCTCATCTCTAGTAGCTTGCTACATTAGGCCTTAGCTTCAAAGGCAGAATCCTTCTCAAAATCATCTCCAAATTTGTCCACATGAACATACCCTTAGATCTGATTGTGATGCAAAAAAAAAAAATCTCTGCATCTTCCCTGTCCCAACCGATAGTATATGAAAATAATTGGTAGACAATTTAGTATTTTTGTGAATAAACAATAGTTTGTACTAATACAATATCTTATAATATATAACATAATATAATATAATATATATAATGCTTTAAATCATAAAAAGAAAAGAAAGAGAAAAATCTAGCAGGTAGTCAAAAATGACAAAGATAATCACGGTATTATTAGGATTGTAACACTCCATCAATAGGACAGGCGATACTCCGGACGTCCCATGAGTTCAGCATCTGTGCAAAATAGCAGCAATAACAGATTAGTTGAGTAGTCAAGACTGGAGGTCTTAAGGTAAAAACCAAAGGATGGGAAAGGAAAGGACTGTGGTCTGGTTGTAGTTGAGCGGCAGGAAGGAGCAATAAAAGCTAATTGTAGGCTGAACTACAGGATGGACTGCACAGTAAGCTCCATAGTGCTGAATGTCTTCTTGTAGGATCTCCACCCAGATATAATACATTCATTGCCTTATTATATAACATGCCAACATATTCTGCAACACTGCACAGAATACAGTCACATCAGTCCCTGTCCCCCGAGGGGCTCATCTGCTAATGTCTCCGCTGTAAGCTTATGCACACGCTAGTACTAATTCCATAGCAAGTCAATAAATCTAAATATGCTTTTTGATGTGTGTGAAGGAAACCCATACAGAACACTCTCCATGTAGATGTTGCCCTGGCTGGATCTGTACCTGTAGTATGAGGGTGTATGTAGTGTCTGCAGTTACAACTGTGTCAGAGGAAAATGCATGTGGTGCAGGTTTTTAATGCGTTTTTTTAATGCAGTTTTAGGCCAGGGCCCCAATGGCTGGAAACGCCGCGATTTGGCCGTGGTGGAAACGCCATGATAAAAACGTGGCGTTTTGGCCTAACTTTTTTATTTCTTCGCAAAGGTGCTGGATGGGGTTGAGGTCAGGGCGCTGTTTGGGTCACTCAACCATGTCTATATGGACTTTGCTTTCTGAACTGGGGCACAGTCATGCTGGAACGGAAAAGGACCTTCCCCCAAACTGGAAGCATACAATTGTCAAAAATATCTCGGTATGCTGAAGCTTAAATGTGTGCTTTATCAGAAATCATAATCCATGCTCTTCTCTTGCCTTCATTCTTTTATGACAATATCATAGAGCGTCCATTCGAGACTCTGTTGCAGAGATGGCAGAACATCAGTGAATATAGCTCTGCACGAGGACTTTTTTCTCTGCTAATGTCACTTTCAAAATGACGGACATCTGGCAAACCCCCATTATAGTCAATATGGTCCACTGGGCTCCGTATATTACCGCTGTTTCAGTGGTCCGCCTCTCCACCTCTCCATACATAGCATCTGTAGAAATACTCTACCTCCAGGAATGGTTCCTCGTACATAGTTACTCCAGATATGGTCCATCATTGATATTTCCCACACAAGTTGTGCTTCATAAGTCGTCGAAAACAATGGGTGTCCCCAAAGGCAGTGTCACAAGGATCTTTCAGTGTGAAATCATTGCTTGGCACCAACCTGCTTTGTGTACCAAAGGCAGAAAAGAGTTCCAAGTAGGCCTCTGAAAGCCTTTCATGTACCCGCCAAAGGTACTGGTGTGGGATCTACAAGACAACCCGTTCTGCGTTCCAAGTGTGATGTTAGAACTCATTGATGCCCCTTTTGATGTATTGTATTACTTTCTTCTAGGTAGATGTGCTCCAGGCTGTATACTTTAGCAAGTGCCTGTGGCCATTTTTAGACATAAGCGTGCGGTGTGACTTCAGGTTTGGCCCACTTACATGAATACGGAAGAGGGCACTGAGCAACCCTAAAAAAAAATCTAGAAAAGATACTATGAGGCCCTCTAGTTTACCGTCCTCTACAACATATCCAAATATTTTTTCAGTCTTAGTTCCTCTGTAACTATGCCTTATTATGGAAATGCAGAACATGTGTGGATTATTGTTACAAGAAGCTTAGGCTCCATTTCCGCAGTTACATGCAATTAAACACCTGGCTTCATTAATAATGTGCATAATTAGTTTGGGGATAAGCTACTGCTGCCTCCATGTAAGTATATGTCTTTAAAGTGCAGGTTCTGTTCTGTGGGTTCCGCTTCGCTCTTTCATTCCAGTCATTTAATAAAAGTTGTAAAATGAAAAATGGGAATATTTTATTTGCTTTTAGTTGTTGTAAATAAGTCAGTTTTGACTTTTTCCTTTTTTTTCAGAATGATGCGGTTGCAGTTTTTGTGTGGAGAGCTTTATAGCTTACCTAAATTTTCAACAAACCTTGCGTAGATGGATATAACAGTGTATGTATACAAGGAGTAACACAATAGCTGACCATTATATCAGTTATAGTTTGCAAGTTTTGTATGTGCTATGTGTGGTTTGTATTTCTCACTGAGCTGGTGGTTGGAGACTAGCTGCTATACACCTACAGTAAGTAGAGGAGAATCTGCTATATAACTGGCTCTGTCTTACTCAGGAACATCCCCAGGACTGTGCAGGACATATATAAAGAAGTACTGAGAGGTACTCATGTGAGTAAAGTGTTGTGAATGTGATATAAAGTTCCTATAGCTCCAGCATCAGGAAGTATATAGAGAATTTCTGACCTGTGATAATGTGAGTAAAGTGCATTGGCTGTGATAGAAAGTTCTTGTAGCTCCGGTATCAAATACTGATATGTACTGCTATGAATAAAGTGCATTGGTTATGACACACAGTCTACCAATAAGTATTTGGACACCTGCGGTAGAAAAACAACATTTCTTCCTATCCAATAGTTGGTAGACCCCAGCAGATGCTTCCTTACGGATGGGATTGAGCGACACAATACTCCTGGATGTCTGGTGGCACTCCTGGTGTATGGGAGCCATCGGTTGGGTGCGGTTTCTCTGGTCAGCACTCGTCGATCTCTATCTCCCAGTTTCATGGGGTCACATTCCGACAATCACCGTTCACTTTCCACTTCGTAATCACATAGGCCACTGTTGATTTTGGGTAATTCAGTTCCCTTGCTATGTCGCTTAAGGATCAACAATTTCTGTGGTACCCCACAATTACTCCTTTCTCGAAATCGGACAACTCTGCACTTCGTGGCATCTTGTATGTGACTAATGCCAATGCTGTTTCCTATTTAACGGTGGAAGGCGTGACGTACATCATGATTATCTTCATTTGCATGGGTGTCCAAATGGGTGTAGAAAGTTCCTATTACTTCCAGTATCAAGACCTATATAGATAAGTATTGATATGTACTGATGTAAGTAAAGTGCTGTGGCTGTGATATAAGGTTCCTATAGCTACAGCATCAGGACATATATAGAGAATTCCTGACCTGTACTGATTTGAGTAAAGGGCATTGGCTGTGATATAAAGTTCCTATAGCTCCAGTATCAGGATGTATATAGAGAAGTCCTGACCTGTGCTGATGTGAATAAAGTGCTGTGGCTGTGATAGAAAGCTTCTATGTAGCACCAGCATCAGATCCGACCTTTCTTCTCTTATCTCCTGCATTTCTTGGACTTATTCTGACACATATAATGAGTCATGTGACCTGTAATCCATCTTGGGGCAGATATAGCAGGGATTTTTAATGTGAAAGTAATTTTAGAAGAAGGATGAAGAGCAGGAAACTGCCTGACAAGATATACTACAAGGATTCTTTACATAGCATGTACTATTCACTTATGCAAAGTTTGTTAAAAAGTTAATGACTACTTAAGACAGCTCATGTAGTCCTGTCACTTTCAGTTCTAAGATAGCAGCCTCCATATAGTTCATTAATGTGGATAGTTTCGGTAGGGACAGGGATATAAGATGGGGGTTTTTGCCCCCCCTTTTGTTCATGTTAAACTTGTCCAAATTGTGAGAAGGCAAATATATGAAAGTTGGTTTCTGAAGGACCACTCCAAAGTAATCTCTTAGAAAGCCCTTGGAACTTGTAGTGTTATAGCTTTGCTCGTGGAGTGGCTGGGTAGAAAGTTCATAAGCTCCAAGTTATATAGAGCGGTATTATGGCACAGACAATCTCTGTACAGCTCTGTGGGATATGTAGTCACGGAACTGTCTGTCTAAAACAGGTATTGTCTGTCTAAGGGTGAATTCACACTACGTAAACGGGAGCTTATTCTGAACGTAAAACACGTTCAGAATCAGCGGCGTATAAAGCAGTTCCCATTCATTTCTATGGGAGCCGGCATACGAGCACTCCCCATAGAAATGAAATGCTTTTTTCACTACGAGCACTCCCATGGAAGTGAATGGAAAGTGTACGGCTAGGTCTGCTCATGCCGAGCCGTACACGCGAGCACTTTCCATTCACTTCAATGGGACTGCTCGTAGTGGAAAAAACATTTCATTTCAATGGGGAGTGCTTGTATGCCGGCTCCCATAGAAATGAATGGGAACTGCTTTATACGCTGCTGATTCTGAACGTGTTTTAGGTAGGGAAGGTAGGGAAACAGAGTACAACATCAATCCGTGCTTTTTCTGTAACTCTGATTTACCTCTGTGGGACTTCTGAAAACAGTGTAGACAGTGGCATAACTAGGAATGGCGGGGCCCCATGGCGAACTTTTGACATGGCCCCCCCCATCCCAACTGACGCCGAAGACCTCGAACGACCCCCTCCTCCGCACTCTATTATGTCCCTTAGTAAGCCCAGAACACAGTATTATCCCCCATAGTGGCCCCTGCACACAGTATTATCCCCCATAGTGGCCCTTGCACACAGTATTAACCCCAATAGTGGTCCCTGCACACAGTATTAACCCCAATAGTGGCCCCTGCACACAGTATTATGTCCCTTAGTGGCCCCTGCACACAGTATTATGTCCCTTACTGGCCCCTGCACACAGTATTATCCCCCATAGTGGTCCCTGCACACAGTATTAACCCCAATAGTGGCCCCTGCACACAATATTAACCCCAATTGTGGCCCCTGCACACAGTATTAACCCCAATAGTGGCCCCTGCACACATTATTATCCCCCATAGTGGCCCCTGCACACAGTATTATCCCCCATAGTGGCCCCTGCACACAGTATTATCCCCCATAGTGGCCCCTGCACACAGTATTAACCCCAATAGTGGTCCCTGCACACAGTATTAACCCCAATAGTGGCCCCTGCACACAGTATTAACCCCAATAGTGGCCCCTGCACACAGTATTATGTCCCTCTGTGGACATCCATAAACAATTATTATACTCTGGGGTCTTTTCAGACCCCAGAGTATAATAATCGGAGACCTGGGGGAATAAAAACATTAAAATAAAACACTGTTGCTTACCTGTTCCCAGGCTCCTATGCTGTCGCCCGCGCTCACGTCCTTCTCTAATGACGTCGGACGTCACATGACCCGGGAAGCATGCCGGGTTCATGTGACGTCAGAGACGTCAGACAAAGTAGGACGGAGGCCTGGCAGGATCGCGGAGAGGTAAGTAACAGTTTTTTATGTTCCCTTACCTCTCCGGTCCGCCGATCATTATACTTGGGGGCCTGCAAAGACCCCCGAGTATAATGGTAGCCTTTGTGGGGCCCTCGGTGTCATTTGCCCGTAACGGCCTATTGAAAAAAAACCGCAGCGGTAGCGGCTGTCACCGGGCCCCCTAATGGCCCGGGCCCTGTGGCAGCCGCCTCCGCGGTAGTTACACCACTGAGTGTAGAGCATCAATGTTTAAGGGTTTGTTCACTTGGTGGAAACCTTTTCTGCCGTGTGGCTTTTTTGCGCAGCTAGCCATGATGGGATACAATGCTGCTCCTTTTTTTTTTTTTAATATAGATTGTGAGCCTCATATAGGGATCACAATGTACTTATTTTTTTCATTTAAGTATGTCTTTGTAGAATGGGAGGAAAGCCATGCAAACACAGGGAGAACATACAAACTCCTTGCAGATGTTGTTCCTGACGGGATTTGAACCTGGGACTCCAGTGCTGCAAGGCTGCAGTGCTAACCACCGAGGCACCGTGTTGCCCCCTATGCAATACCGCTCCTGGATGAATAGGCCAAAGCAGGAGGGTCTCTCTAACCGCGGATGCCGCAGCTGACTCAGCCACAGAATCCGTGTGAAGATAGGGCATGTCACATTTTTTTTCCGCTAGCAGAAATAAAATTGCTAACAGAAAAAAGAAGTCACTCCGATTGAAATGAATAGGAGGCGTTTTTGCAGGAGGTTTTTGAGGCAAAATCCGCCTGCAAAAATCTGTGTGTGAACATACGCTTACTGTTTCCAAAAGCCCTGACCTAGTGGTTGGAACCCTACAAATTGTACAGCGCTGCGGAATATGTTGGCGCTATATAAATAAAATGTATTATTATTATTATTATTATCATTATCATTTTGGAATTGAATCTAATTGCAATCTAAGCCAAGACCGACTATCTATCTATCTATCTATCTATCTATCTAGCGATGCCTCAGGTCTGTGCCAGTCACTACATTGGCTGCCTATTCATTATAGAATAAAATATAAGTTATCACTCTCATCCACAAGGCTCCATAATGCCGCACCTCCATACATTTCCTCCCTCATCTCTGTCTACCGCCCAACCCGTGCTCTCCGTTCACTCAATGACCTAACACTTACATTGTCTATTATCAGAACCTCCCACGCTCGTATACAAGACTTCTCCCGAGCTGCACCACTTCTCTGGAATGCTCTACCCCGGACAATCAGATTAACTCCCAATTTCTACAGTTTCAAACGCAAACTAAAGACGCATCTTTTCAGACAAGCCTATCACAATGTCTAACGTAAACCCTTCCATACTATAATTAGAATCCCCAAAATTGAACCCTCCTCTGTCCCCGCTCCCACATTTCCCCACATGATATGATGTAATCTAATGCTAACTTTATAGGTCCAAGCTCCATCCACATGTTAAAGGACACGACTGGTGACGGCTCATAAAGTCTTATGTTTGTGTAATGACAGTCAACTCTTACAAAAGTGTCTGACCTCTACATAAGCAATACCACCCCTGCTACCTCCTGTGTCACCCCCTCTACCTCATAGATTGTAAGCTCTTGCGAGCAGGGCCCTCAGTCCCAGTGTGTGAAATGACTTTTTTTGTAATGTATCTTTCTGTCTGTATTTGAACCCTACAAATTGTACAGCGCTGCGGAATATGTTGGCGCTATATAAATAAAATTTATTATTATTATCATCTATCTATCTATCATCTATCTATCTATCTATCTATCTATCTATCTATCTATCTATCTATCTATCTATCGTCTTAAAAATAACACATTGCCAGATTTCCATGCGATTCCCCCCTAGCTTTCATCAGGAGCACTTAGACTGTCAGTGTGCACACACGGCCATGTAATCCCAGCGCTCCGCTCTGTTTAGATTCTACTTAGACCTTAAGCTGTTTGTTGAAGGGTTTCCATTTTCTTCACTTTCATGTAGCGCACTTAAAACCCGCTGTTGGTATTGTGCTCCCCTATACAACACGACATTATTTCCTTCTCCTCACTGTCAACAATAATGCAATACAAAAGCATTGGGAAAGATCCTTACAGATCCTGTCAAGCTGGATAGGGCAGTAACCGACCTAGAAAAAACCTAGTCATTTCCCATCCAGCCAGATGCTGACTCTATTGAGATAATTGCACATTCCTCTCCTTTCGGAGACATCCAGGCACAGGGTAATGGTGGGGGCATTTATCAAAGACCTCATGCTGCAGAATTTCTGCAAATCAGATGTAACCAGATTTACCAACGGGATAATCACAATTAACAGCGACTAATTTATGATGGGATTGAGAACTTAATGCAGTTTTTCTCTTCCTTATTCTCATTATTCACAGTTCTCAGAAAGCACTGGCTATGTGAATGGTGTTTTCCACTGAGAAAGTCCCCTTGGTCTTCACGTCAGTTATTGATCATAGGACTGAATGGGCAGGGTCTTAAGGGTTACAAAAATAGGAAGAATTATAAGAAGCTTTTTAATTCATACAATTTATGCTGGAGTCCTGGGTTCAAATCCAGCCAAGGACATCTGCAAGGAGTTTGAATGTTCTCCGTGTGTGGCTGGTTGCAGATGACTGTGGTCTGGGTCAGTGTGCTATTAGTGTATTTCATGGATCGCACACTGACCCATTCTTTTCTATGGGCCCATACACACAACCGTGATTTTCACGGTCTCTTGTGCGTGCCGAAAGTCTGTCCTGCATCAGATAGGACATGTCTTATTCCTGTCCTGTATTTCGCGACCTTTGCTTCCATGGCTCCTATTCATTTAATGAAAGGTGCCCCGGAAGCATGGCCCATGCATGGGCGGCACATGGGGACATCTTTGTGTCCCCCATGTGCAGCCTGTGCTTTTATTTCATGGCAGGCGGTTGCAGCATGGTTGTCTGCAACCAGTCTTTGTGTGGGTTTCTCCCAAGTACCCGGTTTCCTCCCACACTCCAAAGACACACTGATAAGGAATTTAGATTGTGAGCCCTATATGGGACATTTTGAAGTAAGACATGAATGGGTTAACCATTATATAAGGTGATAAAAATAGCATGGGGGATGCTGTATGAGGGGGTAAGAACAAGACACAATAGTAGGGACCCTGAAGTCAGTAGTCATGGGAGATCAAATATGTTGCTTGCTTGGTACATATCTGCCAGGGTATGGGTCACATTGGGACTGTGGCGTTAATAGTCATGGATGCTACATGACCACTAGGGTGATCGAGGTATGGCAAGGCAAGACATAGTCACCTGAGAAAAAGGAGGAGACTCCACCTCTCTGACCCAAGTCTTGTGAGGTTGTTATATGGCCCTGTTTGTCACATAACACCCTTATGGCAATAAACCTCCTAATGGGCAACCACTGGCTGGTATGACAGGGCCACCCATCTGTAGTGGAACATGGTAAGTTTCATTGGCTAACCCAAAGTGGTCAGTCAGTGCCCAGCAGCATATATGCATGGGTGCATCTGACTTGCAGAAGTGGGCCGTCTGGGCTGACATGCCATGATCAATGGGATGGGAAACAAGTCTGTGCCAACAACAGTAGGGGACAATTAGCCGGCAACGATACTGTATCTACATAACGCGAAACATGGTACCAGACCCCATGGGACAAGGAAGCAGCATGTTGAAACCATCAGCCTTTGTAAGGCCCCATATATATTAATTATGGTTACAACTGGTGGGTTTACAAGATTTTAATCTAATGCATTTTTTAATTCCATACTATGATTTAATTAAACCCCTCGCAAACACAGACCTCACCCCATTGTGACAAATACTCAAACACTAGATCATCGTGGCCTATCCTCCCGTGACAGGGTACGTAGGCATCTGAGAAAATAGGAGTGGATTATAAATGGTTAAACATGTGCCGAGTATATGGGATTCCAGTTGTAGTTTTACATGAGAAATGTGCATAGAAGTTGGTCTGAGTGAAGGTGAGAAAAGGTTTCATTACGATTCCAAGCTATTGGGAAAAATTTAGGTCAAGTATTTTATAATACAGCTGATGTATTGTCCATCGGATAATGGGTGTAGTTATAGGTTGGGCAGAGATAGTAATTGCCCAAAGGGCTCCTTGTGAAACACCAAGTCACCGGTATTATAGATAGCACATGGTAAGTGGAGGCCTCCTTACATCTCATGCACTTTCTACAAGAAGATGTGGATGACAATTGCGATGAGTATTTTGCCTGCAGATATTTCTGCCATGGTTTCTGCTGGATTTGCTTGTACTGATCAGCCTTCTCCATGGGATTCAGTAAGCATGTGGCCAACCATCACGGCTTCTACGGAGATTTCGACAGTGAAGTCGCGATGAGGTAGGATGGCAGGAAGAGTCCTGAAAAAAGAATCGTCAATAGATGCCTCCCATTTCCAATTGGCGCTCTTTGTGGAGCAGATATTGAGACAAAAACAGTATTTAAGCCAGTCTTAGATTGAAATAAGTCATATTTATGATCAAGAGGCATGGACGTAGGAAAACATATTCTGCATGGTATAGTAAAAACAAGGTATATGACACTTAACTCCTAGATATACCCCATAAGTGCCCTCATAAAAGTCTCTGGCTATGTATGCACCTTGGACTTCTTATTTGCAGTTTATATGTTGGAGATACACTACTGCCTGTATGTAATTTAGGATAAACAAGGTGCACACCAAATTTTTTAAGCCTATATGTTTACAAACCACCGGTGATCACAATATGGTAATGCTATAGATGTAAAGTGCTTCTTGGTTATATGCTTTGAAGATCAGATCTTCCAACCTCGTGTTACGTGCCCGACCCAGCATAGCTCTTGACTTAGGCTGAGTAATGGTGTTTGCACCCATGTTGTTGTCTTCACGTGACAGCTCAGCAGATGTGCAGCTCCGCTCATCTCTGTGGGGGGATCTGGGAGAATCCAGGTGTTGCTTGTCTCATTTTGATAAAGATGATCAGATGGGAACAGTGCAGTATGCGCTATCATAAATCTATGTCCAGTCCCGTACTTAAGGGATATGCTCCAGTCACAGATTTATTAATGATACTGCCAGCCCTGAATGTATCACTCATAGCCAAAGTATTCCCGTCAAGCTGCACTGATCAGTCTTGCTCAGTCCCATAAGGTCACATCGATGTGATGGATAATTACGCAGCGTAAGATCTTCAGAGAACAGGTTTCCTGTCCCTGAGTCATACAATTATAGGACATCACAAGGCTTAAGGGCTGCCTGTCTTTAAACCTAAGTTAGAAAATTGGCTTCGAGATAGAACCTGCTCTCCAAGGCGCTGTATACTTCAATGCACAGGTGTCTTTGCTGGATACATTACACAGGTGGTGCTAGTATAAGGTATAGGTATAAGGTATAATAGACGATTCTGGTTAATATAGACAATAAGGTATATGGAGTCATAATACTGCATTGTTTATAGGGAACAATGGAGCACCATGTGGAGGCACATATAATGACCATGGTTCTGAAGCACTTCTTAAGAAGTCTCTCAAATGCAATACTGTGGAATATACATGGACAAAAGAACCAGATCATCCTTATTTTTATTTTTTTTTAAAACAATAGGCATCTAAAAATTATATGAAACTCATAATTGTCCCGCTCCATGGAAATCTTTAGCAAAAGGAGAGAGATTTATTTAGTCAGAAGAGAGACCAGAACTGAACTCTGGTTGAAATTAAACTCATCCTGACGCATGCGCCATCACCGGCAGTCCCCCTTTTTTCTCAGTTATGAAGTTTATATTGCTGTTGAACTTCAAGGGGTTGTCTAGGATAACTACATTTTTAATGTGAAGCCAGGAAAGGTTGAAACTCCCCCCCCCCCCCCCCCATACTCACCTATCCCCGGTGCTCTGGTGTCTCCCAGTGAGGTCCAGTCCTGCTGTCCCACTGTCTTGTTTTGGCGGAAGTGCCGCACTATGACATCCCATATCCCTTTTTTTAGGCTGTTGATTGAGATCAGCAAAAAATTTTGCAAAAAGAATCAGCTATAGTCAAAAGTCAAAGCTTTACACAACTGACAGAAGAGAAATTCATTGAATAGTATCCAAAATCAAAAGATTATGGCCCTCAAATTACTGCAGAACTGGATGCAATTTTAAGGACGATAGTATTGGTGTCAGGTGTGCATTACACAAACATGACATTCATGGCAGTGCTGCAATAGCCAAACCAAAGCCAAGCTTTGACTTTGGACCATGGCTGCTTCTGCCTGCAGATGTTTTGCTGCTCTTTGCATACTAAGATGTGATGTCATGTAACCAGTAGACTTCAGATGACCCTACAAGGCCCAACTATCATTCCCTTTTGGAACTCTATGAGGTGTGATATATCCAAAAGATAAATAAACAGATTTAATAATAGCACAAGTAATAAAATTCATCAAAAGCAATATAATATACTTGACCAAGAAAAAAGGCAATGTTACCAGAGATTGCAGGTGTGTCAAGGAGCGTTAAACTCAACTATTTAAAAACAAGGGTGTTCCAGTTATTTTGTCTACATCCTACACATGAGGCTTCAATGACCATCACACTGGAGAGTAGTTAAAGTTATTATCTCCATCTGGAGGAACCAGTGTGCCATTGCACAAGCAACCCATGGATTTGAATGGTGAATGATAATGATAGGGATCTATTCCCCCAGGAGGGTAGGTGATGGGTAGGTTACTACCAGTATGACCAATGTCAAACCCACTACTTGAAGTGTAGTATTGCATTGGGAATAACTTTTATGCTTGTTTATGGGCACAGTGGCTGACTGACATATGAACACTATGACTGGTAATGGGGTTTATGGTTGACACTATGAATAGTTTGTAAGTTACATGCACTATGTCTACTCTTAGGTATAGGTATGCCTGCCATGTACATAAATATCATATACAATTTATGTACACGGCTGTCATAGTTATGTACAAAATACAGATGGCACTAATATTTGTAGCAGACATAATATACACAGTCCAGTGACATTACCTGTGACTACCTGTCAAAATCCAGAATAACCCCCTTTGGCAACCACGCACGTACACTGCGAGCTTTATGACACGTCGCATTGCCCTGCTGGTAGATGCCATCATCCTGAGGAAAAACATTTTGCATGTAGGGGTGAACATGGTCCGCAAGGATAAATTCATACTTGTGTTGATCCATCGTGCCTTCCACAATGATGAGTGCACTCAGATGGCTGATGACACGTGACTTCTGCGATTGGTTATTTAATGTCAAAAGTAGGCGGTGGTCACAATAATATGACTGGACTATGTACAGTCTATGATAGGTGCATATTATACTCTGTGGTCCACATCCAGTAAGGCTGCTAGAAACTTGGACAAATTGTGCATCAACTTGGTGCATTTTTGGAGTGTTGGCGCATCTCATCCTCTGCACCCTGCTTACTACTTATTTAGACAATGGGTTGGATCAGAAAGGGGATAAAGGTAGGTCAGAGTGGGGATGCTCTAGTCCACCAGATTTACTATAATATAGGCCAGAAAACTGTTGTGGGCTATACCACAAATCAATGACAGATCAGGCGCATGTACATTAATAGGAGGCCAGAATCTCCTAATAAGTCTGGCACGTTTTGCGCCTGTTGCAGAATGAATAAAGACTGGTGTAAGAATAGCTAGTCTTAATAAATTCCCACACTGGGTGTTATAGTAGAAAAGGTGCTATCAAATATCATGATGCGTAATAATGTACCCCATTGCTGAATACTATAAACCTCTGACTATAAGGGGTGCAGACGTTGCACCTATACTTAGATCCTTTGTCCCAAAGGATGAGACTAGTACTATAAATGGTGTATTATAGTGCGGGGCCCTGTTAAAGATTTTGCCTATGAGCTTCAAGTTACTCCTCTACTCAGCCTTCCCCTAAAATGAACAAGAAAGTTCAGTCCTTGATCAGGCTGTGTAGTATGGGAAGACTAGGAGACGCCAAGTATACATGTGTAACTTTTATGTGATTATGGCGCATGACCAATAAAATCTGTGCTGTTTTTATAGACATGGGGATGATGGAAAAGTCACTTTTCATATAGCCGCCCCGATGTGTGGCCCTTGTCTCTACAAATGGTTCCACTTTACCGGTTATTGAAAGCCAAGCGTATTGACTTAACAATCAGCGTTAAAGTGTCGGCTCAGTTCACACTTCTTATTATTTTACATTACACAGAAATGTAATTATTCCAATATGTGAGGTCTGGCCAAGCGGAGTGACAAAGAAGATGAAGAGCGTATTAATAGGCCTCGTGTCATTGTCTTGATGGGAAATTTGCAGCACATGCTAAGAGATCGTATCATGCGTGATGTCATGACTGCGGCTACCACAGCGTATAGATTGTTTCCTGTTATTTCCTATGGCAACTCTTGTTTTCCATTACACAAATGTTGCTGAGCCAAAGATTAAATCTAGGGTAAAAATCCATATATTGCAGATAGTTGCATGTATATGAAGAGTTCTTATTTCATCTTGTTTTCATTTATATAGGTCCAACATTTTGTCTGGATTCATTTTAGGACGTAATATATCCTTAGAAGGATCGGAGTTCTGTGTTTCAACTATAGAAATGTAGAAGGGCCTTCTTTACTTCAGCCATAACTACATGATTACATTTTGGCAGTCTATGGCAACCATTATGATGATCTTACGAGTTTTCTGCATACACATTTTTTATTAAAGGGGTCTTACCGATAATTACAAGTTATCCTATTCTGATAAGTGGATATTTTACCACTGGGACCTGCACAGTCACACATGAGAGTAGAATGGCAGATCGCGCATGCACGTTGCCACATAGATTTAGCTAGAAAACAATGGAGTAGCATGTGACAGATGTGACCTGGTGATCCATTCTTTTTCTAAATCAGATCAGTTTTCTTGAAACAAACTCCATACACTTTTCCATTGTCAAAGAAACAGGTCAAAGAAAAATGGCGCGACAAAATGGGAATAAGGATACTTGTTACAGACATAGAATCCCAGTTTGTCAGAAGCCGTATACAGCCTGACTAATATATATACAATCCATTAGTCAGAATATCAATCATAATCCATAGAAGTGAATGGGACCTGCATCTGTCAAGACAAGATATCAACATCTTTTGTGGGAAAACCCCTTTAATAATGGGACCCCAGCAATCAGAAGAACGGGGGACACATTTTTTTGCAGATTGTGAGCCCCATATAGTTTTTTTCCTATCAGTATGTCTTTGTAGAAGAGCGGAAATCCACGCAAACACGGGAAGAACATGCAAACTCCTTGCAGATGTTGTCTTTGACAGGGCTCAAGCCCAGGACTCCAGTGCTGCAAGGCTGCAGTGCTAACCACTGAGCCACTGCATTATTTATCATTATTTATTTATCATGGAAAACCTCTTTAGGCCCCACTTAGCTGGCTGTAGAAAAAAGCGCTGCAAGGAAAACCGCAGCAAAACCTCTTTCTGCCTCCATTATACGTAAAGGGAAACCACCGCCACATACGTAGGTATAATTGACTCTCTGTGATTTCCAAAACCGCAACCGTTATGGAAACTGCAGCATGTCTACTGCACATATTTTTCTGCAATGTTGAAAACGGGACTGTATAAGACTGCATTTTTTTCCGCGGCCTTTGGCGTTTGTGCCATGCATGTCCCTACCTTAACCTAGTTTATGTCTTCAAAATACGATTTTAAGGTCCCTTTTGGAATTTGTTTTATACACAACATTCAATTCCTTTAATTGATTGCTTATAAAATTAACCCTTGTGTGTATCTGATAGAGAAATGAAATTGTGAGCCCCATTGAGGACAAGGTCAGATCAGCTGTACAGCGCTGTGGAATATGTTGGCGTCACGTCAGCAATGGGAAATACAAAAGTAGTGAAATAGCTATGACATCTTTGCTGCATTCCTCAGAAGAAAGTTAAACCAGGATGTGACAATGGCAGACAAAAGAGCTTTTCTCCTGGAAGATGAGGCTGGGTTTTCTTGAACAATCGAGGTACTTTACATAAGAATGATGAATTTCTTACCACTTATTGAATTTATGTTGCATTGAAGTTGTATCCTGCAAACCCTTAGCAAGTACCAAGCATGACCTGGTACTCCTTATAATCTTGTGGGTAAAGAGAAGGTTCAGAATTTAACAGAACATAAAACCTTCACATTGATGTTAGCATAATAAGATGTACAAACTTCTCCAAGGTCAAAAAGTGCAATGAAACTACAATTCCAGTCGGGCTGACCTACTTCAAAGCCTTTCAATAGACAGTGGCCTTACCAATAAATTACTCAGCTACTCCTACTCAGAATACTGACAATTTATGTGGAATGGCCTCCTGGCTTTGAACCTTCAGGCTTTACTGGTCAGTCTATGACACCTCGTATACAGCTGCCCCAGTGTATACAACATGTCACTGCCATAAACGGGGATCGTGCTCTTCTCCAAGGAATAGAGATACAGAAGGAAGTGAAGGTAAAAGTAGGTTAGCTAATGAATCCAGGACCTGTAAATCTGGTCTACATCCATTGATCGGTCTGCTCCGCAGGTCTTGTTCTCAGGAGGTTTCAACGCTGCCCTCTATAGATCTGGTCATCAACGCAATCTTCGCCCTCTATAGGATATTGGAGTCCAAAATATACTTATATATTGTTTCCCAGATACACTTGGATATGGGTAACTCTGTAGGTCAGTGAATGGGACTAAGCTGCAATACCAGGCACAGCCACAAACAAATGTATGGCACTGTACTTGAGTAAAGAATGGGGATAGGGCAGCGCTCAGTGGGTCCTGAATCCTCTTTATTCAGCGAATTTGTTGGAGTGCCAAGAGTTGGACCCCACCATCCCATAGTCCAATCTCATTACCCATTATAAGTATAGATTAACAATATTACAGTTCTCTTTAAGAAGCCACAGAAGTTGTCATAAGTTTGGTATATAATGTTGAAACAGTTTTAAGGAGTGTCCCATCGTACCAATACCAGTGGATATGCCTTACTGGTGCATATGGACATCATAGAGCAAGGTGTCCCCAACCAGTAGGCCTTGGGCCCGGTGCCTGTTGTCTTCCAGTCTTTGCTGACTCTACAGCCATTTGTGCACTCACCAATGGGAAATTGGTGGGCCTAGTCGGTAGGGAGTGTCACGATGTCCACGGCTGAATCAGTACCGGAATCCACCAGGGAAGTGGATGAAAGCCCTACACAATACCTTCAACAGGATTTTTCACATTCCCTATTGTGAGGTTTTCAGCACCATGTTTCATATTTATAGGTAGGTTGTAACCCAAAAGGAATTGGTGATCACTGTCATAGAAGTAAATCAGAAGTTCCCTAATACTACGCAGCTTTCTGCTGCTTTTCTCCACATTAAGTCGCGACATTCCGCACCAGATTAGTCCCAAATGAATGGGCCTAGTAGGGAGGGAGTGTTGCGAGGCGGATGTCCATGGCTGAATCAACCGCAGAATCCATCTCAAGAGAGGGCATGTCGCTTCTTTTTTTCCGTGAGCAGGAACAAACCACTCACAGAAAAAAGGAATCCATTGATTTCAATGGGAGGCTTTTTTTGAGCCAGATTTTGTTGCGGACTCTGAGTCAAAATCCGGACCAAAAAACCCATGTGAACTTACCCTAAGCCACCCACAGGTCCTTATGGATTGGGGGTTTAATGTCCCAAATTGCCCTGGTATAATGCAATCCATGGGCGCATTAAAAATAAAAATCGTTATACTCCCCCTGCCGCTAGACTCCCTGCGCCAACACAGTTCCTCACTGAAGCCGGAGAAGTAGGCCTCGTCTTCACTGCGCATGCCCTGTACCTCCGGCACTTGGGTAACAGTTGGGACACTAAACCCCAGGTCTATAAGGACTTATGGGTGGTTTATTGTCCTACACGACCAAACAGGTTCCCTCTAAAGGGAAATTTTCACTAGAAGGTTTTTATGTTTAACCTATTTTTTTTTTTAAGAATGTTTAATAATACTTTTCCATGCCACTATATATATATATATATATATATATATATATATTATACTATATTCTATACTATATCTAATATTCTATATCCTGCTATTTTCACTCTGGCCACTAAGCCTAATAATATCCTGACACTTGCCAATTTTGTAAGGGTTTTCTTTGCAGCAGTTACTTTATTTACATTACAGACAGGATTACAATAGAATATAATACCTCTGTAGATAACACCACATAGCACCCATCATTTCATGTACTACCGACAGCTTTACTACTAACTAGCATTAGGGGGATATCGTCACTCCTTGGGGAGAGACCAACATTTAGGTGTGTGGAGACTTATTAAGCCTTTACCACTCCACTTTGCAAGGGACCATGGGAAGAATATGCAAATCTGTCTTCCATGATGTAATTAGGAAGTCAGGTGCCTCAGTGTTGCAAACCAATAGAGGACGCTCACTGGAATGTGCGAGCCTGTCTTCCCTGATGTAATTAGGAAGACAGAATTTCAGTAATATAGCCCAATAGAGGCTGCTCCCTTTAACATCATGCTCGACCTTTCAAGAGGCCTTTGTTTTGCAATGATGCTGGGATTATTACCAGGTATAGTCTCTCACCCGAGGATGGCTGTTTCGATGTTATTGCATCTCGTCAGCCCGGCATGTCTAGGAAACTCCCATAGAATTCAAGGAGTCTGCTCCAGACTATTGCTGTTTATGCCTATGACTAGGGCAATTTACTAAAACGGAGCAGAAGGGAAGCTCAGGCAAGATGGCTGCCCCATAATCATGTACAGAAAAATATAAGTAAAAAAAATCACAAAAAGAAAATGAAAACAGATGTGATATATTTTATAATCTGGGTTTAATAAATAAATTAGAAGATTTGTGACTACAACTCCTAGGTCATCCCGTGGGGCCTTAACCTTATACCTATACGGAAAATGCCGGCATTTCCTCAGGTATAATTGACATGCGGCGATTTTACACAAACGCAGATTTTTCACTGCCGTTTTTTTTCTGCAATGTGTGAATGGGATTAGCCAGAATCCCAATGTAAAACGCGTTTTCGCAACGCGTGTCCCATCTTTAATCCTTCTTAATCACTTCCGAACGATCAGTCATAAAAAGCCTAAAAAACGTGCGATAATAAATCACATACAGGAAGACAGTCCAATAAAAATGTTGCCATAACACGCTGCTATCACTTTGTTTTTCAATCCGAGGCGTCTCAAACTTGGCTTTCTGTTCCGTCTTCTGTTTCTGGTCATAAGAAATTCCAGATTATTTTAATTATTGTAAACTTCAGCGCCAGAAACCCGTACAGACTATCGGAATCTCTGTATGATAGGGAATCGGTCTATAGCTTGTGTAATGCGTGAACCAACTCTGCTACATCTGCGCTCCTACGTATATGACTAAACCTATATGGAGGGAGTAGTGGATATTGGTATTTCGCCCGGGGTGAGCGCGGGGTTATACCGTGGAGATGGCTCCTCTTTATACCGCCGCTTGCTGAACTTGCAGTAAATACAGTCTCAACAAATAAGCAGCGTCTCTCCCGAGCTTATAATGTGTTTTCCCACAAGGCCTGATCCACAGCAGATTTTATTTTTCTTTTAATTCAAAGGGACGCCGCTCCACTTTCATTCAAGTCACAAATTCGAGTGAAAAATGAAGCCGACCAGATAATGTCTGCAAAACAATATGGATTTGCCAGTATGTTGGTGGGAGCACTACAGGCTGGCGTCAGGAAGTCTGCGAGCTCCTTGAATTGCAGTTGATCCAGCTCTGTGCAGCTGCACTCTCAGTACAATTAGCTTGTAGACACAATCAGGCTTCTTCCTTCAAAGTTCTTAAACTACAGTGATTCCTCTCATCGTGACACTGGAAAGCCAGTCACAAGCCAAGCAGTGTTTGGCCCGCTTCATCTGTGGGAATTCATTTCCATTTATACAACAAGAGGCGATTTGTTCGGAGCTCTGCTACATCTTGATATTATGATGTTGTGCATACATCAAACCTGTATACAATTTTTTTTTCTCTTCTTCAATTCTTCTTCACAAGTGTTACATTGTCTGCGGGCTGGGATATAATTATTTAATTGTTTAAGATCGCGAAGGGGAATGCGAGACGTTCCGGGTGGTTAACCCTTTCGGTTACAAAAAGAAATGGAAAAAATAAAATATCGAAAAGATTGGCAGCGTTTATTTAGCACCAACTTAATTCTCTATAGGTGCGTCTTTGGCGTGTGAGCCGAAACCCACACAAACATGGGGAGAATAAGGCAAACTCCTTGCAAGATGTTGTCTGTGGCTGGACGAGAACTCGGGACTCCAGCACTAACCACTGAGCCAGAAATTCAGAATCTGAAATGTATCCAGAATCGGGATGAGTTGTTTTTGGTTATTTTAAGAGGAATTTTTTTTCTTTTCTATTTTTTTTGTTTAAATAATTGTAGTAGGTTTTGGTTGTGGGATTTTAGTAATTGACATTATTGGGACAAAAGCATAACAGAAGAAAAAACATGTTAGGGTCCATTCAGACAGAGTTTTTTGGTGCTGATTTTGGCGTGGAATGCCATGGGAGGCAGATTTTTCCACATGGAAACGCCAAAATCAGAATGGACCCTCAGCGCGCAAAAAAACGTAAAAAAGTTTGGCTTTATAGGTCACGTTTTTCAGATATACTATTGCAGATAGGACAAGACAGTGGTCTAAACATGGCCCAGTGTGTTATAGCTAGTTTGGGCTAAAATTTTTCTATATGCATCCACATGTGGGTGTGGGTTTTTAGAAAAAAAGGGGGTGTGGTTTAAATGTACCACGTTGTGCCAAAATTGTGTAGAATAATTCTGGAACAAAGTAAGCCAGTGGTATAAATGCATTCTGAAAATACACCAGATTTATCATCCAGCATTAGCCACTGTGATAAATCTGGCGTATTTTCCTGCCTAAGGCTAAGGCCCCATGTTGCGGAAATGCATTTTTTTTGTTGCAGATTTTGCTGCGGTTTTTTGAGCCAAAGACAGGAATGGCTACAAAAGGACTGGAAAATATACAGAAAGCTCTTACACTCCCTTCTGCTCAATCCATTTCTGGTTTTGGCTAAAAAAAAATGCAACATAATCTGCACCAGAAAAAAAGCTGCGTTTCTGCAACGTGGGTCCTCAGACTAAGGGGGCCTTCACACTTCGGTCATGAATCCACCTAAATATCAGGAAAACAGATTGGGAACAGTCCGTTTAAAAACTCATTCACTTCAATGGGTTTTTAAAGCAATTTGTAGGTGACCGTTTGCAGCCTCTCCACTTTTTTGGGCGGACACAAAGTCCTGCATGCCCGACTGTCCACAATCTGTTTTTCTAATATTAATGCGGATTCACGACGGACGGACACCAGGAGCAAGTGTGAACGAAGCATAAGTTTGCACTGTCTGACTATTAGGAAATCTGGGCCTCTGCATTTCATAGCAATATCACGCTTTTAGTTTAAATTTAAAATGCATCCAATTGCACCACGTGGGGCCCCGGCCTGCTGTCGACAGAATTGAAATGTGGCCTGATGGTCTTTTTGATTATTGTAACACTGCAAAAGCACAATGGGAAGAAAAAGCACACTTTTTGTACTGCTGTATACAAAAAAACTTCAAAAAGTTTGGCTTCAGTGTTTTGCTCTGGCATGGTAACTTTGCAGCATGTCAATTTTAGTTGTGGATGCATTTTACCTATATATTTAATAGGGTAAGAAAAAAATACTGAGAAAAATACAGCAAACACTCAATACAACATATTTTGTGAGTTTTTTGATCTGTGTCTCCCTACAAGGCACATTAAGCTGAATGAATTTGTCTAACGCGTTTTTATCGTTTTGTACCTTTTTTTTAATGCAGCATGCTGTGGGTATTGAGTTTATTCTGTCAATTTTTACTATATATATATATATATATATATATATATATATATATATATATACAAAACAAACTTGGCTTTTAGAAAATACAGGATGGGGCAGTGGAGGCATCAAACCCCAGACCATACCCCCAAATTAACCCCAAATTAAAGAGGTAGCCCAGCCATATATACTTTTTGAATCTGCTTAGAATGTTATAATAAAATGATAAAAGATAATATTTTTTGGTTAATGGAAAACAAATCCCGTAATCCTGCATTTTATATGTACCGTGATAAGTGTGCGGCATTTTACCCTTTCCTTTGTCTACTATTTTGACATTGCCAAATACGACTTACCCATATGTTTTTTTTGACAGAAAGAAACTTATATGCCTTGGGGTAACCCTGGACTCTGACTTATCCTTCAAGCCACATATTCAAACCCTCAACACCTCTTGTCGCCTCCATCTCAAGAACATCCACTGAATCCGCTCCTTCCTCACCCCAGGAACTACCAAGATGCTCGTCCAGGCCCTCATAATCTCCCGCCTAGACTACTGCAACACCCTTCTGCATGGACTCCCAGCTAACACCCTCGCCCCCCTCCAGTCCACCTTAAACTGCGCTGCTCGCTTAATCCACCTCTCCCCCCCGATCTTCATCAGCTGTTCCCCTCTGCCAGTCCCTCCACTGGTTACCCATAGCCCAGCGAATTGAGTTCAAGCTACTAATGCTAACATACAAAGCCATCCACAACCTGTCCCTTCCATATATCTCTGACCTAATCTCCCGCTACCTGCCCACACGTAACCTCAGATCCTCCAATGACCTCCTTCTCCGCTCTGCCCTCATCCTCTCCTCACACAACCGTCTCCAATATTTCTCCCGTGCATCCCCCATACTCTGGTACTCCTTACCACGACACATAAGACTGATCCCCACAATCACAGGATTCAAGAAGGCCCTGAAGACTCACCTATTCAGGAAGGCCTACAACCTCCAATAACACTATCACCGCACTGCCATCTGTACAGTCTCCCCCTCTCATTCTGTCTCTACCCCCTTCCCCCATAGACTGTAAGCCCTCACGGGCAGGGCCCTCTACCCCACTGTGCCAGCCGATCACTGTCAGTACTATATCTACCTGTATATTTTGTGTACTGTATGTATCCCCCAAATGTAAAGCACCATGGAATTGATGGTGCTATATAAATAAATAATAATAATAATAATAATAATAATAATAATAATAACTTATATGTTTATGTCGCCATATTATGAAAGCCAGAACTTTTTTTTATTATTAACTGTACGGGACCATTTGAGAACTTTTTTTTTTTATGTGGGATTAGCTGTAGTTTTTATTGGCACCATTTTGGGGTCACCACCATTACACAGTAGGGTTCCACTGGGGTGACAGAGCTATCCCCCACTCTGTCTAAACTTCTAGATGCTGTTACTAGTGATTGTGATATCTAAGGATTAAAAGTTTGAGATCAGAAATTTCTCACATTCCGGCAAACAGTCAGTGTCTAATGATCACAGGGTCACAAAGCCTCGTAACCCATGTGGTCATCATCATATACACATGTTGAGTTTGAGGAAAGGGACAAATTGGACATAGGTCCAACAAGTTACCAAGTGATACTACAGTATGTTTGTCCTGCGTCCTATGCTGTAAGAGAAACCTGTGGCTGTTTACGGCTTTCTTCGGCACAGTCAGATTTTTTTGGGGAGTGCCTGAACTCCGGTTAGGGTTAGGTCTCCCATATGAAAGGGGTCACCTGTGGCGAGAACAGCAAATATAAGATGATAATTTAGAGTTTTGCTCTAGACACAAGTGCCAGATTAACAGACTTGGATTATTACTTGCCGCTCCAGGTTGGAGGAGTTATTTTTTTAGAATGTATTGATTTCCTGACCTTTTACTGGGCCATTGGCCTGCCCAAACTCCCTACTGACAGATAAATATTGATGAAGATGACTGAGCATTTCACACCATGGGTGTTGCCAGATTCTCAGAGGAACCCACCTAAATATCATTTGTACAGATTTCCACAATATACGCATCACATGCCAGAAGAGAATGAAAAATACAAAAATAACTGAGACGTGAATGGGATTAAATGGTTTGTTAGAAAAATATAACTGTTTAGGGTCTTTCTATATATTTATCTATGTATTATGTTTAACTGGTAAGGGGCTATGCTCTTAGATTCAGATACTATTCCTATTCAGTCAGGAATGCATGTGTTCTAAGAAGGAAGTCAATGCAAGGAAATCCACGCAAACAAGGGGAGAACATACAAACTCCTTGTAGATGTTGTCCTTGTCAGGATTCGAACTGAACCGCCATGTTGCCCCCTGGAAGTATCTTGGAAATTAGCAAGTCCAGTGAACATTCTTAGGAGAGGTCATCACAACGAGGGGGCTACTGAAGAAATTCCAACTGCGAGGAATTAGTGGAATCAGATGGAAAGTGTTGGAGTTGGTGGAGGTGGTGAAAAGTGCTGCCAGGGACATCCTGAGTCCATGCCTAATGACTTCGCAACCCAATTCCGCTGGGGGGAGGACTTGCCAGAAAAAGAGTCTTGTGGGGCATGAACCTGTGGGGTATGCTTATGCAGCTAGACTCCTTTGAAGTATATAGACCTAAACTGCAGTATCACCCACAACCTGTAGACAGGTATGGTTCTATCTGTTTAGAAAACAGCCATGTTTTACTGATCCCTTTAAATCCAAGACTCAATGTGAATCCCATTCACACATTGCAGAAAAATATGCCCATCGGAAATGCTGCAATTTCCAAACTGTGATGCGTTTATCCATATATAATACCTCCCTAATTGTCATATAATACAAGGATCACAACCTATACACTGCTGATGTCAATGAGACCAAGCCGTCCTGTAAGTACTTGTACAGTATATTCCAGCCGCTCTATATCATGTCATGCATATATTAATATTTAATGTGTTTGTAGAAATGTCACATTGAAAGGCTTCATCTCATTGTAATAACATGATATAGTGTCACTTGGGTACACACCCTCTATTGTCCATTCTCTGGATAATTCAGGACATGTCATGATCCTAAAAATTATGCGGCCCCACGGAAACAAAATACATTGTTTCCTTTGGCAATAATGAGCCAACAATTGTGTATAGGCATTTGTCTTAAAAAAGACTCAACTGTGTCACATTGGACATTGACTCAAGTCCATTATGTAGATGAAGAACACATTGTAGCCAGTTGTTCCATCCACTAATATGACTAATATGGTGTTCCCATTGAGCCCATCTATACCATATACATGATTTTTTGCTGCAAGTGTGGGGACAACTGGACATCCCAGAGAGAAGGCAGGGACATTACCATCCCATTTGCCCTATACACAGCACTCAAAGAGAGCAGTTTACAGCTATGGAAGCCGCCATGATGATCCAACAGTCATGTGATCTGTCAGGGGCTGAACACTGCAGGATGCTATTCATGTGACCCCCTACATAGCATGTGATTCCTGGCATTCAGAAAGATATGGCATTATGGGGTCAACATACAAGACACATCCTTGGGCTAAGTGACTAGGACTATTAGCGGTGTAATGATTATTGTTACGCGGTACTGTCAGAACTGTGTGAGTGTTTTCCTGTATACAGTGGCGTAACTAGGAATGGCGGGGCCCCGTGGCGAACTTTTGACATGGCCCCCCCCCAACCGACACTGACGCCGAAGACCTCGACCAACCCCCTCCTACGCATTCCTGCTGTCACCGGGCCCCTAATGTCCCGGGCCCTATGGTAGCTGCCTCTGCTGCTATGGCGGTAGTTACGCCACTGCCTGTATATATCCTAAGGACAGGTTATCAATGTTACGTCCTGAAAAACACAAGTGAGCACGCTCTTACATATCAACTTATGCTAAGGTCTCATATAGCTTTGGCACAAATAGATTTGGCACAAATGCAGTAAGTTTAGCAAATTTGTTATGTATGTACCCCACAGTGTTTTACTAGTTCATCCAAGGAAATAAAAAATAATTAAATAAAAATAAATAAATACATAACCCCTGCAGGTAACAGGCCCTATTTACTTACAGATCCTCATTCCCGCTCATGGTCGCCTGCGTTTTCCCTTCTGCAGAAGTGGAGGCGTCTGTGATCAGGAGCAGGGAGTGAAGAAAGTGAAGCCATGGGCGGGCGAACCCTAGAACACACTGCTATCATTATATATATTATATTATTATAATGATCAGAGGCCCAGGGGAGGTGAGAGAACATAAAAAACAGTGTTACTTACCTCTCCTTCGCTCCTATAGTCTGCGGGCCTGTTTGGTGACGTCTCAGACATCATGTAGGTCAGTCCGGCATCATTATGCGTCGTAATACCAGTCTGGCTCACATGATGTCTGGTCCATCATTGAAGAAGCCTGAAAGTAGCGGGGAGTGCGCCAGAGCCAGGGAGAAATAAGTAACAGTGTTTTTTATGTTTGTATCCTCCCCTGGGTCTCCGATTATTATACTGTGGGGTCTGAAAAGACCCCACAGTATAATAATTGTTCATGGGTGGTACACAGTTGGGCATAATAGTGTGTTCAAGGGCCATTATAGGGCATAATACTGAGTGCAGGGGCCACTATGGGGCATAATACTGTGTGCAGGGTCCACTATGGGGCATAATAGTGTGTGCAGGGGCCACTATAGGACATAGTACTGAGTGCAGGGGCCACTATGGGGCATAATAGTGTGTGCAGGGGCCACTATGGGGTATAATACTGTGTGCAGGGGCCACTATGGGGCATAATAGTGTGTGCAGGGGCCACTATGGGGTATAATACTGTGTGCAGGGGCCACTATGGGGCATAATAGTGTGTGCAGGGGCCACTATGGGGCATAATACTGTGTGTAGGGGTCCCTATGGGGCATAATAGTGTGTGCAGGGGCCACTATGGGGCATAATAGTGTGTGCAGGCACCACTATGGGGCATAACATTGTGTGTAGGGGTCCCTATGGGGCATAATATTGTGTGTAGGGGTCCCTATGGGGCATAATACTGTGTGCAGGGGCCACTATGGGACATAATATTGTGTGCAGGGGCCACTATGGGACATAATACTGTGTGCAGGGGCTACTATGGGGCATAATACTGTGTTCAGGGGCCACTATGGGGATAATACTGTGTGCAGGGGCCACTATGGGACATAATACTGTGTGCAGGGGCCACTATGGGACATAATACTGTGTGCAGGGGCCACTATGGGGCATAATACTGTGTGCAGGAGCCACTATGGGGCATAATACTGTGTGCAGGGGCTACTATGGGGCATAATACTGTGTGCAGGGGCCACTATGGGGCATAATACTGTGTGCAGGAGCCACTATGGGGCATAATACTGTGTGCAGGGGCTACTATGGGGCATAATACTGTGTGCAGGGGCCACTATGGGGCATAATACTGTGTGCAGGGGCCGCTATGGGGCATAATACTGTGTGCAGGGGCCCCTATGGGACATAATACTGTGTGCAGGGGCCGCTATAGGGCATAATACTGTGTGCAGGGGCCGCTATGGGGCATAATACTGTGTGCAGGGGCCGCTATGGGGCATAATACTGTGTGCAGGGGACACTATGGGGGATAATACTGTGTGCAGGGGCCACTATGGGACATAATACTGTGTGCAGGGGCCACTATGGGGATAATACTGTGTGCAGGGGCCACTATGGGGCATAATACTGTGTGCAGGAGCCACTATGGGGATAATACTGTGTGCAGGAATGCAGTTTGTGTGTGTTGGGGGGAAAAGTGGGGGAGGGGGTTGTCTTGGGGCCCAGCCATGCCTAGTTGTGCCACTATTCTCTTCATACCCCAGAGTATAAAAGATGAAGGCCCAGGGGAGGAGTAAATAATAATAAAAAACATTTATGTTCACACTCCCTCACCCCTTTTGGGCTTCTGGAGCTATTTCTTAATCTATTCAGTGTGCAACATGCCCAAGTTACCCCCACCCATGATGTCTGTAGGAGAGCGCTGGGTGCCCAAAAGAGATGAAGGCCGAGAGTATAATAATTTACTGCAACGTAGCGGTCATTTCCTCCGAGACAAATCCCCAATTGTTAGGTTTCGTGAAAAAGCAAACAATTTGAGATGAACGTCTTGTGATGAAGCGATTCGACCATCTCTAACTATGCGGCTCTACAACTACACATACAAGTCAGACCTCCAGACCATTCACCTTCAAATGATGGCTTATGTCTTTGTAAAATATTTCCTGCATTGAATATAGGGATGGATGAAATTGATGAAATACCTTCTGTACCACACCAGGAAATTTATTATGGTAGATTGATGGGTGAAAACCACTTCAGCTTCTCTATAAATCTGTAATAGAACACATGAAAGATAAAATATGTGTTGTAGATGACAAGGCTACAATTGAGTGACATTAGTCATGGCCGTTGCACAAAGCTCTCAGTGTCATGGAGCCAGCGTTATTTACAGTGAGTACAGATGTGTCACAGTGTGCGTGTCTTGGTGTGGCGGGTAGTAATATAGTCAATTTACTAGAATGACATTCTCTTACTGAACTTTAGTAGGCTCACACTCCACTATGTGCTGAAGAAATAGATATCGGATAAATACTATTATATATCCAACTGCAAACAGATTACTCACAGTGGAGAAGAATATAGCACAAAATGATATTGTTATAGAAAACAACATTGTTATAATCAATTTGCTCAAATGTATTTACCTAAAAGGGATAGTTACAAAAACTAAAATACAAAAAAATTCCCCCAACCTTGCAGCATATTATACTGTGTGGAGGACACTATGAGTATATTATAATGTGTGGGTGAATATGAAGCATATTATACTGTGTTGGGGGCACTGTGGAGCATATTACACGGTGTGGATTGACTGTGAAACATATAATACTGTGTGTGGGCCACTATAGAGCATATAATACTTTGTGGGGGCCACTGTGGAGCATATTAAACTGTGTAGGGGTCGTTGTGGAGCCTATTATACTGTGTGGGGACCATGGTGAAACATATAATACTGTGTGGGGGTCACCGTGGAGCCTATTAAACTGTGGGAGCCACTATGGAGCCTATTATACTGTGTACAGGCCACGGTGGAATATATTATACTGCGTGGGTGCTACTGTGGAGCATATTATACTGTGTGGGACCCCTTCACTATTCATATCATACACCATCTGTTTTATAGTAGTTGTACTCTATTATTACAGTACATAACATTGTATGGTGATTATAAAACAGGTACTGTGCAATGCACTTACAATAGCATCACAGTATCTTCAAAGAGTTGATCAAAAGGGCCCCTGGGTGCTAGAACCCCATTGATCTCTTAGATCTGTTAGTCTCTTAGGACCCTGCAGATTAACTGTTTGCCAAAACACTCAGCTCCCGGTATGGTTTACATGCTGGGTGTTGGGGTGCTTATCCACCAAATTCTTCATAAGTTTTGTTGGTGCTATGGTTGTATCCCTTTCAAGTATCTGAGATACCACTGCAGCATCCATAACTGTCACTATCAAGACTACGCGGTAGGGTGTGGGATAAGACCCCAGACAAAGTTTGCACCAGGGACCCACAAGACTTTAATTATGCCTCTGGTGACAGAGTTTAGTTGCTACATAAGTTATGCTTACTGCTACTACTAATGTATGTAAAAAAATTATACTGATAACCACGTGTTAGGGGGGTTGTCCAAGATTGGATACTGATGGACAACCCTTAGTGAAGGTCCTCAATATTTGACATGTTAGGTTTGACAACTTGAACCCCCACCAATCAGATAACTCCAACCGCACAAGCCTTCTTTGACCAAACATCTACTGTCAGGGGGGAGCCATGATACCTTATACAGATTAGATGAGTGACCAATATTGCTACAATCAGTGGGTCCACCTGGTTTATTAAAGTGCACCTTATATTATAAAACAACTTTTCATAAATGTATATGATTAAAGAAATATGTTTTTTTCTCCACTAATCAGGCAAAGTTACCTTTTACATAGAAGTCTATAGAGAGGGGAAGACTTAAAAAGACACACTCTTCTGTGAGTGAGAGAGATCTTCTAACATTGCTTTGTCTTGAAGATGAGCCTTTATCTGCAAATCAATTAGCAGCTTCCCTCCATCTCCTCTCTCTATAGACTTCTGTGTGTTGAGTAAATATGGAGACAGACTCTATATAAGTAAACAGTGTGAGAGAAGATAAGCAGGAGGAGAGTAACCTGATAAGTGGAGAAGGATACATATTTATTGAATAAGACATATAACAAAGTAAATTCACATCTACTATTCACTGAAGAAAGTGGTTTTATACCTGAAAGTACATTTTGCATTCCCCTAACTTTTGAATCCATTTCTGGCTTAGGTAGAAGACTTCTACAAAATTAGCATATGTAAATCCTGCCTGATGGAGTTTTCCATTGATAATATATGTTTTCATATCTTTAGAAATGTCATGACAGATCTTAGGGAGTTTGCAATTTGTAATCCTGTTTTCTTCAGAGCCTGCTGCAAGGCAGGATGGACTTGACAGCTTGGGACCCAGGTCATAAAGTCAAGGAGTGTAAGGGCTAGTTCACACGTGGGCAAAGGGGAGGTTTTTGACAGCGGAATTCGCTTCAAAAACCTCTCCTTTAACATGGTGGTCTATGTAGACCGCTAGCTTTTTTTTTCCTCCTAGCGTTTTCCGCCTGAAGAAGCGACATGACCTTTCTTCAGGCGGAAAACGCCTGAAGAATTGCATAGAAGTGAATGGGAGGCGAAAACCGCGCGGTAAAAAACCGCGCGGTTTTTTGCACACAAAACCGCGCGGTTTTTTGCAAAAAACCGCGCGGTTTTCGCCTGCAGTTTCTATAGCACATATAGGAAAAAAAAACCTAGCGAAAACCGCTAGCGAAAACCGCGTCAAAAACCTCGTCAAAAACCGCGTGGAATGCAAAAAACAGCATCAAAAAAACTCCTCGAGGTTTTTTACCTCGCACAAATAAGCTAGGCGGTTTTCACGTGTGAACTGACCCTAAGACAACAGGTGCACAAACAGAAATAACAATGAAACAAGTTAGGGCGGGTTCACACCTGCGCCCAGTCTCCGCTTTCAGGTTACCGTCTTCTGCCCAAGACACCGGACAGGAGACGGAAACTGGCAGTCACTTTTCAAACCCATTCATTTGAATGGGTTTGCAAAGTGTCCACCCCCTGAGCATTTTGTGGTCTCTGTGGTGAAAACGTTTATTTTAACCAGACAAAGTCGGACATGCAAGACTTTGTGTCCAGTTAAACAAAAACGGTTTCGCCGCGGAGACCACAAAATGCTCATGGGCGGACACTGACTGACGGGTTTCCGTCTCCTGTCGGTAGAAGACGGAAACCTGAAAGCATAGACAGATGTGAACCTGCCTTTACCTATCTTTCATTTTATCTCCTGCACTCCCTGCTCACTTCTTCCTCCTCTCCATAGACTTCTATAGAAGTCATGTGACTTGCGGTCCGTCTCGAGATGGATAGAGCAGGGATTTTCACAGTGAAAGGCAGTTTAGCAGGAAAAGGGGAGTGGAATACAGCTTGATAAGAGCAGAAAGAAGCATTTCTCTGATAAGATATATTACCAAGCTTCTTATAATGGCCTGTACTATTCATATCTGCAAGGTATGACGCTGACTATTTCAGCCTACACCAGTCAGACGGCAATGACACGTTATAGTGACTGCCATGACTCAGTATGGCGGGAAAACCCCTTCAAAGACAATGAAAATCCAAATTTTATATATTTAGGTTACCCATACACAATAGTGGGAGAGAACGTGAAGATTAATCAAAATCCAAAAAGGGGATATTACACCAAAACAAAAATTTGGAAGACTATGAAAAGTATGTTCTTACTGATTTGGCTGTGGGTTGCTTAGCTCGCTTGCTGCAGGGCTATCCGGCCAAGGACAAGCTGAGTCGTTATGCAAAACATGTCTCATGGCGCTACAAAATGTAGAATTCCCCATGCGAAAATCAATGAATAATATTCAAGAAAGATATTTTGGGCAAAGAAGAAAGAATTGAGTTGTAACAATGCAGCCCTTCCTTGGAAGAGTTAAAAGAGACAATGCATCCCCTGACATGTGCATTTGATCCAAGTTATCTCGGTCTGCAATTTGCTAGCTTGTTTCCGTCAGAACGTGTCCTGTTCTCAGGTGCTGACACATTTCCTCCCTGGTAACATCTGCAGACAGCTCAATATTAGCAAGATGGTAGCTGATTGCTTACAGAGCAGAGACGCTGACAGGAGACGGGGAACTTGGAGAGGTTTTTTTTCCACTTTAAACTATTATTAGAAGGAAAATGGAGCCTTGCTATTTCTCATGTACAAAAGTCGCGGAGTGCATCCACTGGTTCCTACTTTAGCAGATTACCTCCTGTAGGCCGGTAATTGGCTGCTTAGCATAACACGGCGGCCTACTTTATCACAACCAGATGTTGGTGCCGTCGCCTGTATAGAAGGTGCAGCAAGGCCAATGATTTCACTACGGGATGAGCTGATGAAAAGAAACTTAATTTACCACTGTCGGGGATCTCTCCCATGTAGAGACAAATCTACGCTAATGGCCTCGACGTGCTGAATGGTTTAAGAGTACAGTACGAGGGCGACGCATCACTTACATGATGTTATACGTGGCTGTTAAGTAATGTAGGGTAGAGGTGTAATTATAGCTACTAGGACATAAACAGCCTCTCTAATGTTGGTTGTTGACACACAACATCTGCCACCAACCTACTCACCTGCCTTCCACTGAGGTTTGTTCTATTTTGGCCCATAGACGACGGGTGTTCACTCTGTAAGCCAGCATAAAGCTACAAAATAAAATGGATTGTGAATGTAGCAAGTTAAAATCAAGAACATATAGGACAAGGAAATTTTTGCTTTTAGCCTTTACCTTTTATGATAAGTCCACTGGTAGAAGACACGGTACAGTCAAATACTGCGCTAGAATATGGTTTAAAGGGATTCTACCATTAAACTACCTTTTTTTCTAATTACCACGTCGGAATAGCCTTAAGAAAGGCTATTCGTCTCCTACCTTTAGACGTGGTCTCCGCCGCGCCGTTCTGTAGAAATACCGGTTTTAACTGGTATGCAAATGAGCTCTCCGCAGCAATGAGGGCGGGCCCCAGCGCTGAAAGGCCGATGAGCGCATCCCCATTGCTGCCCAGAGCTCTTTCCTGCGCCACCTCCTTCTTCTGCAGCAACTCCGCCTCTTCTGGCTTCTCTTGCTCTTGTAGTTCTATACAGGAGCATAGAGAGGCCACCCCAAAATGGCCGCCGGCCGGCTCCTGTATTGAACTGCAAGAGCGGCTACCCAAAAATTGCCGGCGGCCGACGGCCATTTTTGGGTAGCCGCTCTTGCAGTTCAATACAGGAGCCGTCCGGTGGCCATTTTGGGGTAGCCGCTCTTGCAGTTCAATACAGGAGTTGGCCAGCGGCCATTTTGGGGTGGCCTCTCTATGCTCCTGTATAGAACTACAAGAGCAAGAGAAGCCAGAAGAGGCGGAGTTGCTGCAGAAGAAGGAGGCGGCGCAGGAAAGAGCTCTCGGGCAGCAATGGGGATGCGCTCATCGGCCTTTCAGCGCTGCGGCCCGCCCTCATTGCTGCGGAGAGCTCATTTGCATACTGGTTAAAACCGGTATTTCTACAGAATGGTGCGGCGGAGACCACATCTAAAGGTAGGAGACGAATAGCCTTTCTTAAGGCTATTCCGATGTGGTAATTAGAAAAAAAGGTAGTTTAATGGTAGAAACCCTTTAAGGCTAGATTTACACAGCTAATTTTGAGATGCGCGCTTCTTTTTCAGGTTGCTGTTCAATCTTGCCATGGATTCGGTGACTGTTTCGGCCCTAGCATCCATGGTGCAAGACTTAGGATGGATTCACACCAATGCTTGGATTCCGTTAGGGGATTCCTTCTCCGAATGTGCTTGAAAAATGCAAGCAAGACTTTTCACTCCACAGTTTTTTAGCGGAATCCCGGTGGACCCAATTATAGTCTATGGAGTCCACAAGTTCCTATGGTCAGCCACTTTTTAAGTGGATTGGGCTCTATTTTTTGGGTCTCCGTGCGGACCCGAAGAACGGAAGCTCAAGTCTGCCATTATGTCCGACGCTAGTCAGTGAGAAAAGCCACAACTTTCTGCTTCGGGAAAACATAGGACCTGAATATGGAGAGAAATCTGAGGCACAGGGCCATCTCGAATACCTTTCCAAATTCCGTCATATGAACCTAGCCTTACAGTAAATTGGCGCATTCTTCAAATATTCATTAATTTGCAGCAGCACTCTGTTCACACTAAGAGCATTAATACTATGCCAGTGAGGTTCTTAGTGTACATTTTTAGCAAATTACCAGAGCCCATCTGCCGCTACATACACCTCTCTCTGGTCCAGGCTTTCAAGTGAACTTAAAGGAAGTGTAGGTCCACCGTATTATGATCATAATGAAAACAGGATGGGAAGATGGATGGCATGCACGACCAAAATGGAGTCAGCCACATCCCAAGTCCTGACTTTTGTTTGCTGCATTATGTATATTGGGGTGTAGCTGACTCCATTTTGGTCATGCATGTCACCCATCTACCCAAGGCTGTTTTTAATGACATCATAATTTGGACAAATCCTTCTGTCTCTTCATGTAATCCCAGACAGACTGGATGATGTTGATATCAGGGGTCTGTAGGGCTCATATCATCACTTCCAGGACTCCAAAGGGTGATCACACCAAATATTGATAGGATTTAGATTTCACTTAATTACAAAAAAAAATTTGTCCTATTTTGGTCCATTTTTGGATGAATGGATCGATACAAGTTAGTTGCATTTGATGGAAATGATTTGAATCAAAAAAACCTTTGAAGCTCATCTGTTTTTTCCATTGAAAGTTAAACTGATTATGAATGGAACCCACCACTGACATCGATGGAGGCATGAAGGCACTTGGATGACACTCGGCTGTCATCCCCCTCCGCTTGCATCCTTGGTTATGTGCATAAGACTTTAGGCATTACACTGAATCTCTCCCCACAAAGCTATACATTAATCCGCTCAGCTCCTCCTGCTCTATAATATGGCGCCTATAGAGTGGACTGTATGTTTAATGTGACAGGTCCCCTTTAATTAAGTTGATGTCATGTTAACCTGCTGCTGTAAAAACATGCTCTGCCCTCTACAAAGCTTGTCCATGAGTTACATAGATGTCTTCTAGGAGTGTCACCTGGAAACATCAAAAGGCTGAGATTGATGTTTGTCAATTTAGGATAAAAGCTCAGGATAATAGGATAGTGTGCCACACGCAAGTACCTCCCAGTAATTGCCAAGAAGGCTCATTCTCATCCCCAGGTGCTTAGCTGAGCTCCTCCAGAGGACAGCCAAATATCTCTGCCCAATTTATGCCATGCAATGACTGCCTCGGCACAGGGATGTCTACAATATATTTAATAGACCATCATCACTGACCAATAACATACGTATAATACACAACATGGCTGAAGTCCTGAACATAAAATGTCAAGTAAGATCTCCTGAGCCTTGGTGGCACTTTAGGCTCAAATTTCAAACTCAACTCCATCAGTAGTCTCAATCCGGTCATACCAATTAGATTTCCAATGGCCATGATGTGGCCATCTGATCGTCATACAGACAATCCCACTACCATCATTATCCACTATACGGCCTCCTTGAGGCTCTGGAGCTACCTAGGATGGAAGACTTTGTGTCAAATGGTCTTGTCTCTCTTGTTGACATGATGATATTGTGAACATACCTATACACATGTAACTGGTGTGGTTCAGTGAGTGTGCAAGTTGTCTGCAGACGATCAAGCCAAACACTGGTATTTTTCAGATGCCAGCCAGCCAAAACTTTCCAACATGGCGAATCTGACTTCAGCAGACTAATGTCTGCCATCAGTTAGCTGTGAACAACCCTTTGCAGCTCTACATGTCAAATATCTGGCCAATTGTTGGCCGAAATGGCCAATTCATCCATTTCCAATGTGTTGCCTGTGCACTGGCCGTGCTTCCACGGCTCCACGGAATCACGGGATGCAAAATAGGACAGGAATAGAGACAGACACCCCACGGAGCCATCAGCAAAGGGGGACATGACTTTGGGATGGGGGAACCAATAACTCCTGCAGTTTCTTCTTCGTGCAGTAGTTGTGTAGATTTATACAGACTGGTTTAGCTTTATCGGTGTATATTCAGCTTTAGGAGTATATATCTGTGTATATTCTGCTTTAGGAGTATATATCTGTGTATATTCAGCTTTAGGAGTATATATATCTGTGTATATTCAGCTTTAGGAGTGTATATCTGTGTATATTCTGCTTTAGGAGTGTATATCTGTGTATATTCTGCTTTAGGAGAATATATCTGTGTATATTCTGCTTTAGGAGTGTATATCTGTGTATATTCTGCTTTAGGAGTATATATCTGTGTATATTCAGCTTTAGGAGTATATATCTGTGTATGTTCTGCTTTAGGAGTATATATCTGTGTATATTCACCTTTAGGAGTATATATCTGTGTATATTCACCTTTAGGAGTATATATCTGTGTATATTCTGCTTTAGGAGTATATATCGGTGTATATTCTGCTTTAGGAATATATATCTGTGTGTATTCTGCTTTAGGAGAATATATCTGTGTATATTCAGCTTTAGGAGTATATAGCTGTGTATATTCAGCTTTAGGAGTATATATCTGTGTATATTCTGCTTCAGGAGTGTATATCTGTGTATATTCTGCTTTAGGAGTATATATCAGTGTATATTCTGCTTTAGGAGTGTATATCTGTGTATATTCAGCTTTAGTATACAGTGCTTAGTGTGTTACTGTAGGGAGGGAGGAGTTAGGAATAGATGTCACTTCCTGTCTCCTCCATCTTCATCCTCTTTCTCATCACAAAACCTGGATGAAGCATTTCCCGCCCGCCCTCACTATGTTACACTTGCTTTTTTCACATTTTCCTGCCTAATATATTATTGTATAATTTCTTTATTGTTGGTATCCTTAAAGTGTACTGGCTCTGTTAGAATTGCAAGCCGGAGCGTGCCGCCCCCCTTTATTTATTGATTGCTGTCTGGCCGGGTGCTGTATGTCAGACCGCTGGGATCTCACAGTATTCGTGAATCCCAATGGTCTAGCACTTCACCTGACTCCTTCTGTCATTATTTTACTTGTAAGTTTAATTGTAAGTTTAATAAAGCTGTGGCCATTTTGACACCCAAAATAAAGTGTTTTGTGCATTTATTCCAAAGTCATTATTTACCGTAGTTTGGGTAGTTTTGGGAAGGAGTGAGGGACATCCCATATCCAAAAGTCATGTCCTATCTGCTGTGGCCTGGACTGTCAGCCCACACATGGGACTGAAAAAATCACGGGTCCATAGAAAAGAATGAGTCAGTGTGTTATCCATGAAATACACGGATAGCACACTGACCCACAGCACAATTGTCTGCAACAGGCCTAAAGCTGGAAGTCGTAGAATATACATGGAAAGGCCTAGTTCTGCAGGTCAATGTTGTCAATATATCCTTCAGCACTTTGTAGACACTGGGGGGATTTATTGAGACTGACATTTCGGAATCAATTCCTCCATGGTTGTTGCATGTGCCTGAATTATTAAGAGTCTCTGATCTTTTCATAATTCAGGCTCCACATGGAAGGTCCTATGTGCTAGAAATGAAATGTACCAGTTTTCTGGTGTCAGTTATAGAAAATTTGTAGGGTTGAGGCCCCCTTGCCCCTTGTGTTTTATATTTACTTTTATTTATTTATACAGTATGTGATCCACCTGGAGGTACGCTTTAATCCCAGGGTCCCAGAACTGCGAGGCAATGGCGACAACCACAGAGTTATTGTGCTTCCCCTTCATGTAATAATATTCGCTAAAGAGGTTGTCTAAAATACAATATATATTATATATAGTGAGAAGGTTACAGGCAGAGTGCTGGAGTCACGGTATATCTCCCTCAGATTCCTGACATATATGTGGTCCAGGGCAGATCTTGAATAAGCTGCAGCCCAGGTATGGGTCTTAGGCTCGCTACTGGGCCATAAAACTGTGCTGCAGAGCCTACACTTCAGGGCAATTTCACGGGGAGAGTGGAGGAGCCGGGTTCTGTCCCAACACCCTGTTATCTGAAGACAGACCAGTGTGGATCATAGCCTCTGTTTTGACCGTGTGGCTGGTAGTAAGCCACACATACAGTTACAATACCTTTGTTTAGTTAGTGCTCAGACGAGCAGGTTTTGCTTTATTTTTGCCTTAAGTTAAGGCTGTATTTTGTTTTGCTTATTTTGTGCCTGAGGTCAAGGTTTATTTATTTTCTTGTTTTTTTTTTTTCTAAATAAACTGATGCTGCATATTTTGTGTCCCTTTCTTGACTGTTTGGGTGCGTACCACTGCTTCTACCAAGCTAACTTCCCCAATATATATATATATATATATATATATACAGCACCACTCTTATCCTGGAGCTTTCTCTTTTACTGCTGTAATACCAGTTGTAACCTACAGACAACAGTGGTGCTATTTCATTGAAATGTAATTTTTTTTTCCAATCCTAGACAGCCATTTTAATACCAGCCCAGACCATAAAATGGCTGCCTCTAGTCTGATAGAACGATAAATTCATGATACATTAGGGCTCCGTTAAACACCGAAAGCTCATTGTACAATTTTCCATTTTGTAGACTAATCCTCTCCATTCATCTTCAAGTGACCGTCAGGTGGATCATCGCTACCAATTACAGAAGAGCTAAATCACCACCTGCAAGGAGATAATAATTGAAGACTTGCCATAAGCTGTGTGATTCCGCCTATCCTCGACATAGTCTGATTTAATTAGTCATATGATAGAGCTGGCAGCTTGTGTAATTAAGAAGTATTAGATACTTTTGTCGCCACTTCTTATCTCAGTGTTATCTCCAGCGTCAAACTCAATCATGACAACGACATTGAGAGCATATTATTCCCTTCACTTCTTTATTTGAGGCTCTTCTTGTAAATCATATAAATTTGGAGGGATATAGTGAGATATTCTGATTATTCCTCGCAATTATACACCTATCAGGCCACGTAACCGTGTGTCAGAATCATTCACATCATCTAATACAGTTCATTTACTGATGAGATGAAACCGTTGTAGCACATGTCTGATGCGCCATGAAGGACGCCGAACGGGGAATACGGAAAACTCACAGTACAATGGGAATATTGTGGAAAATTTTAAATATTACATTACTATTTTTTCAAATTCCCCACCCAATGGAGCAAATTTATTAAGACTGGCATCTCTGGCATATTAATAAACATCGCCACAATCCTAACCTTTTTGGTGTAAGGGTGCATTCACACGGAGTAACGTGCCGCGTGACCTGGCACGTATACGCCGTGTGTGATTTTGAGCGCCGTATACGCTCCCATTGATTTCAATGGGAGCCTGGATCGTTTACGCCGCATTATTTTGCGGCCGTTGTGAGATATTGATGCATTACCCAGCTGCACCCTCCCAGCCACATGTACACCTACACAGATTTGGTACTTGATTCGTATATCCTGATAACTCTTACAAATTGCTTTTATTTCAATCTTATCATCAGATTTGTTCACCTTAAAGGTCTATTTTGGGCTCATGATGTTGTCAGCATGTTGGTTTAACTCGTATCTGGTTCTGGGATCTCTTTCCTGCTATCTACTATGTAAAAATAGTATATCGTACGTCGATCTGTTCACAAATAGGGTTTACTTCATGTTACTGATTTCTTGGTGATTAGAGCTTTTAGCATCTTCCGCTTCTTATAGATTATCTCTCTGCAAACTGATAAATTAGTTTTGACCATCTGCGGCTCCCAGAAGTATACTTTGTTAAAGGGGTTGTTTCCGTGAGATAAAAACTTGTTTTGATGTTATTCTCATAGAAACAAATATACTTTAAGGCTAAGGTCCCACGTTGCGGAAAGAAACACTGCGCTTTACAGTACTGGTAAAGTGAATGCGATATAATGCGTTAAAATAAGAGTTTCGGAAAAAGTAGAGTACTGCTTATACCGCACTATACCGTACATACTGTATACAATGTCTAAGCTATTAAATGGTATACACTTTCCATATGGAATAACAGTGACCATAAATCCCAGCCACTATACTGTTTTAACACATTAGTGGCCCAGTGCAAAGGTTTCAATAGTCCATCCCATCGTCACCACTTAGACATACCAGAGCCGCCCAAATTGTAATGCGCCCCCAGTGGTTCCCACGTAATATAGTGTCTCCATACAATATAATGCCTCTCAGTGATCCATAACAGTCAATTACTCCTGCAGTGGTCCCATAATATAATGGAGGGTGCGCTTCATTTACGGTAAGGAACGCGCTCATAGAAATATCACGCACCCTCCATCGGGCCATGCACCCGCATGGGAAATCTGCAACACTTCATAACCGCCAAAGATTTCCTGGGTCATTTATGTCAGATTTCAAGCGTACATGATGATAAATCTGATAGCCCCGCCCCCGGTACAACCTGGCCACGCCAATTTTCGGGAAAGTGGTGAATGCAGCGCAGAATTAACAATTGAGCAAAAAAATTGAGACTTTTTCTGCGTTGTATAATGCCCAATAAATCTGCCCCATTATCTCCGACCTGTGTCTTTCCAGCTGTTTGGGAACTACAACTCCCAGCATGCCTTGACAATGACAGACCATAATAGAATGTTTTATCACCATGACAACCATAGGGATACATGTGAGGAGTTTTCAGATTCCATGATGTTCTTATCAACCATCTTGTTTCTTTCTTTCCAGACCTTGCATACATGATTGTGCCTCTGTTAATCGTTTGCGCCAAAATCTGTTTTTGGTAAGTTTCTGGCTTCTTTTCATGAAATATCCCCAGTAGAACAGTTATGTAGTATCTTGCAGTGGAGGATTATATCATGTTAGACTTACAGGGGGCGATGTGACTTCTGGGTAATAATCTGCTTGTGCTATGACATCTGATCCATATTATGTGTGTGATATCTAGCGCCCCCTGTATTGTGCCCTCTATAGTAACACATGAGGTGAGGAAGGGCTTCTAGGTTCTCCCCATAACCAGGAGGGGACGTTCCATATATTGCTGGATCTCATTATTTTTTCTTGTTATTCCAGCTGCTGCAAACGTAAAAAACAACCAAAAGAACAGAAAGAGGAGAAGGACTTATAAGAAGTGATTGTTGAGAAGCCGGGTAAGAATATAACCCTGACACCGGGTGTATATGGCACCCCAACTATGACATGTCACTTATAGCACTGCTGCCAATGGGCCCAGGTATGGCCTGTAGTTATACGCCTGGTGCACATAGGATATGTAGTATAGCCCCAGAAATTGGAAGTTTCCCTCTCAGTATAGAAGCGGTGTAGTTTAGGAGAACAGAGATCCTCCCCTGTACTACAGGTGTAGCAGGGCTTGTTAGTAATATCACTAGGAGTACTAAGAATCCAGAAGATTTACTTGCAGTCCTATGTAAGATCAGTAATAATACTTTATAGCGCCATGAGGAGATGTTCTGCATTACCCAGTCAGCTCTGTTACATCTATAAGCCCATCCATTGGCCAGTACTAATAATAGACACTTATTGATACCAAAGAGCAGAGTATAAAGAAGACAAATAAACATAAAGACAAGCCCAGGGTCCTTTATAATGGACACACATGTCTCTCCTCTTCTGATGGTTTCTATTTTATGTTGTAGCTGCTCCAGTGGAGAACATAAGCCCGGCAGATGTAAAGACCAGTGCGATTCCCAAACCTGGTAAGAATCACTAATAACCCTGAGAAGGTTGTGTGTGACCCCAATCTATAGCAGACGGTCCCTGTCATATATGACCTGTAAGGCTCCTCCTGACAATAGTCAATATGAAGAGCAGAAACTGAACCCACCTCAAATGTCCAAAATAATCCAAAAACATCAAGTGATCTGCTGTGAAGGACACTGAATGTCTGAAACTATTCTCATTATGGATTCTCTATTTGTAGACAACGACGAGGACGCCAACGAATGGTTGTATCTTATAAGGCCAGGACAACCCCCACAAAGGAACCAAAGAGCACAGATCCAACAGGTCCAAAAACCAATGCCAGCCAAAAAAAGCAGAAAGAAGAAACGTGCTCTTTGTAGAAATCTTTGGGAGACCTGTAGTATAAGCTGTTGTGGTGGAAGAAAGACCATTAAGAATAGAGCAAAGAAACAACTGAAATAAATGTGATTGTTTCTTGCCAGTTGATGGGATGTTTGTAATTATTTCTCTCTTGCTTATTTCCTGATGGATGTCTTCATACTGCCTTCCTTATTGATAAAACCTTAAAGGGATCCTATCAGTCAAACGCATTTTTTTTATGACTAACACGTCGGTATAGCCTTAAGAAAGGCTATTCTTCTTCTACCCTTCATTGTCTTCTCCGCGCCGCCGTTCCGTAGGAATCCCGGTTCTTGTCCGTATGCAAATGAGAGAACTCTCTCCAGCACCATCTACATCTTCGTCAGCAATGGCCTCTTCATCTTCTTCTGGAGCGCGGTGGGTCAAAATTCAACGCATGCACAAGTCGGCTCTGCCTGCGGGCCACGGGCAGAGCCGACTTCACATGCGGGTGGCCATTTTTTTGTGGCCGCTTACGCAAGCAGGCGCAGTATGCTCTGTACTCCATAGAACTACAGGAGCGTACTGCACCTGCTCATGTAAGCGGCCACAGAAAAATAGCCGCCCGCATGTGAAGTCGGCTTTAGAGCCAGGAGAGGTAAGTAACAGTGTTTTTTTATTTTCCTTCACCTCCAGCAGGTTACATGCCTATCAAAAAAAAATTAAAAATCTGCAACGGTAGCAGCTGCATCCAAGCCACTTAATGTGCCTGTTCCTTCAGCAGCGGCTACCGCTGCTACCCTGGTAGTTATAATATAATAATAATAATAATAAATTTTATTTCTATAGCGCCAACATATTCTGCAGTGCTGTACAATTTGTAGGGTTCAAATACAGACAGATATATTACAAAGAACGTCATTTCACACAATGGGACTGAGGGCCCTGCTCGCAAGAGCTTACAATCTATGAGGTAGAGGGGGTGACACAAGAGGTAGCAGGGGCGGCATTGCTTATATAGAGGTCAGAGAATTCTGCAATAGAGGTGACTGTCATTACACAAACAAAACTTTATGAACCATCACTAGTGGTGTCCTGTAACATGTGGATAAAGCTTAGACAGATAAAGTTAACCTGAAAAGACATCATATCATGTGGGGTAATGTGGGAGCGGGGACAGAGGAGGGTTAAGGGTTTACGTTAGAAATTGTGATAGGCCTGTCTGAAAAGATGTGTCTTTAGTTTGCATTTGAAACTGTAGAAATTGGGAGTTAATCTGATTGTCCGGGGTAGAGCATTCCAGAGAAGTGGTGCAGCTCGGGAGAAGTCTTGTATACGAGCGTGGGAGGTTCTGATAATAGAGGATGTAAGTGTTAGGTCATTGCATGAGTGGAGAGCATGGGTTGGGCGGTAGACAGAGATGAGGGAGGAAATGTAGGGAGGTGCGGCATTATGGAGAGCCTTGTGGATGAGAGTGATAACTTTATATTTTATTATAACCCTGTTCATACATAGTGACTCTGCCCTTATGTACAGTCTGCTAGCCCCCTTCCCCAGTAATAACATACCGTCCAGTCCCCTAGTGCTTAAAAAATGAAATAAATAAAAACGTCCTCCCCTCCATACATACCTACCAACAGCGGTCCAGCAGCGTGAAATAGAGACACTTCCTCTCTTTGGTGAGACATCATTAAAAAGGACCTTTCATGGTTCGGGGCACAGGCATTCCTATATACTGCTGGAAAGCCGACAGTGTGCTGAATTCAGCGCAATGTCGGCATTCCCGATCTGTGCCCCGGGTAAAGAGCTATCGGTCCCGGTACCGTAGCTCTTTACAGTCAGAAGGGCGTTCCTGACAGCCTGTCAGGAATGTCCTTCTCCACAGCAGCGCCTATCGCTCTGTACTGTGTGACCAGTGAGGAACGCCCCCTCCCTCTGCTCACAGTGCTCGTCCATAGACGAATATTATCAGGAGGGGAGGGGGGCGTTCCTCCCCGCTCACACTGTATAGCACTATAGGCGCTGCTGTGGAGAAGGACGTACCTGAGTGACTGTCAGGAACACCCTTCTGACTGTAAAGAGCTACAGTACCGGCACCGAAAGCTCTTTACCCAGAGCACAGATCGGGAAAGCCGACAGTGCGCTGAATTCAGCGCACTGTCAGCTTTCCAGCAGTATATAGAACTGCCTGTGCCCCAAACCATGAAAGGTCCTCTTTAAGGGGTGCCAGCACACTTCTCCTTTGGCCTGCTCTTTGCTATCTTAGAAGTTACGATGCCCAGGAGGCCGCAGCTGACTTCCCCAGGGGCTGCATCCACAATTGGTTTGAGACCCCTGGGCCAGAGCCTATAAATCCAGACTCTCAGCACATCATATTTATGGCAAAGAATCCCTTGGTCTTCATGCTAGATTATTTTGCTTTGTCTGCACACCTTCCCCCTGCCTTCCCGCTGCTGCACCAATTACGCTCAGCTACATTGATTTGATCCATAAGACACTTTCCATGACAATTATTAAGCAGGGCAGATATAGGGAAGCAGATCGGGCCGGCGACTGTGTCTCAGCTAATTGGGAGCCGCTGGATGGTATGCTGTAATCTAAACATTGTAGGTCTTCCATGTTCCCCCCAGCCATAGTAAATTAACACCTCCTGACAGCAGAGACATATATCATGTCAGCGGCCCTGAAAGACTTAACAGTGAAAAATCATTTGTGCGCTTCGAGATGAACAACATTGCAAGAGCCAGGTGCACACCATGAAAGTGGCAATTAAGGAATTAGGCTGATGGAGGGCTTCTTAACCCAAAAAGTCATGCTTTTCCCTGGGTTTCACTGTGGCTTTTAAAAACCAATAAATGTCATTCTTTGAACATATTTCTTTTTAATTGCTCCTTTCAAGGTGGGCAGTGGGCTCTGCACGAGCCCAGCGAAAAGCTGCCGTATAACCAAATTCATCTCCGCTATGAATTATTTATTTTTTCGAGAAAAGCGCTTTTTACTGGAAGTATATTTCTTTCTTTTTTTTTGTATCTGAAACCATTTTAAACATTTTTCCCAGAAAAACACGAAACCGCAGTCAGTTCTCGAGTGAAAATCATCAAACTCATTAGTGACATCATCGCTTAAAACTTGCAGCATGCGGTATGAACGTTTTCTTCGATTTTTAGAAATAATAATATTTAAAGGCGTTGTCTGAAATCCAGGCATATTCATAGGTATCAGATCAGTAGGGTCCGACTCCCCGATCGGCCATATACAAGGTATATGCCTGGCAGAGTGAATTCAAAACCGGAAGATGCCGCGGGAAAGCTGCACGGAGAAGACTTCTATAGGTAGGAGAAGAACCAGCATTGATTGGCCAACTGTATAGCATTCGGCCAATCAATGCTGGTTCTGTATCAAACTTTTCCATTTGAATAGCGAGTGGTACTCGATCGAGTACGAGTATTTCGAATACCGTAGTATTTGATCGAATACCTATTTGATCGAATACTACTCACTCATCTCTAATTATTACCGTTCAGTTTTCTAGTAACTAGTTGGTATCCTCAACAATAGAAACAATAAGGGATAGTAATGTATGAAATAAACATGGTGACAGAAGTCAGTTTTATGGTGGAGATAGAGGCATGACTGAAGGCTCTTGGGCTCCAGTGCAATTTTTTTTTTCAGAGATCATGCCATCTTTTACCCATGTGCCAAAAAAGTAGGGACATCCAATACTAAAAAAGTAAACAAGAATGGGTCTATCGAAAGCCCTCTCTGAAAAGAGAAGGACCCTTAAACCTCTGAGCCAAAGGCACCAAAGTGGATCTGGGCACAAATAGTCTCCCTTCTCTTGCATCTGGCCTCCCAGTGTTCTACCAGAAGCCAACAACTTAGCCACCTCCGCAGAAGTAGAGTTGGGCCAAGTAGCAGGGAAAGAGGGAACCTAATGGCCACACAACTCCTCCTCTTAGACTTCAGGAGAGTCCCAAAAGGTCATCCGATGCCCTACCATCTAGAGACAAACCTGACAAACAGTGGACATAAAAAAAAATAATTTTTTTTTAAAGATTGCTGTGATACTGATCGGTCTATTTGCTGGATCTATAAAAATTCCCGATGCAAGGCAAGAACTGAGCATACAGGGTGAATGCTCCCAAGTCTTACAAGAGAAGTGCAGTGCAGTGTTCCAGACTCAGTGGGTTCCCATCTCCAGTGAGTTCGGGCACGCCAAGAGTCACCATGCCCTGGGGTATTTCAGCACCACCAGCCTTCAGGGTCACGAGCCTAATGCCTTTGATCCAGTGGCCCAATCCTACCACCATATGGTTCTTTGCCCTCCATCACCAGAGTTCTGTTTCTACCCTACAGTAGGTCATGGAGGTATTTATCAAGTGGTGATAAGAAGAGATACTACACTCGATCTTAGCCAAATGGCCAAGAAGTAAAATATCTTACCATGTGCCATTTAGAATAATGGAATTTTTTATGGTCCAGAGCCTGGTAGCGACTGCTACCACTGCACCGCTTATAGCTATATCTCTGGGTTGGCTATACAGGTATTTGGCCTACAAGTATCTAAAGCCACCAACACATAACACCAAATTTACAGGAACATATGAAACATTAGTGGCATAAGTCTGTTTATCTGCAGAGGAGATGAACTTGGATTCTGCTGGAGGCCATTGTTTCCAATGGTCTCCAAGTATTTTCCCTTCACAATGGTATGTTTTACTGTGGGTCCATGTGCCTTTGTCCCTCACAATATCACCATGCTGTGTAGGGTTCATGTGTAGCCCATTCAAGATAAGGACAACACTCGGAACAAAAATATGGCCGTGTAAAGAAGTCCTAAGAGAAAAGTCACCCAAATTCATGGATTTTGGTGGGACTAGACTGTAACTTTTGAGTAGGATCTCCCGACTCTCCCATATGTATGATATTAGGTGAAAGAAGGATCTGGCATATTGTGTTTTTAAAGCCTTTCATTACTCTGCCACATGTCCAAACCGAGTCTACACAACCATTGAAGATATAAGGACCCATTAATTTGTATGGCCATCTCCAGGATGCCAAAAGGAAGCTGAGGCTATTCCATAGTATGTATTATTCAGTGAGGTGTTCTCTAGTTCTCTGTCCACAATGTTGTAGATTATTATATAGCTTGCAGGTGGTATTGTTATCTATGCCATGTACATACAATGTAACCCCACCAGTCTCTAATCTCAGCCTAAGCTACAAAGTTAATTTGAGGGGGAAATCTGGGCTGTGGTCTTCAAAGAGATTTCATGATGGATTTAAGATTTTATCAGTTGTGGAAGATTTGCGTTTTTTTTTTTGGCTTTTTGCTCACATCTGCTTCACATAATCATTCACATTGACTAAGGACACGCACTCGAGGAAATGGTCAAAAATGAGGCTTAAGTCCCATGTGTTTTTATAAAGAGTTACAAATGATGAAAGACAATGTTCCCAGGCTGCAGCAGTATGAGCGCACGCATGAAAGGGATTACAGAAGTATCTGGCCGACAATGTCAAAATAGTAACAACCTTAAGATGCCGCGAGACAGCAGATATTTTTGGGCTTCTAATGCTAATTTTGGCAAGATATTTAGCAATTGAACCTGAAGCTGACCATACACATTAGATGAATGTCTTCCACAAAGCATGGAACTGCAAGCTCCTAGGCCTAGGTCTGTAACGGGGCTCCACTAACCATGTGCAAAGTACAATATGGGTGTCTTATTGTGCTGTAATGAGACTGTTGGGCCTCCCATTCTCCAGATGACTGCTACATCTGCACCCCCTTTAGCTACGACCCTAGGGGCATCAGTAAGGGAGGGCATTATACCATGTGGGGTGGGTAGGAAAAGGGAGTGTTATACCATGTAGGGACCAATATAGGGGACATTATACCACATGGAGCCCATTGAAGGGGCATTATACTGTGTGAGCACTGGTAAAGGAGGCATTATAACATGTGGGGGCTGGACTTTCCTGATTAAATTCCTGGCAGCACAAACTGAACTTCAATATCTTTCTTTGCATCTGACTTTTAGCCACATGCGGACAGGGACTATTGCAAAGTTCGTTCTCTACAGCATTGAGTCACTGCTATTAATAAGTAATGGAGTTATTTTATGTGTATGGACAGTATGACTGCATTTCCCTATTACAATCTAGCAAATGACCATTGTATAATTCTCAATGCATGCTATCAATACATCGCTAAGGATCTTTACATGCAAATCTATCTATCTATCTACATACCTCCCAACTGTCCCGATTTCCGCGGGACATTCACGATTTGGGTGACATGTCCCACGGTCCCGTTTGGTGGGAGGTATGTCCCAATTTCAACTCAGATCTGCGAGGACGCAGATCTGAGTTGAACACATATGCGGCTGAAGCAAGGAGCTGACACAGGTCAGCTCCTCGCTTCGCCGCTGCGCGCCTCTCTCGCTGACACATATGCGGCTGAAGTGAGGAGCTGACCTGTGTCAGCACCTCGCTTCGCCACTGCCACCGGCTCCTGGCTTGTAGACGCGATGTGGCTGCGCGCCTCTCTCGCTGACACATATGCGGCTGAAGCGAGGAGCTGAACTGTGTCAGCTCCTCGCTTCGCCGCTGCCACCGGCTCCTGGCTTGTAGACGCGATGTGATACATCGCGTCTACAAGCCAGTAGCCGGCAGCAGCGGCGAAGCGAGGACCTGACACAGGTCAGCTCCTCGCTTCAGCCGCATATGTGTCAGCGAGAAAGGCGCGCAGAGAGCGGCGAGGGAGCGGAGGAGAAGGTAAGTTTAATGTGGAGGTGGAACGTGAATCTGGGGGAGAGGATGGCATGACACTGGGGGCAGAGATGGAGAGGACGGCATGACACTGGGGGCAGAGATGGAGAGGACGGCATGACACTGGGGGCAGAGATGGAGAGGACGGCATGACACTGGGGGCAGAGATGGAGAGGACGGCATGACGCTGGGGGCAGAGATGGAGAGGACGGCATGACACTGGGGGCAGAGATGGAGAGGACGGCATGACACTGGGGGCAGAGATGGAGAGGACGGCATGACACTGGGGGCAGAGATGTGGGGACATGAATCTGGGGGCAGAGATGGGGGGACATGAATCTGGGGGCAAAGATGGAGGGACATGAATCTGGGGGCAGAGATGGAGGGGACATGAATCTGAGGGCAGAGATGGGGGACATGAATCTGGGGGCAGAGATGGGGGACATGAATCTGGGGGCAGAGATGGAGGGGGGACATGAATCTGGGGGCAGAGATGGAAGGGGGACATGAAACTGGGGGCAGATGAAGGGTGTATATGAAACTGGGGGAGAGATAGAGGGGGGACATATAATAATTTACGGGTGACTGTAGGAGGATTATACTGTGTACGGGCACATGAAAAATTAACGAGTGGGCGGAGTCAACACAGAAGTGGGTGGGGCTAAATTTGCCGCGGCGCGCTACGCTACGCACATTTTGTCCCTCTTTCAGTTCTTCAAAAGTTGGGAGGTATGTATCTAACTATCTATCTATCTATCTATCTATCTATCTCATATCTATCTATCTATCTATCTATCTATCTATCTATCTATCTATCTATCATCTTTTTACAGTATCTATCCATCTATCTATCTATCTATCTATCATCTTTTTACAGTATCTATCATCTATCTATCTATCTATCTATCTATCTATGATCTATCTATCTATGATCTATCTATCTATCTATCTATCTATCTATCTATCTATCTATCTATCTATCTATGATCTATCTATCTATCTATCTATCTATCTATCTATCTATCTAGAATACCCCAGTTGTGCCTATTTATTCCATCATTAGAAGGACCGAGACACTGCTATGGAGGAGACACAGCGGTACACAGAGACTTATATTTCAGGCAATGCTCCTTGGGAAGTATGTATATGAGCTCACACCAGCCATACCGCTTAGGCTAGGGCTAAATGACACCTTTGGCTGTAAATCTCATTGCACATACAAACATATTGCCGTATAGCCTTGTAACTTCTTCACTAATGTAAATGAATAGTCACATTGCGGACCTGAGTCTACTTGTAGTGGCACAAAAAAAATCCAGCAGCGCATGATCTTTTTGCAACTAGAAGTCGTAGTCATAGCCAGGGGTGAACCTGCCCTTTTCGCCGCCCGAGGCGAATGACAGAAAGCCGCCCCTCCCCCCGGAGGAGGGGGCGTGGCGGAGCAAAGGGGCGGGGCTTAGTGGCATTTGCAGGCAGAGAGCAGGCATGGAGAGGACCTGCTCTCTGCCTGAGCGTGAGGGGAGGCCGCTGGAGCAGCACTGCTGCAGCAGCCTCCCCAATCCACCGCTCGGTGCTAAGCCAGTCCAGGACAGCTTGTTCTGGACTGGCTTAGGTAAGCAAAAATGCCGCCCTCCCTGGGGCCCTGGCATAGCGCCGCCTGAAGCGGTCGCTTCAGGTCGCCTCATGGGAGGTGCGGCGCTGTTCGTAGCACCCTTGGGGTTGCAATGTGGCTCCATGCACTTACATTATTGAAGAAATTGCAGGGCGACATGACAATCTTTGTTTGTTCAACTGGAGTCGCTATAGGCTTTTGCGGAACTCTGATACTGATGACCTGCCCTTAGGTTAGTTCATCAATATCAGATCAGCATTGGTCCAACATTCCTGCTCATTAGCAGTTGGAAGTGGCAGTCGGACAAGGTCTGCTTCACTGGGCTACTTTAACCATAGGTCACACAGTGCACTTGCATGGTAGTGGGGGGCCCTTGGGACAGCGAGACAGTCCAGCAATAAGAGTGCTGTTCCGCTTTTCCTGATAGTTGTTCCCTGGAGCCTCCAGGATTAGAGAAAGAAGTGAACAACAGGGGAGCGGGATGTGTCACTGTTATTTTTTTCTTTGTTTGGTGTGTATAGTGAGGGCATCTGAAGGGCATCATAAAACTATGAGGGAAACTGGAGGGGGACATGAAACTATGAGGCAACCCGGAGGGGGACAGAAAACTATGAGGGTAACATGGAGGGCGACATGAAACTATGAGGGTAACATGGAGGGGGACATGAAACTATGAGGCAACCCGGAGGGGGACATGAAACTATGAGGCAACCTGGAGGGCAACATGAAACTATGAGGGTAACATGGAGGGCGACATGAAACTATGAGGGTAACCTGGAGGGCGACATGAAACTATGAGGCAACCTGGAGGGGGACATGAAACTATGAGGGTAACATGGAGGGCGACATGAAACTATGAGGCAACCTGGAGGGGGACATGAAACTATGAGGGTAACCTGGAGGGGGACTTGAAACATTGGGGTAAACTTATAATGGGACATAAAACATTGGTGTCAACCAGGAGAGAGACATGAAACTCTGAGGGCAACCTGGAAGGAGACATAAAACAGTGGGAAAACCAGCAGGGTAACATGAAATTGTGGGGGCAATCTGGAAGGGGACATGAAACTGTGGGGGTGACCAGCTGGGGTATATAAAACACTGGTGGAAACCTGTAGTGAGAAATAATACAGTGGGGGCAGCTGGAAGGGGCCAAATCCCTAGATAACCGCACATGTAGAAGTATTGTTATGAGGAGGACCGGTGCCTACACAGCGCCGTGCGGAGGCTAACAGCCCTCTCCCCACTGCGCTCCCAAGTCCCCACTTCCAGGTCTCGGAAGGCAGGTTGGAATCTTCACAGCACTGTGCGGGGGTTGCTGGTCTCCTCTTGAGCCGGACAGGGGACTTCTGGTTTTGGCCTAGAGTCTATTTAAGGAGGGCTCTGGTTCCAGATTGCCACTGGCTATTCAGTTGTATCCAGTGTCCTGGTAGTAAGCGTATCCCTGTTATCTCATTACTGGTGTTTATGACCTCCTTGCCTTGACCTTTGACCTTGCCTTTGCCTCCTGACTTTGTACTGTGCCTGCTCCTGTTTATGACTCCGGCTTCCCTCTAGATCTCCTCTTCCTGATGACCATTTTTGTACTTCACTACCACTCCTGTTACCGACTCGGCCTGCCTGAAGTTCCATTTGGTTTTCCCACTACTGCGTTGCCCTCTTGTTTACAAACCGACAACTACACTTTACTCTCTGCTGCTACCTGCTGACCACCTGCCTCAGACTTGGCGATTCTTGGACCTACACCGCTATCCGAAACATCTACTGGTAAGAGAGCTCAGTGTCTGGTTTACCGTGATTTGTGGTGCGCTGTGTATTTGGCGTTTCCTGACCCGGACTGTTCCGTCCAGCAGTGCAGCCAAGTCCATCCCCACCATCTGGGGCTGTGGTGAACACCATTGTGGGGTTGGAGTCAATGCGGCCTGGGGGGTGCTAAACACACGGCGCCATGTTTAACCATTTATAACGGTCTATCTAGTACTGGTTCTCACTTTGGCATCTGCTATCCTAACAAGTATATTTCACTGAAATTTGCCTACAGAATTGTGTTGATCTACTGCCTAAAATTAGGAAAATGTGACAAATTAAGGAGCGTCGAATTGCATAAAGTGTATACTAACCTATAATCCTGTATAGTCAGATCACTAGGACATGGCAGGACTCAGATCTCATATGTAAAATAGATCACAACAACGGTAAATACAACTGACCTTGCAAAATAACCTGTATGAGATATGTGTGTATTTATATACTGCACAGAGTACACACCGAGTGCGGAGACTTTACACTACTAAATATTTGCTTTTCTGGTGCAATGTCTGCAGCACTTACACAGTGTCTTATGGGAATTACCATTAGTTATGTCTGTTATTGATTTTTCTTCCCCGGTCCTGCCCTGATGTCCCCTTCCGTAGTTTTCCCTCTGTCTATGCCCAGATGTGGCTTTTATCATAATTCATACACTGTAAGGAATACTCTCTATTGACGTGTTTCTCATTTTTTAGGTTTAGTGTAGTGGCGCTCCATATATTTGCTATTTGTGTACGTCACTGCTTATTGTGATTGTTCATATACTTATATTGACTTAGTACTAGGGCGAAGTTCACATCTCCATTGAAGACTCTGCCGCAGAAATCGCCAAAGATTGAAAAGGCTAACATGAAGCACTTTATTATACTCATTATAGTCTATGGTATTTGCCGCTGTCTATGGGTAACCGTTGTTTTAGTGGTCCGGTCCCCAGTTGTTTGAGTCCCGCGGTTGGAGATGGATCTGAACGTTGGAGAGCTGGGCGCAGAAGTGATCCTAGCCTTACATGCTAAAATAATTCCATCAAACATTTGTGCCCTATATATATAGCATATCACTTTATTTGTCATGATACAGCTACAACTTACACACCCGATATGACTTTATATTTGCTTTATATCATAGTCATGGCCATAGGCAGCTATAGTCTGAAGCTGACTCTGTAAGGTCAATGGGAGAATTTTCTAGACATGATCTGATAAGCTGTGATATAATCTATTGTCAATAGAGAATATAATGATGGGTAAGTGGTGTTATCTACAGTGGTGTTATCTTGTATTGTAATCATGTCTGTGATGTAAATGCAAATTAAACCCCAATAGAAGTGGCTACCATCTCTCTGTTTTTGGACAAAGTTGAAGGATTTAGTATTTTTTCCAAATATATAGGGGAACACCAATGTGTTAAAAGGGCCCTGGTTTAACCCTTTCCTACACAACAGACCCACACCATCTTACAAGATGGCCACTTTTAGCCTAGCTTAAGCATCACTGATGGAAAGACAGAACGATGTTCCTTCTCATGAAATGGAATATGGATGCCCAAAATCCAAAATATGTTCATCCATGTTATCCCTACATCAGAAATCCCATTACGCTGTGTTTCTTATCCCACTCCTCCATTCCTCTGTGCTGCTAATTAGAAAGTGATTTGTGTTGTCTGTCAAATAACAATAGGATACTAGGGATTGGGGGGGGGGGGGGGGACTCCGGGGGTGGGAGCATTGTTTCACTTTTGGGTAAGGAATAAAAGGGTCCTCTACAAGGGTGCAACATACAGAAGGTGGATTCACAATGGTGTAGAGTTTCTTTAAATTTTTTTTTTCTTAAAAGTTAAAGTTAAAACTTCTAAGACGGGTAGATAAAGTCCTATGTCCATTGCATGTAGATGTGTAACGGATATGGAGACCTACAAGCATCTTGGGCCATGGACAATACAGGTCAGGTCAGGTCAGTGCAATGTAGTAGATCTCTCGTTTATGTTCATTCAATGGACACCAATGTGACAATTGCTCTCATTAGAATAACTCTGGGGATGGATTGTGCGACTCCACGTCCGGCTATTCCTCTCCTGGCAGATATTGATGGTTTACAAATGCTTTGGCCCAGAGGTCACAGCCAGTGAGATGACTTTGTTCTGTGCGGTGATGGAGTCCATTGCACCGGCCGAGTCCTACTGTTTTCACTCACTGAGAACAGATTAGTACATGCTTTGAACTGCGGCGGGGGAGGCAAATATATGACATTCAGTTCTTGGTTTGGTCATATTGGGGGTGCGAAAGTTGGAAAGAATCAATAAATGGCTCTGTATTCTGCATTGCATTGTATGACATTATAAAAATAATGGCCGCAGAAAACAAAAAAGCCAAATCACAGGCAAGTTGACGTTGCTTGCGACTTACATTGCGAATGACAATGTCACGTGTAATAAAAAAAATTCAACAAGTTGTGTTGCAATTGCGGGAGGTGTTGTAAGGTGACTGCCAGTATATGCAGTGACCTTCATGTTGTACGACATATGTTGCAGTACAGGCCTGCCCCAAAAATAAGAAGTGTCATTAATCACATAATATAAGTTCTTGACTCGCCCCCTCCAGGCTGCACCGGCATCCAGTTGTGGCTACCAGTATTTTGGTCCGGAATCTAAGGGCTCGTTCACATCTGCGTTCATGGGTCCTTATTGCAGGTTTCCGTTTCCTGCATAAAACAGATGCAGGAGACGGAAGCCTGCAGGAGACTTTCTCACCCATTCATTTGAATGGGTGAGAAAGCTGTCCGGCCGTGCGCGGCAGTGAGCGTTTTGCGCTCTCCGCCGCGAAACCGGGTTTTATAATCCGGACACAGAGTCGGACATGCACTACTCTGTGTCCGGATAAAAAAAATCCGGTTTCGCGGCGGAGAGCATAAAACACTCACCGCCGCGCACGGCCGGACCCAGTCTATGGTTTCCGTCTTCTGCCATGCAGAAGACGGAAACCATAGAACGGAGACCCCAGACGCAGGTGTGAACCCAGCGTAAGGCGGTCTCCATGTCAAATTCTGGACCAAAGAACCCCGTCTGAACTCAGCCTAAGTATGTCTCTTTACAGTTAAACCATCTAACCCGAAAAAATCTACAAAGGGGAGTCCAATCATAGACAATCCGTTTCAGAATGGACGATCAGCTTGTATTTTTCCAGCAATAGTCATTGCAGGAGGAATGTAGCACTTTGCGATGACCATTCAGATAAATGGCTGACCATGCGCGCAAGGCAGAATAAATCTCCCCTGACGAGTCTAGATTCTGTATACAGCCTGGTCCTGTCAGCAATTCCATTGATCAAAAACGCAGTCAGATTGATAATGGGGAAACAAAAGCCTGTGTATAACAATGCTGTAAATCTAATCGGATCGCCTTTAAGTACAGTTCCCCATGTAGGTCATACGTCTCATTTTCCCAGTTATGTGGGAGGATGATCCTACACGGAGTTGGTAAATCCCAGTAATTTGCTGGTACAAGTCTAGACATATGGCAGGGATCACTAGATGGGGATGGCTAGTGCGGGCCCCACTAGGTGGTCACATCCAAACAATAACAATAAGGAGTAATTAGGGGCCTTGATGAGTGACTGCTTATTTCCCAGCCAAGACTCACTTAGGGAGTACGAAAGGGTCAGAGATTCCTGGCACACTACGTTTGGAGTGGGAATGGAACCCACAAAAACATTGGAAGAAGATATAAATCCTATATAGAGCTCTTGCTCATGCACATGACAGATCCAGATACAGACTCACTGGACTCTAGAACCTCTTACCCACATTACAACATAGCTTCCCATGACCCAAATGAAGACGGGACAACTATTTAAACTCAAATTTAGTGGACAGGGTCGGCCACAGCTTTTATTGATAAACCCAACTCGGTAAATCACTCCTTTAACCAGAAGTATTAACAGTTAACGCAACAATCCGGTGGGCGTGGCGTGGTATGCCGGCCGCGAGACTCCCCGCGGGCACGTCACCTCCATACTAATACTGTGTGCAGGGGCCACTATGGAGGATAATACTGTGTGCAGGGGCCACTATGGGGCATAATAGAGCGTGCAGGAATGCGTAGAAGGGGGTCGGTCGAGGTCTTCAGGTGTCGGTTGGGGGGGGGGGGGGCATGTCAAAAGTTTGCCATGGGGCTGGAAACCTGTCATGCCGAGTCCGGCCGTGAGCGCCGGTGAGCGTTTTGAGACTTTTTTTTTAAATCGGACACAGAGTACTGCATGTCCGACTCTGTGTCCGGTTAAAAAAAAAAAACGGTTTCACCGCGGAGAGCATAAAATGCTCACAGGCGCTCAAATGAAAGGGTTTGAAAGATGCCGGCAGGTTTCCATCTCCTGCCCAGTTTCGGCAGGAAACGGAAGCCTGCAGAACGGACTCCTGGGCGCAGATGTGAAAGAGCCCTTATATTTATGTGTATGAGTAGCCATAGAGCTCAGCTGTTTGGTCACATGACTGTCTGCAACACGCACATAAACTGCACACAGATTTCAAGAAGGAAGTCGAAATATTGCCCAGTACTTTTACTTTGGATATGAGAGGTAAAGAAAATCCTGCATGTATGTCATGACCCTATGGGATGTCATTACACTAATGTCCATCATTGCTAAAGGGGTTTTAGACAATTAAACATTGATGACTTATCTTTAGGACAAGTAATCAATATATCATTAGTTGGGGGTCTGACACTCGGGGCCCCCACAGATCAGCTGTTTCAAGAGCGTTGTGGCCTCTTTACTGAATATCAAGCACAGCCCTGTATACTGCATAGGGGCTGTGCTTGGTATTGCAGCTCAGGCCCATTCACTTGAATGAGACTGAGTTACAAACAGGACCCGTGATCAATGAATGTGATGTTACTGGCCTGTGAAGTGGAAGCAGTGCTCAGATGCGTGACCTGATACTTTGAGCTGCTCACTGGTGGGGGTCCTGGGAACCTTACTGGTTAGATATTAAAGGGGTTTTCTGGGCTAAAAATATGAATGATGTATGCTAAAGAGATGTCACTAATATCAGATCTATGGGGTTCTGAAATTGGCGACCCCCATCAATTAGCTGTTCTTAGTAGATGATACACAGAGAATGGAGCAGGAAGCAGACAGTGTCGTTGTCTGTATAGTGGAAGAACTCATAGATTGTAAGCCTTTGCGGGCAGGGCCCAATACCCTACTGTGCCAGTCGGACACTGGTAGTTTTATATCTGCCTGTATATTTTGTGTACTGTATGTAACCCCCAAATATAAAGCACCATGGAATTAATGGTGCTATATAAATAAACAACAACAACAATAATAATAATGACTCAGTCACTGCAGCTTAGCTCACATTCAAATGAATGGGAGCTGATCTGCAGTACCTGATCTGGCCACTACATAGAGAACAGTGCTGTCTGCTTCCTGCTCTATTCTATGTGTACGCGGTGCTGAGAACAGTTGATCCGTTTGTGTGCTGGGTGTCAGATCCCCAACCAGTCTCATATTGATGACCTATCCTTGGAATAGGTCTTCTAAATTTTTAGACTGGAAAGCCCCTTTAATGATCCAAGAAAAGATATCAATATATCCCGGAAAACCCCTTTAATGGACACAATGAGACAAACATTCCATTCATGGGCATTCAAAATATACATTTTCTGTTTATCTACAATCAACTCATCTGGTCTTACTGCATTTTAATCGTCCCAGATCCTTGTCACTCATGGCGACCAATCACAGCTCAAGTTTCATTTTCTAAGCTGCACAGGTAAAATGAATCACAGACCCCGGATATTCTGACATTTTCTATAACATTTTTCATTCGTTAACCAGATTATTTCATATATGTAAAGCCCGTTTACTGCCTAGGAAAGGGTCAGAAATGATCAAATCTCGCTGTACGGGCTGATACCATGCAAATTGAAATATCCCTTTAAGTCCTGCTGCAAAGACAGCTGTTGTGGCAGAGAAAAGGGTAGCCGGTTAAAAGCCTATTAGGAACAAAGGGGCGAATTTGTAATGACTGTAAATGTAAATGAGGGGCGTTGGGTGATTATGGGCCAGAAGGGGACCGATTATATATATATATATATATATATATATATATATATATATATATATATATATACAGGTTTATGACGGTTATGTCAGCGTTCATTGTTGCCCTTTCCCTGTAAACTAGTTTGTAAGACATGGGAGGGCAATAAAACATGCCATACACCCCCCCCCCCCCCCTCCCCAAATAACAGAAAAAAAAACCATAAAGGGAAGAAAAACACTGCCCACAGATGTTGTAATGATATGAGATAATTTTCGGGACTGAATGGGGTGAAAAGGCTGGATTTGTAAGAAAAGGGAATACCTACGGAGGTCTTTTCTGCAAGTAATACCATGACTTCATTACCATGTCAATTCTGGGAAAAGGTCCTGATTTAACACAGCAGTTGGCTGGATCCATATGGAGTCGATGAGACCCTCAATGAATAGTGAATTGAAAAAACTGCTGGAATCTGGTTTCCACTTTGTTCTCAAGATGACCAGTGTAAAAGACCCAGGAACGATCCTGCACAGATGGCCTGAAGTGGTACAAACTGGCAGGATTTACTTTGCTTTTAATCTTGCCTGGATGTGTTTTTTTTTCTTTTTTTTTTGTCAGACCACTTTTGTTGCCGCGCTGAGAAGTACATGATCTGTAACTTTCCTCTATATGGAAGAGGGAACGTTAGAAGGAATCCTTGTAAGCGGAAGAAAACTCAAGGCAGTGTCTGACTAGTATGGGACATTTCCTTCAAAAATAATATAGAAAAAAATTGACAATAAATTTAGGTTCTCGCTTGTCAAGTCATATTTTTGACTACCTTTACCAAAGCGATAACCACTTATGAAAGCCATTATACCTACCCCAGGGGTTGTCACCCAACTTTATGCAGACTGTTTAATGGCGTCTTAGATAGTTTTGCATCTTATGTTGTCAAGGCACGTATCAGTGAATATCTAGGGAAGTGTCGAGAGACAACTGGTTGACAACCCCAGTAGAAACCTAAGGCTACAAGCAACGTCTATTTTTTCGCACCGTTTTCATAGATTCCTCATAAACTTGAGTCTATTGACTGATCTGTGCTGCTTATTCATTATACAATAAAATATATTATAAGTTATCATCCTCATCCACAAGGCTCTCCATAATGCTGCACCTCCCTGCATTTCCTCCCTCATCTCTGTCTACCGCCCAACCCGTGCTCTCCGTTCACTCAATGACCTAACACTTACATCCTCTATTATTAGAACCTCCCACACTCGTATACAAGACTTCTCCCGAGCTGCACCACTTCTCTGGAATGCTCTACCCCGGAAAATCAGATTAACTCCCAATTTCTACAGTTTCAAACGCAAACTAAAGACGCATCTTTTCAGACAGGCCTATCACAATGTCTAACGTAAACCCTTAACCCTCCTCTGTCCCCGCTCCCACATTTCCCCACATGATATGATGCCATTTCAGGCTAACTTTATAGGTCCAAGCTCCATCCACATGTTACAGGACACGACTGGTGACGGCTCATAAAGTTTTATGTTTGTGTAATGAGTCACCTGTATTACAAAATTATCTGACTCCCTGTATAAGCAATACCGCCCCTGTTACCTCTTGTGTCACCCCCTCTACTTCATAGATTGTAAGCTCTTGCGAGCAGGGCCCTCAGTCCCATTGTGTGAAATGACTTTCTTTGTAATGTATCTTTCTGTCTGTATTTGAACCCTACAAATTGTACAGCGCTGCGGAATATGTTGGCGCTATATAAATAAAATTTACTATTATTATTGACTGATCCATGAAAATGGACAAAATTTGCATGTTTTATATTTTGAAGGTCAGTTATCAAAGACAGTTTTAGGGAGTGTCAAACTAGACAGTTGCACATACTCCCCTTTATTCTAGGGGCTCCCCAAAACCTAATGATTAGCCCAAGAGAGGAGCATGTAACCGTCACTGTTCTTTTACCACCAATGACTTTCCTGTTGATCCGTTTACCACTTTAGACCACCAGGGACTTTATCATTAACTCCTTTACTTATTGTATGGTGGTTTTATGCAAAGACTGTGGGAAATATATATCAGTTTTACCTGGGCACTATATGATAGTATCTGGAATACTGTATTTTGGCATTTTATGTTTTCTGAGTTGACAGATCCATCCAATGGTTGGCGCTGTCTCTAAGAAATCCCATTGACGTATTCTAAAATCCAACCTATGAGATTCCTCCCTTGGGTTGCTGCACCTAGCCCTAATAATGTATAGCTTGCAAGTCAATCTGGTGCTATTGGCTTGTCTATTGGACAGAGATAGGTAGGGGTTATCTCCATATAGTCTTCCACTTCGCATGTATTCATGGAGACCTAATCCAGGACCCTGAGCAGAACCTCTGATGGTTTCTAAGATGTAGGGGGACAAGTGCAGTGCTCCTAAGTTTAGCAGATACTCATAATAGCTAGTGCCGTCCATCCAGGAGCTCAGCTTGGAAACTGTAAATTAGGGGGTGTATCGGCAGAAGGAGAAAAGTGCTAAAAATGTGTTATCCAGGTGACATTGTGGTCAGAACTACGGAACTGTTACTCACATGCACATAACAGCAGATTCTGAAACTCTTACCAGGAGAATTGGTGTAAGTTTGCAGACATAGATTTCATGTGTAAAAATCCCAGTAGTCTACAGCACCGTGTGTACATTGTCTCAGCCACTATGTCTGCTCTATGTAGAATGGAAGACCTGCTCGATAGTTTTTAGAGGTGGCTTATATTGAAAAATTATACAGAGCAAAATGTAGGGTTTTCCCATTACAATAACCCAGTCATGTGCCATATTAGACCATGTAAATGCCATTCAGGGGGTCTACTGCTAAAGACCCCCCTGTATTAGCCAAAGTGTAAGGACTATCTATCTATCTATCTATCTATCTATCTATCTATCTATTTATCATCTATCTATCTATCTATCTATCTGTCTATCTCCTATCTATCTATCTATCTATCTATCTATCTATCTATCTATGTCCTATCTATCTATCTATCTATCTATCTATCTATCTATCTATTTATCATCTTCTATGATTCTATCTATCTATCTATCTATCTATCTATCTATCTATCATCTATCTATCTATCTATCTCCTATCTATCTATCTATCTATCTAAATATCTATCTATCTATCTATCTATCTATCTATCTATCTATCTATCTCCTATCTATCTATCTCCTATCTATCTATCTATCTATCTATCTATCTATCTATCTATCATCTATCTATCTATCTATCTATCTATCTATCTATCTATCTCCTATCTATCTATCTCCTATCTATCTATCTATCTATCTATCTATCTATCTATCTCCTATCTATCTATCTATCTATCTATCTATCTATCTATCTATCTATCTCCTATCTATCTATCTATCTATCTATCTATCTATCTCCTATCTATCTATCTCCTATCTATCTATCTATCTATCTATCTATCTATCTATCTATCTCCTATCTATCTATCTATCTATCTATCTCCTATCTATCTATCTATCTATCTATCTATCTATCTATCTATTTATGTCCTATCTATCTATCTATCTATCTATCTATCTATCTATCTGTCTGTCTGTCTGTCTGTCTGTCTGTCTGTCTGTCTGTCTGTCTATCTATCTATCTATCTATCTATCTATCTATCTATCTATCTATCATTCATATCAACATATCTATCTTCTATGATTCTATCTATTTATCTATCATGCTATCTATTTATCATGCTATTATCTATCTATGATCTTTCTATATATCTGTCTATTTATTATTCTATCATACAGTAGATCTATTATCTAGCTGTCTGACTATATATCTATTAAATAACTATATATCTATTATCAATTAATCTATCTATCTATTTCCTATCTATCTATCTATCTATCTATCTATCTATCTATCTATCTTCTATCTATCTATCTATCTATCTATCTATCTATCTCCTATCTATCTATCTATCTATCTATCTATCTATCTATCTATCTATCATCTATCTATCTATCTGTCTATCTCCTATCTATCTATCTATCTATCTATCTATCTATCTATCATCTATCTATCTATCTATCTGTCTATCTCCTATCTATCTATCTATCTATCTATCTATCTATCTATCTATCTCCTATCTATCTATCTATCTATCTATCTATCTATCTATGTCCTATCTATCTATCTATCTATCTATCTATCTATCTATCTCCTATCTATCTATCTATCTATCTATCTATCTATCTATGTCCTATCTATCTATCTATCTATCTATCTGTCTGTCTGTCTGTCTGTCTGTCTGTCTGTCTGTCTGTCTGTCTGTCTATCTATCTATCTATCATTCATATCAACATATCTATCTTCTATGATTCTATCTATTTATCTATCATGCTATCTATTTATCATGCTATTATCTATCTATGATCTTTCTATATATCTGTCTATTTATTATTCTATCATACAGTAGATCTATTATCTAGCTGTCTGACTATATATCTATTAAATAACTATATATCTATTATCAATTAATCTATCTATCTATCTATCTATCTATCTATCATCCATCCATCCATCCATCCATCCATCCATCCATCCATCCATCCATCCATCCATTACAGACACCCCTTCCAATCCTTCACAGGTGTCTAAACAATATGTGCCCTTTATCTTGAATGGAACAAATAAATGGGCAGCCATAATCTGTTGGCCTCTGATCACATGCACTCTGCTGGCGGCCAGATCCATGGCCTCGTAGATTTCTCTTTTCGGAGCCTAGCTATTGTCATGAGCCGGGGTATGATGCCCATCGGAATGATTACGGCTTCCCAACGGAAAGGTAAAGATTCCAGCACTGGGGGTATTGTGGGAATAGCGGGATGTTTACACTTACACATTCATGTGTAAACACTGGGGTTACGCGTCTTTATGTGCAAGATGCAGGAGAATCCTTACAAGTGCCAATACAGTAAATCAAAAGGCTCGCTGGCATTATCTGGCTTCCTTTCTGGCTTTAAAAGTTAGAACAGATGTCACCAGAGAGGACAAAATGGATTTCACCCATCGAGAGTGGCCTTTCTTAGCATCACTATTATGAAGCTCCTTGAAATGCTAATGAACACAGTTTGTGTTGCTGGGACTGCATAGAAATGGTGGGAAACAGCTCCGATCCCAACAAAACCCTTTGTTATTAATCAAGAAAATCTGCTCTTCTGAAACAGGCCGGCACTTGAGACGGACTTGCCACTTGCAATGCTGGGATCTCTATAGCAATCGCCAATGAACAAAAATGCCATAAAACTCTTTGGCGGGCTGTGTGGGAGATGGCACACATTTCTGTCTGCAGGTCTGGCTCGCCCCGTTACTGGGGCTTTGTCTACTACTGGAATGTACAGTGAAAAGGCCCAGCAAAAAAAAAAAAAAAAAAGTTTCATGAACTTCTCACTTTTTAATAGTCTCGTTCTGTTTATGTAAGGGATTAACCTCTTAGGCGCCGGGCGCCTGCCAATAACTTTTTGATTTATTAGGAGACCGTAAAGTGAAATAATAATATGAACCCCCCGCGACGCACACCTGGATCTTGGCATTGCGTCATTGAGAAGTGTAGGGAACCCTGACCTCAATGGCTACATTCCCATGGTTGTAAAAGAGATCTTATGCTGCAATATGGGGCAATAACTGGGGTGTTGAGTTTTATGGATATGCGTCTTTTAGAGCAATTTGGCCTTACGTTGCAGTTTCGAATTACCAGGTATGTTATGTATATAAAGGCAGAGCAAAGTTTATAAAGTTCCACTTGGAGTCACTTTACTAAGACTTAAGGCCCTATTAGACGGGACAATATTTAGGGTTCTGATCGGCAATGAGGGCTCCTAAGACCGTGCAAGGAAATTGCTAAAATAACTATTTCCTAATATAAGTGTTTTAGCAGATGAACGCTTTTGAGTCTGATAATATAGATCTATTGCAACGTCTACAGCTATTGGGACGTGCTTGGAATTGTAGTTCTGTAGCAGCACATTTACTATTATTTTCTCCAAAAATTAAAGCAAAATCTGGCATAGATTTGACATTCTGATGCAGAGACTGTCACATTTATTGAAGAGGATTTCAAGTCCCAAATGGATTTTTCACTGATACAATGGATAGGTCATCAGCATCTGATCTGCGAGTGTCTGACACTCAGATCCCACACAGATCAGCTATTCTGACTAGAGACGAGCGAGTAGTGTTCGATCGAATACTACGGTATTTGAGATACTCGTACTCGATCGAACACTACTAGCTGTTCGAAGTTTAATGTTCGATGCAGAACCAGCGTTGATTGGCAGAATACTAAACATTCTGCCAATCAACGCTGGTTCTTCTCTTACCTTTCCGAAGTCTCCGCGCTGCGTCCCTGCGTCTTCTTCCGGGTGGAATTCACTCTGCCTAGGCATCTGGCCTAGGCAGAGCCGACTGCGCATGCGCGGGCATGCACGCGCATACACGCGCATGCGCAGTCGGTTCTGCCTAGGCCGGATGCCTAGGCAGAGTGAATTCCACCCGGAAGAGGACGCGGGGACCCTGCGCCGGGAGAAGACTTCAAGCAGAATCCAGCCCAACCGTCACTCGTGGACGTCACTCGTAAGTATGATTTGATCGAATGTTGCCTACCCCTGAAACGAGCATTTCCCTCCATAGACTATAATGGGGTTCGAAATCCATTCGAACAGTCAAACAGTGTGCGGCTGTTCGAATTGGATTTCGAACCTAGGACACTTTAGTGTTCGCTTATCTCTAGTTCTGACAGCTTCCGGGTGCTGGAAGATGCTACAGTAGATGGCGAGTGTGTACAATCTGCTTCTATACAAGAAATAGACGGTGGATTAAAAGAGTAGACCTGTGGATAGGTCATAGGTATAAAAATCAGTTTGAGATGGAAAACCCCTTTAATATATTGCAGTATGCACCTGCACCTATGCCCACCATACCCATCATTATTAGTGGTGGCACCGTTGGTTGGTAAAATTACAGCAGGTTCGAAGTGCCCCAGTCAGGACATGAACCCCAAGTGGAGCAGGCAGCCATAGGTTTCATGTCTTACCACTCTCTGAGTCATAGGACATGAGCATACCTCAAAACTTTTGAAGAACAGAAAGAGGGGCAAAATGTGCGGCGTGCATAGCGCGTCGTGGCAAATTTGGCTCCACCCTCTTTTACATTGACTCCGCCCATTTTCTTTAATTTTTAATGTGCCCACACGCAGTATAATCCTCCTACAGTCACTTGTACACTATATGTCCCCACATTGTAATGTCCCCCTTCCAACTGCCCCACAGTATTAAGTCCCTCTCCTGGTGCCCCAGTTTAAACATGAAACTGGATCAGCTGGAGGGGGATCGCGGGACAGGGGTAGGAAAGCGTGAGTGTCCCGCCAAATACGGGACACTTGGGAGGTATGCATGAGTAATCTTAGGCCTGCTGCCTACAAGGTGCTAGGAACATAGAAAACATGTCTACATCCCAGCACAGACAACATGATGACGTATCTGCATCGCACCTCCTCCAAGGGGACACACATCATAACAGTGGTCCTGGCTCCTTGTAGGAACATGAATATGGACAGGAGCACTGTGGGGGGTCTGGCACATTGTGCATCGATGTCACCAAAATGTGATGAAACTTTGTTTTAAAGTGGCCACCCTGAAATTCTTTGCCTGTAGCCTGTAATCATGGAGACACACAATTCTACATAGGAGCTGATACATAAAACGGGGGTATATTTTTAATGATTTCCTCCGTTAAGTAACTTATTCCAAATCACAGCCAGAAATAGTAGCCCTCCTCCATGATCTTGTTCACTGTACATAGGCACAAGAGATGTAAGATAAAGAGTAGAGATGAGCGAACACTGTTCGGATCAGCCGATCCGAACAGCACGCTCCCATAGAAATGAATGGAAGCACCTTGTGATGCCGGCTGGCTGCCGGCAAAGTCAGCGTCACAGGTGCTTCCATTCATTTCTATGGGAGCGTGCTGTTCGGATCGGCTTATCCGAACAGTGTTCGCTCATCTCTAATAAAGAGCCATTCCAGACAGTCATCAATACAGTACATTGGATGTGTTGAAATATGGTTGACCATTAATGGTATTCTCTATAGAGCATAAAGATCTATGCCTGGTTTTCCAGAAACATAGTGCCATGATCTGGGATTAGGGAAGACAGAATATCTCCTCCAAACAGAAGAGAGACCCATCCACACAGCTGTTTCAAGGTTATTCCCTCAGTGTAACGCAGGGTTAGGGGTAGTTCACACGGAGTAAACTGGCGTGTATTTTGGCGTGTAATTTTACGCGTGTAAAATAAGACTCCCATTGACTTCAATGATATTTTTTTACACGTGTAAAAAAAAACCACGCCAAAATACACATCAAAATACACGTGTAAAATGTCATTGAAGTCAATGGGAGTCTTATTTTACAAATTTTACAAATTTTACAAATACACGCCAGTTGTATTTAGCCAAGGGCTGGCTAGGTGAGAAGTTATAGACATAGGGTACCATGTCTCCTTAAGGAGATTGCTTTTCAGCATACAAGAATTTATAGGCTATATGGGCATATGTCTTTATGTATAACTACTATGTATACTATGTATAACTACAATAAGTAGTCCTAATCCACTTCTATGGCTTCCCCCCTAGCCAGCCAGTGCCCTACTTTACACTGATGAGGGGCAATGGATGGGTCTGTCTTTCTTTTGGATGAGTTAGTGTGACTTAATCCCAGATCTTGTCATTAGCTTTCTGGCAAACTGAGCATTGATCTATAGGAGGCTTCCTTCCAAAAGGTGGTTCTAGACAAACGTACTATATGCATATTCTTTTCTTAGACTCCAGCAGAGGATATATGGTCTATAAGTCCCTGAAAGGTGGTCTAAAAAGACAATCTCCTTAAGCAGACACAGTAATCCTTCTGAGGTCATCTCAAGGACTTTTCTTTTCTAAGGGGTTTTCCACTAGAGAGGAGGATTCCCATTTTATCTTGTTGGGATATTCTACTAGTTCATCCAACTATCCATCTATTATATCCCATTGCGGGACCCGCACCGACCCTTCATGGTATGCCATTGTTCCTACCACCTGTGCTTTGATCTAAGTAAATGAAGACAATTGCAGCCATGTCTGTTTCTCAGTTAAGTATATGCTACAATGGGGACAGCACCTTTCTTTTTCCTTTACGAGGGCTATACATCTGCACGCAAGACGTTAACATCTGCTTCCTCTTCCAATAAAGCATAAAGTCCCTTTTCTTAGGGAAAAAGGCTGACATGATGTGGTTTGTGAAAAGGTCCCTGCACCTGAATTCATTAGAGTTCAAGGGTTAAATGAGTAGCAGGAAGTCTTGTGCGCGCTGGAAAATATATTCCCACGGAATCTCAATTTATATCGTTTTGGTTTACATTGACTATATACCATACATGTTTCTGTTGATGGTGTTTATACTGTTATTTTATGTGTTGATAGACCTTCAAAAGACTGATAAAGTTGACTACAAGGGTTGCAAATGTAGGAGGTGACACCAATGCTTTGGTGGCTGAGGGGGCTCAGGGGTTCCTATGACATATAAGAAGATCCTGGTACCGTAAGTGGCACATGGTTGGTGGCGGCCCTGTTACAGATTTTGAATCAAGAGTCCAGTCCAGGAAATGATATGGCTAAGGCCTCGTTCACATCTGCGTTGTTAATCTGTTTGGCGGAGTCCATATGGGGACTCCTCCGAATGGACTACCGAACACATTGGCGAGACTATAATGGGGTCCGTGTGCTTTCCGCAGAGTCTCCGCACGAGTCACGCAGACAGGAAAGTAGATCGTGAATTACTTTTCTGTCCGCATGTTCCGTGCGGACACCGCGTGGAAAGCACATGGACCCCATTATAGTCTATGGGGTCCGTGTGCTTGCACTGCACACCGCTTGCCACTGCGTTTGGTGGTCCGTTCAGGGGAGTCCTCATGCGGACTCCCTCATACGGATTACCGACGCAGATGACTAAAAAGGCTGATGACCAAATTCCTTATCAGGCTGATGACCTTATTCCTTCTTGGGATCACGGGAATGCCAATGCAAACATAGGGGATCATATACAAGCTCCTAGGAGATGTCCATTGCTGGATTCAAGCCCAGGGCCCCAGCGTTGCAAGATGACAATACTAACCACTGAGCCAACATGCTGCCCGTTACCACTTAGCATTTTTTTATGTTGCCACTTCATTCCGTTGACCTGATTCCTTGGTATTAAGATGATTATGTACAATTACCAGCAATGTTAAGTAATAATCTTTACTTATTATTATATCAGCTGATGCTGCTAATAGGTTCGCTTTATATTTAGTGATAGGGATTTAGCAGTTTAGCTCTGCGGGGTTTCTTATACATGTGTTAATGCTGCTCTTTACAGCGATATAGCACTTGAAAGTGCAAAAATGCAAATTCCCATAATACTGTGCCTTTAATATTCTGGAAGCAATTACTACACACCCAGATATGTCTCTTAAAACATGTCTCAATATCTCTCGTAAAATATTATGGGTGGCACAGTTATGGGGGCTTCAATGCGGGTATAATTTATACATATTTTTATGGCATGTAAATAATTTTAATGATATCATTTAGACTTGTGTATCCAGGCGTAGGCTTACAGCGGAGCAGCCCGGGGCCAAACTGGGAGCAACGCAAAGTGAAAAATAGTAAAATTCTGAATAAGCAATATTTATCATGTAATTTGTAAAATGATATCCGGATTGGCAAACGCAATATAAATAAAGCTGTAGGAATTGAAACTTCAAGGCGGTTATATGTAGGGACTGTATTTTATTTTGGGTTGACATTTTGAAGCATTAGAAATAATTATATGTTTCTGATAGAGAAATAATGGTCATCCTGGGAAAAAAAATTAAAGTATTCCTATCATTGGATACCCTTTTTTTTCTGACTAACACGTAGGAATAGCCTTAAAGGGATTCTACCATTAAAACCTTTTTTTGTGTGAATAAGATGTCGGAATAGTCTTTAGAAAGGCTATTCATCTCTTACCTTTAGACGTGGCCTCCGCTGCATCGTTCCTTAGAAATACTGTTTTTTACTGGTATGCAAATGAGTTATCCCGCAGCGATGGGGGCGGGCCCCAGCACTCAAACAGCAATGGAGGTGTCCCCACCGCTGCCAGAGAAGTGTCTCCAAGCGCCACCTCCTTCTTCGTTCGCCGCGTCAACTTCAAGGTCTTCTTCCGGCGCAGGCTCGTAACTTCTAGGTCTTGGGCCTCGGGCAGAGCACACTGCGCAGGCTCACAGGTCATGGGAATATGGCTGCTTGCACAGTATTGCCATTTTCCTGTGACCTGTGCGCCTGCGCAGTGTGCTCTGCTCTTCTAGAAGTTACAAGCCTGCGCCGGAAGAAGACATTGAAGTTGACGTGGCAGACGAAGAAGGAGGCGGCGCTGGAGACACTTCTCTGGCAGCGGTGGGGATGCCCCCATCGCTGTTTGAGCGCTGGGGTCCGCCCCCATCGATGCGGGAGAACTTATTTGAATACCAGTAAAAACCGGTATTTCTAAGGAACGGTGCAGCGGAGACCACGTCTAAAGGTAAGAGACGAATAGCCTTTCTAAAGGCTATTCCGACGTCTTATCCACAAAAGAAAAGGTTTTAATGGTAGAATCCCTTTAAGAAAGACTATTCGTCTCCTACCTTTAGATGTCTTCTCCACGCCGCTGTTCGGTAGAAATCCAGGTTTTCTTCGGTATGCAAATGAGTTCTCTCGCAGCACTGAGGACAGTCTCAGCACTCAAATGGCACTGGTGGCGGTCCCAATGCTGCGAGAGAAATCTCCAACGACGCCTCCATCTTCTTCTGGAACGGCCTCTTCAGGCGTCTTCTTCCGTCCTGGGTTTCAATCTTTTAGGCCTCGGGCAGAGCCGACTGTGCATGCCCGCGGCCACAAGAAAATGCACAAGAGTGCAGAACAACACTAAAGCTGACTTTAGCTGATACAATTTCCAGCATAACCAGGGACTTACTGAGTCCCTGGCTCACTGAATCCTCCTTATAACTGAGGAAGGAGATGGATCCTTACTACTTCCTTACCCTAACTGACTAAAAGTAAGAGACTAAGTGTTTCTTTTCCCATCTTATCATGTCCTAGTCAATTCAGCCCAGGATGAACATCCAATAATGCACAATTGCATATTACATGAAGGACAGTGCAAAATACTCAAATTGACAAAATATTACATATAACAGTGCAAAGCTCTTAAAGTGACAGTGGCGTATACTGGTACTTATATAGCCCCTTAACCAGTACTTGTACAAGGATGTTACACATTGCACCCTGGAGTGGTTGCATTTTGCATACTGTACAACCTATTATTTCCTGATAATGGGCTGGTGAATTCCTATTGCTTTAATATCATGTGGCACCCCCACCAATGAGCTGTTCTCCGCAGCAGATACATTGTGATTGAGGCAGGAAGCTGACTGCTCCATTCTTTGCCTGGTGGCTGAACGAAGTTACTGCAGCTTAGCTCCAATTCACCTGAATGGGAGGTTATCTGCAATAACCTGGTCTGACCACTACACAGAGAACTGGCTCCATTCTCTGTGCATCAGCTTCTGAAAACAGCTGATCGTGGGGGTGCCAGTTGTCAGACCCTCACTGAATGACTATTGATGACCTATAGTCAGGACAGGTCAACAATATTTGTAGCCTGGAAAGCCCCTTTAAGTTTAATATCGTAGTAACTAATCCATATTTTATCAAGCATCTTAGTTCAATAGATAATGAGTGAGTCTAGAGATGTCTATATATTCAGCAGAAATAGAGAAGTTGGTGAGGACTGTAGGCAAAGGGTAAGACGGGGAAGATTCACAATGATATCATAATGAAAATGAACAAGACTTTGGGAAGTGCCCAGTGTAAAAATATGTCGTACAATAATAGAACAATGACTTGTAGACTTCTTACAGTCCCATTACCTTTTATAGAACAGATACTGCTATATACTGCATAGCATCGCATCACTATATAATAGAGATGAGCGAACACTAAAATGTTCGAGGTTCGAAATTCGATTCGAACAGCCGCTCACTGTTCGAGTGTTCGAATGGGTTTCGAACCCCATTATAGTCTATGGGGAACATAAACTCGTTAAGGGGGAAACCCAAATTCGTGTCTGGAGGGTCACCAAGTCCACTATGACACCCCAGGAAATGATACCAACACCCTGGAATGACACTGGGACAGCAGGGGAAGCATGTCTGGGGGCATAAAAGTCACTTTATTTCATGGAAATCCCTGTCAGTTTGCGATTTTCGCAAGCTAACTTTTCCCCATAGAAATGCATTGGCCAGTGCTGATTGGCCAGAGTACGGAACTCGACCAATCAGCGCTGGCTCTGCTGGAGGAGGCGGAGTCTAAGATCGCTCCACACCAGTCTCCATTCAGGTCCGACCTTAGACTCCGCCTCCTCCCGCAGAGCCAGCGCTGATTGGCCGAAGGCTGGCCTATGCATTCCTATGCGAATGCAGAGACTTAGCAGTGCTGAGTCAGTTTTGCTCAACTACACATCTGATGCACACTCGGCACTGCTACATCAGATGTAGCAATCTGATGTAGCAGAGCCGAGGGTGCACTAGAACCCCTGTGCAATCTCAGTTCACGCTAATAGAATGCATTGGCCAGCGCTGATTGGCCAATGCATTCTATTAGCCCGATGAAGTAGAGCTGAATGTGTGTGCTAAGCACACACATTCAGCACTGCTTCATCACGCCAATACAATGCATTAGCCAGTGCTGATTGGCCAGAGTTCGGAATTCGGCCAATCAGCGCTGGCTCTGCTGGAGGAGGCGGAGTCTAAGGTCGGACCTGAATGGAGACTGGTGTGGAGCGATCTTAGACTCCGCCTCCTCCAGCAGAGCCAGCGCTGATTGGCCGAATTCCATACTCTGGCCAATCAGCGCTGGCCAATGCATTCTATTAGCTTGATGAAGCAGAGTGTGCACAAGGGTTCAAGCGCACCCTCGGCTCTGATGTAGCAGAGCCGAGGGTGCACAAGGGTTCAAGTGCACCCTCGGCTCTCCTACATCAGAGCCGAGGGTGCGCTTGAACCCTTGTGCAGCCTCGGCTCTGCTACATCAGAGCCGAGGGTGCGCTTGAACCCTTGTGCACACTCTGCTTCATCAAGCTAATAGAATGCATTGGCCAGCACTGATTGGCCAGAGTACGGAATTCGGCCAATCAGCGCTGGCCAATGCATCCCTATGGGAAAAAGTTTATCTCACAAAAATCACAATTACACACCCGATAGAGCCCCAAAAAGTTATTTTTAATAACATTCCCCCCTAAATAAAGGTTATCCCTAGCTATCCCTGCCTGTACAGCTATCCCTGTCTCATAGTCACAAAGTTCACATTCTCATATGACCCGGATTTGAAATCCACTATTCGTCTAAAATGGAGGTCACCTGATTTCGGCAGCCAATGACTTTTTCCAATTTTTTTCAATGCCCCCGGTGTCGTAGTTCCTGTCCCACCTCCCCTGCGCTGTTATTGGTGCAAAAAAGGCGCCAGGGAAGGTGGGAGGGGAATCGAATTTTGGCGCACTTTACCACGCGGTGTTCGATTCGATTCGAACATGGCGAACACCCTGATATCCGATCGAACATGTGTTCGATAGAACACTGTTCGCTCATCTCTACTATATAACACTTCAAGATGCCGTGTATTGCTGTACAATATAGAGAACTGATGATTGTATATCAGTAGCATCACAATGGTCGCAGTACCGTCCAGAAGTCGTATGTTAGCCGGGCAGCAGGGTTGTGCGGTGAGGATTCATCACTACAAAATAAATGGTTGTCCAAAGAGACTGTCACTGTGATTAGGATAATATCGGAATTTTGCTGTAACATGGTGGTCACCCCTTAGAGGGTTAAAAGATTGGGAGGTTTTAGGGTATGTTCACATGGAGGAAAAGATCGCGGAAACCTTTTTCCGCCGTGTGAATATTCTGCGCTGCTCACTGTGACGGAATGGCGACGCAGCATCAGCATTCTGTCGTGGCATCCTGCTTCTGTGTAGGCCTGAATGAATGGGCCTACACTAGAGCGTGTCTCAAGCCATGGAAACCGCAGCTGATTCAGCTGCCAAACCCGCAGCAAGGTAGGGCATGTCGCTTCTTTTTTTCGCTACTAGCTAGCCAGGGGCGGATCCAGGGCCGGGCGAGCCGGGCAACCGCCCGGGGCCCCGCGCTTAGCGGGGCCCCGCGGCGCGGCTGGGACCTAACAAAATGGTCCCGGTCGGCATGTCCCGACTCCAACTGAGCTCAGCGTTAAAGCAGGAGCTGAGCTCACAGCTCCTGCTTTAAACGCCTATGTATTCGGCTCATCGGCGGTAGGACGCCGATGAGCCGAATGCATAGGCGTTTAAAGCTGGAGCTGTCACAGCTCAGCTCCTGCTTTAACGCTGAGCTCCGGCCTCCGGCATTTGTAGCCGCGATGTGATGACGTCATCACATCGCGGCTACAATATGTGTCTGAGGGAGAGAGGTGCGAGGGAACGAGGAATGGTGAGTGTGTGTGTGTGTGTGTGAGAGAGAACATGAGAACGGCATGACACTAGGGCAGATGGAGGGGGAGAACGGCATGACACTGGGGCAGATGAAGAGGGGGAGAGAACAGCATGATACTGGGGCAGATGGAGGGGGGAGAATGGCATGACACTGGGGCAGATGAAGGGGGGAGAATGGTATGGCACTGGGGCAGATGAAGGGGGGGAAGAACAGCATGACACTGGGGCAGATGGAGGGGGGAGAATGGCATGACACTGGGGCAGATGAAGGGGGGAAGAACAGAATGACACTAGGGCAGATGGAGGGAGGAGAATGGCATGGCACTGGGGCAGATGAAGGGGGGAAGAACAGCATGACACTGGGGCAGATGGAGGGGGGAGAATGGCATGACACTGGGGCAGATGGAGGGGGGAGAATGGCATGACACTGGGGCAGATGGAGGGGGGAGAACGGCATGACACTGGGGCAGATGGAGGGAGGAGAATGGCATGGCACTGGGGCAGATGAAGGGGGGAAGAACAGCATGACACTGGGGCAGATGGAGGGAGGAGAACGGCATGACACTGGGGCAGATGGAGGGGGAGAACGGCATGACACTGGGGCAGATGGAGGGGGGAGAACGGCATGACACTGGGGCAGATGGAGGGGGGAGAACGGCATGACACTGGGGCAGATGGAGGGGGAGAACGGCATGACACTAGGGCAGATGAAGGGGGGAGAACGGCATGACACTGGGGCAGAGACGGGGGGGAAATGAAACTGTGGGCAGATAAAGGGGGAGAATGGCATGAAACTGGGGACAGAGATAGAGGGGGGGACATGAAACTAGGGGTAGATGAAGGGTGTATATGAAAATGGGGGGAGATATAATTTACGGGTGACTGTAGGAGGATTATACTGTGTGGAATCACATGAAAATTGAATGATAATGGGTGGAGTCAACATAAAAGTGGGCGGGGCCTAATTTGCTGCGGCGCGCTGTGCGCGCCGCATGTTTTGTTGCCTCTTTCTAGTCTTCAACAGTTGGGAAGTACAGGTTAGAAGTGCAAGACCCCCAGTAAGTAGGGCCCTGCCAAAGTCAATTGCCCAGGGCCCCGCAAACCCTGGATCCGCCACTGTAGCTAGCGGAAAAAAAGAAGCGAGCAGCGAGCATTGAAGTCAATGAGAGACGTTTTTGACAGTGGATTTTGCGTCAAAATCCGCTGTCAAAAAACTCTGTGTGATTATACCCTAACTGTGACTAATATGGGTGAGACATCTACTTTTCATGGGTATTCCTATAGAAGGGGTCTTCACGGATTCCAGGTCGGAAGCCTCTATTAAATGTGACAAGTCTTGTTGTGGAGTCACACTGAATACTCAATGAAAAAGTGTACAAAGTTTATCCAACACTAAAAATGTACGGTCTCTCTTTACTCTTCACTTGTGATTGGTGGGGGTCTACCATTCGTTTCTCAGCACCGATCAACAGTTCTTTGTACAGTCTACGCAGACAGCTCTGTACACTATTAAATAAATGAGTTCTGAGTTGTGGTAGAGCGGCCAGGTCTCCGCACAGTGTATGGAGCTATCTGCTTCCAGCTCCGTTCACTAGGACTGGGTTTACACCAGTGCTTGGATTCCTTTTGAGGATATCATCCCTGAATCCGCTTAAAAAATGTGGAGAGAAATGTCCTGCAATTTTTCAGGCAGAAACTCCACGGGTTTCTACAAGTAACCACTTTTTTAGTGGATTGGGTTTTCCACATGGACCCGAAGAACAGAAACCCAAGCACAAGAACCAAGAGTAAGCTGATTGATGTGGGGCCAGGTGTCAGACCCTGACCAATCTCAAATAATGACCTAGCTTGAGGTCATTAGTCTTGGCTAACCTCTATAAAGATATGGCCATGATGGGCATTTCTTGGTTTGGTTGGAAATTTCATTCATTATTATACTCTGAGGACTCTTCAGGTAGGACATCAAAGGTGTGTAAAAATAAAAAAGAGTGCAGCACCCTCCAACACTCCTTATGGGCCATCTTATTTAGCTCCCAGATCACCGATGACCTATCCAGCATCCTTAGCTTAGGTCATCAGTATCGAAATGGTGAGACCCAACACTTGTCACTTATCACTTGTTCGATACTGTGGCTTTTTGCTTCACAGGTCAGTAACGTTACAATCTCAGGTCACATGGCTTGTTTGCAACTCAGTCCCATTCATGAGTTGCAATACCAAGCGCGACCACTATACAATGCATGGCGCTGTGCTTGCTAATCCAAACAGAGGCCATAGTACTAGTATGAATATCACGGCTTCTGTAAACCACTGGTTGGTGAGGGTGTCAGGCCTAAGGATAGGACATCAATATTATAATTCTGGAAAACCCCTTTAAATACCATGAGTGGGTGGACATTTGTGTAGCCTTTGTGTTGTAGGTAACAGTTACACAAGAAAAGGGAACAGAAGATATACAGTATTTATAAGAGAGCTCAGAAAGCACTGTGGGAACTGGAAGTCCTTCACATAGATAGAGGGAAGTAGATATTTCATCCTCCAGCTTGTTCTATGGAAAAAAAAGCCATAACCCATAGTATTAACCTCATCTTCCGGAAACGACGAGTCTGGTCGGCGATTGCAACTCAAGCATTTTATTTTAGTCATTGAATTTTTTTTTTTTTAACCAAATATGATTTCATATACTATGGATAAGATATTGCTGAGGTTGTTATATAAAGGGGTATTTCCGTGAACATAACCATATGTAAATTTGTAGACAATGAATAGTTAAATATTTTCGCAAATATGAATAATTAAAATTTTTGCAGAGTTTTAAAGATTTTCTCCAACCATCTTAGTGGTGACATCTTTTGTCTTGATGAGTTGCCAATGGATGCGACCATGAATGCAGGAATTTTCTATGGTCTGGGACTTGTCAGCAGCTCAGCCATGATTTCCTTATTGTGGATGGATTATCTTCTTATACATGTAATCGGCCACAATAAGGAAATCATGGCTGGGCTGCTGACAAGTCCCAGACCATAGAAAGTTCCTGCATTCATGGTCGCATCCATTGGCAACTGATCAAGACAAAAAATGTCACCGCTAAGATGGTTGGAGAAAATATTGAATTATATTTGCAAAAATGTTTAACTATTAATTGTTCACAAATCTCAATATGGCTATGTTTATAGGAAAATCCCTTTAACAAGGGCCACAATGCTCTGCTCTGCTGTGGTGGACACGTATGTGTTACCCCTTTTTATGTACTACCCAGGGGTGAACCTGGTCTTTGTGCCGCCTGAGGCGGACGTCAGAAAGCCTCCCCCCGCTGCATCCACAGGGCTGCCCCAATCCACCGCTCAGTGACGGTGACGCTAAGCCAGTCCAGGACAACTTGTCCTGAACTGGCTTAGGACAGCAAAAATGCCGCCCCCCCCCCCCCCCCCCTGGAGCCCCGGTATAGCGCCGCCTGAGGCGGTCGCTTCAGGTCGCCTCAGGCGGCGCTGGTACTACCTGTATTGCCTTGCAAACCTATTATCCAGATGTACGGTAATCTATGAAATTTTCTGACAATGCAACATGGCTGCATAGTCATATATTACACAAGGATAATAGGTTCACAGTATATAAAAAAGGGAAAATATATTTTAAAATGGCTTCCCATGCTTGGTGCTGGTTCACACCACCACCACAATCTGTCTTGGGCCTGAGGATCCTACAGTAATGTCTATATTTGATTTTAGATTTCAATAAATAGATTTAGAGAAGACCTTTCACCACCTCCAGCAACTCCACATCTTGGCATCATTCAATAGGTGCAGCTCCACTGATCCCAGCGCAGTTGGATTTTTTTTTTCTAGCTCCCGCCATTCCTGAGCAATCAGTGATATTCGTATCAGAATCCATTGTGCCAATAAGACTCTCTATTGTCAAATGAGCAGCACTAGACTATCTGCTCCAGCCCAGGATTACCCATCTGATGGTAGACAGTACAGAGCCTAGTTAGCTAAAACAACAGCACCATTTTCTCAGGAATGGTGGGGGCTAGAGAGAAAATTCCAACTGCACTGGAATTAGTGGCTTGGCTCTTATGGAAGCATGCAAAGCACTGGAGTGGGTGGAGATGGAGAAAGGTTCACTTTAAGCATGTTAAAAATAATATATGTATTTCTTCTTTTTCTTTACATGTTCCTCCCAGTTCCTTCCTGTATTTTCTGATTAGACAGTGCAGCAGGGTGTGTGCGCTTTATGGCAGCTGAAATGAATGTGAGTCAGTAGGCACATGGATCTCTCTTGCGCCAACTGTGCACCACAATCCCTGTTCTGTGCCTCATCCTCACCCTTGGTTCACATCTGTGTCTGGTAATCCATTTGGGAAGTCTGCATGGGGACCCCCGCCAACGGACTACCGAATGCATTTGCAAGCGGTGTACAGTGAAAGCACAGAGACCCCATAGACTATAATGGGGTCTGTGTGCTTGCCGCTGGCAGCCAGCACGAATCATGCGGACAGAAAAATAGATTGCGAAGTACTTTCCTGTCCACATGTTCCCTGTGGAGATCCCGCGGCAAGCACATGGATCCTATTATAGTCTATGGGTTTCCGTGTGCTTTCACTGCACACCGCTTGCAAATGCAATCGGTAGTCCGTTCCGGGGGGGTCGTCTATCATGCCTTCATCCATTAGCTTACCCACCCTCTGGTGATTAGGAGATGACTCTGCTCATGGTGCCCCAGTCTATACAACAAAGCTGATAAATGAGCTACAGAAAACAGAATTTGTCAGCTAATTGTCATAGTGAAAACTAGAAAATTTTAATATTTTATATAATTAAATAGTTGAATTTAAAACACATGCAAAACTGTATAAAAATGTGTTTATAATAATAAAAAAACTTTAATAAACCTTGTCATTTTCTGATGATACATTGTGTTTTTGGAACATTAAAAGGAAGTTAATTATAGAGGCAACATTCACAGACGTGAATATGATTATAGAGTATCTTTACTTCCATAGGAATCATCCGGTCAGAGCAGTGATTAACAGACTGATCACAATGAACAATGATACATAGTCACAAGAACATACACGGGACACGGATAGACGGGGAGAGAATTATTTACAGAAATAAACATTTGGTGCCACTTTATTTCCAGGACAAAATTGTTGAGTCACAAGATCAATAATGGTCGTGGATGTCACACAGCCATATGTATATTGTAATATCTTTGCCCATCCGGGCTTTGGCGTCATCATCCGACTGCATGCTGCGGCACAGGAGACGTATCCGGCTGTGATTTCTTCTTTTGGGTTCTTCTTGCATTGTCTGAACACTGTCCTATTCCCTCATCTTGGTAATTGATTTTCCACCACACCTTCATTTTTCTCTGCTCCTCTAATAGTTATTTTTAGCCTTACTCTGTGATTGACAGCTGGCCTTCTTATCAACTCCAGGGCGGGTTCTTCATCCCTATTTATTCTTGGCTCACATTCACATTGGTGCTTGCTGTTGTCTCGTGCGTGTTGGCATTTCTCTTGCTGTTTGTTACTCGTATTCTTATTCTTGACCTCTGGCTTACCCTCTGACTTTTCTCTTGAATTTTGATTCTGTACTGCGTTCCTCGACTGTTACCGGACCCTTGGCTAGCTGACCTCCCTTTGTTGTTGTTTGTCTTGTCTGCGTTCTGTGTTAAGGGCCCGTCGACCAGTTGTTGATTATTACTTAGGATGGGATCAGCAAGCAGGAAGGGACAGCGGGGGGGGGGGGGGGGAGGTTTCAGCTTAAGGGCTCACTGTCTCTTGTGCCCCTCTCCCAGGGTTCACCAGGAATTGCTGTCCTAGCTCACACTTCACACTTTGGGGGGGAAAGGGGCCGCCAATACAGACCCGGCATCCGCTGTAATAGAGAGGCGGATGCCGGGGAGGGTTAGACGCAGGTGCCAGCAGCGGCAGGAGCAGTGCTGCTATTATAGAGGGGGGGGAGGCGGAGGAGCGGAATAGCAGCATCACTCCTGTCGCTGCTGGCTTCATGCAGGGCAGGAGCGTAGCGATGTTGCAGGCACCTGTGCCGGCGTCTACACTCCCCGGCATCCGCCTCTCTATTACAGCAGATGCCGGGTCTGTATTGCATTGTGAAGGATGTACGTCTGATGCCTAGCTGCATCAGGAGCACACACGCACGGCCAGCGGCATAGAAGCGACGACTTCTTGCCGCTGACTTTGCATATGTAACCCCGCCCACCAATGACGCAACAAAGCCGGAAGAAAGAAGAATTTACAGCAGCGAAGACTGGCGAGTATGCGACGTGGGAATACCCCTTTAAAGGAAGCCATGTCACTGTTGTAAATGTAGCTTTACATACATATAGTGGCCCAGATAAGCCTGCTGTGCCCGGAAGGTGGCCAACTTTAGGATCATTTGGGCTCCTACACCCCACTCAACACTTTTTAGACGGTAACCAGCAGGGAAGGAATCTAGGTGTACGGGCGACACTCTGCTCCACCAAATTTACCATAACTCATCTATAGATCAGCCAGTGGCGTAACTAGGAATGGCGGGGCCCCGTGGCGAACTTTTGACATGGCTCCCCCCCGACCGACGCTGAAGACCTCGACCAACTGACCCCTACCACCACCGCCACCCCCCCGCGCATTTCTGCACACACTATATTGGCCCCCATATTGGCCCCTGCACACAGTATTGTGTCCCCATAGTGGCCCCTGCACACAGTATTATGTCCCCATAGTGGCCCCTGCACACAGTATTATGTCCCATAGTGGCCCCTGCACACAGTATTATGTCCCCATAGTGGCCCCTGCACACAGTATTGTGTCCCCATAGTGGCCCCTGCACACAGTATTATGTCCCCATAGTGGCCCCTGCACATAGTATTATGTCCCTATAGTGGCCCCTGCACACAGTATTATGTCCCCATAGTGGCCCCTGCACACAGTATTATGCCCCTATAGTGGCCCCTGCACACAGCATTATGTCCCTATAGTGACCCCTGCACACAGTATTATGTCCCTATAGTGGACACCCATGAACAATTATACTCTGGGGTCTTTTCAGACCCCAGAGTATAATAATCGGAGACCCAAGGGGGGGATACAAACATAAAAAACTCTCTTACTCCCCTCCTCTCCGTCGGCTATTTTCCGGGACGTCATGTGACAGGGCCCTGCGTCGCGGGTCATATGACGTCACGCAAGTAGGCCGAAGCCTGCGCGGAGCCTGGAGAGGTAAGTAACAGTGTTTTTTATGTTTCTTACCTCTCCGGGCCTCCGATCGTTATAATCGGGGGTCCGAAAAGACCCCCGAGTATAACAGTGCTTGTGGGGCCCGCGGTGTCACTTACCGATCCCGGCCCCTGCCAGGATCGGTAAGTATATGGGGCCCGTTACCGGCTGGAGTAATTCCAGCTGGTAACGGCCTATTAAAAAAATAAAAAAACGCAGCGGTAGCGGCTGTCACCGGGCCCCCTAATGTCCCGGGCCCTGTGGCAGCTGCTACTGCTGCTACCACGGTAGTTACGCCACTGAGATCAGCCGTAGATCTGAGTGCACCTACCTAATAAATTCCCCCCACTATATATGACTAATATTATACCCCCCCCCACTTATATACTTTTTGGATTTTGCATTATTCTTGCATTGCGACAACCTTCAGAATAGAAATAATGCTCTCCCTGCTCGTGTGTAGTGCTTTGTAAATCTGCACGATGAATGGATGACAAATGAAAAGATCAGGCTGAGGATTTGCGTTTCGCATCTTCTCAAACAGGAGTTTATGGCCATTAGTGACATTTAGGAAAGTTTTTAAACATCCCCTTATGGTTCCTTCTGCTGACTGTGGAGACCCGTAAATCATGTTGGCTCCCATAACGGGACAAGACAGTAATTATGAAGATTTGTGGTAAAACCCCAAAGTAAAAAACACAACCACAAAAAGAATTATTGCTCCCAGGCCGAAAATCATTGCTGTGATTGACTCAGACTCCTCCGCGGACCTAATGAGGGAATACACATAATATATTAGGATTGTGGTGACAAACAGCTACCACAAACAGCATGAAAATATACGTCCAAGCATCAAAGAGAACTCTAAATGTCTATGACAATTTACGACTACCTGTAAATCTATACAAAAAATGGACCATTTCGCTATGTCATCACTGGCAGTTATTCTTCATATGTAATTGTTGTAATAACCCTGTCCTATAGGAGGATGATCTAAGGCAGAGAACCAGCAGCAGACGTGCCCGAGACTCAAGACGGAACAATTGGTAGGGCTTCACAGAGTTTTCAATGCCATGGTATGAAATGTCTCTAAACCATTGAAAGGGATGTGGTCAAAGAGTCGTAGATAAGTTTGCTTTCCCTTGGGGTGAAGATTCAGATCATTGCGCTTTCTCTGTATATGAACATCGTACCTATGTCGGAATAGTTACGCCTTTGGATCAAAGTAGGTACACTTTCTATAGTTCTTAGTGGTTGTCCCACCATAGACAATTATCCTCTAGCCACAACGCTCGGTGATCTCCAACAGGTTAATGATGAAAAATGGAGGGTGTCTCATGACCACCATTCTCCAGATCAGTGCTAGGACCCTCACCAATGATATACTTACTCCTTATCCTGTGGGTCAACCCATTGTGGACAAACCAACGCCATTAAAATAAAGAATGCTGTCAGGAACTCTTCATAATATTATTTCAAAAAGTGAATTTAATCCATTTAAAGGGAGTCTGTCAACAGAACCCAATATATTGACCCATCCCTGCAGATAGATAGGTTAGTGTCACCAGAACCCAACAGATCGACCCATCCCTGCAGATGGATAAATTAGGGTCATCAGAACTCAGTATATTGACCCATCCCTGCAGATAGATAGGTTAGTGTCACCAGAACCCAACAGATCAACCCATCCCTGCAGATGGATAAATTAGGGTCATCAGAACTCAGTATATTGACCCATCCCTGCAGATAGATAGGTTAGTGTCACCAGAACCCAACAGATCGACCCATCCCTGCAGATGGATAAATTAGGGTCATCAGAACTCAGTATATTGACCCATTCCTGCAGATAGATAGGGTCACCAGAACCAGTATATCAAACCAGCCCTGAAGATAGATAGGTTACTGTCACCAGAACCCAGTGTACCAACCCAGCCCTGTACATAGGTTAGTGTCAAAAGAACCCAACATATCGACCCACCCCTGCAGATAGATAGGTTAGGGTCACCAGAACAGAATAGGTCTCATACTATCTGGTTACAGATGACTTAAGGGTATAGATCTTATTCACCTGCAATTAAAGATTAACATTTACAATGTTTTTGGCATCGCTTACAATAGAGGAGAATATTGAAGAAGGAGTCAGCACCCAGTCATACAGCGCTTGGTAATGTAGTGCAAGCAGTGCGTTTATTTAGACTTAAAGGGGCTCTATCAGCAAAATCCTGCAGATAGAGCCCCACATATGCGTGCATAGCCTTCAAAAAGGCTATTCAGGCACCGTAAATGTTAAATTAAACTACCCCCCCCGTTTTAAAATAATAACTTAAAAAAGAATGTTCTCTACTTATGGAACGTGCACCCTGGGCGGGCATTCAGGGTGCGCCGTCTTCTTCTTCCCCGCCTCTTCTTCCTCTGACGTCTTCGGGTCCCGTCCTCCTCCGGCGCTTGCTCGCGGACACTGATAAAAAATAGCCCGGGCGCATGCGCAGTAGCGCGCGGCCTCTACTACGGCTACTGCGCATGCGCCCGGGCTATTTTTTTTATATATATTTTATATATTTTATAGTTTAATTTAACATTTACGGTGCCTGAATAGCCTTTTTAAAGGCCATGCACGCATATGTGGGGCTCTATCTGCAGGATTTTGCTGATAGAGCCCCTTTAAGGTGGACTTAGTCATCATGTGCTGAGTAGTCAGGATTCCTGGATTTATACATTAGGAGCTATGATGATAGATATGAGATGTATAGACAGATAGACAGATCTATCTATCTATCTATCTATCTATCTATCTATCTATCTATCTATCTATCTATCTACAGTCCTATGAAAAAGTTTGGGCACCCCTATTAATCTTAATCATTTTTAGTTCTAAATATTTTGGTATTTGCAACAGCCATTTCAGTTTGATATATCTAATAACTGATGGACACAGTAATATTTCAGGATTGAAATGAGGTTTATTGTACTAACAGAAAATGTGCAATATGCATTAAACCAAAATTTGACCGATGCAAAAGTATGGGCACCTCAACAGAAAAGTGACATTAATATTTAGTAGATCCTCCTTTTGCCTCTAGTCACTTCCTGTAGCTTTCAATCAGTTCCTGGATCCTGGATGAAGGGATTTTGGACCATTTCTTTCTACAAAACAATTCAAGTTCAGTTAAGTTTGATGGTCGTTGAGTATGTACCGCAAATATGGAAAAAAAGTAGAACACATTTCATAAAAATGCATGTGTCCGTACGCTCATGAGATTCGTGTGCAGGAGGCCTACATGTGCTATGGCTAGCAAACTGACAAAACATATAGGTTCTAGGTTCATGTGTTTGATCTCCATACAAGGAAACTCCAATGGACTAGTGTCTTTAATAAAGTGGCCATTCAATGTATATACAGCATCTATCTACCTACATAGCTGTATGTTGGGGTCCTTAGAGTGGGGCGACCCATCAAAGGTCAAAGGTCAAAGCCGTGTTTATGACTTATTGACCAATAATCCTGGGTAACTGTCGTCGTCCTAATTAGGCTGAGTGCCAGCAGTAAGGAAATGACACCAGACACACAATGTTGGTATTGGTTCCTCTCTCAACCAAGGAGGAAATACTGACGCGCTTTTATTAAAACAACATGGGGTTAAATAGTAGCAGAGAAAGGAAGAGTTTTCATATTCATTCCTGATTGGTATGGTATGAATCAAACTGAAACAGTGTAAGCACTTCCATATATAGCCAGCTACTCCCGGTCCTGTGTGGTGACCTTGGGGAGATGTCTTCTGGCAGCAAGCCAAGCATTTGTTTTTCTTGCACCCATCCTGGATGCAGACGCCATCTTATCATATAGCCTCACAGCATGTTTCTTAAGCAGAATATATACATCTTATCAAAGATTATAATGTTTTTGCAATAGGACAGCAATCTCACCTCCATAATAAACTATCTGCACAGGATTGTTGTTGTCAGACAACCCCTGTAAATTCTTTCTGGGTTCCTTGTAGAAAGCAGTATTTGAAGTGCTCTGCCCCGTGACAGGTGCACTCTAATCTTTAGAACTTATTTGCATTGCACTTTCCTATAACGTATTTATTTAAGAAGCGCTTCACAGATACCTTTGATTTCAATATTTTTGTCTTGTTTGCTGCCGTGACTCATTCAGAGATTCGAGTAGCAGGAATGCAGGATGTGATAACAGGTGCACTGGGGGCAAGAAGACTTTCATCAACTTGTTTATCAGATATGAGCGAAAAAGAAGTATCTGCTCTTGTGGAAAATGTGCAGATGGAAAATTAAATCTCACTGTACAAGTGCTGTAGAGGCAATGAAGTAATATTACATGACATAGGAGCTGCATCGCACAAAGCAGGAAGACAAGGAGAAAGATATCTGCTCCAGACACCTTGAAATTTAATCAGGAAGACGTCTAATTTTTAGGACTTCTATAGCAACCACCTTGGATGTGATTAGTGCGCACATCAGACTGCTGAGGGGGCTTAGAAGGGGTGCCAGATGCGCCGTGCGAAGCCAAATACATATGAATAAGGGCACAATTGAATTTTACAGGTTTCAGAGAATATTTTCCACAAAAAAACCTGTCGGTGTATTATACTTTGTGCAATAATTCCGAAAAATAATCAATTTTTCAACACCGATGGAGAGAGAATAGGGTGAATTTCAGTCTTGAGTGGCATTAGGCTTAAGGAAGAAAAATTGTGTTATGTGCATTTGCCAAATTCAATCTAAAATAAAAAAAATTGGAGCAAATTTCCAAATAGTCTTAATTATAAATCTCTCCGTGTACAGTTCCTATATGTCTCCATGGTTACAGACTACACACAAAGCCTGCGTCGTCGTATTCTGCAGTCAGGCGCTAAATAAGTTGTCCAGTGTACAAAAATATGGCTGTCACTAACAGTGCCACACCTGTCAACAGGCTGAGTTTGGTATTGCAGCTTATCCCTTAAAGGTAAAGGTCTCTGCATTTGGTATAAGTTTGAACAATTAATGTTCACTATTTACATTGCACAGAATCTGTTTTATAGTGACCATGCAATGTTATTACAGCTTGTACTAATATAATGTCTGCTATAAAATAGATACTATGTGATATAAATAGTGAAGGGACCCCACACAGTACAATTTTCCCACACTAGTCCCCAGACAGTACAATGCGCATCACAGTGGCCCCCAGACACTATTAATTGCTCCACAGTGGCCCCCACACAAAAATATATGTTCCACAGAGGATCCTGCACAGTATTAAACGCTCCACAGTGGCCCCAACACAATATTATACCCTCCACAGTAGCCTCAATACAGTATCATATGCTACACAGTAGATCCCCCCACACAATATTATATGCTCCACAGTAGGCCCCCACACAGTAGTATAGGCTCTACAGTAGGCCCCACACAGTATTATATGTTCCACAATAGGTCCCCACACAGTACTATATACTCCCCAGCAGTGGTGTAACTAGGAATGGTGGGGCCCCGTGGTGAACTTTTGACGTGGGGCCCCCTCCAAGAGGGGTACATGGGCGTGCAGGCTGTTTGTGAATAAGAGGGGAAATGGGGGTGCAAGCTATGTGCGAGCAAGAGGGTGATCTGGAGGGGGAAACCCCCCATTCCACCACACTCTTGCTTACCCACAGCCTGCACCCCCAATCCCCCTTCTTTCTCTCACACAGCCCGCGCTCCCAGGTCACCCTCTTTGCTCACACACAGCCTGCATGCCCATGTACCCCTCTTGCTCACACACAGCCTACACCACCCATTCCCTCCTCTTGCTCACATAAGGCAGAATGGGGGGGCGCAGACTGTGAGTAGGAGGGGTACATAGGTGTGCAGGCTGTGTGTGAGAAAGGAAGGAATGGAGGTGCAGACTTTCTCACACACAGCCTGAATGCCCATATACCCCTCGTCCTCACAGCCTATAACCCATTCCCCCCATTGTACACTGACCTGTACAATCCGGGTAGCTCTGCCCACAAAAGACACTGAGTCTATGTTAGTAGATTAAAGAGGACCTTTCACCACTTTTGGGCACATGCAGTGTTATATACTGCTGGAAAGCTGACAGTGCGCTGAATTCAGCGCACTGTCGGCTTTCTCGATCTGTGCCCGCTGTAAAGAGCTTACGGTGCCGGTACCGTAGTGCTCTATGGTCAGAAGGGCATTCCTGACCATTAGCCAGAGACGTCCTTCTGCCTCGCGGCGCCTATCGCGCTGTGCTGTGGAGCCGGGAGGAACTCCCCCCTCCCTCTCCTGATAATACTCGTCTATGGACAAGCGCTGTGAGCAGAGGGAGGGGGCGTTCCTCCCGGCTCCACAGCACAGCGCGATAGGCGCCGTGAGGCAGAAGGACGTCTCTGGCTAATGGTCAGAAACGCCCTTCTGACCATAGAGCACTACGGTACCGGCACCGTAAGCTCTTTACAGCGGGCACAGATCGGGAAAGCCGACAGTGCGCTGAATTCAGCGCACTGTCAGCTTTCCAGCAGTATATAACACTGCATGTGCCCAAAAGTGGTGAAAGGTCCTCTTTAAAGGACCTTTGATGACGTCATGTCTCAGGTCCTTCAATCTACTAGTATAGATGCCGGCACAGGGCCTGGGGACAGCTGGCAGGAGATACAAGTTTCTCCTGCCCGCTGTCACTATGCAAGTGCTGGGAGGCAGCAGGGGTCCGGACTGCAGGCGGCTCCTGTTTGGGTGCAGTAGTAAAGGCAGCAATTGCTGACTTTACTACTGTTAAAAGATGGACTGTGGAGGAGGCAGCCCCTCTCCATCTTCAGGCAGCCCCCGGCGCTGCAGTAAATAGGGCCCGTTACAAGATAAGATAAGATAATCCTTTAATAGTCCCACAGTGGGGAAATTTCAGCATGTTACAGCAGCATAGTAATACAGATACAGGATAATATACAGTAATATATTACAGACGTAGACACACATATGCTGAGAAGAGAAGATATACTAGGAGTCCATAGCAACTAAGGAACGGAAGAGAAAGAAGGAAGACTTCATCGTCATAATCATTAGTTCTCTGTGCGGAGTGATCTTCGCTTGGTCTGATGTAGATTATACAGCCTGGTCGTGGTTGGAAGGAAGGACCTGCGATAGCTCCTTCTCACACTTGGGGTGTGGCAGACGGTCACTTACAGTGCTGCCAAGTCCCATCAAGGTCCCATACATGGGGTGGGATTTGTTCTCCCGCATGGAGGTCACCACAGACAGTATCCTTCTGTCACCCACCTCCTGTACTGGGTCCAAGGGGCTCCCCAGGACAGAGCTGGCCCTTCTGATCAGCCTGTCAAGTCTATTTCTGTCCCTGGTTAATATACTGCTCCCCCAGCAGGCCACACCGAAAAAGTTGGCTGAAGCAACTGCAGAGTTGAAGAAGGCCCTAAGAAGTGGCCCCTGGACTCCGAAGGTCCTCAGCCTCCTGAGCAGGTAGAGTCTGCTGTGGCCCTTTCTGTGCAGCGCCTCTGGTCGATCAGCCCAGTCCAGTTTATTATTGAGGAGCACACCCAGATACTTATAGGTCCTGACTATCTCAATACATGTCCCTTGGATCTCCACCGGGGTCGGAGCACTTCTCCGTTTACTAAAGTCCACCACCATCTCCTTGGTCTTCCCAGCGTTAATCCTGAGCTGGTTCTGCTGGCACCATTCAACAAAATCCCGGTTTAAGTCTCTGTATTCCCTATCGTCGCCATCAGTGATAAGGCCGACTATAGCAGAGTCATCGGAGCACTTCTGTAAGTAACAGCTGGAGGAGTTGTGCCTAAAGTCAGCAGTATACAGTGTGAAGAGGAATGGGGCAAGAACTGTACCTTGTGGTGCCCCCGTACTACAGATCACAGTGTCAGACACACCGTCCTGGGCTCTCACATACTGAGGGCGGTTTGTCAGGTAGTCTAGGATCCAGTTGGACAGGTGATGGTCCACACCACCAAGGTTCAGCTTTTCCCTCAGTAGCCCTGGCTGAATGGTGTTGAATGCACTGGAGAAGTCAAAGAACATTATTCTCACAGTGTTCCCAGGTTTCTCTAGGTGAGAGAGAGCTCTGTGAAGAAGGTGGATGATGGTGTCATCTACACCAATGCCCGGCCGATAGGCAAACTGGAGGGGGTCCAGAGCGGGGCTCACTAGGGGGCGTAGGTGTCAGGACCAGTCTCTCTAGGACCTTCATCAGTTGGGATGTCAGTGCTACGGGTTGGTAGTCATTGTAGCCCATTGTGTTGGGTTTCTTTGGGACTGGTACCACGCAAGAGGTTTTCCACAGTCAAGGTACCACTCCCAGCTTTTGACTCATATTGTACTTGTGCGTAATAATGCCACCTAGCTGGTCCCTGCACATTTTAAGAACTCTTGCGCTTATACCATCAGGTCCTCCAGCTTTGTCTTTGTACTGAAGTTACTCCAGCAGGTAATGGCCTATTTAAAAAAAAAATAAAATCTGCAGCGGTAGCGGCTGTCACCGGGCCCCCTAGTATCCCGGGCTCTGTGGCAGCTGCCTCTGCTGCTACCATGGTAGTTATGCCCCTGCTCTTCAGTAGGTCCCCTACACAGTAGTATATACTCCACAGTAGGCCCCACACAGTATTATATACTCCACAGTAGGCCACAAACAATATTATATACTCCACAGTAGGCCACACACAATATTATATACTCCATAGTAGGTCCCCACATAGTATTATATACTCCACAGTAGGTCCCCGAAACAGTATTATATACTCCACAGTAGGACCCCCACACAGTAGTATATACTCCACAGTGGGTCCTCACACAGTATTATATACTCCACGGTAGGCCCCCACACAGAATTATCTGCTACTTACCTAGTAATCCTGTACCGGATTCCCTGTTAGGGAGCCTTCATGCGGAGTAAACGCTCGCTCAATTTGTGCTTATTTTGACGGCCGTAGAAATGTGTGCGTCGCGTTTACGCCGTGTTTTCGGGCACGTTTTTGGGTCGCGTAAATGTTCCATTTACGCTAGCGTTTTTTTATGCCCGTAAAACAAGGCAACTCATTAAAAACAGAAGCCAGCCCACTGGACAGGCCAAAAAAGGACATCCCATTATTTAATCAGCACACATCTGAGGATGCTCTCAGGAGAGTTTTGTTTAACCTGGAACATACGCCATCACTGAGGCACAAAATATGGCTACAACCCCCATGGCAAGCCCAGCTACACAGGCAAACACTGACATTCCAGTGGAAAGCCACAACACGACACTACTGGTGGGCGTAGTAGTGAACATGGTTCAGCGACGCAGACTACAAGAGGAGGTACGTTCACAAATACATACTCTGTGATGTTTTAATGATGTTCCAAGTACTGTTGCCAATAATATTTTTATTTCAATAGCAGCAGCATGAGGAGGAGGACCAACATGAGTCCCCGAGGCCAAAAAGAAGGCGCTATTGGGTACACCCCATAAACCTATTACGGCCATCTCGGGGGGTTTTCGCACATCTCTACTATGAGTTTCAATTTCTTTTTACAATGTTGTGAACTGATGGCCATGTCTGTAGTTTCAAAATTGGTTATTTTACTGTAAAGTGTAAACTGTCACTTTTGGGGACACTGCTATTTTATATTGTCTGGTAGGTCCATTTTGGAGATTTCACTGTGTGGAGGTGCAAGTACTCAACGTTACACTGTGTGCACTATTTATTGTTTCAATTTGTGGTTTTTTAAAAAGGGATTCAGCAAAATTCCAAGCTTATCTGCGGATGCCTGTTGCAACTTTTGATAAGCTCCAAGACCACCTGGCAACACATCTTCAGCACCAAGACACCATCATGAGGAAGGCCCTCAGTCCCACGGAAAGGCTGGTCATCACGTTGCGGTATTTGTTCTATTTGAAACTTATACTAATGTATGAATGTTCAATTTTTTGGCTAAAAATGCTATGTGCAAGAACAAATGGTCAAAGAGGAACACATAATATTAAAAATCTGTCTGTGTGGTTCCCATAGTATGGCCAATGTGTCCCTAAATAAATAGTTAACAATAGTGTGTGGTAGCCCTTGAAGCGAATAGGGAAAAGGGGCAGAGACTGTTGGGGATGGATTTTTTGGGGCAAAGTTGTCAGACATCTTGTTTTTTTTTTCTATGCCTAATGCACCTCACCTCTTCCTTCCGCTTTCTCGGGTGCTTCGCGCCCTTTTTGCAAGGTGAAGGCGTGGGGGAGGCGGAGTTGGGGCAGTGCTAAGAGGTGGAGCTTATTCTATATAACATGTGTACGTGGGCGGAGCCAGCCACCTTCAGCCAGATCGTGGTAGGAAGAACTCGGCTTACCTGCAGAATGGCGGACGAGCTGGAAGGACTTCTCTTGCGGAAGATCGGTGAGGACGGCGGCGCCTGGGTCGAGGAGATACTGCGGAGAGCGAGGGAGCAGAGCGGCGGGCAGCGGTCGGATCGGGTAGCTGTGGAGGAGACGCAGCGTCCACGTCGAGAGGCTCGCCCCCCCAGACGGCTCAGCCCCAGTCCCCTCAGGAGTGGTAAGCGCCGGTCACTGCAGGGTGGCGTGCTGCCTCTGCAGGGTCCAGGGCCCTCGTCAGTTGTGTCATCTGGTGGTTTGCCTGTGTCCCGGGCCCTCTCTGCCTCGCGGGAGCCCAGGGGTGGAGGGGCTGCGGTCCACAAAATGGCGGACGCGTCGGCGTCTATTAGTGGTGCGCAGTTGCTGGCAGCGGCGGGATCCGGAGGCTTCGAGCTGCAGGCGGGTGCTAGTGTACCCCCGGGCGCGTCCAGCGCTGCGGGGACACCTGAATTGGGTCGGAGGTCGGTAGCTGAACAGTCTGCCCCACCTGCCAGTCCTCTCCTCTTTGAAGATTTTAGGCCTCCTTCTGATCTCGGGGTTGTGTCGCATCCTGCTGGCGACGGTCATGTCCCAACGATCACCGCTGCGGGTTTGCAGGGAGGGGGTGGGGTCCTGAAATCTGTGGGTTATGTAGTGGGTGGGGGTGGGGGGGAACTTTTACCTTTAGTGGTGTATTCCCAGGATGTGTCATCTTTGCATGCTCCCACTGTGTCTCACCCTCTCACTGTGAATGATGTGTCTGTTTCTACTGGGACTTCTTTGCCTGTGCTGCATGCTGGGGTGGGTCAAGGTGTGAGTCTCTCTGGGAGTCGTACGGTTGGTTTGCTGCCCTCCTTGCATCCGGGGTCTCAGCCTTCTGTTCAATTGTTTCCGCGCAATGTGTCTGCCTCTCGTTCCTCTGTTTCGGCAGGTCCTAGTCGTGGGAGGAATGGCGACCGTGGCCGTGGTGACCGCCCCCCCTCCCGGAGTCCTTGCCATCAGAGGGTCAGGTGTCGCGCCAGACGACGCTCCACTTCTAGACGTCGCCAGCGGAGTTCTTCTTACAGACGGAGTCGGGGTCATGCTGGGTCTCCACGTCGTTCTCACAGGAGCATGAGAGAGTCGTCGAGTGTGTCTTCTCGCCCCTTGCCCAGGAGTTCCAGGTCTTCATCCAGACGTCGTGGCAAATCTCCCTCGTTGTCGGTTTCCCGAAGATCCAGCCCACGCTCTCCCCGTCTTCCTTCTCCGGGGACATCCCAGGGTCCCGCGGAACAGCCCGCTGCTGCCGTTGAGATTGCGCCTCCGATTCCCGTGGAGACAGGGGTCAAGTCTATCGGTGAGTCACCTTGCCCTCAACCTTGGCCTGCCTTACCTATGTCTGCTTCTTCTACTGATTTTGCTTTGCTTTTGCGCGACATGCTTTCTCGTTTAGAACACTCTGCAGGTGCTACAGCCCCCGCTGGCGGGACCGACGAGGTTACTCCCCCTGCTGGGGGTTTGCCTCAAGGTCTCACTTTTCGTGACTCGATCTTCTGCAGAGTGGCTCCGCTAGGGACACATGTCCCGGCGGACACTCGGGAGAAGATTATATGTAACGAATATGTGGATATATGGTCCCTTTTGTCCCCGGACATGAGTACCGTCGACAAAGAGAGGACTTTTGAGAGGGGTTCGGATCGCAAGCCGAAGGTTGCCAAAACATTTGGCAACTGGTTGCAGGCGTTTTCCGTCCTCTCGCACATTTTGTGTAAGCATTCTCCTTCAGTTGGTCCCGATCTTTTTACTTATTTGGATACCATATATAGCGCCCACAAGCTGCACGGTGGTGCAGCTTGGTGGCGCTATGACGAAGAATTTAGGCGACGTTTGGCGCTGACTCCGGCCGTCGGCTGGGCCACAAAGGCCACCGACGTTTGGATTCAGCTGATACTCTCCCAACGGCCCCAGCGTACATTTCCCGCGGGGCCCGCGGGAGGGGGTTCGGCCCACGGGCCCGTTCAGCATAGAGCCACAGGTTCCTGTTGGCTCTATAATGAAGGACACTGCCGATTCTTTTCGGCCTGTAAATTTCGTCACGACTGCTCCATCTGCGGGGGTACGCACCCGGCCCTTAAGTGTGCTCGGCGCGGAAAACAGGTATCCAAGCTGGGTCCCGCCGGTGTCGGCGAGAACCCCAGTGAGAAGGGAGACCATGTTGCCATGGCTAAACCTGTATCCCAGGAGACGGGAGGCAGGCCTGTTAATTGAGGGTTTCCGTGTCGGTTTTTTCATACCCTTTTCGTTTTCTCCGGCTTCTTCGTTATGTGTCAACTTAAAATCGGTTCTGGAACAGCCCGAGTTGGCGTTGGAAAAGGTGTTGAAGGAAGTGGAACTCGGTCGCATGGCTGGCCCCTTTGATGGCCTCCCTTACCCGAATCTTAGAGTTTCCCCCTTGGGCCTGGTACCCAAGAAGGAAACGGGTAAGTTCCGCCTTATTCACCACTTGTCTTTTCCTCGCGGTAATTCGGTTAATGACGGTATCTCCAAGGAGGATGCCGCCGTGTCTTATACGTCTTTTGATAGGGCTGTCGATTTAGTTCGGAGGGCCGGTCCTGGCGCCCTTCTTGCTAAGTCCGACATAGAGTCTGCTTTTTGGTTGTTGCCTATCCACCCTGAATGTTTTCATCTTTTGGGTTGTTGTTTAGATGGGAAATTCTTTGTGGATATGTGCCTTCCGATGGGTTGTTCTATTTCCTGTTTTTATTTTGAGATTTTTAGTTCCTTTCTGGAATGGGTGGTGCGCTATGAGACGGGTGTTTCGTCCATACTGCACTACCTGGATGATTTTCTCTTTGTCGGTCCCCCGAGTTCTAACGTTTGTTCGTATTTACTGCATTCCTTTAAGGTTATGATGGAGCGTTTTGGCGTGCCTTTGTCTCAGGAAAAGACAGTTGGTCCAGTTACCAGGCTGTCTTTTTTAGGCATCGAGATAGATTCGGAGTTCATGGTCTTTCGGCTTCCAGCGGACAAGTTGTCTCGCCTGGTGGAGGCGGTAGAGGGAGCGGCTCGTGCGAAAAAAGTTACCCTGCATCAGATGCAGGTCTTACTTGGTTTACTGAATTTTGCTTGTAGAGTCATTCCCATGGGCCGCTCCTTCTGCCGCCGCCTCTCGTTGGCTACTAAAGGTGTCCAAGCTCCTCATCATTTTATTAGGATTACTAGGCCCCTTCGTGAGGATTTGTCGGTGTGGTCTCGGTTTTTGGGTTCCTTTAATGGTTCTGCTATTTGCCAGTCTTCAGAGGTGTCTAGTGTTGAACTTTCGTTGTTCACCGATTCTGCTGGCAGTGACGGCTTCGCTGCCGTTTTTGGCAACAGATGGTGCAGGGGCGTTTGGCCTAGTTCGTGGAGAGATTCGGGCCTTGTCAAAAATTTGACTTTGCTTGAATTGTTTCCTATTGTGGTTGCGGTGGAAATATGGGGTCGGTTTTTCAGCAATTGTAGAGTCTGTTTTTGGTCGGATAATTTGGCTGTTGTTCAGTGTATCAATAGTCAGTCGTCCTCCTCCTTGCCGGTGCTGGCTTTGCTGCGTCACTTAGTGTTGCGTTGCCTCCAGGCTAACATTTGGTTTAGGTCTCGGCACGTGCCGGGAGTTCAGAATTCTATTGCTGATTCACTGTCTCGTTCCAATTTCCAGGATTTCCGGTTGTTGCATCCGTCGGCGGAGGAGGTGGGAGCGGAGTGCCCGGATTACTTATGGAGGCTGGTAGATCTTGCTTGATTAGTCTGTTGAAAGGTTCGGTGGCGTCTTCTACGTGGAGCAGTCATCAGAAGTTCTGGGAGGAGTGGCTTTCCTACTCTGGCGGTGTGGTACCCGCAGAGTACGTCCGTCTCCTTTCCGTTACGTTGGACTTTCTGAGCCACTTGCGCCGTAGGGGCGTGTCGGCAGTGATGGTCAAAAAAGGTCTAGCTGGTGTTGCTTTCATGTTGAAGATGCACGGGAGGGTTGATGTAACTAAGCAATTTTTGGTACGTCAAATTGTTAAGGGTTGGTCCAAGGAGGTAGTGTCCAGGGACGCTAGGCGTCCGGTTTCCTTGCCTCTGTTGGAGCGTTTGATGGCTGTTCTAGAGGTAGTGTGTAGGGATGCTTATGAAGTGGTTTTGTTTAGGACTGCCTTTTCCTTGGCGTTTTATGGGGCCCTCCGCATTGGGGAATTGGTACCGAATAGCGGCAAAGGGGTCGGGGGTTTAGGTGCAGGTGATGTGCTGGTTCAGTCTGATTCTGTGCGTGTTTGTGTGCGTAGGTCTAAGACTGATGTGTATGGGAGAGGCACATGGTTGACCCTGCGGAGCGTGGGTTGTAGATCCTGTCCTCTTAAGTGCTCGCAGGAATTTTTGGAAGTGCGTGTTGTGGGTGACCGTTTTTTGTCGCATAGGTCTGGTCTTGCGCTTACCAGGTTTCAGTTTTCGTCTGTTTTCAGGTCTTGTCTGGTTAGCCTTGGATTGAATGCTGCCGATTTTGGTACGCATTCTTTTCGGATTGGTGCGGCGACTGTTGCGGATGCCTGTGGTATGGATGGCGATGGTTTGAAGCGTTTGGGTAGATGGCGGTCCGACTGTTATCGTTCCTATATTCGCCCCGATCTGCTCACTGATTGATGTTATTTGGTGTTTCTTTTCCCTTTCTCTCACCCCTCCCCTCCCCCCCCCCCTTGTTTCTTTTCTTCCTTTTTGTCTGTTTACTTGTTTTGCTTTTCTTTTCCAGGTTCCCATTCGGTTCCGGTTATTTTGCTTGGACATTCTTATATCTACTGGGCGCACAAGCGCGCTGCCGTTCGGCCCGGTGGTCTGTGTTTGGGGGTAAATGGTGTTGACGTCTGTTGGACAGGTATTCGGGGATTGAAATGGGTGAATGTGCTCCCGCAGGTTTTTAGGTTGAGTCGGGGAATCGAGAGGAAAGCAGTACTTGTGGTCCACGCCGGCGGCAATGACTTGGGCAAAGTGAAGTTAGGAGATCTTATAGCTGTAATCAAGCAGGATTTTCTTCGTTTTTCTCAATATTTCAGCCAGGTGGTCATGGTATGGTCTGAAGTTGTGCCGCGTAAGTACTGGTGTGGGGCTCGGGATATGGTTGCTCTAGAGAGAGCTAGGAGGCTTTTGAATTTGCGAGTTTCTCGACACGTCAAGTCTTTGGGGGGTGTGGCAGTTCGTCACACCGAGCTCGAGGGTGATAATGGGAGTTTACTCCTGTCGGACGGTGTCCATTTAAATTCCATTGGTTTGGACATCCTCCTTGCTGGCCTCCAGGAGGGTGTCGAGAAGGCCTTGGTGCTGCTTGATGGGGTTGGTCGCAGGCAAGTGTAGGTGTACATTGCCTTCTCCTGTGGCGGAAGTTACATGCCCCGCTCCAGGATGATATTAGCCCACATGACTGATGTCTGCAGTGGGCTGGATTTGCCAGAAGTTTGAAAGAAACGGGCGGGTCATGCAAGGGTTAAATTTCATAAAGTATTTGTTTACATTGTTAATTTATTATTAAATATGCTGTGGCCATCCCCAGTTTAACCATACGAAGGTTTTCTGTGTTTATTTCCAAAGGTGTCTGAAGGTTAAGTTTTATAACAGGTAAAATTCCCAATAGTCTGGTAGCCCTTGAAGCGAATAGGGAAAAGGGGCAGAGACTGTTGGGGATGGATTTTTTGGGGCAAAGTTGTCAGACATCTTGTTTTTTTTTTCTATGCCTAATGCACCTCACCTCTTCCTTCCGCTTTCTCGGGTGCTTCGCGCCCTTTTTGCAAGGTGAAGGCGTGGGGGAGGCGGAGTTGGGGCAGTGCTAAGAGGTGGAGCTTATTCTATATAACATGTGTACGTGGGCGGAGCCAGCCACCTTCAGCCAGATCGTGGTAGGAAGAACTCCCTCCCACCCTACCCATGCGGTTTTGGTTTGGATTTTTGTTGCACTTTTTGTTTTTTCCCTTTTGCTGTTTTTCTTTTTCTTGTTTGCAGTTTTGTCACAGCGTGGCGGAAGTTACATGCCCCGCTCCAGGATGATATTAGCCCACATGACTGATGTCTGCAGTGGGCTGGATTTGCCAGAAGTTTGAAAGAAACGGGCGGGTCATGCAAGGGTTAAATTTCATAAAGTATTTGTTTACATTGTTAATTTATTATTAAATATGCTGTGGCCATCCCCAGTTTAACCATACGAAGGTTTTCTGTGTTTATTTCCAAAGGTGTCTGAAGGTTAAGTTTTATAACAGGTAAAATTCCCAATAGTCTTTGAAATCTTGGCTATGTAGTTTACAATACTGCGCAAAATGAGTCGCTATATACTTAATAACAAGACTGTGTGGAAAATGTGTCCGGGTGCTTTGCATAGTGCGTCAAATGTGTCCCTATATAGTTAACAATAGTTGGTCAAATGTGTATGTATACTTTACAGACTGTTTTATAAATGTTGTCATTGCAGCTGATATTGTGTCCTGATATATATTTGTTTCTCTTTTATTTTTTTTAGATTTCTGGCGACAGGGGAGAGTTTTGCATCCCTGCACCTCCAATTCCGGGTGGGAAAATCCACCATATCCAGAGTTGTGAAGAGTACATGCCATTTGATCTGGCAGCACTTGCAACCCATAGTGATGCCCAGTCTCACACAGGAGATTTGGTTGCAGGCAGCAGCAGGCTTTCAGTCTGTGGCCAATTTCCCCAACTGCATAGGTGCCGTCGACGGTAAGCATGTACGTGTGCAGAAGCCACCGCACTCAGGATCACTGTACTTCAACTACAAGAAGTACTTTTCAGTGGTCCTGATGGCGGTTGCTGATGCCAGGTACCGATTTATTGCTATTGAAGTCGGTGCCTATGGCAGTACTGGGGACTCCCGGGCGCTACTGTCATCCATTTTATATTGCACAGTACTACTAGATCAGGTGACTCTACCTCCACCAAGACCGCTTCCGGGTACCACGCATCCAGTACCGTTCGTCATGGTAGGGGATGAGGCATTTCCCCTCTTGAAATACCTGCTGCGCCCATACCCATGGATGAGAAAAGATGCCCGGAAGAGGGTCTTCAACATGAGGCTGAGCCGGGCACAACACTTCGTGGAGTGCACCTTCAGGCTCATGAGTAGTAAGTGGAGGGTCTTCACCTGTGCTCTGCAGTTGGCTCCCGATATTGTAGACATGGTGATCAAAGCTGCCTGTGTGCTTCACAACTTTGTATTGGACTATGCCAGCCCCAACATTGGAGTGGACCCACAGGCAGCTTTGGGTCACCCACTATTACCATCTTACCTCAGGGATGACCAGCCTGACCCGGACTGAAGACCTTCCTCATCGTGGTGTCTTGTTGTTTTAGACCACAAAACTTGGCCACATATGCTGCTGGGTCTACAGGCTATATATACTGCTGTCGAGACCAAGTGACTATGCCGGCCACCTAGCTTATGACCAGCAAGCCGGTTACCAAACATGCTAAGCACAGCTGGTTTGGCCAAATTATTTCGAGATGTGGTTAAAGAATGAAATCTAATGTATATGCAATATAAAAAAATGCATGCAATCCTCCTACCAGTATGTACTTATTGCAAACCCAATATTCTATGGCATTTTCTTTCATTGTTGTTTGCTATGGTAACGTACTTGACACACAAGTTATTATTTCTAAAGAAACCAAAAAATTTTTAAATTTTCTTGTGTCCGTGGTTTTTTTTTTTTTTGTAATTTTTAACTATTTAAAGCATGTAGAAGCTCCCAGCAAACATACCTCTGTGTTCTCCCCTGGGGTTCCCATGCAAGCTACACTGTGGACTAGTTTGTCCACCTTTTTGCAAATAAATAAAGCCAAGATAGTAGGGAGGGGTGTAGTTATGTGTGTATGGTCTATTAATAAGGTAAACTCCCAGCCGTATTAATATTAACTACCCATGTAGCCATTTATCAAATTGTGCGTGGACTAAACAAAATTGGTGATGTCTAATTTATTAATACTGGATACAAACAGACTCTTGTATGTAATTAATTGTCCACAATAGCTCGTCACTAGAGGCACATAATGTGAAACACAGCAGTGTGCAGAATTCAGCACACTGTTTTCCTTTCCCATTATGTGCCCCCCAAAAAAGCTATTGGTGGGGTTCACATAGCTGTTTCCTTCAGGAGAGGGCACATAGTCCTGGGCATGGGACAACCTCCCTGTAGATGCGGCAACACACCATGTAAGCCAGATCCGTCCGCTCAGGAGCAGACAGGAAGTCTACCGCCACATCCTAGACATAGCCTTTAAACATTTGTTGCCAGTGAGGTGGCAGCTGGAGGCAGATAGCTGCCACATCGTTTCCAAAAAATTTAAATTGGTCCTGGCTGTTCACCCTCTGGATAAAGGACAGGGCCTGACTTTCCAAGTCCATCCAGAGGGTACTCCCTGTCTGCTCCTGGGTGGAAGGTGTGGGTTGACGAGGGGCCCGACGTTGCCTGAAACTCTGGGTGACTTCCACCGGCTCCTGTGCTTCCTGGCTTGATGTTGCAGGCCGGGAAGAGGCAGGTGAGGATGCTGGGGAAGCCACCCTGGAGGACAAAGGGAAGGCGGAATGAGTTAGGCCTCTCTCCGGTTCATGAGAGGTTCCGGCAGGAGGACTTGTTGGGACGCTCTCCCCCTGCTGCAGCTCCTCTTGTGATGCGTCGGCAGGCTCCTGGGACCCACTGGCAAGGGTATTGCCGGAAGATCTGTGAATGAAAAGGAATTCCATACAAACAACAAGAAAATCAGATTGAAAAATATATATATACTACTCACCAATCTGGGTTTTTTGTTTGCCACTGAAGCTGGCCCACTCCTGTTGATATAACTGGGAGCATGAGTTCAGCCACCCCGCATCACGGGCATGGCGATTGGCATAGAGAGGATGTGCCTCCCACAGGTTGGGCTTAGGGTGCATTCAGACTACGTAACGCCGGGCGTGTATGAGAGCCGTACACGCCGGCATTACGGCAGACTGCCGAACACTTCCCATTCACTTCAATGGGAGCGCTCGTAACAGCGGCGTTTATGAGCGCTCCCATTGAAGTGAATGGGAAGTGTTCGGCAGTCTGCCGTAATGCCGGCGTGTACGGCTCTCATACACGCCCGGCGTTACGTAGTCTGAATGCACCCTTAGTGTGAATCTGCATGGTTTGGAGATCCAAAAAAAATAAAATAATTAGAATCAGAATGATTTGAAAGTCCAAAAAAAAAAAAATCTTTGTTAAGAAAACATCCTTGAATGTAACATATGGGCAACATATAGCAATGCTTTCAAATAAAAGGTAAAAACCATGAACTACCATACTTGCAAACACATTGTATAGCCTCAACAATAAAAAGGATTAAAAACAACATTGTATTTGCGGAGACAAACAAGCACAGTTTAGAAAGAAAATAATAAGAAAAATGAAAGTTTGCCACATGCACGGCTAGCATCCACTTACTAATTGTATAAGACTAATTCTATAAGACATTTATGAACATACGATGAAAGGGAACAGTTTTCTTGGCCAGGGTAGACCTGTTGTTGCTAAAAGCACAAAAAAGCTCAAAAGGGTAAACTCCAAACATTATTTTGTATAGCAAACATGCAAGGCAATATTAAAAATTGAACTGCTATTACATGTTGATACGAAATGCTATGCTAGCTATAATGAAAGCCTATGAAAAATGCAGAACCCACAACACACGTCAGTGCAGATAAAACACATCCCTATGACTCCCTATCCAGCGTGCTGGTTTGTGCATTCCCAGAAAAAGAGTTTAGGGCCCCTTAACAGGGAGTTTACGCTGCGCTCCCATTGAAGTGAATGGGATGTGTTTTGAAGCGCTCCTGTACACGGGTCTAAATGAGCGCAGCGTAAACTCCCTGTGCAGGGGCCCATTAAATTGCATTTTAAGCAAAAAAAAACAAACATAAATGTGGCCACTACTTACATTAAAGATGTCGGGCTGCTGGCCTTCTACACAAAACTGTGGAGTTCTTCTGAGGTGATTTTTCAACCTAATTTTGGCTCTGTTTTGCCAACAAAAATACATAATAAACATAAGTACAGGTTCTAACATGCAAAACTATGGTGTATCATGCATTTCTGCTAGATTTATATCAAGATTTAAGGCAATACTTACATGAGTAGACGCTCCTGGCTGCTTCCAGCATACAGTGTAAGGGAGCCTTCACAAGATGTAACGCTGCGCTCATTCTGATCGTAAAAACAGGTTCAGAATGAGCGTGCGTAGCACATTGAAAGCAATAGGGAAAAAAGCCTCCCATTGATTTCAATGGGAAGCGCACGTATGCCGGCTCCCATTCAAGTCAATGGGAGCTGCTTTTTACGTTCTCATTCTGAACGTGTTTTTATGATCAGAATGAGCGCAGCGTTACATCGTGTGAAGGCTCCCTAATGGAGTTTGGATGCTGAAGATGCTGCGTATCCTACAATGGCTGCTGCGTTTGGTTGACACCCCCTGACCAGCCCTTTTGGGCCATGGCCATGAATATGGGTTGGAATATAGCTCACGTATACGCGCCATGTAAAAACACGCACACCATTGAAACACATTGAATTTTACGCCTGTCATTTTACGGCCGTAAAAATACACGTGTAAAACGAAACACACCAAAAATGACCATTGAACTCAATGGACACTGTATGTTACACGTGTATTTTTACAAGCGTAATTTGAACAAAGTTACTCTGTGTGAAGTCTCCCATAGTGAGCGATCAGGGCAACAGTGCGCATGCTAACAGAGAGGGCTTTGCGTGTCCTCTCTAGCACATGTGCCATAGCTTCGACATGACGATCCTAGGCAGTACTACAAAATCCTCAGCATCGGTACAACAGGGGAATAGCATATATATTGGGTAACTAGGACAATCTACTGCAATGAATACGCTGTTAGGGTGCATTCACACGGAGTAACGTGCTGCGTGATGTGGCACGTATACGGCGTGTGAGACTTTGAGCGCCGTATACGCTCCCATTGATTTCAATGGGAGCCTGGATCGTATACGCCGTGTTATTTTGCGGCCGCAAAATCACGGCCGCAAAAGAACGTGCCGTATACAATCCAGGCTCCCATTGAAATCAATGGGAGCGTATACGGCGCTCAAAATCTGACACGGCGTATACGTGCCAGGTCACGCTGCACGTTACTCCTTGTGAATGTACCCTTACACCCATTATATCTATACATGTATATGTAAGTGTGCTGACACAATATTATATAATTGGTACTTATTTATTTGCTATTTACTCTCTATAGTATTATTATTGCCAGGTTTCTATAGCTGTCGGCCATTACTGGGATTTGTGGTCCCTATGGGTAGTATAGACTATCTCTCCTCCTATATACAGCCACATTGGTCCTGACATTCACTGTATGTCGCTTGCACTCTGTTTTTCGTCTCCGTTCTGCATTTCATGGTTTAGCTCCAACACCTCACATAGGCTCACAGACCCTGCGGACATTCATCTACAGAGAAACAGATTGGTTTGTAAAAATATGTGTGTATATTCTCACCGAACCTGAGAAAATCACACCTTCACTTTGTTATAGAAAAAAAGGGAAAAAAACTGTTTGTGCAGCTTCTCTGCTCGCTCCAGAACTAGGAGAATAGCAGAACATATGTCACCCCGACTCAGGAACACGCTCATAGCATACCTGATAATCATCATGGACGCAACATGGCAGGTCACAGAGGAACCAGACGATACCGTATACCCCTCCTCAAATCCATAATCCACAACCAGACAAACAAGGCAATGCTAGTACACTATGCTCTTACTGTATGCCGGCTGTGCTGATGGTAAATGCAATGCACTTTCTATTAGCATCTAATGCTGTGGAAGATTTGATACCAACAATTCCAAATTAAAGGGATCATTCTGATCTATATGTCCATTAAGGATACCTGATCAGGACCACATGGATAGGTGTAAAATCCAAGGTAGCAGATGTAGCCGCTGCTGTGGGTCCCAACAACTAAAGGGGCCCATTTCCATTGAGACTAAGGGCTAGTTCACACATAAAAACTGCCTGGCTTATTTTGGTCCTGAAAAAAACCACTTCCTAATTAGGAAGTGTTTTTTTGACCTTGAGGCGTTTTTTGGAGCGTTTGCTGGAGCAGTTTTTGGTAAAAATTGCTTCAGAAAACTACAGGCGGTTTTCCCCTCCTCTAAAGTGAATAGACTGTAAAAAAAAAGGCTAGGCGTTTTTCACCTCCCATTCACTTTTATTGTGAATGGGAGGTGAATAATAATAATAATAATAATAATACACACTGTGACATCACTGTGTGTATTATCCCTGTACTGTGACATTACTGTGTGTATTATCTCTGTACTGTGACATCACTGTGTGTATTATCCCTGTACTGTGACATATAATAATAATAATAATAATACATTTTATTTATATAGCGCCAACATATTCCGCAGCGCTGTACAATTTATAGGGTTCAGATACAGACATACATAACAAAGAACGTCATTTCACACAATGGGACTGAGGGCCCTGCTCAAAAGAGCTTACAATCTATGAGGTAGAGAGGGTGACACAAGAGGTAGCAGGGGCGGCATTGCTTATACAGTGTTCAGACAATTTTGTGCATTAGGAATTGTGATAGGCTTGTCTGAAAAGATGCGTCTTTAGTTTGCGTTTGAAACTGTAGAAGTTGGGAGTTAATCTGATTGTCCGGGGTAGAGCATTCCAGAGAAGTGGTGCAGCTCGGGAGACGTCTTGTATACGAGCGTGGGAGGTTCTGATAATAGAGGATGTAAGTGTTAGGTCATTGAGTGAGCGGAGAGCACGGGTTGGGCGGTAGACAGAGATGAGGGAAGAAATGTAGGGAGGTGCGGCATTATGGAGAGCCTTGTGGATGAGAGTAATAACTTTATATTTTATTCTATAATGAATAGGCAGCCAATGTAGCGACTGGCACAGACCGGAGGCATCGCTGTAGCGTCTAGCCTGATAGATGAGCCTGGCCGCTGCATTCAGAATAGATTGTAGAGGAGAGAGTTTAGTGAGGGGAAGACCGATTAGTAAGGAATTACAGTAGTCAAGGCGAGAATGAATCAGAGAGACAATAAGTGTCTTTAGTGTATCTCTGGTAAGGAAAGGGCGTATTCTGGAGATGTTTTTGAGGTGGAGGTGACATGAACGTGCGAGTGATTCAATATGAGGGGTGAAGGAAAGGTCTGCGTCAAATATGACCCCAAGGCAGCGGGCATGCTGCCTAGGAGTTATAGTAAGGCCTGAGACTGCAATGGATATATCAGGGACAGATCTGTTAGATGGTGGAAACAGTAGTAGTTCAGTCTTAGAGAGATTTAGTTTCAGATAGAGCGAGGACATGATATTAGAGACAGCAGAGAGACAGTCACTGGTGTTCTGAATGAGTGCAGGGGTGATGTCACGGGAAGATGTGTATAATTGGGTGTCATCAGCATAAAGATGGTACCTGAAGCCAAATCTGGCGATGGTTTGTCCAATGGGGGCTGTGTAGAGAGAAAAGAGCAGGGGGCCGAGGACCGAGCCCTGAGGAACCCCAACAGCAAGGGAAAGAGGGGAGGAAACAGAGCCCGCAAATGATACACTGAAAGTGCGGCCTGAGAGATAAGAGGAGAACCAGGAGAGCGCAGTGTCATTGTGACATCACTGTGTGTAATATCTCTGTACTGTGACATAACTGTGTATATTATCCCTGTACTGTGACATCACTGTGTGTATTATCTCTGTACTGTGACATCACTGTGTGTATTATCCCTGTACTGTGACATCACTGTGTGTATTATTCCTGTACTGTGACATCACTGTGTATATTATCCCTGTACTGTGACATCACTGTGTGTATTATCTCTGTACTGTGACATCACTGTGTGTATTATCCCTGTACTGTGACATCACTGTGTGTATTATCCCTGTACTGTGACATCACTGTGTGTATTATTCTTGTACTGTGACATCACTGTGTGTATTATTCTTGTACTGTGACATCACTGTGTGTATTATCCTGTACTGTGACATCACTGTGTGTATTATCCCTGTACTGTGACATTACTGTGTGTATTATCTCTGTACTGTGACATCACTGTGTGCATTATCCCAGTACTGTGACATCACTGTGTGTATTATCCTGTACTGTGACATTACTGTGTGTATTATCCCTGTACTGTGACATCACTGTGTGTATTATCCCTGTACTGTGACATCACTGTGTGTATTATCCTGTACTGTGACATCACTGTGTGTATTATCCCTGTACTGTGACATCACTGTGTGTATTATCCTGTACTGTGACATCACTGTGTGTATTATCTCTGTACTGTGACATCACTGTGTGTATTATCCCTGTACTGTGGCATCGCTGTGTGTATTATCCCTGTACTGTGACATCACTGTGTATATTATCCTGTACTGTGACATCACTGTGTGTATTATCCCTGCACTGTGACATCACTGTGTATATTATCCCTGTACTGTGACATCACTGTGTGTATTATCCCTGTACTGTGACATCACTGTGTATATTATCCCTGTACTGTGACATCACTGTGTGTATTATCCCTGCACTGTGACATCACTGTGTATATTATCCCTGTACTGTGACATCACTGTGTGTATTATCCCTGTACTGTGACATCACTGTGTATATTATCCCTGTACTGTGACATCACTGTGTGTATTATCCTGTACTGTGACATCACTGTGTGTATTATCCCTGTACTGTGACATCACTGTGTGTATTATCCCTGTACTGTGACATCACTGTGTGTATTATCCCTGTACTGTGACATCACTGTGTATATTATCTCTGTACTGTGACATCACTGTGTGTATTATCCCTGTACTGTGACATCACTGTGTATATTATCTCTGTATTGTGACATCACTGTGTGTATTATCCCTGTACTGTGACATCACTGTGTATATTATCCCTGTACTGTGACATCACTGTGTATATTATCCCTGTACTGTGACATCACTGTGTGTATTATCTATGTACTGTGACATCACTGTGTGTATTATCCTGTACTGTGACATCACTGTGTGTATTATCCCTGTACTGTGACATCACTGTGTATTATCCCTGTACTGTGACATCACTGTGTGTATTATCCCTGTACTGTGACATCACTGTGTATATTATCCCTGTACTGTGGCATCACTGTGTGTATTATCCTGTACTGTGACATCACTGTGTGTATTATCCCTGTACTGTGACATCACTGTGTGTATTATCCCTGTACTGTGACATCACTGTGTGTATTATCCCTGTACTGTGACATCACTGTGTGTATTATCCCTGTACTGTGACATCACTGTGTGTATTATCCTGTACTGTGACATCACTGTGTATTATCCCTGTACTGTGACATCACTGTGTATATTATCTCTGTACTGTGACATCACTGTGTATTATCTCTGTACTGTGACATCACTGTGTGTGTTATCTCTGTACTGTGACATCACTGTGTGTATTATCTCTGTACTGTGACATCACTGTGTATATTATCTCTGTACTGTGACATCACTGTGTGTATTATCCCTGTACTGTGACATCACTGTGTATATTATCTCTGTACTGTGACATCACTGTGTGTATTATCTCTGTACTGTGACATCACTGTGTGTGTTATCTCTGTACTGTGACATCACTGTGTGTGTTATCCCAGTACTGTGACATCACTGTTTGTGTAATCCTTTACTGTGACATCACTGTTTGCATAACCCTCTGTTGCTCTGTTGTCTTCTTTTTCCGGAAGTCATGTGTCCCTCTCATTAGGTCGCTGATAGGCCTCATTAGTCATGTGACCAATTCTGTGGCACCCTAGGGTTTCCGACGCAAGCCCTTAACCATTGGGGCCAATCAGAGGCCTATGGAAAGGAACTAGGACATAACTCGCATATATCGTCTGTGACGTCCAGGTTCCTTTCCTTAGGCCATTGATTGGCATGTGCGGTGAGGACATTAGATTGTGTAGGCACAGTAGGATACTATTACAGCTTGTTATACTAAAAACACCTATTGAAGCTAATAGAGATTGTCAGCAGGGCAATAGTGCTGTATATTCTGGTTCGTGGGTTCAAATCCCTGCATATACCTAATGAAAAAATTAATACAATTATACTCTAAATTCATAGACGATCTCCCGGAAACCTCCTTATTAATATTCACTGATCTGAGGTGATGTCACTGTGATGTGCATGCTAATAAGCTGCGGGTGGGTGAGGGGACCCGAAAACTGTGACTCAGTTGACATGTCTCTAACATATACAATTCACACAAGGTACTTTTGACATAATAATGTAGGGTGCACAGCGCCAGGGAACAACCAATTGGTCATCATGTCCCATACTATTAGTCAGGTGACATCAATATGTGCACCCCACTAGTACTAGCCACGTACAAATACAAAAGGGCCTGGCTGCATCCTGCAAAAATGTCAAATAACCCTGAAGTATTTAAGAATATCTAAAGTACATTCCCCAAGGTGCATAAAATAGTCTAAGAAAATGGTGGACATGCTACAGAAATTAGAATTTGTAGAATTTATAATCTGGACGCTTTTCGTAAACGTTCCTTTCCACGCCATGTTCATTATATGGCACTTAGGAGGATGGATGTGATTTGTAGCAGTCGCACTTGTGTTGATTGACAGCTACAACAATACCTATGAGGTCTCGCAGCACCTTCAGGGCAGATGACTGACAGCAAGTGTAGGAAATGTAAGCAAGTGCGAATTTTAAGAATGGATCAGAAGATCTAAACATGACATGCACATGACCAAGCAACTCCTGCATGCCACCTACCTCTCCTTCTATAATAAAACATTAGGACAAGAATATTTACTGACTAACGTGGTTTATAACACAACAGAGCCTTGAGCTCCTTATAATTTACAAAGTAACTGCACAAAATCCTCCACGATGAGTAATTACTAGAGATGAGCGAGTAGTACTTGATCGAGTAGGTATTCGAGCGAATACTACGGTATTCGAAATACTCGTACTTGATCGAGTACCACTCGCTATTCGAATGGAAAAGTTTGATGCAGAACCAGCATTGATTGGCTGAATGCTATACAGTCGGCCAATCAACGCTGGTTCTTCTCCTACCTTTAGAAGTCTTCTCCGTGCAGCTTCCCCGCGGCGTCTTCTGGCTCTTCATTCACTCTGCCAGGCATCGGGCCTGGGCAGAGACGACTGCGCATGTCCTCTTGTAGTGCGGGCATGCGCAGTCGGCTCTGCCCAGGCCCGATGCCTGGCAGAGTGAATGAAGAGCCGGAAGACGCCGCTGGGACGCTGCACGGAGAAGACTTCTCGGAGGATCCAGCCCAACCCTCACTCGTAGACTTGGTAAGTATAATTTGATTGAACGTTGCCTACCCCTGAAACGAGCATTTTCCCCCCATAGACTATAATAGGGTTCGATATTCGATTCGAGTAGTCGAATATTGAGCGGCTACTCGAAACGAATATTGAACCTCGAACATTTTACTGTTCACTCATCTCTAGTGATTACCACTGTTGTTCTGCATCTCTGGGGCCAAGCCAGACGAACATTTCCTTGGAGATCATGGAGACCATGTAGTCTTTATGTTCGTATCTCTTGAAGCTGTTGAAATCCAATGCGAGTTCTGGATCCAGTTGATCCAGGGTTTTATATTGATTGCCAGATTGGAGTTGGGAAGGAATATTTTCCTGTAAAAAGAGGCATTTGACAAAAGCCTCATGGTTTTTTTTTTCTTTCCTCTGGATCAACACTGTAGGGTTATAGGTTGGACTAGATGGAACGGTATCTTCATCCAACCTGTGGCAAACACTATCAGAAGACTCAGGTCTTCTTATTGGGGAGGGGGACCCAGAACTGAATGGCTGCACCCATTTGACTGAAGCATTGCCCAACAGACTGCTCCGAGCCCATATCTGATGTTTCCAATGCAGCCTTGCTGTTTCTAATACATCTCTGTATATGATGGCCAAGGAGCCTGTGATTGTCACTCTTGTGGCTGGGACTGTAAGAAGACTCAGGTCTTCTTCTAGATAAATAGGGTAGTCTGACATTTCTGGCCCACCTCTCTGTCACCGTTGCTCCATGTTTTGGTGCTGCCACTGGTGTGCGCCCTTGGCCTGTAGGGGACTACTTACACAACACACCACATGCCTTGACATTTTCTCATTCAGTTTTCTTTCATCCCCATGCCGCCTCGAAATTGCTATTGTAAGGCCTGGTTCACATCTGTGTAGGTACTCCATTCAGGGGAGTCGGCATGAGGACCCCCGAACAGACTACTGAACGCATTGGCAAACGGTGTGCAGTGACAGCACACGGACCACATAGACTATAATGGGGTCCGTGTGCTTTCCGCGCGCTGCCCACACAGAACATGCGGACATAAAAGTACTTCGCAATCTACTTTTCTCTCCACATGACTTATGTGGACACCGCACAGAAAACACATGGATGCCACTATAGTCTATGGGGTCTGTGCGTTTTCACTGTACAACATTTGCCAATGCGTTTGGTAGTCCGTTCAGGGGGTTCCCATGCGAACTCCCCTGAATGGATTATCGACACAGATGTGATCCAGGCCTAAGAGTTTAGGAGTATTGGCTGCCATGATACTAATAGCGTGAATAAGATATAATCTGAAAAAAATACATACAACATATCCTATTGTCAGTAATGTGATACTTCCTTCTAGCATGCCCTCTCACTTACCAGAAGAGGCCCTGGTATAACAATATAGAATGTGGCATACACACACGTACACACACGTCACCCTGATACTCTACAAGGTTGCGACATGTGAACCGAGATCAGCTGTATCAGCCACACAATAGCACAATTCAGTGTCAGACGTCAGTGCCTTCTGCATTACGTACAACCAGCCTGGCACTAGAATGAATGATAACCATTGACATCATGGCTTGGACTCCATAAATTACATCTTGCTCTTTAGAGTATTGCTGGATGTAAGACATCTCAAAAGGATAAAAAGTGAGGACTGTGGTAGTGACGCGTTCAATTTTGTGGAAGGTATACAGTAGAACTGCAATTTAATAAAATATGCAAAAAGTATCTGTATAGTTTACCTTCAGAATTCATCTCCATAAAAGCTGGTTATTTTATAATACTGTACATTATTTATCCTGTATTAGGGAAAGCTCACATGGTGGAAAGTGAAGAGGAATTTGAGGCAGATTTTCGTACATATCCACCTCAAATTCCTCTTAAGTTCTGCATCTCTGCATCCCCTAAGCATAGGTTACTATTATTGTTTATTTATATAGCAACATTAATTCCATGGTGCTGTACATTATTATATTAATTCCATGGTGCTGTACATTATTATATTAATTCCATGGTGCTGTACATTATTATACTAATTCCATGGTGCTGTACATTATTATATTAATTCCATGGTGCTGTACATTATTATACTAATTCCATGGTGCTGTACATTATTATATTAATTCCATGATGCTGTACATTATTATATTGATTCCATCGTGCTGTACATTATTATATTAGTTCCATGGTACTGTACATTATTATATTAATTCCATGGTGCTGTACATTTGAGGGTTTACATACAGTACACAAAATATACAAACAAATATAATACTAACAATGACTGACTGGCACAGTGGGATAGAGGGCCCTGACTGTGAGGGCTTACAGTCTATGAGGTACCGTATTTTTCGGACTATAAGACGCACTGGACTATAAGACGCACCTAGGTTTTAGAGGAGGAAAATAGGGGAAAAAAAATTTTGAAGCAAAAACTGGTAAAATATTTAATATATGGGAGTTGTAGTTTTGCAACAGCTGCAAGGCCACATTGACAGGTGACCCTGCAGCTGTACGGGGATGCATAGAGCGTTTTTTTATTGCGGGGCCAGAAGTACTTTTTAGTTATACCATTTTGGGGAATATCTATTTCTTAGATCACCTTGTATTGAAAAAAAACCCGGTGGTTTATGATATATGATTTTCTACTTTTATATATATATTCTAGGGACAGGAGGTGATTTAGAACTTTTATTTATTTCATATTTTTTCTATGGGACATTCTGTATATTAGTATTACGGCTGGTCAGAGACCCAGCCGTAATACTAATATAGCAGTGACAGACTGGGGAGCCTCATTAGGCTCCTGGCTGTCACCCGAACAGGTCGGCTCCTGCGATATCACTGCGCAGGAGCCGGCCTGCAACTTCACAGGTACGGGGCCAGTGGGGACCGGCCCCGGGGGAGAAGGGGCCACCGATACTGACCCGGCATCCGCTGTACTAGAGAGGTGGATGCCGGCGAGGGATAGACGCCGGCACAGGTGCCGGGGCCTGAGACATTGCTACTCTCCTCTGCCCTGCATGAAGCCAGCGGCGGGGGGACGGAGGAGCGGAATAGCATCGCCCCTGCCGCTGCCGGCTTCATGCAGGGCAGAGGAGCGCAGCGATGTCGCAGGCCCCGGCACCTGTAATGGTGTCTATCACTTGCCGGCTTCCGCCTCTCTATTACAGCGGATGCCAGGCGCCACATTCGGACTATAAGACGCACCCTTCTTTTCCCCCCAAATTTTGGGGAAAAAAAGTGCGTCTTATAGTCCGAAAAATACGGTATATATTACCATTATTAAAGTTGATACAAAAGACAAAAAACATTTTCTCTGGAGGCCGGGGAAGGTGAAAAATAATAATAATAAAAAAACATCTTTACCTGTCCGCGGTGCACTGGTGATATTTGATCACATGGCGGTTTCTTCTTCTTCCATGCCACTTGTACCAATCAGCGGACTAAGGAAACGAGTCTTGATTCCTTTCCTTAGGCTGCTGATGATGCTGATTGGCCTCAGTGCTCATGTGCGGGGAGGTGGGGCTTCCATCAACTATGACAGATCAGTACAATGGACTTTCACAATGGTATTTTGAATGCCGACCCATAGTTTTGAGGTGCTTTTACAGTTGTGTAGGGTTTAATGGGATCCTATCATTCAGACACAATTTTTTCTAAGTACCACGTTGGAATAGCCTTAAGAAAGACTATTCGTATCCTACCTTTCGTCGTCTTCTCCATGCCGCCGTTCGCCTACAATCCCATTTTTTTCTCAGTATGCAAATTAGCTCTCTCATAGCACTGGGGGCGGGCCCCAGCGCTCAAACAGCACTGGGGGCGTTCCCAGTGCTACAAGAGAACTCTCTCCAGCGCCACCTCCATCTTCGTTAGAAGCATCCTCTTCAGCCTCTTCTTCTGGCGGTGGCTTGTAACTTCTAGGCCTCGTGCCTTGGGCACAGCAGACTGTGCGTGCCCACAGGCCACGAGAAAATGGCCGCTTATTTGCATACCGAGAAAAAACGAGATTGTAGGCGAACGAGGCGTGGAGAAGATGACAAAAGGTAGGAGACGAACAGCCTTTCTTAAGGCTATTCCGACGTGGTACTTAGAAAAAATTGAGTCTGAGTGATAGGATCCCTTTAAACCTGAATGCTCTCAGAAATCCTTGCAGGTACACAGTGAATGCATGTATGTGTGTAATAGGTATCCAAAGACAAAGATGTGACAGGTCCTCTTTAACTAAACTGAAAGTCATAGGAATGTCGTTCACCGGGAACAAGTAGTTTCTCATTCCTTCTCCATACTTACATATTGAGCTCTTCATGATGTGAACTTATCCCATAGTGCAAACTAAAGCAATTTCAGCCTCGAGCCTTGACTATGGAGATTGTTGTCAGAGATGACATTTTTCGGCTTTAGTCCCTTGTTGAGCATAGTCTTAGATGACAGGTGTAGTGATCTGTCACCTTTTTCCTTGTCATATAAGCTAGTTACAATTTTAAGCAATGAGAAGAATGAACCATTGGTTTTCCACTGTCAGAGGTCAGCGATTACATCTTTCTGCTTGGTCTTTCTTAAAGGGGCTGTATCAGCAAAATTATGCTAATAGAGCCCCACATATGCGTGAATAGCCTTTAAAAAGATATGTGACTTTGCTGCTGGGTGTCAGGATGGTCCAAAAAACACAGAGTTAGGGCAGTGAACTGAATCTTTGTCTTGGATAAGGAAGAGACCACTCTAGAGATACAAATACCTATTGAACAGGCATTCTTTTTTTCATGTGGATATGTTCCTGAGGTTTGTGCAACCACAATGTTGCTGCCTTCTCTATCTCTTATATGTTAGCATAGATTCAATCCTGCAATGATATCTCCTTCTACAGCCAATGACAGATCTTCTCTACCTTGGGCTGATAATTATTTGGTTTTCTGTCGTCACCCTGCCGTCTAATGTGAATACTCCCCTGTTTCTATACACGGCCCTTGTAATTCATCCTCCTTTACCTGGCTTGCACATACTTTTCTACCTATCTACAGCCCATGTGTACTTACAGAGGTGCAACATAAAGCTCCAAAAATTCTAAATCAGTACCAGGTCTCCAACTATAATATATCATTTATATTAGACAGACACCTTATGAGCGTCTTAAAGATCCCAGGCCTGGGTGCGACAGCACTCTATGCATTTCCTAAAGTTGTGCTCGTGTGCATTTCGCTTTCCAGTCTTTGATTTGACCTATACAGTCTCACTCCAGTTCCAACATGCTTACATGGCCATGAATGGCCCATTTAATGACCTCCTGATCAGCCAACAATTGAATAAATGCTTGTTTGTATATAATACTTTACATCTTTACTACTATATAAAAGATGCAAGATTATCAGCAGCACATTGCTGTGTGTAAACAGGCCTGTGCTACCCATAATGATTACAATGAAACGAGGAAGGAACGACCAAAAGTAGTCTGTGTAAAAAAGACTAATGCTAATGGACACGGAATGATGTTTTATATTGTTGAATGGTGCTCAGAGAAGCGTTGGGAAGAGTAGAGAGAGCCAGAAGCAGCAATCTATTAGATCTATGATGGATTCAGCAGGACAGTCAGCTAGGTGAAGGTGTTACATAAACTCTACATCAACAAAATGGTAAGAAATCTATAAGGACTATTTAATGATTGCTTAATTCTGCATTTAGGAAGCAAACAAATGATAAAAATAATTCATATATCCTTTAACCTCCTCTTTTAAGAGTCAAATTTCACTTTCATTCTGCGGCCAGTGACAAATCAAGAAGAGTGACCTGGTTTGGTAAATTCCAAGGTATTCAAGGGGATTTCAGTCATTTTTTCACTTTTGGTTTGCAACAGGGAACTCCTATGTAAAATAAAGGAAGATTCTGTGTTCTTCAATCTTGTAAGAATTTGACTGTGTATTATGAAGCTTGCAGATTGCTGCTTGTACTGTGAGGGTATGTGACATGGGAACAGAAACAGATAGCATTAGCATGAGAGAATACTACAGGGAGGAGACATAAGGAAGAAAAACCATTAAAAAACTAACTACTTTAGACCAATTGGTGGGGAAGTCAATATGGCCCAATAGCAGTCAGTGGAGCCATTGGATTTTATGTACACAGCAGTATAAACATCTCCATAGTCAATGGAGCCTGAAAAATACATCTGGCATATTTACTGGCCCCATTGCCTAATATTAGCTTAGTATCATGTCCCATAAGCATTTCCCCTTTTACAATTAGGTTCGTCAGGAGACCAGCGATTACATCTGTGATAAAGATGGAAGAGACTTATTATAGCCTTGATCTAGTCCTGACCCCAGATCAAGGGGGCCGAGACCCTCTATTTGTTTTGGCTCAGTGAAGGTTGAAACATCGCACATTTATGTGAATGAAAAAATAACTTGCTCGTAGGACTGCGTTTCTCATGGAATTATACATGTATGTCCGCGGATGCAGGGTGCTCTATTCTATATGTGCTATATAAACTTTGAAGGGAGCGCTGCTGACTCCCCATGCTTAGGGTATGTTCACATATGCGTTGTTTGATCTATTCATCCTGGGGGACCCTACTCTAATGGGGTCCATTGGTATCCGACGTTGCTGTAAAAAATCTTCTGCTTGCAGGACTTTTTTTGGGGGAAATTGAGACGGACTCTGAAATTGGCAGATATTGGTTCAGATGTGAATATATCACATATCTGTTACGTCCTCTCCTCTAAGTCAATAAGTACAGATACAGTAAATCTGAGAGTGAAAAGGGAACACCAAGTAATGTTGAGTCTGTCACTAGTTAAAGTATGAATCATGGCCATGTTATGTTAGGATAGGATTCAATACCATGGCTCCACTATTTTACATAGGAAACAATAGGGCATATTTATAGAGACTGGCATATTGAATGCCAGTCTTCACAATCCCAGCACCGTTGCATGAGCCACCTGATTTATGAGCTTGTAGTTGGCGTAGATTTCAGTGATCTGTACTAGTAAACTGGCATTGATAATATTGAATCTATCGCAAAAATGCTGTAATAAATATATTCCAATGAGTCTAAAGCAGGGGTGGGCAATTAATTTTCCCATGTGGCCACATGAGAAATTGTAACGGTTCTAGAGGGCCATGCGCACAGCAGCAAATTTAGCTCCACCCACTTCTCTGCTGACTCCGCCCATTCTCAATCATTTTTCCATGTGCCCCACAAAGTAGAATCCTCCTACAGTCACCCGTACATTATAACGTTTCCCTCCAAATGTCCCACAGTATTAAGTCCCTATCCTGGTGCCCCAGTATAAACTATCAGAGACTAGAGGGGACATTAAACTTGGGGCAACTAGTGGCAGACATGTCCCCCTCCAGCTACCCCCCATAGTTTAATATCCTCCTCCAGCTGCCCCAGTTTAATGTCACCCTCCATCTGCCCCCTAGTTTAATGTCCCCTCCCCATGTGCATTCGGTGTAACTGCCCCCCTACATCTGACCCTAGTCCTCCCTCTTGCTCACACATGCTGTCTCTTCTCTCTTTATCATCCAGCAACCTCCACTGCTGGCAGCTTGCAGAAAGCACACAGTCCCGTGTGGCTCCGCCCAGGGGTGAACCTGCCCCTTTCGCTGCCCGAGGCGACCTACAGAAAGCCGCCCCCCCCGCCAGGAGGAGGGGGTGGAGCGGGGGCGTGGCTGAGCAGAGGGGGCATGGCGAATTGAAGGGGAGCGTCGTTCGCCGGCAGAGAGCAGGCACGGAGAGGGCCTACTCTCTGCCTGAGCTCCAGTGGCCTCCCCAAACCACCGCTCGGTGCTAAGCCAGTCCAGGACAGCTTGTCCTGGACTGGCTTAGGTTAGCAGAAATGCCACCCTCCCTGGGGCCCTGGCATAGCGCTGCCTGAAGCGCTTGCTTCAGGTCGCCTCATGGGAGGTGCGGCGCTGGCTCCGCCCACTAATGAGTCATAGCCTATCCTGGTGATAGGCTGTTATGACACCATCAAAGGTCCTTGAAAAAACTTCAACTAGCTATGCGGGCCGGATAGAAACAGTCAGAGAGCCGGAAGTGGCCCGCAGGCCGTACATTGCCCAGGTCTGGTCTAAGGGGTGAGTCTATCTCTGAAAGAATCTAAAGTTTGGAGTTACTGTGATAGATTAAAGCACAACTAAAGTTTCAAAAAACTTTTGACATGTCTCCATAGCTGGACTCCCATCGATTGCTGAAATGAAGGTACAGCATTTTAGTACTGTGCCCAGATGGCTCAGTTTGGTCATCTTCAGAGCTGTATACAGAGTCTGAGGGCAGATTTTTACAATTCTATACTATACTATATGTGCCAGAAAACTGGTCCCAATTTGCTCCAAGAGGCGCCAACTTGTTTTTACATCCTACTCACCACTTTTTAAGACATCAAGGTGGCCCAGGGTGGCAACGTATCTGCTGGTTAGGAAACTGGCGTGAGTTATAGCTAAAATCTATGCCAGCACGGAACCTCCTGAAATGTGCCGGAGCCTTTTAATAATTCTGCCACATCTTCTGCCAATGGGGAATTTGAGTAAGAGTAATGAAGAATACAATACCCCTCTCAATGATAACAGCCATAGAGGTACAACACTCAGCTGCACGCTTCTTCCCCTGTTTTTAAGCAATTGGTAGATCTAGAAACATGAGGACCCGCATTGATCGGGATCCGATCTTTCCCGATCCAGATCGCCCAACCCTAGTCAATGCTTCTCTATGGGAAAGTAACTCTTAGGGTTGAACCGATCTTGAGATTTCAAAATCGGATTTCCGATCATTTTCCTGATCCAATCGAGATTGTGAAATTTGCACGATCACCGATCGGGATCCAATCTTTCCCGATCCCGATCGCTCTACCCAATATCCTGTCTGTCTCGTTTGTGATGTAAATTAGGTGACTGCTGGAATGAAAGTCCTTGCAGAAGTGTCAGTCTATTATTAGGCTTTTAAGTACTTTAAAATAGAGAAAATCTAAAATAAAATCATCAAACATTATTTAAAAAAATATTACGCATAAAAACTTGGTTGAAAAATATAGGTCATTTTCGGGGACACATTTCCATTAAAATAGGTCATTTTTGGTGTCAAACTTCCTTTAAGTGTTGCATCTCACTAAAAAATGTGTCAAATATTTTGGTCTATTTTCTATATTTAAGCACTTCATCTCATTTCGATAGGGCAAGTACAAGATGAGAATATAATATATCTAGGACAAATCTAGAGAGGGAAACTTCCCACCAGCGGCTGGATCTGACAGTTCTGTTTTAGAAGATCTCCATTTACTAAGACTATTTCTGGGAAGACAATTTTCCCCATGGATGACAAATCCTGAAAAAGAGATTTAGAAACTGGGCCTTGCTAACTACCAAGCCACATGGTCATAGCGAAACACATTGCACCGGGAAACGAAGCAGAGCGATGGCTGCACCACAGAGACCCCTTCCAGATGGAGATATGAGATATGTCTCAGCCCGTTGTTTTAATTTACTAACAAACAGAGAATTTATGCTGTCACTTGGCGAATAGTAATATTTTACGACTTAATAAACCCCGCGTTACATTAGGTTGTGACAGGTGTATACCTCCATTCATTATCAGAGTTTCCTCTCTAGTGCATATGCTTCCTCATCTCGGAGAAGTTCACGTTTGTTTTCAGAAGAAGAATACCCTTTGAGAAAATGCCAAAGAATTCTTTATGTTTCCTTCTCCCGGCTGGCACTTGGGCCCTGCACGTCCGTTCTTTCATTATAAGTCTCTGCCTCCAGAGATAGGCTGCATGCTTGTAAACCCTCTAAGGTTTCTTATTCTCGTACTTGTCAGTTTCTATTTCTTATTATTCCTGGCTGGCACATTTTGCAGTTTTTTTCACAATAAAATAAATTCAATCCTCGCCAGGCATTAGGAGATAAGGCTTAAAGTGCACCTGACATTATGCGGCAATATTTTATTATTTCTAGGTATTATGCTAGCATTTAGTATTACTGGGAAATTCTATTATCTAAGAGTAAATCCAGACGGCAATTGTTCAATTTTCCTGCAGCACCCCCGCAGGGGAAATGAAGCGTTACACAATGGCCATTGAAATCCATGTGCTGTGTATGTAATCCACGAACGCGTCGGGTCCTCCAGCATGTGAGACACTCTTTGTAGTCGGCTGAAGGTTTCAGGTCATATTCCTAGCACACTGGTAACAAATCCTCCTTCTCCTTTAACCCCTTGGAGTGTGATTACAAGCTCAGCTCACTCCAGATTATATTGTCAAGGGCCTATTTAAGGGTACGGACAGATTAATAAGAGGTCATATATCTAAAAAGTACACCAAAACAGAATTCTAATGGATCGTCCATGTCCATGGTGCAGTGTCAGACAGACCCAGAGGATCTTATAGTGCGCCCAGGCTCAAACACAATAATGGTTGAGCAAAGGATAGCTAAATGTGAAGGATCTATGGTCTATTGAGGGAGGTCTTCCAAAATAATTTTATCTGGTGGACCCAAAGAACCTCAGTCCGACCCTGCCCCGGTAAGACAAGGTATGTTAGACCAAGAAGAGGATTTCACTAGTTTCCTTTGATCTGAACTGTCCATCGCCCACAAGGAACTCCAAAATTATGAACATTGTAAGATATTGTCTTCACCAGTGATAGACCAATCATCCTTGGAAATTTTTCTAGACCATATCTGAACCATCCTTAGCCATAGAACAAGTCAATAACTGGTTACCTACTGTTATTTTCTAAATTGTGCTTGGTGCACATGGACTAGGCCCAAACTACCCAGGTGTTGCAGAAGGGCACAGTTTATAGATTGACCGTAATTGGGCTAATACTTGGCACAAATGGATTGCAAAAATAATCATTAATGGTTAGCATGCAAGAGTATACTATGGTGAACTATGGCCCTATAGCCATCCCTTCTAGAAGGAGGTGGAAAAGTGGATCGCCCTTAGGAAAGAAGCCCTGGGAGCAAAACTTTCCTGTACAACTTAGCACTATATGGTGATATTACCGTACTTTGGAACTGAGTGTTGGTATTATATTGTTGCATAATGGACCCATTTAACTTCACATTATCACAATTTTTTAATTAGCTCGATTTGAGGGAGTATTCGTTAAAAGTGCCTATTATATCAGCACTATAGGGTGGTATGTGAGTGGAAATTTAGAAAATTTATTATAAAATTTCTAATTACATTTTTTTCTTATAAAGCCTTCACGTAGATCCTGTTTGTATGACTGTCAGGAACACAAATTACAAGTAATATAAAAACTACCATCCAAAAATAAAAAAAATGCTGCATGCTTATCTCAGCCTCCTTAAACCTGAACAAGTGCTGGCTGGTAGGTTTTAAGTATATATGCCAGGAGCGAAACACTTCCTGTTGGCTCTGTACTCCAACATGAATTAATCGCATGATTTAATTTACTGGAAATTATCAGGAAAGACCAGGGACACTTTAAGATGTGACTGGCCTAAGGGCACCGAATACATTATTGGACACCATGATACTTCGCAAAGCACAAAGGAGGATCTCCAAGAGAAGCTTAAAGAGACAGGTGCACAATATTCTACATCTAGATTTCTATGTATTCTATTACATCTAATGCCAACTTGAAGATTTTTCTATTTTCGATGCCTTGACCTAATGCTTAAGGACAGTGGCGTAACTAGGAATGGCGGGGCCCCGTGGCGAACTTTTGACATGGGGCCCCCCCCCCATCCCAACTGACGCCGAAGACCTCGACTGACCCCCTCCTCCGCACTCTATTATGTCCCTTACTTACTTGCCCCTGCACACAGTATTAACCCCAATAGTGTCCCCTGCACACACAGTATTAACCCCAATAGTGTCCCCTGCACACACAGTGTTAACCCCTATAGTGTCCCCTGCACACACAGTGTTAACCCCTATAGTGTCCCATGCACACACAGTGTTAACCCCTATAGTGTCCCCTGCACACACAGTGTTAACCCCTATAGTGTCCCCTGCACACACAGTGTTAACCCCTATAGTGTCCCCTGCACACACAGTGTTAACCCCTATAGTGTCCCCTGCACACACAGTGTTAACCCCTATAGTGTCCCCTGCACACACAGTGTTAACCCCTATAGTGTCCCCTGCACACACAGTGTTAACCCCTATAGTGTCCCCTGCACACACAGTGTTAACCCCAATAGTATCCCTCTGTGGACACCCATAAACAATTATTATACTCTGGGGTCTTTTCAGACCCCAGAGTATAATAATCGGAGACTAAATCGGGAATAAAAACATTAAAAAAAAAAAAACACTGTTGCTTCTTACCTGTTCCCCGGCTCCTGTGCTGTACTGTCCTCCTCTCGCGTCCTTCGTTAATGACGTCGGACGTCACATGACCCGGGAAGCATGCCGGGTTCATGTGACGTCAGAGACGTCAGACAGCAGTATGACGGAGGCCTGGCAGGATCGCGGAGAGGTAAGTAACAGTTTTTTATGTTTATTACCTCTCCCGATCCGCTGGTCATTATACTCGGGGGTCTGCAAAGACCCCCGAGTATAATGATAGCCTCTGTGGGGCCCGCGGTGTCACTTGCCGATCCCGGCCCAGCCAGGATCGGCAAGTGAATAGGGCCCGTAACTGCCTATTGAAAAAAACCGCAGCGGTAGCGGCTGTCACCGGGCCCCCTAATGGCCCGGGCCCTGTGGCAGCTGCTACTGCTGCTACCACGGTAGTTACGCCCCTGCTTAAGGACTGTTCTTAGTGCCTACTTAAGAGAGTTGTATCGTGAAGATACCTCCTGTCCATATACCCTGTAATAGTAGACATCCACTCACAAAGCGACCTCCAGCACTGTATTTCTAAAGCTACATGGCCTCACAGCTCTTCCCTTAATGGTTGGATAGAAGGATCCTGATCTGCCTGATCATAGAGAGAACTGTGCAGTAGTATAGTTGCTGCACGATTGTTCATATTATTATCTGACAGTGGCATGGAGGGTAATAGGGAGCAATATGTATGAAACCATGATGAATAGGGGGCATAGGGACCAGTATGTCAGATAGGGGACCAAGGGAGCAGTCTATCTGAGAGAGGTGTGCATAGGGAGCAGTCTATGTGAGAGAGGTGTGCATAGGGAGCAGTCTATGTGAGAGAGGTGTGCATAGGGAGCAGTCTATGTGAGAGAGGTGTGCATAGGGAGCAGTCTATGTGAGAGAGGTGTGCATAGGGAGCAGTCTATGTGAGAGAGGTGTGCATAGGGAGCAGTCTATGTGAGAGAGGTGTGCATAGGGAGCAGTCTATGTGAGAGAGGTGTGCATAGGGAGCAGTCTATGTGAGAGAGGTGTGCATAGGGAGCAGTCTATGTGAGAGAGGTGTGCATAGGGAGCAGTCTATGTGAGAGAGGTGTGCATAGGGAGCAGTCTATGTGAGAGAGGTGTGCATAGGGAGCAGTCTCTGTGAGAGAGGTGTGCATAGGGAGCAGTCTCTGTGAGAGAGGTGTGCATAGGGAGCAGTCTCTGTGAGAGAGGTGTGCATAGGGAGCAGTCTTTGTGAGAGAGGTGTGCATAGGGAGCAGTCTATGTGAGAGAGGTGTGCATAGGGAGCAGTCTATGTGAGAGAGGTGTGCATAGGGAGCAGTCTATGTGAGAGAGGTGTGCATAGGGAGCAGTCTATGTGAGAGAGGTGTGCATGGGGAGCAGTCTATGTGAGAGAGGTGTGCATAGGGAGCAGTCTTTGTGAGAGAGGGGCATCGGAAGCAGGCTGAACAAAACAGGGAGTCACGAGGAGTAGTCTATGAGCAATGGGGGCACAAGAGGAATATGTGTTATAGAGGAAACAGCCTATGGACATGGAGAGAGTGTGCAACATAAGGGAAAGAAATCAATCTGTAGTGCACAAAATTTGTGAAAAAATGTATTAAAGCTTTCCTATCCTTTCAGACTTTGTGTAAATCAATAGTACAGTGTGTGCAAATATCCATACTATAGTGTGGGTGCACAGCCATTATACAACTCATATATTTTTTTAGCAGTTTTTCCCCTCTGCAGGCTCTATCTCTAACTTTTAGTTCTCCCTGAGCTGGTGAGTCTACGTTAGCTGCTATGGTGTGTCCCATATCCTGCACGCAGGAAGTAGAGGAGAACCTGCTTATCTACATCTCTCTCATTCTGCAGGAACAAGACCATATAGGACATTATACAGAGGCTCCTGCTTACTCCTCTCCATAGACCTTTGTGTAAACTAACACATCTGTAAACTTTGATCTGATTTGCTTTAGCAGAAAATTTCAGAGTGAATGTCAGTTTGGTGGAAGGAGGCAGGAAAGAGCCTGATAAGTGGAGAAAGGAGTATTTTTCTCTGAAAAGGTATATCATAAAATTTCTGTAATTACTTGTACAGTTTCGTAATCATTTATATAACATTCAGAGTGACTAAATGGGGGTATTTTTCAGCCAATATATAGAAGTAATGGCATTGCAGTATTATTTAGGTCTTGTATAATGGTACCATGCTAATTCCATGGGTACAAAGGAGAGGAGTTTCCACACAATACATTTCCTTCTTTGAAACCGTCCCATACTGTGAGACACGGCAGTCATATTGGTGATCTGTAGATTAGTGTTAGATTTCAAGGAACATGTCTTCTAGATTGTCAGAAGGTAAAAGCCCCCCTCCCCCTTTCATGGCTCTTCATACATATGGTCCCAATTCAATCAGTTGATTACACATTATACAATCCAATCAATCTTTATCTATAATCTATAGTTTTATTTAGTAAATTGAATTTTGGGTAACATTCTCAAATTATTCCATTCCGATTAAATTGACGCTGGTATTAGGGTAAGAACACATGTTCAGATTTTGTTGGCACGTTTTTTAAAACCAAAACCAAGGGATCATAAAAGAACCTATAAAGGATGGAGATGGTTCTTCTCTTTTTTCAATCCATTTGAGGTTTTGGTTTCAAAAAGTGTATCAACGAAAACTGAACATGTATGTTTACCCTTAGGATGAGGCCCAACGTTACAGAAATGCAGTTATTTTGTTGCAGATTTTGCTGCGGTTTTTTGAGCCAAAGCCAAGAATGGATTGAGCAGAAGGGAGAAATATAAGAGATTCATATACAGTATATATTTTTTCTTTCCTTAGGATAGGCCATAAATATCTGATCATTGCGGGACTGCACTGATCAGTTGAACAACACAGCTGGAAGCAGACAGCTCCAGATCCTGTGTAGTGGGCAGTGCCGGTATTGCAGCTCAGCTGTCACTGAAGTAATTGGGAGCTGAGCTGCAATATTGACGCCTGATCACTATACAGGGCATGGGGCCAATCACGACTGCCGATGGTGACACAGCAATCAGCAAAGACCCCAGGCACATGACATCATTGAAAATGCTAGACACTGCGAGGAGGCCCAAAGTAGGTAAGGGAAGACAAGTATGTATTATTTTATTGTTTTTACTCCTTCCATGGCACCAAAATTTAATGGGGTTGTCTGGTATAACTTAAAATCCCTATACTATTCTAGATTATGGGGATATTGTCACTCCTTAAGAAGAGACCACCATGTAGGTGTGTGGAGTCTTATAAAGCCATTTTCGCACCACTGTGGGGGATTATGGGAAGAATATGTAAATAGGTTTCCCAGGATGTAAGAACACTACGTCTGTATGCTGCCCTCTATGGGAAGCTCCCTTGAACATCATGCCCGACTTTCCAACAAGCCTTTAATTGCAATGATGTGGGATTTTGGCAAGTCAGTATCATCGCAAATGTGGACAGCGCCGTATCGATCTGATTGGATCTCATCAGCACAGTCTAGGGAGAACTGACTTGGCAGAGGTGAGAGACTTCTAGACCAGATTATGGGGATATTGTCACTCCTTAGGGAGAAACCACCATGTAGTTGTATACTATTCTAAACACTCTCCCCTCTCCTACTTTCTAAATAACATCAATTATCAAAAATGTATAGTTACCCATATCCCTGGGGTGGTCATGTGACTCCCTAGGGACATTTTCTGATTATCTAGTGACAATCCGTTTCCTCATTTCCGTAAACGGATCGTCACTACTACTCCCCCTTCCCCCCACCACCCCATTACACTTACCATCCAGGCTTCTTCCGGCGAGATGGCTCCTGTAATTATGCTGTGCGCACTCTTCTCGACTGTGCACGCCGTCGGTAATTAAAGGTGGATTATCGCTGCTGAGGAGGAGGAGTATAGGAGGAGCTGTCCCGCTGGAAGAAGCATGCAGGGGTAAGTATATAATATGGCTCAGGGGTTGAGCTGAGTAGGTAGGTAAAGGCTGGATAGCTAGAGAGACAGGGAGGGGGTGTATGGGAGTATGGGGGGAGAGAGAGGAAGGAGGGGGAGAAAGGTGAGAGGGATTAGTGAGGAAGTTATATAGCAGGAAGCTGATCATGTAAACCAAAGCAGAGATTCCAGCAGCCCCCAGAGACCCCCAGAAATTTTGTTGTGCACTGAGATATGGTGTGCCAAGTTAAACTCTGCTACATCTGTAAATATCTTTCGTAGGCTAAGTGCTTATTCAGACAACAAGTCCGTGTACTTGTCCATGGAAAAGTTAAAAAAATGGGTCTATTGAGGGATTTGTTAGAAAAACGACCCAAGAAACGGCATGTTCGATTATTCAATGGATCGGTCACATGGACTGCTGAAAAACGGTTGTGTGAATAAATCCAATATTTTCTAAATATTGCAGGTATTGCATTCCTTTTTTATGGATCCTACAACCCCTAAGGGAAGACCAGCATTATATTCTTAAAGGGATGGCGGTATTCTAGAGTCTTACAGTATATTATACGGATGGTGTCCTCATAATACATGGACGTCTCTATACTATAGCCGGCTGTATCTACGGACACATTTCCCATTCATTCTCTGTGAAACAGCTTTGCCTGGTGGTTAAAGTTTTTGGGCAGACAGAATGGATCTGTGGGAATTTCTCTGTGTGTAACATACTGTATCCAATTCCACAGTTATTACAGTAAACCTATTAGTGCCACCTGGGTTTGCATATCCACAGCGCTGTCCAAGTGAAGACAGATTAGCTCTATCACATGTTATGCCAGAGGGACAGTCTCACGAGGACTCTGCCCTCTGGGAGAGGAGAAAGCACAGAGTTTTTAATGAGAATATTGTACTTATAATAGCATTCTGTAGCCTAGAGATTTTCCTGTCAAGTCATTGCAAATTCTTTTGGCAGCTCGTATGAGTTTTACTGCTCATTTAATGTTATTGTAAAAGCGAGTGGTAGATAAACAGAACGTACACGTATATTACACGCAGGTGCGCACGCCACGCAACGTTACAGCCGGACTCCGGATAGATTGCGTGACCCTTTACATGTCAGATTACAGCTATTGTGGAGATTGCAAATTTCCTGTACAATATAAAGACCCTGAAGGAAGGTATAGCTGTAACAATCCAACTGGAAGTCGTAGAAAAAACCAGAATGGATAAAAAAAACTCCTATTATTTTTTGTGTATAGCTCCTATACTGACCTATGGGCTGTATGGTTACACACCATGAACACTGTGCTGTCTGCTCCCCCTATTTATTTATAGAGACGGGCGAACGTCTCAGGATTCATTTCAGGTTCGGGTCCAAGATTTGCTTTGGGTTGAACAAGTTCGGTACAAATCACACCTTAAGGCTAGCGCCCCACGTAGCGAAGCGCAGCAAATGCTGCAAAAAAAATACAAAGTTTTCATTGCACATTCACAGAGTTTTCCTCTGCCCTAGCTTGTCAATTATACCTACAGAAACGTCATAGGTGTAATTGAAACAGAAAGTCCATAGAGGAAACCTCTGCAAACTTTCTGAGTAGAGCGCTGTAGAAAGAACCGTGATGCATTGAGGCCGTAGTTTTTCCAGCAGTGATTTTTTTCTGCAGGACACTACATGGGACCTGAGCCTTAGCCTTGAAAAAACCCATTGAAATCGATGGGAGGTGGAAAAAACGCGACGCGTTTTAGTGTCATGGTTTTTGATTCATTTTTTAAGTGTTTTTTTTTTTTTACATTGCATCAAAAACCACAAGTGTTTTTTTTTTTTTTTTTTAAATGGAAGTTTCCAGGTCCATACAGTGCGCTTGGGCAAAAAAGGCAACAACAACGTATGACAAAAAATGCAGCAAAAAATGGAACAAAAAACACATCATTTAAAAAAACTTGTCAAAAAAAGTTTCTTAATTCCTGAAGCAGATTATTTTATCCTGCAAAAATCTCTGTGTGAACAAACCCTGAGGGTTTAGGCCTGGTTCACATCTGCGTTCGGGTCATTCCGCTCCCCTCTCTGTTATTTTCGTGTGGAAACCAAATGGAAACCACACAGTCCTGTTATAGTCTAAGGGGTCCATGGTTTTCCTAAGCTAACCACTTTTATATGCAGATGGATTTCCATTCGGGGGTCCCCAAGCAGACTCCCCAACCAGAAACCCATGTGCAGATGTGAGGTGGGCCTTATTGTCTATACATGTCTAATGTAATGTAAATATATTTATTATATATGTTTTTACTGTGTGAATGTATGTATATGTACGTACTGTATGTATGTGTGCACCTATGGAGGAGGCCCCCCCACACCACAGCCCTCTCCACATACTGGCCCTGTTTTACTATTGTGTATATGACTAGACATTGGCATAACATGGGGAACCTTTGGCACGGTGTGACGCATCTCTGGAGCAATGTGGTACATCTTGGCACATCTAGGTTGGGCTACAATTTTTTCGACATGTGGGTGTGGAATCTCATAAAAAGGGGGCGTGACTTAAATGTGCCAAAAATGCACTAAAATAGTGTTGCACAATTATGGCACAAAGTAAGCCAACTAAAGGGTGGTATAAATGCAACCTAGTCAGTCTAGAGCAGTGGTTCTTAACCAGGGTTCGATCGAACCCTAGGCCCTATGCACGGTTCATTTTTTGTACGAGTAAAAAAACATATACCTACGTCTTGAATTTGGAAGTAAATCATATTTGATTTATCACTAAAGAAGGGTTCGGTGAATGTGCATGTGAAACTGGTGGGTTCGATACCTCAAACAAGGTTAAGAACCACTGGTCTAGAGATACATCAGATTTATCATCCAGCACCAGTCACTGTGATAAATCTGGTGTAGTTTTAGACTGTCTACGTAATAGTAAATGTGGGCCATTGTGTCTGTTCATGCCTTGTATGCCAGAAAACTGGCATATTAGACATGATAAATCTGCTGTATATGTGTGTGCAGTATACTAGTACTATAGTTGTATATGGTATAGCGGTACAATTTATGCCTTGTTTAGCAGTACTATGTATGTGTGCTGTCCTGTGGTATGTATATTACATTTTATAGGCAGAAACAAATTTAGTGAGGGTAGGGGGAGCTGTGTGTACATGAATGTTGGGGGATGCCCGTCTGTGTCAGGCGTCTTCTTACATTGTATAACATAGTAAGGACTGTTGCCCCATTAGCAGGTACTGTCATCTGATGGTAAGTTTCCTGGTAAAGGCAGCCGGGGTCTCTTCATGGCCTTCACATTAAAGGCCTTACCTGGGAAGAAACCACCCCTTTAAATATCACAAGACATTAGAATGTAGAGCTGGGAAAATGAGGATCCTAAAGATGTAACGGATAGAACTTTTCTATGAAGAATTGTCACCTTCACCTTCACCCTACAGCTGGGTATCTAGACAGTATTCAGCATGGACCACCTTGAACTTTCCAACAATTTTCCACTCTCTTAATCTTCACATTGCTATATATAAGGTTGTAATGTCCCATAATTGGTGCATAATGGCGCACAGGCTCGGGCTTTACATTTTATAGCCTAATAAATTACTATTTTATTATACCAGGACTTTATTTATTTAGCTCCAACATTTAATGTTGCTCCATAAAAAGTAATTGTAGCAATGATATCAGTCCTAGCCGCAGTGCAGCTTGTAAATCTAATGTGTATATCCCGGGACCCTACACGTACTGTACATATACTGTACAGGACCCTACACATACTGTACATATACTGTACAGGACCCTACACATACTTACTGTATATATACTGTACAGAACCCTACACACACTGAACGGCTCCACACTGGAGAAAACCAACGGCTTACCTACCTGGGGCTGGAGCTCAGCCAATCAGGAAGCTTCAAAGCAGCAATAGAAACCCTGAAAGCAAAAGCCTGCAGAACCTTCTACGCCATCAGAAGACAACTGTACCACCTCAAACCACCGGTGAGGGTCTGGCTGAAGATATTTGACGCAGTCATTTCCCCGATCCTTCTCTATGGCAGTGAGGTTTGGGGCCCAGCCACCTACCCAGACCAGACAAAGTGGGATTCCAGCCCAACAGAGACCTTCAGTTCTGCAAATACCTGCTCCATGTCCATCGCAACACCACCAACATGTAGTGCAGGGCAGAGCTAGGCAGACTCCCCCTATGGCTCACCATACAGAAGAGGGCGCTATCATTCTGGACTCATATACAGGGCAGCAGTCCTGGCTCTTACCACCACCAAGACTGGCTGAGCCACAGAGCCCAGAGAAAAACTGATATCCCCCAACCAAGCATCAGCCATCTGCCAAGCCAAAACCCCCAACATGCCCTGAACAAGGCTCAAATAAAAGGAGTCATTGAGAGAGACAGAGAGCGGTACATCGAGGAATAGAGAAGCGCAATAAATAACTCCAAGAAACTCACTGTGTACCAGTCACTGCAAAGAGACTACACCATGGCCACCTACCTGGAGAGAATATGCCACCCTAAACACAGACAGACCCTGAGCCGGTACAGACTGAGTGCCCAGAACCTGGAGATGGAGACGGGGCGACACAAACAGATGTACAAGCCACGGGAGAACAGACTGTGCCAGCACTGTGACCAGGGGGCCCTAGAAGACGAGACCCATTTCCTGCTACACTGCACCAAATACTCAGCTGTGAGGGCCGTCTACTTCCAAAGACTTTCTGCCCACATCCCAGACTTCATATCTGCAGACGAGAAGAGGAAACTCTACATCCTACTGGGAGAAGAAGAGACCACTGTGGAGATCGCTGCCCAATACGTGTCCAGCTGGCACCAAACAAGAGGAAGATGAGACTCCACGGACTGTTATACCCCAAACCACCTCCCCCACCCCACCTCCCCATATAGCGGCCACCAACTAAGAGGAAGATGAGACTCCACGGACTGTTATACCCCAAACCACCACCCCCACCTCCCCATATAGCTGTCACCAACTAAGAGGAAGGTGAGACCCCAAGGACTGTTATACCCCAAATCAAACCTAGTATGGTAGTGTTATTTGTATGATCAATTTATCTTTGTATTATTGTATTTTTTGAGCACTGTATAGCAGTCTCACTTGACCACGGGATAAAATTATTAGCGCACTATATGACAGCATAATTTAGATACTGTTAGATAATGTTATTGGAACTATAGTATTTCTCTATGTGGCAGCATTATTTGGGTACAATATGGCAGTATTATTTGAGCATTGTATAATAATATTAATTGATCACTGTAGCAAGATGTTATTTGAGCATTGTATAGCAGTATTATTTGAGCATTGTATTATATCTTTATTTGATCTTTGCATCTGTATATTATTTAAATGCAGCAATATAATTTAGGCACTGCAGGATGATATTATTGGCACTATGTGTCAGTATTAACAGGGTACTATAAGGTTAAGGCCCCATGTAGCAGGCCACAGTAAAAACGCGCTGTATGAAAAACCCTGGCGGCAACACATTGCAGTTTTTCCTGCAATGTTTTCGCAGAAAGTCTGCAGAAGTTTCCTAAGGCCCCAAAGGCAGTATTATTACTGGTAGCATTGATTGGGTACAATATGGCAGTATTATTCTAGCAATGTGTAATGCTAATTTTGATCTCTGTAGCAGGATATTATTTGAGTACTATATGGCAGTATTATTTGAGGATTGTATGATAACTTTATTTGATCATTGTATCTGGATACCATTTGAGTATTATATGACAGCATTATAAGAGCATTGTAATGTAATATTATGTGGCAGTGTAATGTGGGCACTGTGTGGCAGTATTATTAGGGCACTACAATGCAGTATTCTTCTAAGACATTAAACCTGACCTAGGCACATTGTGTTGCTATTATGTGAACATTGTATAGTAGTAGTAAATGTGCTGACGGGTTATCTGTAACACTATAGGATGATAACATGGCTGGAGCCTGTGGCGTTCAGCTCTTAACATTCTCCCATGTCTCTGCCTTTGACCTCATTTACCCTATGTCAGTTTGCGCCGTCAATTACAGATGTCACATGATGAGAGCAATACTTTCTTAATACTTTCTTAAAGTACTTTTTCGAGACAATTTAGGCTAAACAATGTACATGAAATATTACATGATGGCTGGGGAAAGTAATTAAATCTAATCCTTTGTACCTCGGATCTTTTAGGTACTTTACTATCATTTTAATCTTGTTCTGGAAGCCCCAGGGAATCCCTAAATCTGTGAAGAAGTGAGAGGTGCGGGGACTTGGCAGATATCCCGCAAATAGATGACATCTCTATTTATAGGGAAATACTATTCCCTTCCCATACTATTCTATTGTAAAATGAAATAGTAAAATATTTCACCTTTTCTAACTTTTTGAAGATTGCAGATTTTTTTGTTTACAATTATGAAGGCCTTAGCTCTGCTGTGTTAACAGCATTTAGTAATATGCTTTACTGCACAGCCTTGGTCATAATAGTCAGCAGATTAATTGAGGTCAGATTAGCTGTGACATCATCTTTTGTCAGTAGTGGATGCAAATGATGGGTCACTATGGGTGTTATTTGTAGGGGTTTTATCGTCTATTGTGACCATGTCTATCAGTTAGGGCCCCTTCACACGGCGTGAGCGCTCGGCTCATTCCGAGCCGTACACGCGAGCGCTTCTAAACACTTCCCATTCACTTCAATGGGAGCGCTCGTAAAGCCGGCTTTACACGCGCTCCCATTGAAGTGAATGGGAAGTGTTTAGAAGTGCTCGCGTGTACGGCTCGGAATGAGCCGAGCGCTTACGCCGTGTGAAGGGGCCCTGATTGAAATTAGGTGGCTGCTGCTGCAAAGAAAAACTATAGAATTGCAATTGTCAGTCTATTATTAGGCTTAACACCTATACACAGAAATATGCGCCAATAACTGATCTCACTCCGACCATAGTAACGAATAATCAAAAATCACCCCAAAATCAAAAGATGACTTTCATTATCATAAAATACCTTGTCACATAATAAAAACTTCAATCGCAAAGACTCTATAATGTATTAAAACCAGTAAAAGTATGGCGAGAGGGACCGAAAAAGTAACGCCGGACATGAATCAATCATAGAATAGATGGCATAACATCAAAGTACATATAAATGTAAGCAATGGCTATCCTAAAAATACACGATCTCATTACCAAAGGTAAGATATAAGCCACATACAGTGTCCATCATAGAGTGCTTTAAAGGGGCGCTATCAATGGGAAAAGTCATTTTTAACTAATCACATGCTTGCATAGGCTTTAGGAAGTCTATTCCACACTTACCTTTAGTATGTAGATTGCCTCAGTGGTTTCTGAATAAGTCTGGTTTTATTCATATGCTAATGAGCTTCCAGCCAGCACAGGAAGTTCCCAGCAGCACTGGTCCCTGCTATTATCTCCTATGTGTGTGCAAACAGGAAGCTAAGTCATCATCATCATCATCATCATCAGCGGCCTGTGCATATACTTCAATAGGAAACAATAGCAAAGGGTTGCACAATGCATCGTGCACCAGTCTAATTAGCATTAGAGATGAGCGAATAGTATTCGATCGAATACTACTATTCGATCGAATAGTAGTATTCAATCAAAAACCTCTGTTTGCATAGTTATTGGTGTACTTAGTTGAATACCACGTGGAAAGGCGGGAAATATTAGTTTCCCCTCCAACCTCCCCTGGCGCCTTTTTTTTTAACACCAATGTCTATGGAGATGAGGTATTCAATCGAATATACTCGCTCATCTCTAATTAGCATATGAATAAAAACGGACTTAATCAGAAACCACTGAGGCAATCTACATACTAAAGGTAGGTGTGGAATAGACTTTCTAAAGGCTATGCGAAGCTGTGATTAGTTAAAAATGACTTTTCCCAATGATAGAGCCCCTTTAATATCTTATTAACCTGCACATGGGATATCACACGGTTTGAGGCCACCCCCGTCACCCACTTCATTCTGCGTATCATACATCTATTATTAGACTTAGTGGCCAGAGTGAAAATTGCAGGATTTCATATTTATTTTTACATTTAAAAAAAATCATCAAAATTAGTAGAAAAAAGGTTCCGGCACTCAAATAGTAGCTTAGCTGAGTTCAAGAGATTTATAGATGTGCAATCCAATCAAAAAAGTAACATCTTGGTCCTAACTGGGAACGCAACGTTACCATTTTTGTTTGAATTACACATCCATAAATCTCATAAGATCAGCTGGGACCAAAACGTTCCTTTTTTTGTTTGCACTGCACATCAATAAATCTCTGCAGATCAGCGAAGCTACTATTTGAGTGCCGGAACCTGTTTCTACTGTATATACAGGGGTTTGTTCCTATCCTAACATCCAGTGTCGGGTCACTTTGATGATTTTCTGATGATACATTTATTTATATAATCTATAAAAATTTGAGGGGTTAAAAAATGAAGGAAACAATGCCCATTGCCGTGTACTTTTTGTATCTTTGTGTAGCGGTTGCCTTGCTGGGCTCATTCCTTGGGTTACCTCGGCTTTGTTTCGAGCATCCCTGTGATCACAGCAGTGACATCCAATCCAGGGATTACTAGCAGCAGGTACTATCTAGGTTAACAAAGTGCAGACTGGGGGAAGAATAAGCAGAGGGCAGCACATGGACTTTGAAGCTGAGATGCACTTTGAAACCAATAAAGAGCCGCATTGTATTTTGTTTTATTGCAGTCGCTAATCTATTTTCATGCTCTTCTCTAAACCCTATTATCAGTCCTGCAGATTCCTCCACATGACCGGTCCTCTGCAGTGAACAAAAATGTCATCTAAATCCCAAGTGACAATCTTAAGTACTTGGCAGCATAAGGGCTCTTCTGAGCAAGATTAACTTAATGGAAGCATTTGGGCAACATCTGCATGTCTTTTCATCCCAGTAATGCCAACTCACAGTACACAAACATGTGATAGAGGATTTCTCTGATTATCACTTAAGACGCATGCTGGCTGAAGGCTCCCTTTGCAGGCATGTTTCAAGAATATGATACTTAAAGCAAAAGCAGCTTGAAAGGCCGAGGAGAGAAATTCTCCGATGGGGAGGTTTAACCTTTCGGCAAATTGATACATTGGTATCTCTGGGGACGCCGAACACTGCAGGGTAAGATCTGCAATGCTGAAGGCACCGCTCATTTTTTATATTTCTCTATCTTGTTTTTTTTCTTTACCAACTCATACGTAATATTTGATTAAATGTCAGCAAAATGTCATATTTCTCTGTATTACTAGGAGAGGATATGTCATCGGAGGCCTTCGGGCCTTTCATTACATGTAAATAGACATAAAATAAAAATAAGTGCCCCTGAGCCCTGGGAGGGTCCATGCACACGGAGATTTTTGGCACTGATTTTGACACTGAATCTGCGTGGAAAAAAGTCTCCCATTGACTTCAATGGGTTCCTTTTTCTGTTAGCGTCAAAATCAGCACCGAAAAACTCTGTGTGAATGGACCCTAAGGGTAAGTGCACACTAAGTTTTTTGGATTGGAACCTGAGGCGGAGCTGGGTAGCTGCAACTGAAAGCCGGTGCACTGTACCAGCATCAAACCGCGCACTCCGCTCTGAATTAGGCCCAATGAATGGGCCTAGTCCAGTGGAGGGAGTGTCTTCAGGCTGAATCGCAAGGCAAAATGGCCTGAAGAATGAACATCTCGCTTGTTTTTTCCGGGAGCCGGCACAAGCCGGTTATTTTCCTTGTTTGGCTCTGGGACCTGTGGCTTTGTGTGTCTCTGCTTCAGACTGATCTCCTGGAAACCAAGCTTTGACTTGTGACCGGATAAACCTTGCCTTCCGATTCAAACTCTAACATAATCTCTTGGAATACCAACCCTTTGGCTTTACTACCAGATATGACTTGTCTACTGATTCTGGTCTTGACTTGATCACTTGGAATATGACTTTTTGGCTCATTATCAGATTATTGCTTCTCCTTGCCAACATGGACCCCCGAATTTAGCAAAGTCCATCTGGCCTTGTGGCTGGCGCTGGTGAATTTGTTCGGTGAATTTAAATAGCTTATTCTTCTGCTCGCTGTTATCAATCAGATTCTGCTTTTGCTGATATTTACTCCTGGAACTCAACCATAACAGATTCCCTTTAGGCTAGGGCCTCATGTGGCGAGACGCTATGGAAAAAAACGTATCAGAAATGCATTTGGTTTTTTTTCTGGGTTTTTTAATTGCTTTTTTTGCTGGGTTTTTCTCAGTGGATTTTCTTCCCCTATTAAACCTATAGAGAAAATGCCATAATTTCTGCTGCTATAATTGACATGTGCTTTTTAAAAATGTGGGTTTAGATGTGAGTTTTTGAAAACGCATCTTTTCCGAATTTTATTCTGCAACGTGTGGATGGGATTAGCCAAAATCTGCTGTGGTGGAAATGCCGTGGCAAAAAAAAACCACTGCGTTTTCGTAACGTGGGACTTCATCTTAAGGCTTAAGACCCCACGTTGCGGAGATGTAGCTTTTTTTTGTGGCAGATTTTGCTGCAGTTTTGTGGGCCAAAACCAGGAGTGGATTGAGCAGAAGGGAGAAGTATAAAACTTTCTATATCTTTCCCATTTCCTTTGTAGCCACTACTGGGTTTGGCTTGAAAAACTGCAGCAAAATCTACAACAAAAAAAGCTGCTTTTCAGCAACGTGGGGCCTCAGCCTTAAAGGGGTTGTCCAAGCAAAAATGGACAACTCTTAACTTTTAAATCACACGGGGGCATTGAAAAAAATATCAAAAATGCAAACTCACCTGTCCCCGATGCTCCAATGTTCTTCTGCTCCGGCGGTTTCTCCCGGGTCTGTTCCATACTTCCGCTGAAGCCACTGATTGGCCTCACAGGTCACGTGACCGCTGAGGTCAATCAGTGGCTTCAGTGGAACTCCAGAAGGGACCTGGAAGAAGCCGCTGGAGCTGAAGAACTGGGACACACGGGGAGGACACCGGAGCATGGGGGCAGGGGAGTAGAAATTTTCTTTTATTTTTTTCACTGCCCCCGGCTGATTTAAAAGTTAAAAGGGTTGTTCATTTTTGCCTGGCAAATGCCTTTAAGGCCACATTGTTGTAGGGCTTTGTGACTGTGTCAGCACCTGGTCCAACCATGGCGTTATATTATGGAATTTGGACATTTACATGGAGGAATTTAGAGTTGATTCTGCCTCATAATGTGTATTTAGTATATAATATTTATATATTTCACATAAAGCATAGCGTCGCAATAGTAAAATCCAAATCAATTTCTACATCTAATATGCAAATAAGGAAATGCAAATAATAAACCCAAATGGAAAACAGATTAAAATATAGAACCGGGTTGCTGAAGAAAGACGGGCTTATCTGTTGTCCGGCACCATCAAGAGAACCATTAAAAGATAAACTGATGGATTAGATGGACTTCTTTAATGCACGCCTTAAATGGTTTTCTAAAAGAAGGGAAATTTTTAGGGAGTATATGATTTATTAATAAGTAGCATCTGTAATAGCTATGGCTTCCTACTAGCTTGGTGGAATCCTATATTAACAAGCACGAAAAGTGGTGCCCATACTTCTGCTCTGGTGCTTTAGCCAAACCCTAGTCACTCTAGGTTCACGCTAGCATTTGGGTTTCTGTCTTACAGGTCCGCTTGAGGATCCGTAAAAACTGAAACCTAATCTTCTTAAAAAGCGGTTTCCTGCGGAAACCTATGAATTCCATAGATTACAATGGAGTCCGCCAGATTTCCACCCAAAAAATGCACAAGCAGAACTTTTCTCTCCACATTTTTCAAGCGGAATGGGGGATGGAATTCCCGGACGGAGACGGAATACATTGAATACATTTTGAGTTACTGAAATTTCTGCAACAAAACGACTGTGTGTGAATATGCCCACCCTGATAAATGTTTAAAGGGCTAGTAAAGCTTTGGCTCTGTTCACATAATTTATAAAAGCACCCTTTAGACACAATAGGGAATATTTTTGACATATATTATTGATCTATACCATATACCTGTATGTCACAATGTTGCATTTGTTCTTTATAGACCGCCATTGTAAAAAAAACCCTAATATTGTGTAGTGCCTGATTACGTAGAAAAACACACAGGCATGTGTACTGACAAATACCGTCCTCGCAGATGGCAAAAGAAGACAATTTTGGATCCGTCGGGCCCTAGCAATCTAAGGCTAAGGACCCACATAGCAGGGTGCAGCAAAAAAGCGCGGTGGAAACGCTTTGGTTTTTTTTGCCGCAGCACTTTTCACAGAAAGTTCGCAGAATAAAACATTCAGTTTCATTTATAATTATACTGAAAACGACCAAGGTTTCTGTGGGTATAATTGACCTTGCGATTTACAAAAATGTGACGGTTTTGGATATTCTTCCTGCAATGTACCAGTTTTTGCACAAACACTACATGGGGCCACGGGCTCTGCATACATTGATTACATATCCTAGGAGTATTTCGACCACACATGCCCATCATACAGACTGAAATCTGTATAAACAGCAAACCCTGAAAAATAACAATAAAAATTTAATTATTTTTTTTTTAAATTTAATATATATTCTGTTGGAATAAATCTGTCCATGATAATAGTTCTGTCTCATTGAGTTCCCTCTTCCATGTAATGGTAGCAATGACATCACGCCACAACGAGATTAACCATTTAATAAAGCGACTTAATGAGCTTGATACTCGGTGTTTGTCCAGTATTGACAATGACACTGAAACATATGGCTTCAAATCTCCTTACTGTTCTCCGTGGTATCCAATTCCTTCACTGTAAATCCCTTGTCCAAAAACACCCTGTACTTTTCTGACCTGTTGCAAATTGATCACATTTGTTGGGAACTTTTGAGAACCACATATAGAAATCTGCGCACGCCAGGAAACTCCTAGTACTGTATTGAGCATCCTCAGCGAACTAGAATGTAACCTGTAAAGCAACCGTAGCCAAGAAGCTAAGAGCGTGCGGCAAGATTTTTGTTAGGGTCATTATGCCCCTGGAAGGCGGACGCTCAGGGTTTTACCTGTTAATAGTAATATTTGTAGACTGGCTTGGGGTTTAAGGCCCCATGTTGTGGAAAAGCTTCATTTTTTGTTGCAGATTTTGCTACGGTTTTTTTGAGCCAAAGCCAAGAATGGCTAATATAGGAAGGGCAATATATAGAAAGCTCTGAGGCTCCATTCTCAAGGAGTAACGCGCCGCTCATTTAGACATGTATACACGTGTCAGAGCACGGCGCTTCAAAACAGATCCCATTGATTTCAATGGGTGCCGGTTTACACGCGTAACACATTGAAATCAATGGGATCTGTTTTGAAGTGCCACGCTCTGACACGTGTATACGTGTCTAAATTAGTGGTGCGTTACTCTGTGAGAATGGAGCCTTACACTTCTAACTTCTGCTCAATCTAGTCTTGGCTTTGGCTCAAAAAACCGCAGCAAAATCCACAACAAAAAAAGCTGGGTTTCTGCCACAAGGGGCCTCAGCCACAATGTACAGGTGGATTCACGTGAAAGTTGTGCAAAGTGGCCATGAAATATATACATATATACCAAGGGGGGCTTGTTTTCAATCAGAAAAGAGGCAAAAGTAGAACCTATTTTTGGATTGTCCATTAAAACAGACCTTCAAAACAATGGTCATGCGAATGGAATGCAGCGTTGTGATACGTGAGCCACCGACCGATAAGTTATTGCCCATCTGCAGAAGTGGATAAGGTGCAGCAATGTGGAAACTCATGATATTTTAATCCCAGGTGACCTAGAATAGTAAAGGGGCAAATATTGACATCCCCGATGGTCTAAGGTCGTGAGTAAAGTTATCCTATGGACCTCATAGTCTTGGGTATTGAAGGGGTTAATTAACGTTGGGTTAAACAGGCCCACCGTCTCCAATATTATAGGACGCTTTATTTATTTGGCCTCTTAAGCTGGTTACGTTGAGCGTCCACCTCTAGTCCTAAACAATGAGGTGGGCACAGGGCACTATTTGGAGTGGACTATGTGGCTGGGATTTTGTAAGCCATGCAATAAAGAAGTGGGGGCGGTGGGTCGGGCACCTCTCTCCCCCTTAACCCTGGCTTCCTGATGCCTGTCCACTCTGCACCGTTTTCTTTTGAGATGAACTGATCACTTTTAGGCCAGGGCCCCACAGGACGTAAACGCTGCGATTTGCCAGCAGCGAAGACGCTGCGGGAAAAATCGCGGCGTTGCACAGTGCAGGCAAAGTGGATGGGATTCATGCGAATCCCATCCCCACTATGCGGAAGAAATCGCAGTGCGGACACGCTGCGACTTGCAAAGCCGTTGCGGCTTTGCAAATCGCAGCATGTCAATTATATCTACGGAAACGCCAACGGCTTTCTCGTAGATATAATGTTAAGAGAAAGTCTGCAGAGGAAAACTCTGTGAACTTTCTCTTAAAAGCGCTGCAGAAAGAACCGCAATGCGATCACGCAGCGGTTCTTCCCGCAGCGCTTTATCACTGCGTTTATGGCCCGTGGGGCCTTAGCCTTATTCTACATAAAATCTATATCAAAATTTGAGAAATTCTACAAATACTTTGTACTGATTTTATAGCGCAGAACTGCATCAAGCTGGTTAATGGCTTCACACACCACAACAACCCCTGCTGCTTCATGTTTTGTTTCTGTGCTTTCTCTGTGATGTCTTTATCTCAGGCACTACATAGTCATTTTTATACATGAAAACTAAATTTTTAATAAGCAGTGTAGCTGCGAGTACTATAAGACTGTGGTCGCACATGATGGACATTCCACCAGGGAAATTCAGCAGCATGTTCCCCTGAAAGTTGCTGTGGCAAAAACCACCCAAAAGCAGGTGTTTTTTTTGTTGTGGCGCACCTGCAGCTTTCAACCCTTGCACTGCAAAACTTGAAAGTCACTTGTAGCAATAGCTGACTTGTTGTGGGTTGAAAACTGACTTGGCACCGTGATAGAGAAGGCTAGCAATTAGGGTGCGCAAACCAGCTGGCATGAAGCCAGTTTTTGTACCAGTTTTCAAAAAATTTGGGTTTGTCACCCACAAATTGAAATTATGGAGTATAATAATTATAAGTAATCCAATTCTATGTGGAAAAAATGGCAAAAATAATAAAATAATTAATTTTTATTGATATGCGTTAAAAAAATGTATATCCTGGGTATAAATATATTAAATTTACTAAAATATTCTCTCCGGATAGTGTATTGGTGCCTTTTTTTGGTCGATGTTCGGATTGACATACTATTCTACCATTCCCATTCCAAAAAGACCTCCAAAACCCAAAAGCAACATATACCTGGGATCCCAAATCTTTGGTATTCCCCAGTCCTAAAGTTTGCCCTAGGAGAGATGACTAATATTGCACCAATGGCTGTATCTGAAATGGCCAAGAGATGACGTATAGTCCATCACATTGATGCAAAAAACACTGTAAGGGTCCATTCAGATGGAGTAACGTGCCGCCTGATGTGGCACGTATACGGCGTGTGAGAATTTGAGCGCTGTATACGCTCCCATTGATTTCAATGGGAGCCTGGATCATATACACCGCGTTATTTTGCGGCCGCTGTTACGCTACTTATCTCGCAGCTGTAAACCAACTCAATGAATGTTTTGAGTTGTATTAGAAAGCCTGTTGCAACATAATCCCAGATGGACCTTCTATTGATGGACTAGAGACACCGTCTGCAACAAACTATCACTTGACCCAACTAGATACTGCTACGGCCATGCAGATCAATAGACCAGAGGACATATATAAAGGGGTGTCATAGACTTAACCTCTCCCTGTTGCCACTACAGTGCCGTAATGATATAATGCCACCACTGCACCATTGGCCATCATTATGATGTTGACGCACCCCAAAAACCACTGAGGCCCTACCACAGACCTCAACGGCGACCACCGCCACTGAAACCACCCAAGGGGCTGAAAGATGTTGAGAAAGAAGACTGAACAATGCAGGGGGAAACTTGAGAGAGGTTTTTTTTTTTCTTTACCTCCTTGAGCCTCCGATTACTGTAGAGACTCCAGGGTATAATAATAGGATATTACGACTAATAGGATATAATAGGATATTAAGACTAATCTCACAAGGTTTGCCCATCACTATCAGCATTAAATAACCGGAGACTATCCTCAGATTTGATTGAGTGACATGTCCTAGTCGTAGCTCAGAAGTAGAAGTCCCCTCTCTACATATACTTATGTAGTTTATTTCATTAATTTATTCTCTGCCTTGTACATTGTCGGAATTATGTCCAGTTCTGATCTCAGTTCTGACCTCTGACATCCCATCTCAAAAGCTAGTGGTGTGACGTGTTGGTAGCTCTGGGTAGCAGAATCCATGTGAACATGGCAAACAGGAATTTGGTTGATGTCTTTGAGGGCTTTGCACTCCTTACACTGTCATTGAGGGCTGTAAACTGTGTTGGCTACGTCTTGATGTGAAGCCATTTGTAACTTCATCAACCTCAAGTAGAGTACCTGGAGAACCCAAATTCTGCTAATGTCTCAGTGCTTATTCAGCCACATCTCACTAAGAAGCACATGGGATAAGTGGGGTTCGGGCTGACCTCATCTCCAACATTGGGTTGCTGGCATGACATGAGCCGCCGCTGCTGGACCTTGTTACTGCTACAACCGATCAATTGATCGACTGACAATAAGTCGTTCAGAGGGTTTCCCTGTTTTTCAGTATTCCTCGGTCTTTGGCCAGTGTGTTACATTATGGATAATAGAATATGAAACCTTAAAAACACTAAAATTGTCAGATGGTGAGATGCTAACAAGCTGATCTGTAGAGGTGACGACTTTGTTGGATATACTAAAACATTGTTGGTCATCTATATGTAGACCTTTCTTCTCTATTGTCTCTATTGTCATGCCTTGAATTAGGTGCAGACAATAGATGTATGGCGATTAACAATAGTGCAGCAGTAGATCAAGGGTTAACCATCTCCATAGTTGAATAGCCCTGCAGATATGACCACCCCTACTGCTCTCCCTGCATGATCCTCTTGCAGTAATGGGGAAGCGTTTGTGTTCCTGAAGAAATGACTCAAGTCCACAGGGACAAGACGAAATCATTTTGAAAATTGACAAAGCAGTAATGGAAACCTTAGAGCAGCTGCAAATCTTGAAGATAGCCTCAAGAAGGTAAGTCGTTTTATTGCATTTTCTCCCATACTATCAATAATGTAGCACATGGGTAATGTAAGTGAAAGGATCAGCCAGGGGCAAGGCTACAAGGCTTCATGTCACATCTTTAGTTTTTTCAATGGATGGCACTTGGATGATATCCGAATATCAACCATTTTCATTGATTTCAATGGGCGTCTTGGATCTGTAAAAATGGATCTGAACAGGACATGATCTAAAAAAATCAGAATGCACTCAGGTTGCACACTCGATTGTTTGCATGAGGTCTTAGGGTACAGTAGCAACCATGGCTGGACACTAGTGCCAGAGCCTGCCACAAGGGTCAACACCAGTATGGACCATGGGGGAAGAAGCCCTGTTACAGATATTGAATCTGGGTTCATAAGCTTCATCTTGCATTCAGTTGGGTTTTCATTAACCTTCCATAACTGGAACAAATAGGGGCATTTCCATCTCATAAAGTCCATTATATTCCCTTAAAAGTTGACTTTATTTGTTTTCATGCATTTGGAGTCCATTATCAGAAAGCTCTAGAAGAACAGTTATCCCTATACCCATCATGTGGAAAAGAGAAATCTAAATCCCATCAATATTTGGTGTAACCTTTGTCCTTTGGAGTAGAAGCCTTGCAAGAGATTATATGTTTCCCACAGAGCCCTGATCTCATCATCATCCAGTCTGTCTGGGATGACATGAAGAGACAGAAGTATTAGAGCAAGCCGACATCCAGAGAGGATCTGTGCTTAGTTCTCCAAGATGGCGGGGACAATCTCTGTGCTGAGTTCCTTAAAATCTGTCTGCAAGTGTACTGAGAAGGATTGATGGAAGACCTTGACATTACTAACCCCACTAAAGTTCTTCCCCTAACCCTCTCTAGATCCCGCAAACTTCTATCTCATCTGTGCTCTTGTATATGGAAGAGGAGCTGGTATACTTTACAATTGTATAGATCTGATCATTGATATGAAAGGCAGGGGAATCCATAACTGATATGAAAATGTGATCCTACTTCTTGGACTGGGTTTGCTAAACTTACTATATCACCCACATGGAAGAGTATATGGCTCCCATACTGAGCTGTAACTGGAAAACTCTCCCAGTAACCTTCACTGCAGCATTAGAAACTGGTATACATGTCTTTGGGTAAGTATATTAGGCTGCGTTTTATCTGTGCTTCCATTTATGGTTCTCTGTCATATTATATATTAAAAAAAAGAAAAAAAATTGACACCAATGGCACCCAGTGGACTTTAATGACAGATAATTGGGTCTGTCGAATTCTGTTGTGATTTCTATCACTTTGAAGGTAAGAAAAGTGCTGCATGCTGGGCTGTTCCTCCCATGAAATAAGGGCCATTTGTGACAGAGGTATAGTGCTTTAGATCTATCTCTACTCAACCCAACGTAATCTACTACTCAACCTCAACCTCTACTCAACCCAACGTAATATACTACTCAACTTCAACCTCTACTCAACCCAACGTAATCTACTACTCAACCTCAACCTCTACTCAACCCAACATAATCTACTACTCAACCTCACCCTCTACTCAACCCAACGTAATCTACTACTCAACCTGAACCTCTACTCAAGCCAACGTAATATACTACTCAACCTCAACCTCTACTCAACCCAACGTAATCTACTACTCAACCTGAACCTCTACTCAACCCAACGTAATCTACTACTAAACCTGAACCTCTACTCAAGCCAGCGTAATCTGCTACTCAACCTGTATGCAACCCAACGTAATCTACTACTCAACCTCTACTCAAACCAACGTAATCTACTACTCAACCTGAACCTCTGCTCAACCCAGTGTAATCTACCCCTCAACTTGAACCTGTACTTAACCCAACGTAATCTACTACTCAACCGCAACCTCTACTCAACCTAACGTAATCTACTACTCAACCTCAACTTCTACTCAACCCAACGTAATCTACTACTCAACCTCAACCTCTACTCAACCCAACGTAATCTACTACTAAACCTGAACCTCTACTCAAGCCAGCGTAATCTGCTACTCAACCTGTATGCAACCCAACGTAATCTACTACTCAACCTCTACTCAATCCAACGTAATCTACTACTCAACCTGAACCTCTGCTCAACCCAGTGTAATCTACCACTCAACTTGAACCTGTACTTAACCCAACGTAATCTACTACTCAACCGAAACCTCTACTCAACCTAACGTAATCTACTACTCAACCCAACGTAATCTACTACTCAACCTCTATTCTACCCAACGTGATCTACTACTCAACCTCGACTGAACATAACGTAATCTACTACTCAATCTTAACCTCTACTCAACCTCAACCTGCAACCTGTATTATTATTGCACTGTGCAATTGCTACCTGCAAGATTGTGAAATAATCTCTCCAAGAAATTACACTGATGTAGGATGGTCCATTAATGTATGATCGGCGAAGATACAACTTCTTACAGGAAGAACAGGCCGATGATATTGTTTCTGATGATCCAAGGGTCCTAGGTATTGCCATCCCTCCCAGTCATCTCTAAGAATTTACACTGATGTAGGATGGTCCATCAATGTATGATCTGCAAAGATTCAACTTCTTACAGAAAGAAGAGGCAGATGATACTTTTTTGTGATGATCCAAGGGGTCCCGGGCATTGCCATCCACCCTAGTCATCCTTCACAGATGACTTACTGTATCCTATACCGTTGATGTTGGCCGCTGTTTCAGAGATTTTCCCTAAACCGCATTAAAAATAAAGCAAAATCTCGTAACTTAATTAAAATTTTTGTAACCACAAATTGTTTCTAGATTTTTTAAATTTCTCTTATTCCGGCAAGAATTCATTCTGCTTTTTTTTTTTTTCTCAGCTAAAAATCACACTGCAGCTTATCACCTGAATGGTAACACAAGAATATTCAGACTCCTCCATACACCTAATTCATTATGATAAGTTTTCTTTTGACAGTTAAGATAGGTAGTTAGAAAAACGGTGTAAAATCTAACAGAATTTCTTGTGCAGCAATCAACATAAATCAGGCACAGACAGATGTTTTGCTCTGGTATGGAACAAAACCGAACACTTTGCAGGCAGATCTCGAAGTGACAGTAATATCACATTAGCATAAACGTCAGTGGTCTGAAGCAATGCGAGCTCCGTGGCTGCTCCATACGTCCCCTTTTATTCCCGAGAAGGGGGGAGGAAGAGCGACAAGCAATTGTAAAACACACTGAAGAACCCCCAGGACATGAGACAGATTTATTTCACTTTTTTTTTATTATTTAGCTAAATGCATAGACAGAGGCAGAACATTAAAAAACTGAAAAAGCAAAAAAAAAAAACCCCACAAAGGACCTCAGGACTCAGGCGCTAACTGAGATCTCAACTGTCATAGACGAGCACTTTCTGTGCTAATTGAACACAGCTAATATTAAGCGCGTGTAAGGTCGCCAGGTTTATTGCCTATGGCTGGCTGCGCATCCATCCATGTTATATTGATTGCCAACGTCTTTGCTTCTCAGAAGGTGCATGCAATCTGCATCACCGCGAGCTCAAACCTACTGTTTTCCAGGTCACAGTAGGACATGCGTCATCTTTACTGCATGTTAGTCAACCCAAATCACAGTAAGGGTTCAGAGACTGTATAGTAGCACCCTGTGTTATAGAGACATAATCACCCTGTGTGCCGTCATATAGTGTCTTAGCAAGGCAGTATAACCTCCTCTAAAAGCAATTATCCTAAGAGAACATTACATGGAATATGTCAACAGCTATTCCTCCAGACATTGCCATATTCAAGGATGCTCAACCAAGCATACGTGTTCATACACTATTAGTTATGGATTATACCAAAAGATTTGTACTATACCTTATTAGAAGAAATTTCTTTCTGCCTTTATCAGGGTAATTGACTTTCACTCTGAGAATTCTGCCACATGAAATGGATTTTATTTCACATGATTCATATTACAAATGTCTATATAAGATAGAAAACGGAGAAGGTAGAAAGAGATATTAGCTGAAGCAGAGGCCTAGTTTGATGCAGGAGCTGAATAAGAGCTTTCTATCACAACCAAAGTACTTCTTGTACTTTAGTACTGTCAGTAGTTCTCTATATATGTCCTGCATGGTCCTGGGGCTATTTCTAAGTGACAGAAAGAGATAGTTATGGAGCAGATTCTCCTCTGCTTACTGTGTGTAGTGTATAGCAGCTAGGGTTGAGCGATCGGGATAAGAAAAGATCGGATTACGACTGGCAATTGAGCAAATTTCACGATCGCGATGGAGATCAGGATCAGCTGGAAAATGATCTGATATTGGATTTTGAAATCTCAAGATCGGCTCAACCCCAAAAGTGACTTTTCCCATAGAGAAGCATTGACTAGGGTTGAGCGATCGGAAACGATTGAATTTCGATCGGCGATCGAGCAAATTTCATGAACGCGATCCGGATCAGCTGGAAAATGATCGGAAATTGGATTTTAAAATCGATCCTGAAATCTCAAGATTGGCTCAACCCCAATAACAGTCAATCTTTACCCTCCAGCTAACAGAGAGCTGCTCCGATTTCTGGAAGTTTCCGCTGGAGACTTTGGTACAGATGTGAACTTATGATTCATTCCTCTGACTCTTCTTTCTCCGAAATCTGCCTTTAGGGCTTGGGACACCACCAAACACAATAGATGGTTAGCCAGCCCTGTTGAAATCTACAGGTTCACGCAACATTACTCTGCATATGGCATGGCCACCAGTGGTGTAACTACCAAGGTAGCAGAGATAGCTAACGCTGCGATTTTTTTTTTTTTTTTAATAGGCCGTTACTGGCTGGAGTTACTCGAGATGGTAATGGTCCCTATTTACTTACCAATCCTGGCAGGGGCCGGGATCGGTAAGTGACGCCGCGGGCCCAATATACACTATTATTATACTCGGGGGCCACTATGGGGCATAATAGTTTGTGTAGGGGCCACTATGGGGTATAATACTGTGTGCAGGGGCCACTATGGGGCAAAATACTGCGTGCAGGGGCCACTATGGGGCATAATACTGTGTGCAGTGTCCGCTGTGGGACATAATACTGTGTGTAGGGGCCACTATGGGGCATAATACTGTGTGCAGTGTTCGCTATGGGACATAGTACTATGTGCAGAGGCCACAAAGGGACATAATACTGTGTGTAGGGGCCACTATGGGGCATAATACTGTGTGTAGGGGCCACTATGGGGCATAATACTGTGTGTAGGGGCCACTATGGGACATAATAATGTGTGCAGGGGCCACTATGGGGCATAATACTGTGTGCAGTATCCGCTGTGGGACATAATACTGTGTGTAGGGGCCACTATGGGGCATAATACTGTGTGCAGTGTCCGCTATGGGACATAGTACTATGTGCAGAGGCCACAAAGGGACATAATACTGTGTGTAGGGGCCACTATGGGGCATAATACTGTGTGTAAGGGCCACTATGGGACATAATACTGTGTATAGGGGCCACTATGGGGCATAATACTGTGTGCAGGGGCCACTATGGGGCATAATACTGTGTGCAGGGGCCACTATGGGGCATAATACTGTGTGTAGGGGCCACTATGGGGAATAATAGAGCGCACAGGAATACAGGCGGGGAGGGGGGTCAGTTGGGGTCTTCAGCGTCGATCGGTGGGGTCCCATGTCAAAAGTTCATTCCTAGTTCCACCACTGATGGCCACCGAAACAAGTTAAAGCAATACATTTACAAATCCAATGTATATAAAAATTACCGCTAATAGTGCTCTATGGTAAATCTTCTCTTTACATTTGTAGCACTAAAAAAAGATCTATCGCATGCCGACTTCTTTGTTCCACTGATTTCTATGACACAGTCTGACTGCGGATGAACTGTACTAGATTTACCGGTTCATTATCAATTTCAATATCTTCAGCCTCTAACTAGATCACATTGTTATTTCCAATTTTCCCATTAAGGATAAGCTGGGGAAATTTTGTCTGTCAATGCAGATGGAGGCTTCTGCATGGAGACTCCCTAGGTTAATATGTGAAATTAGCAGCCAGATGTACAGGGCTGCAGTAACTACTGCACATTACAGTTTTTGGCCTTGGGATGTGTTTCATACTGACAGTGAAGTTAAAGTGTCGAAAAATTGGAAATTTAAGAAATAAAATCTACCAGTGTTGGAGGGAAAGCAGAGTATGGAGTCTACGTAGGGGTGTACAGCCGTCTCTCCATACCTTCTATGGATGTGGTGGCTTTAAGAATGACGGTCCCTATTGTCACATTAGATAGGTCGGAAATGTCGAGGATAAAGTCGGTCACTCACAAAAGACTTTTTTGTAATATTGACCTGTCTGATGGAAGGTCAGATGATGTAAATATGAAATGGAGGGTGTCCCAATGATCCAATCGCCATATAATTTATAAATTCCATGTAGCTCTTATGTTTCAATGTTTTCTCATATATGTATATACAATCTGCATTGAGTATTTTTCTATATACATTAATTTAGTTATCTCTTACTGATTCTGAGTCAGTCAGTGGTATACTCCAGAGCTGCATTCACAATTCTGCAACTAGTTCAGGGTATAATCATACACATTAGGAAGAGTATGTGCCTACATAGACATACGGAAACTTACAAGTCATTTCTGCTCCGCTAGGGATTCTGGGTAAAAAATATGCAAATCTATTCTCCAGGATGTAATTAGGAGAACAGTGCATTCTGTATGCTGAACTCTAGAGGGCAGCCTCCTTAACATCATGCATGACTCAGTTAATAAGCCTACTAATATGATGCGGATTTAATTGCCAAATTAGTATTTCTATTCCAAAAGGAACAGGATTCCCAGCTATGGACAGCGCTGTTTCGGTCTTTTAGACCTCCTCAGCATAGCGCAGGGATACTGATTTGGCAGAGTGAGAGACTATCTTTGGATACAGACACATCACTAACAGATTATTCAACATTGACACTCTATATACCTATATATCTACAAATTACCTGCCAAACCAGTGACCCTCATCAGTAGACAGCTCTTTCGGGATGTTTAGTCCTCATCAGTACAGAAAGGGGTGCTGGTTGTCTGGATGAGATGTCTTACACATAACTTGGGGAACAAAGATAATTTTTCTCATTGAATGGACACAGCAGTGAATGGATAGTTACTTTTTAAAGTAATGCTTGATGGGAAAAGTGTGGACAGCCCAGTTTTGAGGTGTTTGCCATCTGCAACAATGCTCTACCAGAAACATTGGTGTGACCACCCATCAATTCTTCTCGATACACAGACAGTTTTTGGCAGAACTTGGCAGGGAGATTGTTTCCACCATCTTAGAGAACTAAGCCCAGATCTTCTGTGGATGTCGGCTTGCTCCAATCCTTCTGTCTCTTTGTGGAATCCCAGACCGACTGGATGATGTTGAGATCAGGGCTCTATGGTGGCCATATCATCACTTCCAGGACTCACGAGGAGTCACACCAAATATTGATGCGATTAGGTTTTTATTTTATTCAGTCACTTCATTATTTTTATTTGAGAATAATAACTATTAACAATTCTATTTCTGAAAGCATTCTTATTTTTCCGCATTCCATGCCCGTCTGAAACTTTTGCACAATATTTTATATCATAGTTTGTTATTTTAAAATATTTGCCCCCAAAAACATTTACCTTTCTAAGGGTTTTCCAAGTCATTTTTATTGACAACTAGAGATGGGCAAACCACCCCGGAACCAGCACTGAACAATTTGGGATTTGTCACGTATAAACTAAAATGGCCGTCATGACATGTTTTTTGGTCAGGGTTTTGGCATTGTCAAAATCGGACCGGAAAACGCGTGAGAGTTTCCTGATCCGTCTCCTCTTGGGATGTAGTCATGAATGATATTTTAAAAATCGCCTTTCCTGATCAGGTTTTTGCCAAAAACGCTTCAGGTTCTGTTTAAGGTTTCTGACCAAAAAACGTGAGCAGGAAAATCCGGCTCACATTGACTTGCATTGAAGCCGTGAGCCAGAAAACGCTGAAAAAAAGAATGAACATCTCGCTTCTTTTTTGAGGAAAAAAACGCTAGCGGAAAAGACTTAGAAGCGTTTTCTATACTTTGAATGGTGAGGCTTTTTTTGGTTCAGGGTTTGGAGGCGGATTTCTGCCAAAACCCTGACCAAAAAACTCTGTGTGAACTTAGCCTTATATTCTGAGAACTCTTCAGATCTCAGAATATGATAGGTGGAGGCACAGAGAAAGTGTAAAAATTAAAAAAAAAACATTTATACCCACCTTCCCTCATTGACGCTCTACCGGTGACATTATGAGCCCAGGGTCACTGCTGAGGCCTGAACTAAAGCAAATTGTCAATCTGCATCGGAAACGCTGAACAAGGCGTAATACAAGAGGGACACATGGGCATGCTGAGCGTCATGATGCCTCAGTGGTGACCCTGGGCATATGACGTCACTATGGACATCCTAGAGCAGGGGTGCTCACACTTTTTCAGCATGTGAGCTACTTCCTAAACTGACCAAGGCAAAAGATCTACTACCCACTTCTTGTGGGTGGGGGCGGGGCCGGGGCGGGCCTGTGTCCCCCGCCTGCCAGTGTCTTGAGATGACTCTCAGCCTGCGCTGTGAAGAAGAAGCACCCCCTCCCTGCATCCCTATGAGCGGGTAGCACGTCATCCCCCGGAGCTGCTGCTGCCCGGCCTGCAAGTGTCCGGAGTGCTTGTTCACAGCGCAGGCTGAGAGTCGACTCTCAGCCTGCACTGTGACCAAGCAGACACCGGGGATCCCTGGCTGCATCCCGCGATCGACCCATATGTCCTATGCAATCGACCAGTAGATCGCGATCGACGTATTGGGCACCCCTGTCCTAGAGAGTGCCCCAAACACTTTAAGGAGGCCCAATAGAGGTGAGGGAAGGTGAGTATGACTTTCTTTATTTTTTACACCCCCCCTAGGCCTCCACCTATTATACTTTGGGGTCTAAGGAGTTTAATAATTTCACTTCTGGTTTGTACCAAACTTGTTCGACCCAAATAGAATCAGGAACCTGAGCCTGAACTCGAAATGCAATGAATCTTGGGAGGTTCGCCCATCTTTATTGATGACCTACTCACAGGACAGGTGATCAATATGAGACCGGTGCAAGTCACGTGTATAATCCCCAATTATTTGATGGGGCCATGGTTATCATGGTTATATCCAATGCAATCCAGTGCTTTCATCCAATATCACATAAAACCATGTGGCAGAGGAAGGAATATACCGTACTTTTTATATACACAATATAAACCACCGTGCCTTTTATTATACCATTGAGGATAAACTGTTCCGATGACAAACTGATGTTTGATGATCTTTATGTTATACTAAATATTCATTTTGCTTCCCATTTACATAAAACACTTCCCACATGTTGAGTTTTACAGGGATGACAAATCTGTTAATACAAATGCAATATTCACTGCCTGAACCCTATCACCTCAATTTACACGTAACCCTCTGGAGAGACACATCATTCATTATCATTCCTTCCTTGTACGTCTTCTTTTTTTCTGTTTAGTCACACAAAAGCAATTGTTGAACTACACTCGATGGGTCCGCGGCCTTGTGATTGTTACTTTTTGAAGGGTAAATTCCCACGGGATTGTAATAATAATTTACAATGTAAATCATACTCGGGAAGTCAAGATGTCTAATATTTTGTAACAGTTTGGTAGCAGAATCTTAATTCGATGCGCCATAAAACCAACCATTGGAACCACCAATGGAAACCATTGGTCTTCTTTCCTTCTCTGATCATAGGGGTTCCAGACCCTCAGCAGTTTACCATTAGCATAACATTGGGTATTATGCATTGCCCCCACTGCCATGTACATATGGCATATGTTATCATGGACTGTCCTGAGTAGATCTGATTCTACAGATGGATTATGTTGACCATATGTCACAATATAAAGATAATTGGAGGTTCTTACTTCCGCACTGACCAGATTGCAAATGCGCTATAGGGTCTGAAAGGGGAACAAAGGCTCAGCAGAGAAATAATAAACTAACAGGTCTGACATTTATAATGGGGAAGCTATTAGGATTCGAGAGATGACTTGGTGGACATTGTTATAGTTTATAATGGAGTGTGGTCAAGTCAAACACATGTGGTGTATTCAGACGATGGCTATGCCTTGTGTTACAGAATTACATTGAGGAACTTCATTTGTTATACTCAATATGTCAATGAGAAGGATGATTATCTGTGTGGCTCTAGCATTGTTGGATTCATAAGCCATGGGCTGACACATTATCGGTTGAGGTCCGTCCTTTGGGACCTCCACTTATCTAGAAAATAGGGGTGTTATACCCTTTCCATGAATGTAGCGGTGGTCGGGCAGTGCGTGTCTACTAATAATAATACAATTTATTTATATAGCGCTGACATATCTCACAGCACTTTTCAAATTGTAGGGTTCAAGTTCAGACAAAAGGAGACATTACAGAGTAATATATCAATTCACACAATAGGGCCCGAACTGTCTATGTAACACTTCATCTCAATGGGATTGTTGGAAATAGCTGAAGTATAGTGCTGGACTAACTCTGGTGCATAGGGATAGGAGATAAGATGATTTGGGCAAACTCCTTTAAGTTGGCTGTTGGAATTTTGGCATCAATTGTGTCAGAGCCTTGGCCCACCTATAGGAACTTTATGCGGGTCACGGGGCTGTGAGCTTTATGTAATAGTTAACATATCTGTTTCCTCCTATGACTATTTCTTCTTTGTAGTATATTTTCTCATAAAGGCGTTGTGCAGGACTCAAAAACATGACTTCTTTTTTCTTCTCCGGAAGTGACATCCTGTCATCATGGTCTGAGATGGAGATGTGCCATTGCCATGTGACAACGGACATGATGTCACTTCTTGAGAAGAAGCAAGCAGCCATGTTTGCGAATCCCGCACAACCCCTTTAATATGATGACGATTGGTAGCCAGATGATGAGTTAGCGTGATGCTAAAATCTGCTATCAAGACCTGTGCCCATAAGCCATCTTGGTACATATATGTAAAAGGATCAGAAGGAGTCTAAGGCTGAGTTCACATGGGGTATTTTGGTCAGGATTTTGAAGCGGAATCCGGCATCCAGTCGCGGCTACCCGTTTTTTTGGACTGGAATCTGAGGCGGCCTCTGCATCTATAGGTGGTGTAGCCGTCTGACGGGGACAAAAGGTCTCTCTCCTCACATAAGAAGACTTCAGTGGCTAGGGGGCCCTGTTGCACAAGTTACACCTCCGAAGATCAAGATGGTCTTTTCAACAATGACATTACATAATCCAAGGGGTGGAACTTACTGATCCATTGTCCTACAGCAGACATGGCCGGGGGTGAAGGCTCTTACTCCAGCCAGATGTCTTATAGGAAGACACAGGATGGTGAGGAGAGGAAAAGATAATGACTCATGGTACACAGAGAGTTAATATTTTATTTTTGCCAAATAACAAAATTAAGTAAATGAAGAAATGAGAAATCTAAATCCCATCAATGTTTGGTGTGACCTTTGCCCTTTGCCTTCCATCAATTCTTCTCGTTACTTGTAGACAGTTTTGGAAGGGTCTCGGCAGGGCGTCTTGGAGAACTACCATAAATACAGATCTTCTGTGGATGTAGGCTTGCTCCAATCCTTCTGTCTCATCACGTAATCCAAGACAGACTGGATGCTATTGAGATCTCTATGGGCATCCCCCATCCCAGGACTTCTCTTCCAAAGAGCATTCACACGAAAATATTGATTGAATATTCTTTTGTTAATTGACAAAATTAAACTATTGTCCTGTTTTGGGAAGCATTCTGATGCTTATTTGCTTGCCTGCTTATAACTTTTGCACATCCCTATAGTATAAAGTCTAAGCTTTCTTTATAACGCTGCTTTAGCTCTTCTGATCATGCCGGCAATAAACGTCACGTATTCCGAACTGGTAGCGAAATGGTTACTAGCCGCAGACAATAGACTATTTACTCTACGTGGGCTCAAACACCTGGCTCAATGACAGGATCATTTCAAAGTTAGAGGCTGGCACTGTGATCAAATAGGTTTACCCTCTGCAGCGAAGCTGTGCAGGTTATCAGCATATCAATGTGCGCTATCATCCTGGGATTAGGGGCTAGGAGGCGACACAACAGAACAGTAACACAGAATGATAGCGGGGCATCGGATACTTTCTTTCTCTCTGTTTCCCACGATTGCACTTGTCTTTTTTTTTTCCATATTACTCACATTGTCGGCCACCTGTTTCCATTGTGTTTTGGCACCTTTGCTGTGTGCAGGTGTTCATTTAGGTATAACACCTCCCTCTGACAGTAACATGCCAAAATGTTTAGTCATTTCCCTCTCTTCTTGGTTGCATCACACACAAGTACGGCTCTGTTCCTCATTGATATATGAGCATGACTTTTATACCCAGCCGTCCTGAAATAAGACAAGCATTCATTCGTTTGATCACGTCTTTGCCAACTCTGTACAAAGTTACAGGTATGGGATAAACATTCGGATTTGTGCATCTATTTATCTAAATCCTAGCAAAAACGAAGATGTAATAAATTTTTTTTACATTTTTGTGCTCTTTGGGTTAATAGTATAGTGGACAGTATATTCAGGTGACAGATCCACTTTAACCCCTAAAGGGGTTTTCCAGGATGGAAATATTGATGACCTATCCTAAAGATCCGTAGGGGCACGACACCCGTCACCCTCATCGATAAGTTGTTCTCAGCAGCTGATACACAGAGAATGAATAGGAGTTGATCTGCAGTACCTGGTCTGGCCACTATATCGAGAACATTGCTGTCTGCTTCCTGCTGCATTCTCTGTTGAGAACAGCTGATCAGTAGGGTTATCAGGTGTTAGATTTCCACCAATCTGGTATTGATGTCCTATCTTACCCATTAACACAGGATGGCGCGCATGTACTATATTCAGATTGAGAGGGTCCTCAAGCTGTGCCTGTGGAATCAATGTGGGAGTGGGACTGTAAGTGACAGCAGTTCTGCTACAGCAAGAAACGGTGTCATTGATAACACAAATTATTGCTGCCAAACCCCGTAGATGCCAAAATAAATAAATTTGTCAGTCACTCAGGTGCACTTGCACTGGGCCCTATGGTAATGGAGGCCCCTTTGGGACAGTGGGTCAGTCCTGCTTTTATAGTGCTGTCCCGCTATTCCGGGCCATAGTCTCCTGTGTGCGGTGTCCTGGGAGCAGGAGGCGCTATGTAGTGACATCACTTATATCATGCCTGTTCTTCCCTTAATCTGCCAATAGCAGAGACAGAAGAAAAAAGGGGAATGGGCAAAAGGGGAATTTTTCTTTTCTTTTCTCAGTTCGATATATACTGTGGGTGAAACCTAAAGAGGACATGAGACCATGGTGGTAACTGTAGAGGGATCTGAAAATGTGGGGCACTCAGGAAGGGGGCATGAAACTGAGCAGGGGGCAACACTATACTGTGGGCCTTCAAGGTGATATTAGGAGGAAGATATTATATAGTGGGGGAAACCTGGAAGGGGACATTATACTGTGGGAGTACCCTGAAAATGGGCATCATACTGAGGTGGAGATTGAAGGGGGACATTATACTTTGGGAGCAATCCGAGGGGATGTTATCCTGTGGGCACACCACAGGAGAGGCCACAGAGATGGAACAGGTAATGAAATGTAATTTGGAGAAACCCCAAAAATTTGGGTTCAATTGAACCTGAAATTTTTGGAAAATTTATAACAAACCCAACTTATTATGGTGTGCTCATCTCTACACACAAAGCCAATGTAGTGGACCATTGCAGTCAATCACTGTGTTAAGAAGTTGCCTCTACAGCAGAAAATTCCAGAAACTGTCAGATACCATACACCAGTAGAACAGGCTACCTAAGGCCTGGTTCACAACTGCATTTGGGTCATTCCATTCCCCTCTTTGCATGAAAAATGCGTTGAGAAAAGTCCTACAAGCAGCACTTTTCTTTCCTCATTTTTCGTGCGGAAACCGAGTGGAAACCACATAAATCCCATTATAGTCTATGGGATTTGCAGGTTTTCTAAGGAAATTGATTTTTTATGCGGATTAGGTTTCTGTCCCCAAGCGGACTCCTCGAACTGAATCCCATGTGCAGATGTGAACTGGGTTCTAAATCTCACATTACCCTAGCAGATAGAGTTTAAAGCTACCCAAACATCTTCACCAGAGCCCACTGTGAGGTCAGATATGGCCCCAGGTTATCAGACAGTAGCTATTGTAAAAAATAGGTACAACTGCAGACTAGAATCAAATCAGTAAATTGCAGAAAACGCTTACAAGCAAGATCAAATCAGAACACAGAACAGAATATTATGCAAATCAGAACCAAAAGATAAGTGTGGTCTAATTCAAGAGTTAACAGTCAAAGCCAAATCCAGTAAACAAACCAAGATCTGGAGTGCAGCAAACCAAACCATGTTCTGAGCACAGGAACCTAACTAGTAACAATGAATAAATAGAAGGCATATGGGAAGTTCTGAACAGTCTTTAAATATCCCTCCACAGCTGATGATTGGTTCAGCTTGGGAAAGGTTCTCATATTGGCAACCTTAGGCTTAGTTCACACATGAAAAAAGCCTAGCTGATTTTGTCACTGATTTTTCAGCGTCGCTTTTTTTGGACACTGTTTTTTGCATTGGACGCTGTTTTTGACACCGTTTTTGACGCTTTTTCAGTCGCTGTTTTTTTGAAGCTTTTTTTTTTTGCATTACAAAAAAGTACAGTCGCTGTTTTTGCCAAAACAGCTGCAATAATAAGCGACCAAAAACCGCTAGCGTTTTTTTCAGTGCCCCATAGACTCCTATTCATTTTTTCAGGCGTTAAACACCTGAAGAAAGGTCATGTCGCTTCTTTTTCTGCTAGCAAAAAAAGCTAGCAATAAAAAAAGCTAGCAGAAAAAAAAAGCTAGCAATTCACATAGGGCTACATTTTATGGAGGCTGATTTGGCCGCGAAATCAGCTGTCAAAATCAGCGTCCATGTCCCCGTGTGCTTTGGAGCGGGGAGTGAGCAGTGCTACTGGGAATCCTAGCACACTGGCTATAGCGGTGACCAGTCAACTTCACTTAGGTCAATGCTGTGTGTCAAGACGCCATTGTTGGAGGGCAGAATACACAAACTGATGAGGGATTGGGGGATGGTAGTGTTGGACTGGTAAGAGGAGTATTACTTCCTTAAATATTTATAGTTTTACTTTTTTTTTTTTACTGGGTGGACAACCCCTTGGTGAATGGACAACATTAAATGGATTCAATAGCTCATCTCAGAACCGATTCAGGCATTGACTAAATCGTAGACTCCGAGAGTGAAGTCTAAAGTAACAGTTTCTTTCCCACCTTGTTCAGAAGAGGAACACTTCTCTTCAGTTCTTCACACGTCTTCACACCCCCTCCCAATAATTTCGAGCCAGCTATGTTATAGAATGGACACATGAGCCAGAGACTCTGCGCACACAGTCACCACTATCACCCCTCTAAAAAAACTTCATTGAATTCTGTTGACTCTATATTAGATTGGGTAAACAAAATTCTAATTTTGACATAAGTCGGATGGTCCACAAGTTTAGCCGCAGCCGTGCAACGTGTTATTAGCTTCGCCTTTCTGAGTGTTCTCACTGTCCCAGCTATTTACCTCCTGCATCCTGCCACAGATGTGTGTGTGGGCCTCGCTCAGCCGCATTGCATGTCTGACTGCTTAACAAGAATAAACTAAGTCATCTCCCCCTCCATGACCCATACTCAGGGACAACTGCTCATTTTATTAGAGAAGGGGAAGAATAGCGTTAAGGTCAGGAATTTCCACTTTTCACCAGCTGCAAGTGTTGGGGATCTGGCCTGTAAGTTGTCAGCGACTTTGCCAGCATCAGATACAGAAGTGATTCACGCAGCTTCTAGTTACTCAATGCCTGGTGTTAAAACAGAAAATAAAGCAAAACCCCACCCACAAAACATTAATTCTGTACGTGAGCTACCCTCTGCATCTGCGGAGAGCGATGGGCGTGCGGTCCTAGGACCAAAAGCTGCATGACGCTATAGATTCCTAGGACTGGAAATTGCTGTGTACTCTGTACATTGAGATTCCCAGATGGGCAGTGAGCTCATACTCTGCATTATACAAAGAGGCCTGATCACATGTGTTATAGGATGAAAACACACAAGGCAGCCTGAAAATACAGTTACGTTATGTTAAAGGGATTGTAGGAGTAAAAATAGACTTTATGGTTTGGGGTTTGAGCTGAACTTAGGCTCGACGTTGTTACCATAGGTCCTTGTATCATGTATCACCCCAAATGGATTTTTCAAAGGATAGGTCATCAATATGTTATTTGTGGGGTCGGACCCCCCACACCCTGACCCTGCACAGGTGTCAGATGCTGCTGTAGTGGATGGGGAGTGCCTGCAATCTGCTCCTATTCAAGTAATAATTGCACAGGGATTCGCAACGTCACTCTTTAGTCTACAAGCAGTCCCCGTCCTCTTTATCCACTATTGCCACCTGGAGGCTGCCAGCTGATGTGTGCAGGGTTCGGGGATCAGACCTCCACAGATTACATAGACTATTGGGAATTGATAACCAATTATTTAAGCACACCTCCTCAGACACCACATAAATTAACGAGGCTCAGACCATTGCGTGGTTAAGGCTGGGATTGGCCACAGCGATTTATTTATAATTTAACAATTTAAACTTAAGTTACACAAACAAAACCCCTTTTATGCCCCGCCTTCTTCCATTACGACTCTCCCAGAGGTTGCCCACTGTTGGACAGCGACAGTGTGGGCAAACTCCGCCCCGCCGCGGGGCATGGACCTTCCGCCACGCTGTGACAACTAAAAAGAGAAAAAAAAAAAAAAAAAAAAAAAAAAATTAGAAGAAAAACAAACAAAACAGACATGAAAAAACCAAAAAACCGCATGGGTAGGGTGGGAGGGAGTTTCTCTCGCCGATGCACAGGCTAAAGGTACAGGCCCCGCCCACGTACCATTACTTAACCTCAAGGCTCCGCCCCCAGTAACTCCTTAACTCCGCCTATCCCCCACCTACTCCCCCTCCGTCTAAGGCGCGAAACAGGCCGGAAGGCATCGGGGTGAGGGAAAGGTGAGGTGTTAAAACCATAACAAATGGCGGTGTCTGACTTAACCCTTTCTAGGGCAGAAGCCAAAACCCCATAGTCTCTGCCCTTTTCGCTAGGCCCTTCAAGGGCTACCAGTAATGATCTATTCTGTGGACAGGTCATCAGTATGAAAACTCCTTTTGGGGCTGAAGAACACCTTTAGGCCAGGGCCCCATGGGCCAGAAACGCCACAGGAAAAATCGCAGTATTTTATAGTATCTGCAAAGTGGATGGGATTCATGGCCACTTTGGGTTTAAAACCGCAGTGTGGACATGCTGCAATTTCCAAAACTGTTGCGGTTTTGGATATCACAGCATGTTGATTATATCTACTGAAACGCCGGCGGCTTTCCCGTAGATATAATGGTAAGGGCCCCTTCACACGGAGTAAACGCGCCGCGCATTGTGGCGCGTTTACGGCGCGTGTACGCCGCGTTTTTTTACAGTGCGCGATTACGCCGCGTTAACGCTGCGTTTATGTGGCGTAATCGCGCACCGTAAAAAAACGCGGCGTACACGCGCCGTAAACGCGCCACAATGCGCTGCGCGTTTACTCCGTGTGAAGGGGCCCTAACAGAAAGTCCGCGGAGGAAAACTCAGTGAATTTTCTGTTCAAAGCGCTGTGGGAAGAACCGCGATTTGTTCCCACCGTAGTTTGCATATCGTCCCGTGGGGCCTTATCTTTAGGCTAAAGCCCCATGTTGTGTAGCTTGTTTTGTTGCAGATGACTTTTTGTTAAACAAGTTTTGGAAGGTGAAATGGCGAAAAATTTTGATTCAGATATATATATATATTTTCCAGAGTTGACTGTATGAGTTAAATAATCTTTTATTTTACGCTTTCTCTTTCCTTGTGTCCATTTTCCAGCAGGAAGAACACTTTATTCAGCAGAACGTTGAGGGTGCGAGAAGCCAGGTCTCCACTAATCTAACCAATTCAAAAATATATTACATTTCTGTAAGTCCCCTTTAATACATTTCATTTCCTCACTTTCATCCTAGATATACCTTTGATAATCATAATTTCTGTATGTAACAACTCTGGATAGATACAGAACTGTGGAACTGCATCTCCCTTTATTTCCTCCCTCATCTCTATGTACCATCCAACTCCAGCTCCTCATTGGGACAATGATCTAAGGATTAACATGCTCTGTTAGTAGAACCTTGCACTACCTTTTCCAAGACTTCTCCTGAGTTGCACCACTTCTCTGGAATGCTCTACCCTGGACAGTCAGATTAACTCACAACTTCTACAGCTTTAAGCGCATCCTAAAGGCACACCTCTACAGGTATCTCTGCAGTCACTAACCCTAAACTAACCCTCCTCTGTTTACCACCCTCCTTGTTATTCTACTGATGCCTTTATCTGAATGTCAATCTTTATGCACAAGGACTTTGGATCTGCACAGAAAAGGACCCTTTCTAGTGAGGGCTCATACAGCTTTATTTATTTGTATAAGCAATGCTACCCCCTATGCTGTCCCTGCTACTTCTTGTGTCCCTCCACCTCATAGACTGTAAGCTCTAGGGAGCAGAGGCCTCAGTCCCATTGTGGGAATTGATTTATTACTCTGTAATTTCTCATTTTGTCTGTACATGAACCCTATGATTTGTAAAGTGCAGCGGAATATGTTGGCGTTATATAAGTAAAAATGTATTATTATTATTATCATTATTATTATTAATAATAATAAAACTGGACTTCACCAATAGAAATCTTCTTTCCCGGGTACTAACAGTGTATTCAGCTATCCCTAGGTCTTACAGTATGGCTGAATTATACAACAACTGAGCAGGTGAATAAACAAGAAGTATATAGCATGTGCCACAATACTGCAGGTAACAGGAACCCAACTCACCAATACATGACATAGACAATACATAACTAAACAACTGGTCAAGGAACAGGGAAACTGGGATCAGAGCACAAGAAGCTGAGGCTGGAACTATAAGGGCTCATTCACATGAAGTTTTTTGGCAGTGGATTTTGATGCTGCCAAAAAGGGCTCCCATTGACTTCAATGGCAACCGCTTGCTTCTTTTTTTCCCCCCGCTAGATAGTAGCAGTAAAAAGAAGCGACATGCCCCTTCTTATCGTGGATTCCACAGCTGACTCTGCATCACGAGATTCCCTCCCGATTAGGCCCTTTCATTTGGACCTAATCCGGAGCGTAAGGCCGTGACAGGACACCGATGCACCGCACCGCCATCCCGTTGTGGCTAACCGCCCGTAATGTTCACACATGGAATGCAAATTCAAGCATCTGAACATACCCTGAGAAACTAGAAGTAAACAACACTGTACTCCGAACTCTATTGAAGTAAAACATGAACACATGGCTAATGTATAGAATAATAGTAATTTTATTTATATAGCACCAAAATATTCTGTAACACTTTACAAATGAGAGGGGAAAAAACAGACAATAGACATTACAATGTGACAAATAATTATAAAACAATAGGAGTGATGGCTGGGTTCACAAAGGTTTACAATCTATGAATCTATGTAGAGAACTACAGGATTCCACACACATAGCACACACTATAACTAGCAAGGAAACTGCCAGAAAACTGAAATATTAAAAAATGATAACCAATCAAGTAAGTATTTGGGGGTCTGTTGCGCCAATGACAGACATCAATGTAAATAATAATCTAGAAGGTTGGATTCCAACATACCCAAACCTTTGTGAGCATGGGAAATACTCTGCTAGTGGCTTGTTCACTCCTCCCATTGAAAACACAAGACAAGTGTGTAAGTTTAGGGGTGGTTTAGAGGAATGGTTGGACAAACCGGAGTTTGACTGACAGATATCTAAGGTGTATGGACACGTTTACGCTTAGCTCTGACTGATGGTCTTCTACAACTCTAAGCATCTATTCATCTGAAAATCATGTCACCGTATTTTGTGTTTGATGTATGTTTTCGTATAGACCCGTGATTCTACATTGTGTGATACAAGCTGTAATTTACGTCCTTACACACATGCTGATTTGATTGAAGTGTGCCATCAAGCAAAGACAGCTGTCATCGCTAGTTGTGTGCTGTGAGGGGTACAACCGTTTCTCGACGGAACACAGAACCAAACATAGATTGACACCTCCGATCGTGTTGATGAGTGAGTTTTGCATGTTTTTGCCTTGCACGGCATGTAATCTTTTGTAATCAATCTTCCTCTCATGGATATTTTCTTTAGCAGGCTGGTGTCGCCTATATCATCATGTTCAGAGCAGCGGATTTCACTAGATGTGTTGCATGATTACTCTGATGAGAGCAGAGCTATAGATGACACAGGTAATGTGATGATAGCTGGCAGGAAGGTGCAGGTGGCTGCTATGAGTATGGCAGGATCTGTGTGCCATCGCCTTAGTACAATCATCTAAAACTAGTTCAACACATTAGATTTATGTTGGTCTAACCCACAGATGTTTATGGGACCAGCCGGCCAGCTTAAGTGTATGGGGTCTCCGGACTATCCTCCCAAAGTTTGAATTTCACTATGCTCAATCTTCTTGTTCTCAGAGGAAATAAACCATTGCCAGAGGTGTCAGCAGCGACATAAATCCATCTCTATAGTTTCTATGCTATATGTGTATGGGGGGTTGGAGAGATAGCTTAACAATTGGTTAACATAGTAACACATTAGATGAGATGGAAAGAAGACCCAAGTCCAAAATATAACCCAACAATGTTGCCCCATGTCAGGGGAAAACTTCCTCCCCAACTCCAAGTTATCAGTATAAAACCCTGGATCACCATGTCATCTCCAAAAATCTAATACCCATAACTTGTATTATTTTTCTTTTCAAGAAAGATGTCCAGACCCCTCTGAGTCCACCATCACCACACCTTGTAGCAGGGAGTTCCAGAGCCTCGCTGTTCCTACAGTAAAGGGAGGGCCGTAGCTGAATGAAATAAGCGCAGGCCGTCATGACTGGGATTCCAGAGTCGTGCATGAGCCTTCTCTGCAGCATGTTAGGGGTTAACTCCTGATTAGTTGTTTACAGTTCATGGCCTGGTCTCCAGGTGGTGACCGGGCCATGACCCCTCTGGGGATATATATATATCCCCTCTCTCTCCCTATCTTCCCTGTGCCTGCCCTGAAGCAAGATCTTTCACACAAAACTCTGTCTGCCTTACCTGAAAATGGCCAGCTCCTCTGATGATGTGGTTCTTCAGGACTCTATCCGGCGGCTTGCCTCCATTCACGGTGCTGCATGGCTCCGGGACAATTTTCTAGCAGCTCTTTCTTTCTGGATGAAGATCCCCAAGATGTTCAGCAGCCTCCTCCGTCCCCTGCAGCTCCTTCTGATGCCGGAGTTGTGCCTGCTGCGCCCAGGGTTAGGGCCCGGCCTTCCCGGCCTCCACAGCGCTTAAGCCCTTCAGCTTCTCCCAAGCGACGCCGCCGCCGGAGCCCTCCTTGGGACCCTCCAGGTACTGCATCCACCTCTGCTGCGGTGCCCATGTCCTTGGATGGTGTGCAGAGCTCGCACACTCCATCTGCTGGACGCTCTGCTGAACAGCCTGGGAACAGGCCTTCCGACTCGGCTCCGCCCACTTCCGGATCGGCTCCGCCCACTTCTGGCGTGTCATCTCTGACGTCATCATCTGGTTCCAAAATGGCCACCGCCACCGGAGATCCAGGCCCCAACCGTCTGCCAGCGCCCGGAGCCCTGTTTCCAGTGTTAGGGGGCCTGTTCTTGCCCCCCATCCCTCCTGCAGTGTTGCTCCTCCCCTGATGGCGACCTCCAAGGCTTCCAATCTCCAGGGTGTATCCAGAACACGGCGTTCCAAGAGATCTGCCCCTGCCTCCCTCCAGCCGGCCTTGCTTCAGGAAGAAGCTCCAGGATCTTCTCCAGGACCTATCCGCTGCGGCCGCCCTGCTTGTCGTGGCAGGGTCAGGGACCGGGACGTCGCCACTCTGTCTGCTGCTGATCCTGCTACGGCCCCGGCTATGTCATCAGCCGGTGAGGCCTTCAGCTCCGGGGATGATGAAGTCGTCACGGAGGGACCTGCCATGGCGGCTGCCCCGGTGCTTTGCCAGAGCCAGCCTGGTGAGTTAACTCTTTCCCTTCCTTCTGTTAGTTCATCTGTGCGGTTAGGGACCCTCCCATCTCTGAACCCTTCAGGCCATGCAGCTAATATCCCCCATCCCCCTGATCCTATAGCTACTCTGGTACAGGAATTGCTAGATCGTTTTCCTCCTAGGGTTGTTTCCCCTTCACCTGCCGCTGCGTGGGTTGACCCTGGGACGGTTCCTCCGCCTGCAGCGCCACTCTCAACCCTGCCTTCTTTGCCAGTTACTGGGGATGGGTCTGGTGTGTCGCCGCTGGCTGAGGCACCTGTTGATCCGGTCCGCCTGGATGATGCAGCGCGGGGTGAGGTTTATGTCTGTTTTGATGGCCCGTTAGGGGTTCATCTCAAGCAGGAAGTTCGTGAGAAAATTTGGAAGGATGAATATGTTGAAATTTTTGCATTGTTGCCTTTAGAAAAGTTTAATTTGGATAGGGTTAAACTCACTGAGTCTAAAAAAGAGGAGGAAGAAAGGCGCAGGTATCGCCTGATACCTCGCACTTTTGCGAATTGGCTTCAGGCCTCTAACATTTTGGCATGTACTATTTGTGAAAGAGCGCCCCAGCATTCCACAGGTTTGTTTTGTTATCTTGATTCTATCAGTGAGGCCTATAGGGTTTATGCCTGGCTTCGTTATGACGAACAGTTTTGCCAGAGGAGGGCAGTCCGGCCATCGATCCGGTGGGATCATAAGGACATCAGTTTGTGGATGCGCCTTATGGTGGCAGCTCGTCTGCCTCCTCAGCCTTTTCGTGCCAGTGCTGGGGTTGCCTCTTCGGGACAAGCATCCTCCTCTGTGGTCCGTCCCGGTTGTTGCTGGCAGTACAATGAGGGACAGTGCCGGTTTGCCGGCACCTGTCGCTTCAAGCATGAGTGCTCCCACTGTGGGGGCACTCATGCAGCCTCTCACTGCTTTAAGAAGCAGCGAGCTAAGCAGGCTGAGTCCGCTGCAAAAAGGGAGGACCCCAGTTCTGTTAGATCCGATGCTGCCGTACCTAAATAGGTATACAGATCAGCATGCTGCTCAGTTTTTGTTGAATGGTTTCAGGGATGGTTTTGTGATTCCTTCTGTTATTCCAGTGTCTTCTTCCTGTCACCAGAATTTGAAGTCAGCCCGCTTGCGGCCTGAGGTGGTGTCCGATAAGTTGTCAAAAGAGTTGGCTTTAGGCCGTATTGCTGGTCCTTTTTCTACTCCCCCGTTACCCAATCTGCACGTGTCTCCCTTGGGGGTTGTGCCCAAAAAGGAGCCTAATAAATTTCGTCTTATCCACCACCTCTCGTTCCCAAGGGGGCTGTCTGTTAATGACGGCATTGATGTTGATTTATGTTCGGTGTCCTATGTGTCCTTTGATCGAGCTGTGGACATGGTTCGCCTCTGCGGTCCTGGAGCCCTTATGGCTAAAGCGGACGTGGAGGCGGCCTTTCGCTTGCTCCCTATCCATCCGAGTAGTTTGTATCTCCTGGGTTTTCGTTGGGAGGGTGCTTATTACGTAGATCGGTGTCTCCCTATGGGTTGTGCTATTTCTTGTGCGTTCTTTGAGTGTTTTGCTACTTTTGTTGAGTGGGTTGTCAGAGAGGAGTCTGGATTGAGGACTATTTTGCACTATCTAGACGATTTTTTATGTATTGGTCCAGCAGGTTCACGGGTATGTTCGGTCCTTTTGTCCACTTTGCAGCAGGTGGCACAGCGCTTTGGTATCCCCCTTGCTGCGGATAAGACGGAGGGCCCGACCACGACTCTGAAGTTTTTGGGAATCGAAATTGATTCCGTGGCTATGGAATGCCGTTTGCCCATTGACAAGGTGCGGGATTTGGAGAAAGAAATAGGTCATTTGCTGCTTTACCGGAAAGTTAGGTTGCGCCAACTGCAGTCTGTGTTGGGCAAATTGAATTTTGCCTGCAGAGTCATCCCTATGGGGAGAATTTTTTGCCGCCGTCTAGCTCAGGCCACTGCGGGGGTTATTAACCCTGCTCACTTTATTCGGCTTACGGCAGAGCATAGAGCGGATCTGCAGGTTTGGTCCTCCTTTCTTTCCCAGTATAATGGCAAGTCTGTTTGGCAAGATGCTTGGATGGACAGCTCAGATCTCTCTTTGTCCACAGATGCGTCTGGTAGTTGCGGTTTTGGTGCCTATTTTCAGGGAAGGTGGATGGTTGGTGAGTGGCCGCCTGAATGGCGAGATTTAGGTTAGACACGCAATATGACTTTACTAGAGTTGTTTCCGATTGTTGCAGCTGTGGAGGTTTGGGGTCCTTTGTTGGCCAATAAGAGAGTCCGTTTTTTGTGTGATAATTTATCTGTGGTGGATGTCCTTACCAGCTTGTCTGCCTCTTCTCCTCCTGTTGTGCGTCTGGTCCGACATTTAGTTCTTTCCTGTTTGTCTTGGAATGTGTGGCTCTCTGCGCGTCATGTCCCTGGGGTTCTCAATTCCATTGCTGACGCCCTCTCTCGCTTTCAGTGGGATCAATTTCGGGCCTTGGCTCCAGAGGCGGAAGTCCATGGAACCCCCTGTCCTGTGCACCTCTGGGATCTGGCGTCCGGACGGCCTTGATGTTATTAGGAAGATCGTTGTGTGACTCCACGTGGAAGGCGTATATCCGGTCTTGGCGAGAATGGTCCATGTTCTGTCACCAGCGTGGTCAGGATGCTTATACAGGTGCCTCTGTGTCTATGCTACTGTCATGGCTGGGGGGTTGTTTTTCTGCTGGTATGTCTAAGTCCGGAGCTGGACGGAGCTTAGCCGCTTTATCCTTTTGGTTTAAGTTGTTCAATCTCACTGATCTTACTAAGCATTTTTTGGTTCGCCAGTCTCTTCGGGGGTTTAGTCGTTCTGCCCCTCCCCCTGATGGGAGGCGACCTGTAACTTTTGCTATGCTAGAATCCATTTGTTGCTGGCTGCGGTCCGTTTGCTGGAGCTCATATGAGACTAGGTTGTTCTTGGTGGCTTTTTCGTTGACCTTTTATGGGGCTTTCCGGGTGGGGGAGTTGGTTAGTTCTTCTGGCCTGGCTCATGACGGTTTGTGGCTGCAGCATGTGCAGTTTTGTGAGACTTCGGTGGTCTGCCAGTTGCGGCGCAGTAAGGTTGATCCGGATGGAAAGGGTGTTGCTGTTCGTTTGTTTCCGGTTCCGGGTGCCGCCTCGTGCCCTGTTGCTGCAGTGCGTGATTTTCTTGTGGTGCGTCCTTCCGGTGGGAAGGCCTTTTTGATACACGAGTCTGGACGGGCTCTGTCCCGTTATCAATTTACTGCTGTTTTTCGTAAGGTTTTAGGGGTGTTGGGTTACACGTCTGATTCTTACAGCTCTCATTCCTTTCGTATAGGGGCGGCAACGGAGGCCGCTCGCTGCGGTTTACCCGAGCCGGTGGTTATGAGAGTGGGTCGTTGGGGCTCGCGTCGTTATCAGCTCTATGTTCGCCCTCACTTGGTGTAATGTTGCTGAGTTTTCTCTTGGTTGTCTTGTTGGTTAGCTGTTTTTCCTTGAATCTTTGTTTTTCTTGCAGGTACTGCGCCTTGCCTTGTCTGGATCCTTGGACATTCTTATGTGCATTGGGGTGCCGTCCGTGCTTCTGTTCGTCCCGACGGTAGGCAGTTGGGTTTCCCCCGTGAGCAGGTTGTGGTTAGATGGATTGGGGTTCAGGGTCTTGTTTGGGGTGGTCTGTTGCCCGCTTTGCATTTTTATGTCCGTCTGTACCGTCCACCAGATGTGCTTGTAGTTCATGCAGGAGGCAATGACATGGGTGTGCGTACCTCCCGTGAGCTGATTCGTGACATCAAGTATGACATGCTCAGGTTGTGGTCATTGTATCCGGGTTTAGTTATAGTTTGGTCAGACATTGTGGCCAGGATGTCCTGGCGCGGTGCCCGTTCCGTTGATAAATTAAACAAAGCTAGGAAGAAGGTTAATAGGGCTGTCTCCGCTTTTGTAGCTCGTAATGGCGGTGTGGTGGTGCGCCATCATGACCTGGAGCTTCCTCAGAACGGCCACATGAGCAAGGATGGGGTACACCTTAATGACGTTGGGTATGATTTATGGTCTTTAGCTCTTCAGGATGGTATTGAGCGAGCCCTGCGGGTGTGGGCGGACTCTATTGCATAAGGGGTCATGCAATAGAGTTATGGCGGTTGGAAGGTCTGTCAGGGCACGCTTTGAGGTCATTTTGGGGAGAATATTGGGGGCCCAAGGTGTAGGGTACCCCCCCACTGTTCAGTGATGCACTATGGGAGAAAGTACGTTAAATAATTATTAATGAGTTGTTTTGCACAAGCAGTATTCTGGACTATTGTCTGCTCTCGAGTAGGCGTGTTGCGGCTGGGAGTTATTTACTGCTGTCCTTTTGGTGGGCCCTGCCAGATCTTCCATTTAATAAGTTGTTTACTTTAATTTGTTATACTAATTATTAATAAATTGGCTGTTGTGGCCGTTCTAATCCATCGGAATTTGGTGTCCGCCTGAGTTATTTTAGGTTAAGTGTCAGGGTATTCAATCTGGGGAGGGGGGGTGGGGTTTGGAGGGGGGGGTGGGTGGGCAGGGGTAACATCCTGGTGTCCTGAGGGACGTAGGGATATCCCGGTCAAGAATCCTCATCTATGTTGAAGGTGAAATGTTCTTTCCTCTAGACGTAGAGAATGTCCCCTTGTCACTGTCATTGGCCTAGGTGTAGAAGATGTCCTCTTATCACTATCACTGGCCTAGGTGTAGAGAATGTCCCCTTGTCACTGTCATCAGCCTAGATGTAGAAGATGTCCCCTTATCACTGTCACTGGTCTAGGTGTAGAAGATGTCCTCTTATCACTGTTACTGACCTAGGTATAGAGAATGTCCTCTTATCACTGTCATCAGCCTAGGTATAGAGGATGTCCCCTTATCACTGTCACTGGCCTAGGTGTAGAGAATGTCCCTTATCACTGTCACTGGCCTTGGTGTAGAGAATATCCCCTTGTCACTGTCATCGGCCTAGGTATAGAGGATGTCCCTTATCACTGGTCTAGGTGTAGAGGATGTCCCCTTGTCACTGTCATCAGCCTAGGTGTAGAGAATGTCCCCTTGTCACTGTCATCGACCTAGGTGTAGAGAATGTCCCCTTGTCACTGTCATCGACCTAGGTGTAGAGAATGTCCCCTTGTCACTGTCATCGACCTAGGTGTAGAGGATGTCCCTTATCATTGGCCTAGGTGTAGAGGATGTCCACTTGTCATTGTCACTGGCCTAAGAGTGGACATCAGCAAGGACCGAAGGTCCATGGCAGGGGATCCGCGCTCACTGGTGATGGAGATGGGCGCAAGCCAAGGTATCCAAAATACAACTCTTTATTGTGGTAAGTATTCAAACAAAAAGTCGCGGTGCATTTTGGGCCAAACACAGGCCCTTTATCAAGTGCAAAATAAACAAGATGGCACTTTGTCTCCAGTTTTGGTTCTCCACACAGTCACAGTGTTTGGTGCTCAGGTTCCACTGTCAGCAGCTGTTTCTACAGTGAAAATACATAATGTTCCATTTGGCTACCTTACAATCTTAATATTATTTGTTTCTGTTGATCATTGGCCACAAGAAATGCATTCACTCCCCCAACATTAATACAGAAGTGCATAGAAGGTTCCATATACTTCTGTTTTCATCATTACCATTATCTATTCCAGTTACAGAATATACTGAGGAGTATTTTTAAGTTCCTAGACAACAGGGAAAAATGGGGTTCAACTACTATCTGTGTGCCTCCTCTTGGTATGCCCTTAGACCTCATGCTCACTGACTGAGTGTGCAGGCTGAGGCATTTTTTAAGATGATGACACTTGGATGAGATGTGAATGTCATATGAGAGCCTTCTATCGCCACCGATTTCAGTGGGCAGCTTCATTCCAATGTCATGTAGAAACAGAGCATCGGATGCCCCCCTTTAGATGTCCCCTCAGTCGTGTCCAGGGGGCTTAAGGTCATTTTTCTCTTCCTGCTTTATAGGAAGCCTCAATATAGAATGAGTCCTGAAGAAAACCAATCTGAATAAACAGCTCCCAAGAAGACCAATTGGGGCGACCACCAATCCCACCATCTGATGAGCTATAGTGTATTCTATCAAAGCCTACCTTAACCTAATGGCGAAGATCCTTCTTACTGTCCAAGACATGATAGAAATATAAAGCATCCTACAGATCTTTGTTACTTGATCCTTAACTTCCATTAAGCCCTAAGAATGACACTTTAGACAATGGAGCAATGTGTAGAGTAGAGTGAACCACATTCTGCTGTACTCAATCTCTATTTGTCGTAAAAGCAAACAACCTCTCCACTTTGAGGTCCTTTTCTTGTGGTAAGTTGTACTTACAGGGCATAGGCGATAACTTGTCTTCACATAACATTCCCCCTTTTGCCTTCTCTTTCACAATGTTGCTGCTTTGGAATGAGTCAGTTATTAGGGAGGGGATGTTATAAGAGGTGTACATGAGGTGGCACAATGCGGTAATCCACTTGGCACATTCATAATGATGGAAACTTGCCCATACCCTACTGAACATCCCCACATATAGATCAAAAATCTATGTAAGCATGGAACATTCCATACATCTGGTTAGAAATAACAATATAATGGGTTTATTTTATCTATTGTATCAGCCAAGGATTCCTGTGGTTGTTATGTATGAACAATTCTGAGCAATATGACAATTCAGATCCAGATTCTTGTAGGTGTTGGTGTAGTCAAGGTATTTGTTTTATTCATTGCCAAGCACCTAAGATAAAGGTCACCCAAACCCATTGATATTGCTGGGATTGTTTGGTAATGTTATGTGTTGGGCGATGCATTAGTGCTAACCCTAAAGACAAATGCTGGGCAAAAGAGGAATTGGGCATGTCACATTTCAACAGGTCCACCATGCCTCCAGGAGATAAGAAGTCTGGACAGGTGCATAGCTATATGGGGTGCAGAGGTACCAATTGTTACCGGGCCCTAAAGACTGAGAGGGCCCAAAGGCCACTCAGCAACATAAGTAAAAACAAGCATTATATATTGCACATGGGTAAGTGGGGGCTCTGTTACAGATTTTGTGTTGGGGCCCAGCAGCTTCAAGTTACATTTCAGCGTATTCCCATCTGCCGATGTAAATAAACATGTATCCTTGGGTGTGATGTGGAATTGGACAGAATAGCATGCACTCTTGGCTGGGTGGTAAAGTAAAAAAAAAAAAACACCATGCATGCTGGGCTGGTGTGGTGGTTGTTGAACAAACCAGCAGCCCAGTTATTATATCCCCTTTCTCAATTCCAAGTGTTAAAAAGTATTGATAGCCCCTTCCATGGTCTCGGCATATGGTAACAAAATGTGAAGACAGGTGGAAATCATGAGGTGAAAATTATACTCTTCAGTCAAGTTTTTTTTAATGGAAAATATATGCATAAAAATGGGAGAAGTACAAGGTATTTACAGTATTGTGAAGGGATCTAGTGGTGGGATCAACATTCCAGGCAAACTACAAATTAACAGGGGAAACAGGGGGTGGGGAAGTTCTATACACTGCTGGAAAGCCGACAGTGCGCTGAATTCAGCACACTGTCGGCATTCACAATCTGTGCCCCGGGTGAAGAGCTATCGGTGTCGGTACCATAGCTCTTCACAGTCAGAAGGGCGTTCCTGACAGTCTTTCAGAAACGTCCTTCTCCACAGCAGCGCCTATAGCGCAGTACAGTGTGAGCAGGGAGGAACGTCCCCTCCCCTCCTGATAATACTCGTCTATGAATGAGCACTGTGAGCAGAGGGGGGGGGGCGTTCCTCACTGGTCACACTGTACAGCGCTATAGGCGCTGCTGTGGAGAAGGATGTACCTGACAGACTGTCAGGAACGTCCTTCTGACTGTGAAGAGCTATGGGACTGGCACCGATAGCTCTTCACACGGGGCACAGATTGGGAAAGCCGAAAGTGCGCTGAATTCAGCGCACTGTCAGCTTTTCAGCAATACATAGAACTGCCTGTGCCCCAAACTATGAAAGGTCCTCTTTAATGACGTCACACCAAAGAGAGGAAGTGTCTCTATTTCAAGCTGCTGGACCGCTGTTGGTAGGTATGTATGGAGGGGAGGACATTTTTATTTATTTAATTTTTTTAAGCACTAGGGGACTGTACGGTATGTTATTACTGGAGTGGGGGGTTATCAGACTGTACATAAGAGCAGAGTCACTATGTATGAACAGGGGTGTAACTACCGGGGTAGCAGCGGTAGCTGCTGCTGCAGGACCAGGCACATTAAGTGGCCGCAGCCGCTACCATTGCAGATTTTTTATTTTTTTGATAGGCATGTAACCTGCTGGAGGTAAAGGAAAATAAAAAAACACTGTTACTTACCTCTCCTGGTTCTGGAGCAGACTTCACATGCGGGTGGCCATTTTTTGTGGCTGCTTACGTGAGCAGTCACAGTACGCTCCTGTAGTTCTATGGCGTACAGAGCGTACTGCGCCTGCTTGGGTAAGTGGCCACAAAAAAATGGCCACCTGCATTGTGACTTGTGCATGCGTTGAATTTTGACCCACCGCGTGCAGGAAGAAGAAGATGAAGAGGTCATTGCTGACGAAGATGGAGATGCGCTGGATAGTTCTCGCGCAGGATTGGGGAAGCCCCCAGTGCTGTTTGAGTGATTGGGCCTGCCCCCAATGCTGCGAGAAAACTCATTTACATACAGACAATAACCGGGATTCCTACGGTACAGTGGCACGGAGAAGACAACGAAAGTTAGAAGAAGAATAGCCTTTTTTAAGGCTATGCCGACGTGTTAGTCATAAAAAAATACGTTTGAATGATAGGAGCCCTTTAAGGTTTTATCGATAGGAAGGAAGTATGAAGACATCCAATAGGAAATAAGCAAGAGAGAAATAATTACAAACATCCCATCATCTGACAAGGAACAATCACATTTATTTCAGTTGTTTCTTCGCTCTATTCTTAATTCTATTTCTTCCACCACAACAGCTTATACTACAGGTCTTCCAAAGATTTCTACAAAGAGCACATTTCTTCTTTTTGCGTTTTTTTGGCTGGCATTGGTTTTTGGACCTCTTGGATCTGTGCTCTTTGGTTCCTTTGTGGGGGTTGTCCTGGCCTTATAAGATACAACCATTCGTTGGCGTCCTCGTCGTTGTCTACAAATAGAGAATCCATAATGAGAATAGTTTCAGACATTCAGTGTCCTTCACAGCAGATCACTTGATGTTTTTGGATGATTTTGGACATTTGAGGTGGGTTCAGTTTCTGCTCTTCATATTGACTATTGTCAGGAGGAGCCTTACAGGTCATATATGACAGGGACCGTCTGCTATAGATTGGGGTCACACACAACCTTCTCAGGGTTATTAGTGATTCTTACCAGGTTTGGGAATCGCACTTGTCTTTACATCTGCCGGGCTTATGTTCTCCACTGGAGCAGCTACAACATATAACAGAAACCATCAGAAGAGGAGAGACATGTGTGTCCATTATAAAGGACCCCAGGCTTGTCTTTATGTTTATTTGTCTTCTTTATACTCTGCTCTTTGGTATCAATAAGTGTCTATTATTAGTACTGACCAATGGATGGGCTTATAGATGTAACAGAGCTGACTGGGTAATGCAGAACATCTCCTCATGGCGCTATAAAGTATTATTACTGATCTTACATAGGACTGCAAGTAAATCTTCTGGATTCTTAGTACTCCTAGTGATATTACTAACAAGCCCTGCTACACCTGTAGTACAGGGGAGGATCTCTGTTCTCCTAAACTACACCTCTTCTATACTGAGAGGGAAACTTCCAATTTCTGGGGCTATACTACATATCCTATGTGCACCAGGCGTATAACTACAGGCCATACCTGGGCCCACTGGCAGCAGTGCTATAAGTGACATGTCATAGTTGGGGTGCCATATACACCCGGTGTCAGGGTTATATTCTTACCTGGCTTCTCAACAATCACTTCTTGTAAGTCCTTCTCTTCTTTCTGGTCTTTTGGTTGTTTTTTACATTTGCAGCAGCTGGAATAACAAGAAAAAATCATGAGATCCAGCAATATATGGAACGTCCCCTCCTGGTTATGGGGAGAACCTAGAAGCCCTTCCTCACCTCATGTGTTATTATAGAGGGCACAATACAGGGGGCGCTAGATATCACAGACATGATATGGATCAGATGTCATAGCACAAGCAGATTATTACCCAGGAGTCACATCGCCCCCTGTAAGTCTAACATGATATAACCCTCCACTACAATATCACGATACTACATAACTGTTCTACTGTGAATATTTCAGGAAAAGATGCCAGAAACTTACCAAAAACAGATTTTGGCGCAAACGATTAACAGTCGCACAATCGTATATGCAAGGTCTGGAAAGAAAGAAACAAGATGGTTGATAAGACTTCATGGAATCTGAAAATTCCTCACATAGATTGCCTCACATTACAGTCATGGCCAAAAGTTTTGAGAATGACACAAATATTAATTTTTACAAAGTCTACTGCTTCAGTTTTCCTAATGGCAATTTGCATATACTCCAGAATGTTATAAAGAGTGATCAGCTTAACAGCAATTACTGTGACCTTTATCCCCCAAAACACATTTCAACATCATTGCAGCCCTGCCTTAAAAGGACCAGCTAACATAGTTTCAGTGATTGCTCCATTAACACAGGTGTGGGTGTTGATGAGGACAGGGCTGGAGATCAATCTGTCATGATTAAGTAAGAATGACACCACTGGACACTTTAAAAGGAGGCTGGTGCTTGGCATCATTGTTTCTCTTCTGTTAACCATGGTTATCTCTAAAGAAACATGTACAGTCATCATTGCACTGCACAAAATTGGCCTAACAGGGAAGAGTATCACAGCTAGAAAGATTGCACCTCAGTCACCAATCTATCGCATCATCAAGAACTTCAAGGAGAGAGGTTCCATTGTTGGCAAAAAGGCTCTAGGGCGCCCAAGAAAGACCAGCAAGTGCCAGGACCGTCTCTTAAACAGGAAATCTTAGGTGCCCCAATCGGGCCCCTAACCAACGCATTTGCATTGACAAAATGAGTACTAACAGTCAGGGATCGGATTTCCCGGTTCCGCGGTGGGCCAGTCCGACCGTGGTCATGGTAATAAACCATTCTATTATGGTCTGTCGTTGTCAAGGCATGGTGGGAGTTGTAGTTCCCAAACAGCTGGAAAGACACAGGTCGGAGATAATGGGGCAGATTTATTGGGCATTATACAACGCAGAAAAAAATCTAAATTTTTTTGCTCAATTGTTAATTCTGCGCTGCATTCACCGCTTTCCCGAAAAGTGGTGTGGCCAGGTTGTATCGGAGCCCGGCTCAGATTTATCATCATGTACGCTTGAAATCTGACATAAATGACCCAGGAAATCTTTGGCGGTTATGAAGTGTTGGAGATTTCCCCTGCGGGTGCGTGGCCCGATGGAGGGTGCATCATATTTCTAAGAGCGCGGTCCTTACTATAAATGAAGCGCACACTCCACTGGCTCAGAGAAGGTAGTCAAACATGCCAATCTTCATAAATCTGCCTCATGTAGTGTAGGTTTTGAGTGGGATATGTTCTCTACAGTATCACCACCACCACCAGACACGTACAACTAGTAGCTTCTATACATATACATAGGATGATGTCTACGCACTTGTCTTACTGGGGGAGTCCAGGCGCAGGGTGGCCGGGTGTGGGGTGGCCGGGCGCAGGGTGGCAGTGTAAGTGGTCACTGTCAGAAAGGAATAATACACAAAGGTGAGACGTTATGTTATACCGAATGCCAACAAATGTATATTTGTACCTAATACTTTTCACCGCTGAGGGTTTGCTACAATACCTACAATGCACACATTGTCTGCTGCAGAACCTCTTAGAAATAGATCATTACATTAGGAGAATAACACACAAGGAAATTCCTGAACCCCCCCCCCCACTCCAAACAGCCATCTGTAAAACCCCCCAGTTATGAATGTTCATTACTGTACCTGCAGGTGTCATGGTTGGCCTAGGGTCTACAAAACATGGGGAAATCATCAGAAAAACTAACAGCGATTTTTGTCACATTCATCACTATCTCTATATTCAAAACCCTCAGCTTCCTCCAGTACATTCCCCAAGATCCATTGTACTGAAGGGAACTGGAGGGGAACATTGTATACTATAGGGGCAATTGGAGTGAGACATTGTATACTATAGGGGCAATTGGAGTGTGACATTGTATACTGTAGGGGCAATTGGAGTGATACATTGTATACTATAGGGGCAATTGGAGTGAGACATTGTATACTATAGGGGCAATTGGAGTGAGACATTGTATACTATAGGGGCAATTGGAGTGTGACATTGTATACTGTAGGGGCAATTGGAGTGTGACATTGTATACTGTAGGGGCAATTGGAGTGTGACATTGTATACTGATGGAACAACTAGAAGAAGACAATATGTACTGTGGGGGCAACTGAAGGGGAACAAGAAATTGGGGGCAGCTGAACGAGGTCAATACATATTGAGGGGGGCCCCTCCAGTGGGGCCACTAGAGGTGGATAATATGTACTGTGGGGGCAACTGGAGAGGGACAGTATAATTTAATATCTGGGGGGGCCACTTGGGGACAGGTTAATGTTTGATAGGTCCCTGAGGGTTAACAGATTAATGTCTGAGGGCCACTGGGGAGGGCAAGTTAATCTGTGATGGGCCAATATATTAAGGGACCACTGCAGGGGTAATCAATCGCCTAACAAAAAGGCAAAAAAAAATTTCTAATAAATACTACTTTCTGCATTTCTTTTGACATATGTAGTAAAAAGTTGTATTCTTGAAATAACAATTCTGGAGCATTGTATCCAGAACTCTATGCTGTGCCCTTCCACTGTTATTATTCGTGGAAATGTATGAATAATTCATAACTGGGTGTTACTAGTTTGGGGTGTCTCATACTGACCAATCAGTTCTAGTATCAGACTGTGTAGGGGTACACCCTCTTGATAAAGGAAAAGACAACATCCAGAATTAGGATAGAAGTTTCCCACTAGACAAAAAAAAAAATAGAAAAAAATATTTTGGATTAATTTAACCTTCTTGATATTCAAATGGAGTCACTAATTGGTATGCTAAAGAAGTCAAAGGGTAATAGCTAACAGTTAGGGTACATACATAAAAAGCCCCATTAGTGGCCACCACATTTTATAATGTCCTATTGGTGCCTACACACAATATAATGGAGCATTATACTGTGGGGAGCATTATATTGTGTGGGGACACGAAAGAGCATTATGCTATGTGACAGCATTAGTGGGTAATTTTCCTGTGTGGGGTGCACTAATGCAGCATTATACTGTGTGTGTGTGTGTGTGGGGGACACTAATGTGGCATTATACTGTGTAGGAGCCTTAACATGATATTACACTGCTTAGGATCACTAATGGAGAATGATACAGTTTGTGAGGCCACAAAAATGGCATCGTAGTGTGTGTGGGTCATTAATGTGACATTATACTATGTGGGGGCATTACCGTGGCACTATACTGTGTGGGTGTGACTAAGGAGAATTATGCTATGTGGGGATTACTAAGGAACATTATACTCTGTGGGGGCACTAATGTGCTATACTGTTTGGGGTTCTAACATGGTATTATACTGCTCAGAGGGTACTGATGGGGAATTATACAGTGCGGGGGCACTAAGGAGAATTATATTATGTGGGGGTCACAAACATGGAATCCTAGTGTGTTGGGGCCACTAATATGGAATTATACTTATACTATGTGGGGGGCACTAACATGGCATTATACTGTGTGGGGATAACTAAGGAGCATTATAGTGTGTGGGGATCACTAATGAGGATTATACTGTGTGGGAGGCACAGTGTAATTTCCCATTATTGTCCTTCACATTGGTGCATCCTCACTGTATAATGCTCCCTAGTGCACTGCCCAAGGAACCAGCTTTAGCAGTGTCCACTGGCATGCAGAAGCGACTTCGGACTCTATGACGCACGGACTTTTTAGCAAGGGTGTTCGTTTCTAAAAACTGCATCTTAGAGTTTGGAAATGTGGTATTTAGTTAAGAATGCAAGTACTGTATTTACTAGAGCTGACAGGTGTATGGAAATTTGACCAAACAACCAAAATTTTAGGTCGCTATTCTTAAGATTTATACTCGGTAGCAATAGCAGCAAGCACCTTTCAGCATCATGTCACTTACCACAGCATTACTCACATATACTACGGTATGCCAGACGTTCACTATTGTGGGATATTAGTGCGTGCATATACATCTAGTCCTAGAGCCACAAGAAAGTTTCAATATCACACTAGCCCACCCACATCCTGCTCTTTCAAACATACAAAATAGTTAATTTTTTTCATAATTTTTAATATTTTACTTAATATTTATAATCCGACAGAAATAATTCTAAAATTAAATTTAAGAATTTTGAATTTTCATTGTTATTATTTTATTCTATCATTTATTATGCAATATCAACTTATAAAGATATTGTATATTATTGCAAAAAACATTTCATATTTGTAATATACATGATAGATTCTTTCGAAGAACTGAGACTAGATATTGTAAAACCTCTATTTGTTCTCCAAGGTGTCACAGTATTCGTTATTTTTTACTCTATTAGAGGGATCTTATATAAAGTATCTGTTATAAAGTATCAATTAACACAATTTAAGAACTTTTAGAATAAAAGATAATTAAAACATTAAATTAATTCAAAATAAAATTTAATTAAAATGTATCCAATTAAATAAAATCTACGTTCTCAAGCCAACGTCTTCAAGGCGTAGGAAATTCTCAGAAAAAGATGAGTGTTAACCAATATGATTCTTGTAGCCCGTGCTCAGGTTGTCACTCAATGTTGTCAGGCTCCAACTTGCAAAGTAGTGATGTGTAGTTTACTCTACTTGCCCACAGTCCCTGTTAGAGGATAATGTGAACGGGTGATTTTCATGTAATAGGGGCATTTTTGGAGGATACAACTTGAGCAAATTTTAATTTGTAATATTAAAGAAGCTATATAGGTATGATACAATAAAGCACCTGATAATAAAAGTAATATTACCAATAACTCTTTCTAATAGGCCGTCCCAAACCCATTAGTTAATTTTTATGCCCCAAACTAGAAGCACAAGCCACTTATGTAAACCTTATACCAAACATAGCAAGTACCATTGTAGAGTTCTCTACCGTGTTTTCCTGAAAATAAGACAGTGTATTATATTAAATTGTCTTATTTTCGGGGGATGTCTTATGGAGTGGGGGACAATCAGCAGTCATGCCGGAGCTTCCTTAGCAGAGTGCCATTATGACTGCCGGTTGTAGGTGGTGCAAGAGGTGTGTGTGTGGGGGAAGGTATGCTAGTTACCTTCCCCATCTTCGTAGCAGCGCTGGTGCTGCTGTTGGTCACGGTGGTGGAAGTGGTTGCGGGGCTTAGCACAGATTAGCGAGGCTTCCGGCGGTTGTGCCGGAGAGCCTCACTTAGTGGGCATTGCAGCCGGCTGAACGCTGTGCTCCGTGTGCACAGTAAAGCCGGCTGCTGCCTCTGCTGTGATACTACTGTTCCGGCTACTGTGGGACGAGCTGGGAAAGTGGACTCCTCACAGCATACGATGCTTTCCCAGCTCATCTTACAGCAGCAGGAACAGTGGTATCACAGCAGAGGCAGCAGCCGGCTTTCCTATGCACACGGAACATTGTGCACAGTGTTCAGCCAACTGCAATGTTTTTTTTGGGGATGTCTTATTTTTTTTGGGTGCCTTATATTAGACAATTTAACAAAACCTCCCCATGCCTTACTTTCGGGGGATGTCTTATTTTCGGAAAAACAGGGTAGGATTACAAAAAGTATGTCTCCAAGGTCTCAATAAATTAGGACTCATTTTACTACAATTTAGAATATAGAAGGTGAAGATGGAATGGTTTTTAGGGTCAGAAAGAACACCGTCTCAAAGATGGCTTGCCCTTTGGAGGAGGAGTCCTGGAAGTGATGATACGGCCCCCACAGAGCCTTACCTCAACATCATCCAGTCTGTCTGGGATGACATGAAGAGACAGAAGGATTGAAGCAAGCCTACATCCACAGAAGATCTGTGCTTAGTTCTCCAAGATGGTGGGAACAACCTCCCTGCCAAGTTCCTTCAAAAACTGTCTACAAGTTTACCAAGAAAGCAAAGGGCACATGAAATATTAATGGGATTTAGATTTCTCTTTATCTTTTTAATTGACAAAAATAAACTATTAACACTTCTATTCTTGAACATTCTTTTTTTCCACCTGCTGAAAACTTTTGTTCTCTGTATGAGGTCCTATTTTTTGTAGGGGTTTTTAGTTATTAGATCAGTATATTTTTAGACCACTCAAGTCTCTCACTATATAACAGTCCCGTCATGGATATCATACATACAGTCCTATGAAAAAGTTTGGGCACCCCTATTAATCTTAATCATTTTTAGTTCTAAATATTTTGGTATTTGCAACAGCCATTTCAGTTTGATATATCTAATAACTAATGGACACAGTAATATTTCAGGATTGAAATGAGGTTTATTGTACTAACAGAAAATGTGCAATATGCATTAAACCAAAATTTGACCGGTGCAAAAGTATGGGCACCTCAACAGAAAAGTGACATTAATATTTAGTAGATCCTCCTTTTGCAAAGATAACAGCCTCTAGTCGCTTCCTGTAGCTTTTAATCAGTTCCTGGATCCTGGATAAAGGTATTTTGGACAAACAATTCAAGTTCAGTTAAGTTAGATGGTCGCCGAGCATGGACAGCCCGCTTCAAATCATCCCACAGATGTTCAATGATATTCAGGTCTGGGGACTGGGATGGCCATTCCAGAACATTGTAATTGTTCCTCTGCATGAATGCCTGAGGCGATTTGGAGCGGTGTTTTGGATCATTGTCTTGCTGAAATATCCATCCCCGGCGTAACTTCAACTTCGTCACTGATTCTTGAACATTATTCTCAAGAATCTGCTGATACTGAGTGGAATCCATGCGACTCTCAACTTTAACAAGATTCCCGATGCCGGCATTGGCCACACAGCCCCAAAGCATGATGGAACCTCCACCAAATTTTACAGTGGGTAGCATGTGTTTTTCTTGGAATGCTGTTTCTTTTTGGACGCCATGCATAACGCCTTTTTTTTATAACCAAACAACTCAATTTTTGTTTCCAAAATGAAGCTGCCTTGTCCAAATGTGCTTTTTCATACCTCAGGCAACTCTATTTGTGGCGTACGTGCAGAAACGGCTTCTTTCTCATCACTCTCCCATACAGCTTCTATTTGTGCAAAGTGCGCTGTATAGTTGATCGATGCACAGTGACACCATCTGCAGCAAGATGATGCTGCAGCTCTTTGGAGGTGGTCTGTGGATTGTCCTTGACTGTTCTCACCATTCTTCTTCTCTGCCTTTCTGATATTTTTCTTGGCCTGCCACTTCTGGGCTTAACAAGAACTGTCCCTGTGGTCTTCCATTTCCTTACTATGTTCCTCACAGTGGAAACTGACAGGTTAAATCTCTGAGACAACGTTTTGTATCCTTCCCCTGAACAACTATGTTGAACAATCTTTGTTTTCAGATCATTTGAGAGCGGGCTGTCCATGTTCGGCGACCATCAAACTTAACTGAACTTGAATTGTTTTGTAGAAAGAAATGGTCCAAAATACCTTCATCCAGGATCCAGGAACTGATTAAAAGCTACAGGAAGCGACTAGAGGCTGTTATCTTTGCAAAAGGAGGATGTACTAAATATTAATGTCACTTTTCTGTTGAGGTGCCCATATTTTTGCATCGGTCAAATTTTGGTTTAATGCATATTGCGCATTTTCTGTTAGTACAATAAACCTCATTTCAATCCTGAAATATTACTGTGTCCATCAGTTATTAGATATATCAAACTGAAATGGCTGTTGCAAACACCAAAATATTTAGAACTAAAAATGATTAAGATTAATAGGGGTGCCCAAACTTTTTCATAGGACTGTATGTATTTTAATAGGAGAAGTAAGTGATTAGGTTGTCAGTAACCCAAATGCACAATAGCGTTTAATATAAGTGTATGACATTCAGCTGGTGCTTACAGAGCAAAAGGGACCCAGGCAAAAATAAGCCTGACTAAGGAAATTGGGGCTCTCCCTTATGCAAATAGATCTCAAGAATTCAGCAGCTGTGCAGTGTGTTCACATCTGTGCTCTAATGTATCCTCAGTAATTGTCACTTCCCACACTGGGTACACTCATCTCTTTGTTAATAAAAAAGCCTCTGCTGAAGATTTGCATTGGCAAGCACTGCAGAGCGGCTACCCCCTGCTTCATTGTGGAGTCAATGCTGTTGAATAACTTGGCCCTGCATGCCGCTATTGTCCTTTATTACAACATGTCCATGTGCTTGAGAACCTTGAGTTGTAAAGGCAACAGCCCACCAGCTTTTGCAATTGCATTTCTTAGTAAATACAATGTCTATGTTTTTTTTTTTTTAAACCGTACACATGAAGTTTCGATGCAAACTCCTTGGAACAGCGTATAGTTAAGAACTTCTTCACATGTGTAGCATTTGACTCTCATATTGAAGTATCAAGCAATGTCTTTGTGGTTATTTAGTTTGTCTGATTTCTAGGGCAGAAATTTCAACAGGTCTGTTGCCAAACATCAACTGAAGCAGCTCTTTCTCTCTCGTTCACAGAAGGAAATCCCAGCATGGCCTGGAGTGCCATTTATAGTTACAGCTTATCAGTTGTATGTATGTGTTGTGGAAACTTTTACACAAAACCAAGATATACAGCAGGTTACACCAAAAATAATATTATAGCTAGAGATAATAGAGACGTAGCCACGGAGAACTCTGATAGGGCAGAGAAGTCTGGCAAATGTCCCAAAATGGAGGTTCTTAATCCAAATTTATGGCACCCAGACATGAGAGCATCTTCTTACAACCATCATCACTTTCATAGGATTATTGGAATTATACATGGGACTTCGAGTAAATTCACATGGGTTGTTTGGTCAGGATTTTGAGGCCGTATCCGGTCAGTTCTTTTTTCCGGGAGCCGTTTGTTCCACCTAAAGACACTCCCTCATTTGGGCCTAATCCGGAGTGGAGTACGTGACTGGATGCCCGGTATCCATTTGCAGCCATCCGTAATTTGGTCCTTCGCCTCAGGTTTAAATCCAAAAAACCCTGTGTGAACTTACCCTTATAGTCAGCTCTAAACAACATTATGTGGCCTAAACATTAGACCAGCCTTACTTCATGGCAGCCCATATCTATCTCAAACAATGTTTTGGGACTCACTAGGATCCAAGTAACTAGATCGTAGATGAACATTCTTGTTCACATCACAAGGCCACATAAAGGAATTAGCAATATATAGTATATATTAGCAATTCATTATTAGAAAAGACTATTATGATTATTTTTCTGTGTCATATGAAATATCTATTGGGGCAGATTTATTAAAGTATCTAAAAGAGGAACTGCCTTAATTGCCCACAGTTTAATTTTTCAGAACTGAATTCTGTGTAAGCTGACCTGTGATTGGTTGCTATGATTTTAGGCGGTTTTAATAATTGCCCCATTCTCTCAGAATACAAACCCGGCTCCTTACCACCTCCCAAACCCTAAAGTAGGTGGTATCAACAATGACATTTCTTCTCTGATGGAAATGTGTGTTTTCAAATGGGCTTTTAATTTTCTATGAAATATAGTCATGTCTAAGGCTGGGTTCACACCTGCACCTGCTCTACGTTCGGGGTTTCCAAACCGGAATCTGGTTAAAAAATGTTAGGGCACCTGATTGAAACAGTGGAAAAAAAAATGCAATATCTCGGCAACAGAAGCAGCGATTCACAAGGGGATTCAGGTGATCCAGAGTTGTTAAGCTGGGTCCTGGTGACACAGTTCCTTCAAAAGTAGGATGTCTATATGAGACGTGCAATGCTAGAGTTATGTGAACTATGTGAAGTCATCACTAGGGTTGAGGATTGGGATTGGAAAAGATCGGATTCTGATCGGCGATCGAGTAAATTTCATGATCGCGATTGGAATTCCGATCCTGATCTTTTCCAGCGGGATCAAGATCGGAGGTTATCTCAAGATCGGCTCAACCCTAAAAGTGACTTTTCCCATAGAGAAGCATTGACTAGGGTTGAGGATCGGAATCGGAAAAGATCGGCATGTCCGCATGGACATCCCTCAGATGGAATACAATTGCAATTGTGAGCGATGTGCTGGCAAAGCACATGGACCCCATAATGGACTATAATGGGCTCTGTGTGCTTGCCGCGCACTGCCTGCACGAATGATTCTTTCATTATAGTCAATGGGGTCCGTGTGCTTTGCCAGCACATCGCTCACAATTATGATTGTATTCCGTCTGAGGGGTGTCCATGCAGAATCCTTCCGAACAGAATACAAATGCTAGTGTGAACCAACCCTTATATAGTTGGAAGCCATCAGGGATTGGATCAGGGGCGATCGCAAGTGAACTTGTTATGGCTAATGGACTGGGTTAGGTGCTACACAGAAGGGAATATGCAGGAGCAGAAACCACAAGGTGTGAACTAGAGGTAAGTCAGTAACTGCATTTGTTCAGTAGATATAGTGCACAAGAACGGGGCGAAGACCACTACAACAAGGTCTTTGAGAGTCCGCTGTTACTTAAACGACACGTTGTGCAACTTTATAGAAAATAGATCACTGCACCAGATAGAAGTTATGTGCAATTCAATTTGTCGGTTTCTCTAATATTCATTGTGAGCGAAAAAAAATAGGGTGCCATAATCTCAACTATGGTTGCCACTCATCCTCATTATAGGAGGCTAAATAGGAAGTTATTCTATTGCTCATGACACAAGCTACTATATCCCTGCCAGTGGCCTAGGTGCCAGAAATAATTGGGTTGTAGCCTCAGAGTGCAGGGGCAGAGAGGGCAAACCGCAGTAGTAAGCACCAGACATCAATATTCCGAAAAATCTTCTCAATGCTGAGGACGTCTGCAGTCCATTACATCTGGAAAATCTAATCTAATGTTATTATTTTGTACTTACTGTACTTTATGACTAGGTTCCATCCTTTTTCTATTATTTCAAGAATATTTTTTTTTAATTGGAAAAGTTTTGTAATTCCTATGGTAAGGTGAAGGCCAAGAACACCATATCGTATAACTAGTAAGAGTCTTCTCTCATTCTCCAATTCTGGATACAATTAATTTATTTTTTATTTTATTATTTATGTTATATTAATGTTAAGGATTTTCGTTCAAGAATTTTGTAAAATATTTTTAATTTCGATATCACTATTTAAAAAGAATTCTAAAATTCTGAGAAAAAAACAGTTTTAATTCAGGCCACTAAACCTAATAATAGTCTGTCAATTCCTATTCTGTAGAATATTTCTTTTAGCAGTCACTTTATTATCAGCACAAGTGGACTGAGGCTGATTTCCTCACAGAGTTTTTTTGGATCGGATTTTGGCGCAAAGGCCGCCTCATTTGTCTTGGATGAATCCCCAACTGAATATACCCGAAAGTATAATAGGTGGAAGCCAGTTGAAGTAAAAAAATAAATAAAAAACATTTCTAGTTACCTCCTTTTTGAGCCTCCTCATAGTGTCTGGTACTCTCCTAGTGACATCTTGCACCCGGAGCCTGTAACTAGGCCTCAGCAGTGACCCCAGGGGCATGACACCACCATGGAGACTGAGAAAGAGTGCCAGATATCAGGAGGATCTGTACTGTGCGGCATTATTACCAAACAAAGTTGCTACAGTAGTTTTACACATAGAGAAGAGACAATAGGCCAGACTCAGCTAAGTGTAGCAACATCACATGGCGTCAGCTCTGTTACACATGTCACATCCCCCAACAAGAGGCGACTGACAGACCACACCCAAAAATGGTCAGTGTTGGAAGAAATGATGGTGACCTTTTTTAATGGAAACATGCCAGACATAATACATTAGAGATTATTCTGGTTTACAATACAAACAGTGCAAGGGAAGCAAGTGGCATCCGATCTCTCATCACTACCAGCATTACCGGGTGACGGAGGATTCACATTCTGTAATTCTATCTTCTCCCCTGTCTCCTTATTACTACATGTCTGCAGCTTCACATCAGAAGGATATGTATATATTGTATACGGATTATATATGTGTCTCCTACTGTCTTCAGTGAACAATACATCACATCCGCAGGGATATAACTACCAGGGTAGCAGCGGTACCTGCTGCCACAGGGCGAAGGGCTCTAGGGGGGCCCGGCGGTAGCCACTACTGCTGCAGATTTTTTTTTTCTTAATAGGCTGTTACCTACTGGAGTAACCCCAGCAGATAATGGGCCCTATTCACTTACCGATCCTGGCTCATACTCACAGCCACTGGCACTTCCCTTTCTGTAGAGGCTGTGAGCAGGAGCTGAGATCGGTGAGGCTGTGGGTCCACAATCCCCACAAACACTATCATTATACTTGAGGAGTCTTTTCAGTCCCCCAAGTATAATGATCGTAGGCCCAGGGGAGGTGAGAGAACATAAAAAACATTGTTACTTACCTCTCCTGGCACCGGAAGACTTTGCGCCTACTTGGTGACGTCCCAGACGCCACGTAGAACGAGCTTGCATCCTTATGCATCGCAAGGCAAGCCAATGATGTCTGGTCCATCACTGAAAATGGCCAACATCCGGAATGAGCCCTAATACATTGTGCCAGGGCCAGTACGGGGCATAATACTGTGTGCAGGGGCAACTAGGGGGCATAATACTATGTGCAGGGGCCACTAGGGTGAATAATAGGGCACGCAGGAATGTGTGTGAATGGGGAGGGTGTTGGTTGGAGTCTTTGGGGGGTGGGCGATGGGGGGGACACACCCATGTCAAAAGTTCACCACGGGGCCCCGCCATTCCTAGTTATGCCACTGCACATCCGTACTACAGAACTTCACATATATAGTCTGTCTGTCTATCTATCTATCTATCTATCTATCTATCTATCTATCTATCTATCTACATATTTAGGCTTTCATTCACCCAGGGGTAAAATAATCTATCCATGTAAACAGATCTCTCGCACTTCTCTATACTAAGTAGAGCATAGTATAGCATGTAGTACTGAAATTAGATACCATGTACCAGCCACGGGATAGGTCTTCACTATAATACTAATAGGTGTATGTTATCTAGGTCAGTGAGGGGAAGTCTTCCTAGTATTACTTGCATCCTTATTCCTCATTCATTAAACTAGAACCATACAAAGACATATCACAAACTAGCTAAAGGGAACCGTCACCTTGAAGATAGACTGTAGTCTGCGGGCAGGGTATTGGAGGGCAGGGGGAGCTGAGCAGATTGATCAGAACCCTCCTCAATGTGGTCAATGTGGACAACACAATATCATGTTGGAATATTCCTTGTCAGCCGATGCCAGGGAATTTACAATCTGACATGGAGTTCTCCACCAGCATAAATTATGTGAACATTTTGATCCAACTAGGAATTTGCATTCAGAAAGTAGTAGATAACAGATAATTTACACCTAGAAATTATGGCTATAATCCATCTTGTTGGGTCATAAAGTGGTGATAATTTCTATATAAACCCAGCATATGAGGTTGACATGGTAATAATTGTCCCTCAAACTGGTGTTCATTGTGTAGTATCTAAGCTCAGCTGTGGCTCTAGACCTTCTCATGAATATTAGGATAGGGCAGCAGATGTACACACATACTTGGGATCTTTCCATAGTAGTGGACATAGAACATGGGTGAATGTCATAACTGAGTGATGGGAGGCTTTGAGCATTAGCTATTCTTGGTTATTAGTCAGATTAGTAATGCAAAATGTTTGACACATATTAGAGGAATTCTCCCATCTGGTGGTCCTACAAAAATGGAGCATCTAAAAGCCTGTGTCTCTACTATGGATAGAAGATCCCAACTCTGGATGGGCCTGTTTTCTTTGCCATTGGGTGGCTATATTATTATTATTTTTTTATGTAGATTGTGAGTCCAACATAGAGCTCACAATGTACATTTTTTTCCCTATCATTATGTCTTTTTTGGAATATGGGATGGAAATCCATGCAAACACGGGGAGAACATACAAACTCCTTGCAGATGGTTTTGCTCTTGGCAGGATTGTGGCCCCATTGGGTGGCTATATTATGTGGAGGACTCCCATCTTTAGAGAAACTCCTTTGTTAGCTAACAAGGGGTAGAGAATTGGCCTATGGCTTTATTCGCATGTAACACAGCCATTTTGTATCTATGGGACCACTTGAGTCCATGAGTGAAATGGGGCATGTTCTATTTTTGAAAGACCATTTTCATGGTCCGTTATAAAAACAGACATGTGAATTACCCCATAATTACCCCATATTATCCCAATTACCCCATATTATTGTTTAGAAAATGACTTCACTATATATACTGTAACCCATCGCTATCATGGATTGTCCTGCTTGATATTAGGTCCTTCCTGTTGTAGATTACTAACTTTCACTTGGGCCCCATGCTCTGGGAACATTGCTCAGACCTCTCTACAAGAGCAAACTCCACTCAACCATGTATTATATTGCTACCCATGCTCTTAGACAAGCAAATGCGGGATAGACAAGTTTGGCCTATGGCTGCCTCTTGCCCCTCTGTCCGGTTATGGCTTCATCGCAGAATAAAGAAGATTTCGAGTTGATACAACGCCTGATGACACTAGGTTCACACCTGCGTTCTGGTCTCCGTTCTGAGCTTTCCGTCTTCTACATACATGAAGACGGAAAGCACAGACCGGGTCCGGCCGTGAGCAGCGGTGAGCGTTTTATGCTCTCCGCCGCGAAACCGGTTTTTTAAAATCCGGACACAGAGTACTGCATGTCCGACTCCGTGTCCGGATTAAAAAACCCGGTTTTGCGGTGGAGAGCATAAAACGCTCACAGCCGGACAGTTTTCTCACCCATTCATTTGAATGGGTGAGAAAGACTCTTGCAGGTTTCTGTCTCCTGCTCTGTTTTATGCAGGAAACGGAAACCTGCATAACGGAGACCGGGCGCAGATGTGAATGAGCCCTTAAATGCCGATTACTGACTTCAATTGAGCTTTAGCTGACTGGTGAACTGGCATCTAATTTCTATAAAATACTACCAAGCATGAAAATTTTTGGCTATTTCCCAACAACCAAAAATAATCAATTTTTGAAATTTTTTCTCCGTATAGGTGGCGGAATCTAATAAAAATGATAAGATCTGTCAACATTTGACTCCTAAAAAACCTCTAAAAAACTGACGTGAAGCCTTGTCGGAATAAAATTTGTGTAAGGTGGATGTTTAGGTTGTACTTAACCCTGTACAACAGGTATGTAAAGGTATAAGAAAGTCTTTACATAAACATCTCACATAACTCGACAACCTTTGTACAGTTACTTTGATTCTTCAAGTGTATACATTTCATGCTGACAAGGAATGTAAATGGATCAGTGCTACATGTGATACCGATCTGGGATATGCCACACCTAGAACTCAGCAGTGTCAGTAGGGTGTGTTGTCGAAGCCTCAAACATAATACATTCAACTGTATCTATGGGTAATGTGAAAACACCAGGTGCATCGCTGCCGGTTAAAATTTCCATTTACTTTACCTGAGGCAGCTATTGAAACATGTACTGTGGTGCGTCACTTGGAGATGTTTAAAGTAGGTGGAAGGGTTCCTTTCCAAACCACACTGACCCTAGGAATGTTCAGTGGGAGACAGAGGCTCGGTAGTCATCGCTTCGTGTAACAAAGGATTTTTCCTATTGTGGTATTCTGTAATTCACCGGAGTTTACTTGTATCAAGGAGGAGTCAAGGAGTCAAGGCAAACAGCTGGAACGATCTGCTTCCTATTTGCTGTATCATCCTTTTGTGTCTGTGCTCTGGGTACAATTTTGGGTTAAATTGGCTCAATTTATCTCAATTCAGATTTTAAAGGAACGCTGAAATAAAAAAATTAAGCAAAATAAAATACTGGCAACGTGTTCCCATCGCTCTTGATGCTTATTCTTTTTCATTTACAATGCAATTACTTAGAATAAGTATGTATTTTCCTGGAGGCATGCGTTTCGTTTCTCCTTCCTTACCCCTAATTCCCCTGAATCTGAGCATTAAAGATAGATAAAAGTGGAGTATAGATAGTAGCAACGTCATCTTATGTAGTTACTACAAGTCACGCCAAGAAGGACTTGTAGTTAAAGGGATTCTATCGTCAGAATCCCTTTTTGAACTAAGGCCATGTCGGAGTAGCCTTAAGAAAGACTATTCTTCTATTACCTTTATTGTTCTGATCTGCGCCGCCGTTCCAGTGTTTTTTCATTTTTTCTACATATGCAAATGAGTCTTCGGAAAGCACAGGGGGCGATCCCTGTGTTGTCTGAAGATTATCTAGCGTTGCCTCCATCTTCTTCTGCCGACCACCTCTTTGCCACATCATTGGCCGCGTCTTCAGCCTTACCTGTGGCCTCTTACACCAGCGTCCATTCGGCCACCGGAAAATGTCTTGCAAACGTGCGCGGTCGGCTCTTTCGGCTTCAGACATGACCGCGGACACGGCGAAGAGGCAGTTGGGAGAAGAAGATGGAGGCATCACTGGAGAGTCCTCGGACAGCAAAGGGGACGCCCCTGTACTTTCTGAAGACTAATTTGTATACGTCGAAAAAACACCGGAACGGTGGCACGGATGAGAATAATAAAGGTAGGAGAAGAATAGCCTTACCTTAAGAGAAGGCTCGAAGGGAGAGAAGAAGAGGGGAGGAGCCGTTCTCGAACAGGAAGACACATAAGTATTGGTGGGGCTGGGGAAGGGGATGGGAGAAGAGTACTGGTGACGTTACGTTTTGGAAGCAGTGAAATAGAACGTCTCTGAATTATCAGAAAGTGTCCCTGGGCCGGTCATGTGACTAGCCCAGGGATATGGTTATTATAGATTTTTTAATATAAGTAATTTCAAAGATCCCATTCACTTTGCAAGTAATGTTTTTTTGCAATGTGAAGCCCCTGACCTAAAGATGGAAGGCTTCTCGATAACCTCATCCACATTGTAGAGCTATACGGCATTCAGAGCCATACAGTATACAGTATACCGCCTCCTCCTGGTACATTTTTTTTCAGTCAAATTTGGATGAAATCCTATTTAAAAAGTTTTTGCACTCTTTGATATGATATTGGACAGGAGGACATGGCCTGATCTGGGTTCCATATAACTGATGTAATGTTGTATTACATTGTAATCTGCTTCATGTAGTTGTCAATTTTTGAATAAACTTTTCCTGTGCCATTGCTCCTTACATACGGATGTATTGCTATATCATATTCTCATGGAGTAAGTTGGAAAGCAGCAGTATCTTCCAGCGGCCCATGACAAGGGTTGTATTGTGCCAGTCAGATGCATTACGACACATCACAGTTTCATGGGTGCAGCTCACCTGTGGCTTAGTAGAGAAGATTTACAGATTGGGAAGTCAAGTCTCAGCTCAAAGCAATATCCTATTCTAAGTAAACAGGCGGTGAAACAAAGAGCTGAATTGTTTGTACCAGAGGCGTACAATACACATTAGATTTTTGACATCCAAAACAGCTGATATGCCCATATCAGCCGACAAATGAACAGAACTCAAGACATACAAGTCACGGATGGTCCTTCAAGGAACACGACGCGTTTTTTGCACCTTGTCGATTCCCGGCTTAAAGAGGTCTTGGTTGTTTGGGCATGGGTTCTGGTGACATAGGACTGCCTGTTAACCCTACATGCCACTAACTAGCCTATAGCAGATGTAAGGAACCTTCAGCTCTCCAGTTACTGTGAAACTACAACTCCCAAAATGTTCTATTCACTTCCATGGGAGTTCCAAGAACAGCAGAGCAAGTATGCATGCTGGGAGTTGTAGTTTTGCAACAGCTGGAGAGCCGTACGTTCCCTACCCCTGGCTTTTGCACAGACCCATGTCTCACGCTAGCTCTGGCCTAAGGTGAAAAAGTAGTAGCTCCTTGGTCAAATGCGGAGCTAGTTGTAGATCCCGCCATTGATCTGATGGCCATCCAAAATCTACAGTGTATAGCCAGGTTAGAAAACTAGGTGTATGTAGGATAATCTTCAGATAGCGGACGATATTATTACTCACTCGCTCAGTGCCATTAGTGTGCCCAGGTGTTCTTATTATACTGACACCACTCCTTGGTCACATGGCCATGACTCTTCTACCTAATCTTAGTCTTATTACATTGTGCATTACTAATGAACCACCTGAGCCTGGCTGATTGTTTTATTATGACTATTACGCTCTTCTAGTATGCTTTCATCTATTACAATCACAGTTGTGGCCATCTGACTCCTGAGTCAATTCCAGACTCGTATTTCCAGTCTGTGAGCTCTGAGCCTCCAGTTTATTTCACTATTTGATATTGACTTCCATTGACTCTATTGATCTTTGCAACAAAGTTGTTCGATAGGCAAGGCTATGCGGCTGCTGAAATCTGCCAAGTATCTTGAGTTGCTATGGGCACAGACGGGATAAAAGTACATCTAGCAAAACTTTTTCATGTCGGCTTACTGTATTTTGTATGTGTATAAGCAAACAGAGGAGAGTAAATAGTGCAGAGCTGGAGGGATGTAACTATAGGCTCCAGGGCTCCAATGCAAAATCTGTAACATAAAATCATTTACTGCATAGTATTTAAAGCCATAAGTCATGTTATGATCCCCATAGAAATCCATAGACTTGTACGGTACCCATATAGGATATGCCTCAGATCTCCCATATCAATCCATATCAATCAAATGCTGCATTATGGAGGTAGTCAAAGGAGCCACCATATGGTGCAATACAGAAGTATAATGTGCAGCACACAAAGTAGTACACATGCTGTGCCCTGATTCCTGGCACCATTTCTCCTTTCTAGTTATCCCCAGAGCAGTGCTCAATGCCGTTATATCTAAACTTATCTCTATTCTCCGCTCATCATAGCTGCCCGATAAAATATAGACTCAAGACTTGAATCTTTGACATGACTGATGGATCCATACCAGTTCTGTCTGTAGCACAATACTGATCTTATCATTTGAAGGTTTAAGAACTGTTTTCTTAATGGGGTTCTAACATTGGGAAATGTCATTTTTAACTAAGCACATCCTTGCATAGCCTTTAGAAAGGCTATTCCATGCGTACCTTTTGTATGTAAATCGCCTCAGTGGTTTTTTAATGAGCCTGTTTTTATTCATATGCTAATTAGCCTGTTGGTGCACCCCGGAAGTCTGATTGTGCACTCCTCTTTGCTATTCTTTCCTATGGGTGTATACAGCACAGGCTACTGCTGCTGATGACTCAGCTTCCTGTTTGCACATACATAGGAGATAATAGCAGAGATGAGGCTGCTGGGAACTTCCTGTGCTGGCTGAAAGCTCATTAGCATATGAATAAAAACGGGCTCATTCAAAAACCACTGAGGCAATTTACATACAAAAGGTAGGTGTGAAATAGCCTTTCTAAAGCCTATGCATGTATGTGCTTAGTTATGACTTTTTAAAAATGACTTTTCCCAATGACAGAGCCCCTTTAAGGAAGTTTTATTCTGCTCCTGTACGGACAGCACATTGTGATACCCTATTGGACTCTGTATGGACATTTAACATCCCCTATAGAAGTCTATGGAAACTAAAAAATTAATTCCATATTTACAGATCTGTATTAAATGGGTGGTGCATGAGTGTTATGTTCATCTGTGAATTATGGGGTTATATTATGGGGTTATAGGGATCAGAGGCCCATGGCTGACTCCAACTGTTACTTTGGCTAGCCTCACCTTCCTCATGACCAACCCAAGGCCAGTGCAGCAGGATCCCTACTTCTTGAGTGTACTAGTTTTGCGGCCAAGAAATACCCTCACACAGAGGGACATTGTTATCAGCTTTTATTGAGCTAAATGATGTTCGACACCACACAGGTTAATGTCAGTTGCTCAGAAGTAAGGAAGGACCCGGATCAAGCTTAGCAATCCAACACAATAGGAACAGATCCCAAGCTAACATGAAAGGAACAGATACCAAGTCAACATGATAAGAAGAGATCCCAAGCCAAAACGATAGGAACAGACCCTGTCCTTGGTATTAGATGGCGGTCCCATGATACACACAGGGATTTCCAGCTCTCACAAGGATTTATGTTCAACTCTCATGGTAATCAGCTCTTGGGGACACAAAGGATTCACCACACTAGCCTTCAGAAACAATAGGATTGACTCCAGAATTCCCGAATGACTGTGTAGACAGCACATTGGACTTGTAGCAATGGAGGTCCTGACAGAAGACCTGAAGGTGCTGGAAAATCTTCCTACACACGAGAGTTTTCTTGGCGTGACCACAAGGTATGAGGCTGTAGCATGCAAAGACTGTATGTCAAGGGGCCTCAAAGGGACACCGCACACTACACAGCCAATAAACACATACTCTTTCCAGAAAATACCAGACCAAGATTAGACATGATCACCCAGAAGCAACAATGTATCATCATATGTGCTATAAGGCATCAATATATTCAGTACAATATACATCATAAATACACACTAGGACACAGGCAAATGTACACAACAGTCACAAAGGCCAATCCTATGTAAGGACCTTGGAAAGTCTCCCAACAAAGGCCTTTTTCGGGAAGTTTTTGTATGTTGCCAAACGGCACCCAGATAGAATCTACTCCCCCAAATGTGGAGCCACTTAGACATACTTGACCCCACAGAATTTCAGTGGTGCAGTTGGTCCATCCACATAGCGCCCTCTCATATCTCCTATACCTATATGCCTAATAAGAAGCTAGAAGGTCTCCATTCAGCACCACCAGACTTTTTTCCTATCACGATACAATTTTCAGGATGTCTTTGAGATTATAATAGAGTAAGTGAAAATGTTCATAAGACATACTGGGGAAAATGAAATTCCCAGTTTCAATTAAAGGTGTACATTCGTCTGATACAGGTGTGGAATTAGGGTGATTACTTGCATCTCATCTAGGCAATATCCTTCCGCACCCCCAGGTCACCTCGTATGATTAGCTGCACCTGCGCTCCATGTAAGAGTGAAATTCTCATTTACAGCTCTGCAACCTGATTAGTTTTCTTCCAGGATCACAGAGAAAATGACCTTTTAGTCAATTAACTCTTGGCCTTTCTAGTGAGAGTGCTAGACCGGGGTGTCACATGAGACGAAGTGGTCAGCTGTACTTATGCTCCCTCGGGGACTTCTCACAACCCTATGATGATGGTCAGCTGTTAATGAGACTCAGGTGATAATGAGATTTCTCGACTTACCGACTCAAGACGGTGATTTACAATACATTCAAGACACGCAAATTTAATTTTTTTTTTAAAAGAAATTAGATGGATAGAACAGATTGATGTTGCTTATATTATATTAGATGAGTAGAGTGTAGTGATCCATCTATAAGTTCAAAGTAAGGGTTCAATTCAAGTTTTTGAGCTCATTTTTGTTTGTTTTTTTCTGTACAGTTTTGTATACTGTTACATTGAACATTAAAATCAAGAACATATTTTAAAATCGCGCCACTCCCATGAATTTTGAGGAACTTCTAAAAATAAAAACTGAAAATAGAGAAACTCCAGTTAGGTGGTAAGAACTTGGTATACCTAGTGGCTGATTTTAAGATCGGCTTTGATTGTATGTAATTTTATGATTAAACTAGCAGGAGGACCCGGCTTCGCACAGGTATATTTCATTTTTTTTGTTTGTGTAGTGGCCCCATAAGAATTGTCCAGTTTTGCACTGGTGTATTTTGTATGTCATTTGGGTGTGTGTCCATAAGCGTCATGTGATCATGTGTATCTCAATATGGATATCAGTGAAAAACCTGTGATTGGTTGTTATGGATTCCTGAAGTAAAGCTGTGTGTATGTGACCTTGTGTAACAGTGTCAGCCACAGCGCCCTTCTCCTTTAAAGCTAACATACAGCAGTGAAGAAAAATGTCTGGGTTGCTGTGGAAATCTGGAGTAAAGTTCTGATGTGTGATAGTGTGTTTTGAGCTGTGTATCTAATCCTCCGATGTGTGATACTGTGTGCTGAGCTGTGTATCTAATCCTCTGATGTGTGATACTGTGTGCTGAGCTGTGTACCTAATCCTCCGACAGGTGATACTGTGTGTTGAGCTGTGTATCTAATACTGTATGTGTGCTGACCTGTGTATCTAATCATCTGATGTGTGATACTGTGTGCTGAGCTGTGTATCAATACTTCGGACGTGTGATACTGTGTGTTGTTTAAAGGCTATTCGCAGTCTGGAATACCTGACTGTATGTTAGGACAGTGCGGCAGATGTGGCCAGGGGTCGGGTCGCAGCCCGTTTCTCTGATGTGGCGCCATAGCACACTGTCATTCCCTCCTTGTTGCTGGGAGTCCAGCATAGCAGTGGTTAATTCCCTTGCAGCCTTTGGGCGTGGTCAGTCTTCTGAATGACAGTGGTGGCAGCCTATGAGCACCTGGCTTGGGCACCTGGGCTGGCTGTTCAGACCTGCCTTCCCTCTATTTAAGGAGGCAGGTCTGTTCGCCTGGTGCCTTAGCCTTAACTCAGAATTGTGCACGTCTGTGCAAACATTAGTTGGCAGCAAGCTGCCTTAGTCAGATAGGGTTCCTAATGATCTTGTACTAATTGTACAGATGTAATTTGGGCAGTTTTTTGCCTTCTATTCAGTTTAGTGGGAATTGTATATTCCAGGGGGAACTCCTACCTTAGTTAGTCTGCTACTTGTGGTGGGTGCAGAACAGAAAGCTATTGGGAGCACACGGTCATAGTTTATGTTTTGTTTTGCAGTGGAATAACTGCAAGACTTAGAATTCATTAGCGGCTGCTCTGTACTACAAGAGTTGTCTCTGTGAAGCTAACAGAGAAATACCCAGTTGGTTGTATAGCCCGGCAGTGACGTTAACTGTCAGGCCTTGTTCACACCAGGGTAGCTCTGCGGTTCAGGGCCCAGTTGGGCTCTGCAGGCTTTTGTTTATTTTAGTTTTTTTTTTAAGTAAGCCTGCTGAACATAACACTGCAACTCTGAATAATACAGTAGAGCCATTCCAATCTCTGTGGACCCAGTGGGACCCTTTCTCCATTTAAGGGGTCTCTGACATCCCTTCTCCTTTCTACTCCCCAACTTTGACCACAGTCTGTACTTCAGGCCTCTGATAGAAATACACTACTAAGTTCCCACACAAGCTTAATATCCTTGGACCATTGGAGCTGGTTCTTCTAGGTTCATCCTCAAATGTAAAGCACCATGGAATTAATGGTGCTAAATAAATAAATAAAAAAAAATAAAATATATATACATATATGTATATATATATATATATATATATATATATATATATATTAGTAATAATAATAATAATAATAATAATAATAATAATAATGATAATAATAATAATAATAATATATAATATATTCTATAAATTCAGGTTCGGGATTTGTTTCCAGCATTTATTTTTCATACACTTTTTGGACCAGATTGTATAGGTGTTCCATTTATACACATGTATAAAAGTGATAAAATAGATATTCAAGTAACAATTTAGAATCCACCATTATCTTTACTGTTTCTTCTTGTGCCCATATGGACAATTATGGAGCTATATAATCACCATATCTCGCTTTATCTTATGTGTCCAGGTGGTGACTGTTTATCACCGAAACGAATAAACTAAAGCTGGAACTATCATAATAAATGTTCTTAAATGTGTTGCAGTTTTTTATTTATAGGGAATATTTGGTTGCTTGTTTTATGTCCCATAAGCTTAGAAACTTCACAGAAATGTCCCTATATGTAATTGCTTCTTAGCTACTCATATGTAACCTTTGGTATTTATTTATTGTTTATTTATATAGCACCATTAATTCCATGGTGCTTTACATTTGGGGGTTACATACAATACACACAATATACAGGTAGATATAATACTAACAGTGACCGACTGGCACAGTGGGGTAGAGGCCCTGCCCGCGAGGGCTTACAGTCTATGGGGGAAGGGGGTAGAGACAGAAGGAGACGGGGAGACAGTACAGATGGTGGCGTGGTGACAGTGTTATTGGAGGTTGTAGGCCTTCCTGAATAGGTGAGTCTTCAGGGCCTTCTTGAAGCCTGTGATTGTGGGGGTCAGTCTTATGTGTCGTGGTAAGGAGTTCCAGAGTATGGGGGATGCACGAGAGAAATCTTGGAGACGGTTGTGTGAGGAGCGGATGAGGGCAGAGCGGAGCAGGAGGTCATTGTAGGATCTGAGGTTACGTGTGGGCAGGTAGCGGGAGATGAGGTCAGAGATATATGGAGGGGACAGGTTGTGGTAAGTCAGTTATCTACTTACCGTATATGGAGATGGGGTTTACACAGAAGAAACCAATGGGTTTTACAAAGGGATACAATGTATGAATTAAAATGGTTATGGTGTACCCCATTTTCATCTAAGAAAATGAGGGCACAAGGGTTATGTCTTTCTTATTATTTCTTCATAGGGTTTCATACAATTGACTGGCATTGGGTTGCATATGTATTAAATAATAAAATATCTCATACTTACATTGACTAAATGTCATGCTTCTGATGGTACTTGGGTCCACATTGCACTCCCTTATTTCTTGTATCCCGATATGGCTGGAAATGGTTGGGAATACCCGCTCACCCAATCACTTGCTGGATTAGCTCACTGGTTAGCTGAGTGGGCATTTGGTACTGGAGCACAGCAGTAACCTGGGCACTATTGGAATAGTGACAGTAGGGGATAAGGCCCTTTATTTTTTTAAGACTTTGCTCAGTGCTAGCCTCTGGAATACCCATTAATGTTGCAGGTAAGAAGAAGGGCTATGTAAAGGTTGAGACAACCCAAAGATACTAGGGCGAGTTTTAGATCACGCATTTATAAGAAGGCGAAGTGCAAAAAGATCTGTCACCTCCATCACTAAAAGAAGGTTCAGGAATATAGAGCACCTCCCATTGAATTTATGTTACTGAAAGGGTATCTAAAATTTTAAGATATTCGGTTACAAAAAGTCAACACCAGTTTGGAGAATTCTGAGTTAAATGGTGAGGTAACACATTCAGACTGCTTAGGTGTTACCAAGAGCATTAAGCAGCTAAAAATAGCAAATCCACATCCAATCAATGAGAACTGTGTAATGCTCCATTTTTCCTTCGGGGGTGCCGCAGCAGAACTAAACAGTTGCTACCAGATTGCCCTATAGTTTACAGCTAACTACTAGCAGATGGACACCCTCCGATCGAGGGATCCTTCTCACACAAAGAGATAGTCCCAAGTGGTCAACCCTTAGGAGGTCTTAAAGTAGCATTTTCTATCTTGACTGTTTAATAATTGTCTCCTGTGAGCTTTAAATATGTTGAAAAAAAAAAAGATTGGAAAAATGTATCCCTTCCCTTTTAGGTAGCAGGTATAATTTTTTATGCAAACACTGGCGTCCCGCAGTTTTAATTTATATTAGGACAGGAAAAATCTAACCTTTCACTCTGTTAGGAATTAAGAATGTGAAGCTTTGATTACAAGTTGTCTGGTAAATTCCAGACACGAGCTGTGATAAATTAGGTACCTGGAGAATCTTACTGTGTCTTTTTCATTAAGTTACATAGCTGTCTGGATATGTTTACTAACATATCGTAGCCTGTGCTTGTTGAAATTCAAACTATCAGAAGACGTCTGAGTAATGAGAGAACGCCAATGGAACACGGCAAAAACAAATCTCTAGTAACAACCTTTAACAAAAAGTTTGCTAAAAATTCTACTTTTACGGAAGAAAATATACCTACGCATACACACGGGACGTTAAAAAATTCCTTCCAAAATTAGACATTTTTGAAGCCCCTGCTCTGTGAGATTTGTCTTTTTAGAATTCATATAACATAATACCTACCTACTGCCATATAAGGCCAAAATATTACCACCCTATACAGCTCCCATATAACTACTACTATACAGTCATGGCTATAAGTGTTGGCACCCCTGAGATTTGACACATCTTTTGTTATACAAATGTTTATTTCCTTTGTGTTTATTGCGACAATACAAAAACAGAGAAAAAAAAATGAAAATTATACAATTTCATGTAAAACTCCAAAAATGGGCCAAACAAAATTACTGGTGCCATCAATATTTGTTTGCACACCCTTTGAAAAAAAATATATTAAATCAATTGCTTCCTAAAACCATTAGTAAGCTTCTTACACTTCTCAACAGGAATTCTTGACCCCTCTTCTTTTGAAAACTTCTCCCGATCTCTCATATTTGAAGGCTGTCTCTTCTTCTCCCAACGGCAATTATAAGATCTCTCCTTCAGGTGTTCAATGAGATTTAGATCTGGACTCTTTGGTGGCCACTTCAGAACTCTCCAGTGCTTTGTTTCCATGTATATTTTTGGGTGCTTTTTGACGTATGTTTGGGGTCATTATCCTGTTGAAAGACCCATGACCTAGGCAGCAAGCCTAGCTTTCTGACACTGGGCCTTACGTTGCAACCCAAAATCTTTTGGTAATGTTTAGATTTCATGGTGCCTTGCAAACAGTCAAGGTACCCAGTACCAGAGGCAGAAAAATCAACCAAAACATCTTTGAACCTCTACCATATTTGACTGGTGGTACTGTGTTCTCTTCTTTGTAGGCCTCATTCCATTTTTGGTAAACAGTAGAGTGGTGTGATTTACCAAAAAGCTCTATCTGTCCAACTGCAGTCTAGCTTTTTGTCTGTACCAGCAGTAAGGTCCTCCTGGATCTCCTGCCACAGCGTTTAACTTCATTGAAATGTTGATGGACAGTTTGCGTTGACACTGATGCACCTTGAGCCTGCAACACAACTTTGATTTCTTTGAAACATGATTGGAGCTTCTTATCCACCATCCGGACTGTCCTTCATTACTATCTTTCATCAGCTTTTCTCTTCCGTCCATGTGCAGGGAGATTATCTACAGTGCCATGGGTTGTAAACTTCTAGATTATGCTGCACACATGGACAAAGAAACATCAAGATCTCTGGAAATGGACTTGTAATCTTTTGATTGTTAATATATTTCCAAGTCCTTAGACAGTTCGATTCTTCTCTTTCTGTTCTGCATGCTTAGGGTGGCACACATAGACACACAATGCAAAGATTGAGTCAACTTCTTTCCTTTTTGTCTGGTTTCAGGTGTGATATTATATATTGCCCACACCTGTTACTTGCCACAGGTGAGTTTGAATGAGCATCAAATGCTTGAAACAAAGTTATTTACCCACAATTTGGAAAATGTCTTAGTTTTTTTTGTGTTGTTGCAATACACACAAAGGAAATAAACATGTGAATAAGAAAACATGTAATTGCAATAATTTTCTGTGAGTGTCAACACGACCATAACTGTATAATGCCAGGGCTCTGGAGGCAATTGGCCAAATCACTGACTGCAACTATTTTTTTTCCACAAACTGATTCCGTTTCTGACTCCTTTATAAATGGCTAACAGCCAGGCTCAGACAGAAGCAGTAAAGCTCCTCTAGATCACATAAAAATCTAATTTCTGGGGCAACACGGTGGCTCAGTGGTTAGCACTGCAGCCTTGCAGTGCTGGAGTCCTGGGTTTGAATCATCTGCAAGGAGTTTGTATGTCCTCCCTGTGTTTGCGTGGATTTTCTCCCATACTCCAAAGACATACTGATAGGGAAAAATGTAGATTGTGAGCCCTATATGGGGCTCTCAATCTTCACTCAAAAAAAATTCTAGTTCCTATGAAAGTAAGTATGCAACCAGCTATGTATATACTTATCAGCTGGTACTCGCGACTTCGTCTGCGGTGATTGTAGAAGTGGGTATATACAGGCGCGGGTAAGGGTTTCGTACTGTGTATAAGGTATGGGATATAAAATGTAACTGTGTATCTTGTTTTTGTTGTAATTCTGAGAGCACATGAGACTTTTGTGTTGAATGTAATTTGTATTTCAGCCGCTATACGGTGTTGGTATAAACTGTACATAGTGACTTTGGGACAGAGGTATTTCAGGTTAATATACTTCGATATACGACATTGTATGATTTGTTATTTTCCGCCAGTACATGTAAGTTTTGGGCACAGGATACTCTTGAGTAAGCAACATAAAGTCTGGCCCTGTGCATGACAGTTTAGTAACTCCATGCGCCTCTTATTAATAGCAATTAACCCCATCATGTCCCTCACATTAACCCCAGTGTAAGAGTTACTGATAGAGATGAGCGAGTACTGTTGGGATCAGCCGATCCGAACAGCACGCTCGCATAGAAATGAATGGACGTAGCCGGCACGCGGGGGGTTAAGCGCGCTGGCTACGTCCAAGCGGAAGTACCAGGTGCATCCATTCATTTCTATGGAGCGTGCTGTTCAGATCGTCTGATCCCAACAGTACTCGCTCATCTCTAGTTACTGATATGTGAGAGACTTGGAGGTAATAATTAAGTATCTTCATTACTGAGGTCTTTTATTAGTCCCTCCATATGTCTCACATATTAGTAACCTTTATATGGGGCACACAGGGGTTAATATGAGGGACATGATGGGGTTTATTCCTATTAATGTGAGGCACATGGAGTTACTAACACTAAACTAATAACCCCAAATGCCTGACATTAATGAGAATAGGAACTAAAGGAAGGGAGCTGTGTGTTTCTTACTTTCAGTTTGCTAGCAGCTTCGGCAGGAGCTATCACTATAGCAGGCAGAGACCTGAGCGATTAAGCTCCACCCCCTGGGTTTCCTGCACATCTCGCAAAGGGGAGTGTCCTTATGCCTCAGCTCTAGCAGAGACTTTATTTAACTCTTGCAGGTCCTGTGCTGCTGGCATGCCAGTGAAATATGGCAGGAGTGCCACTCTTGGCGTGTGTGCCAGGGGTTGCTGACCTCTGCTGTAGGGGGTAATATGAATTTTGTGGCTTGCTATGGTCCAAAGTGTGTGAGATTGCAGAGATAGTGATGTGAGTTTGGGTTTTGTGGGGGTCCTGGGAAAAACGTATGTGCGCTATTGTGACGAAAAGTAGCCTATTGCGCAATCGAGTGTAGGGACTATGTTTGTGGAAAATTTCAGCCAAATCGGGGTCCAAAGTGTGTGAGATTGCAGAGATAGTGATGTGAGTTTGGGGTTTGTGGGGGTCCTGGGAAAAACGTATGTGCGCTATTGTGACGAAAAGTAGCCTATTGCGCAATGGGGTGTATTAACTATGTTTGTGGAAAATTTCAGCCAAATCGGTCAAGCGGGTTTTGCGTGATTGACTAACAAACATCCGAACACACAAACCCACAAACATCCAAACTCACAAACTTTCACATTTATAATATTAATAGGATTATAAAATATGAGTAATTGTATAATATAATTAAAAATACTAGTTTTTTTTTTGTGTGTGAAACGTTTTTCTGACTCTGAATCCACCTGACCCCTGACTCTATCTTCAACTCTACGACTCGGACTCCACAGCGATATATAGTGCTCAAAGAATACTCCCCTAAAGTGACTCAATGAACACATATTGCCCTGAGGCTCACAGATATCCCCCAATTTAATTACCAAATTATTAGGAATTATTTTATTTTACTTCTGGGGTTTTCATATTTGCGATCACCAAGAAGGAAAAGTTTGGTAATTTCCAAGTTACTTAACCCCTAAAACCAGAGAGAATAAATATGTGTTGCCTATAGAAAGAATTGTCATAGAAAATAAGGCAGATTTTCCTTAGTGATAGATTGCTATAATATATACAGTATACTGCATGTGTTGAGGGTATCGCATCTTCAGACTTCTTCAATAGAGATGAGCGAACACTAAAATGTACGGGGTTCGAAATCCAATTCGAACAGCCGCACACTGTTCGGCTGTTTGAACGGGTTTCGAACCCCATTATAGTCTATGGGGGGAAATGCTTGTTTCAGGGGTAGGCAACATTCGATCAAATTCTACTTACCAAGTCCATGAGTGAGGGTCAGGCTGGATTCTTCTCCCTGCGCAGTGTCCCCGCGTCCTCTTCTGGCCTTGACTTCACTCTGCTAGGCATTGGGCCTGGGCAGAGCCGACTGCGCATGCCCGCACTACAAGTGGACATGCGCAGTCGGCTCTGCCTAGGCCTGATGCCTGACAGAGTGAATTCAGAGCTGGAAGAGGACGCGGGAGCGCTGCGCATGGAGAAGACTTCTAAAGGTAGGAGAAGAACCAGCGTTGATTGGCAATGTATAGCATTCTGCCAATCAACTCTGGTTCTGCATCGAATCTTAACTTCGAACAGCTAGTAGTACTCGATCGAGTACGAGTATTTCAAATACCGTAGTATTCGATCGAATACCTACTCGATCGAGTACTACTCGCTTATCTCTATTCTTCAACAATATTTGATCATCCACAAGCTGCAGTAAAATTCCGGTATTACCATGACTCTAAAGCAACCCTAATGTTTCCTATGAAGGAAAAACATGTGCTCTGACTTGTGATGATTGCAAGAATTCTGACCATAATGGAATTCTTGGGATTGTCATACAGTAAGATTAAAATTAAGCAGAAATTCTGATCCTTCTTTATATCCAAAAAGAGAGAGTGTATTTCCCAACTATTGGAAGCAAATATTCCTACAAATATTGGGACCTAAAATAGTCCCATACAACACTATATGCAGGAAGTTTCTACGGTCTGAACTTGTCAAAAACCCAGCCATGATGTCTTTATTGCGAACAGTTTCAATCGGCATGAAAAGATAAACCAACCACAATAAGGTTGAGTTTCTGACAAATCCCAGACCATAGAAAGTTCTTGCATTTATGGACATATTGTGAGAAGGTGACAGGCAGAGTCCTGGAGTCACAATATATATCCCCTGGATTCCTGACCTATGTGTGGTCCAAGGCATGTCTTGAGTAGGCCCATAAGGTGTAGGTTCTAGGCTCGTTACTGCCCATAAAAGACTGCAGAACCTGCACTTCAGGGCAGGTCCTGGGAGATCCTGGACAGGCCTGGGTCTGTCCTTGAGAGCTGAGTTTTGGTGAAATCAAACTGGGACTTTGATTGTGTAGTCAAAAGTAAGCCACACGTACAGTAAGCCTTATTTTGTATTAGAGCTCGGACAAGCAGGAGTTTTCTTTTGCCTTCTATCTGAGGTTAAAGAGGACCTTTCATGGTTTGGGGCACAGGCAGTTCTATATACTGCTGGAAGCCGACAGTGCGCTGAATTCAGCGCACTGTTGGCTTTCCCGATCTGTGCCCTGGGTAAAGCGCTATCGGTACAGTTAGAAGGGTGTTCCTGACAGTCAGTTGGGTACGTCCTTCTCCACAGCAGCACCTATCGCGCTGTACTGTGGAGTGGGGAGGAACGTCCCCTGCCGCTCCTGATAATACTCGTCTATGGACGAGCACTGTGAGCAGAGGGAGGGGGCGTTCCTCCCCGCTCACACTGTACAGCGCTATAGGTGCTGCTATGGAGAAGGACCTACCTGACTGTCAGGAACGTCCTTCTGACTGTAAAGAGCTAAGGTACCGGGACCGATAGCTCTTTACCCAGGGCACAGATCAGGAAAGCCGACAGTGCACTGAATTCAGCGCACTGTCAGCTTTCCAGCAGTATATAGAACTGCCTGTGCCCCAAACCATGAAAGGTCCTCTTTAAGACTGTATTTTACTTTGCTCCTTTTTTGTGCCTGACCTGAAGGTTTATTTATTTTGCTGTTTTTACTAAATAAACCCGTTTTCCCCAGATTTTGTATCCCTGCCTCTGACTGGTTGGGTCTGCACCACTGCTGTTACCAAGCTGCCTTCTCCACTTTATCCATTGGCAATCTATCTAGACAAAACATGTCACCCCTAAGATGGCTAGAGAAAATCTTGAAAACTCTTCAGAATTTTTAATTACTTATTTGCCAAAATCTTTAACTTCTACAAATTCAAATCTGTTGAAGGGATACTCCTTTAAGAGCCGGCCCTTCATGTCGTCTTGCGACTTTCCACTTCTGTTCCGATCACACATTTTCATTCGGATAACCCCTGTAACGCAGCAGTCTATCTGTACTTACATAGCCCATGACATAAATCTGGTACCTATGATAACCAACACAACAGATATGATTTTGACATACGGAAAGATCACCCCTTCCCTCGGCCTCCTCGCGACTTAACAAGTAGTACAATGCAACGCTGCAGAAACAGGTGGAACGAAAATAATTACTGTAATAAATATCACAAAGTGACAGCTTCTTTTTTCCCCCTTCTTTATATTAATAATCTTTTCTGTGACTGTGTCAAATGTAGCGGTCACCAAATGTGTTAATTCTGCAGAGGAGGACTCGGAGCAGGTTACCATCGCAGATGATCAAACAGATGAAACATATTCACTTAATCTGGCAGCACCGCGGTGATGTCAAATGTGTGTAAACCTACGCTTAAAATATGTGTATTTTGGCTCCAGACATTGTGTACTTGTTTTTCTCCGAGTATCCCTGCTATGCAATTAAAAACTGCGCCACAGTTGGTTCCCGGTTTATGACGTCTGCTTGATAAATAGCTTCTTCTTGCATCTTGATGGTTCATTATTTCAATCTTAATGCAGTACACTAGGCTATCAAGTGAAATCCTGAGCTAACGCCGGCACCGCTCGCTGCAAACTTTTGTCAGACGTCGTTTCCCGGCAGCTGCCGGATTCATATTTTGTCAAATGAAAGAATCGAAGAAAATGAAATACGGTTTCATACATTATGGCGAACATTTTGTAAGTAGCAGAGGCTGTTTGTTACGACATAGTCATAAAGATATTCTTTGCCTCGTGTTAAATCTTCTTCTGTTGCTTCATGATTTAACCAAAGTATCGGATCTGGCATTAAATGTAGGAAGCGGTGCATACCTCGAAGAATGATTTAAATATGTGTGTTTTCCATTATTACTTGTAATAGAACATCTGTTGAAACAGAACAGCCTGTGGCCCTCCAGGACTCGCAAAGCAAGATAGAAATATCTCACTCGGTTTTCTTTTTTTTTTTCATTGGTAAACAAATGTTAAGGCAATATGTGCTGTTTTTTATTTCACTTAAATTGCCAAGACAAGGATTCAATAAAAAAAATTAGTTTTTAAAAGTTGAGCTCAGTTGGATGAACTTTTTGTCATTCACTATGATATAAAAGGATATGACACTGATGTTGGTGCACAAGGTGGCCCAATGGAGGGGAAGATGTAAGATGAATGGTTACCCTACAGCTATAGAAAACAAGTATACGTTGCCTTTTCTATTTCGATTTAAGTGGAAAGTAGGGTTGAGCGTGATCACATCGCGTCTACAAGCCAGTAGCAGCGGCGGCGGCGAAGCGAGGAGCTGACACATGTCAGCTCCTCACTTCAGCCGCATATGTGTCAGCAAGAGAGGCACGCAGCGGCGAAGCGAGGAGCTGACCTGTGTCAGCTCCTTGCTCCAGCCGCGTATGTCTTCAACTCAGATCTGCGTCCTCTGGATGCAGATCTGTGTTGAAATAGGACATACACAATGACTGCTACGGGCGCCAGGGGGCCGGCACACGGTGGCGGGCCAAAACCGGGCCCCCCCATTTTTCAATTTGGCCGGGCCCCTGACGCCAGTAGCAGTAGTACTGGCCTATCGGCGGCCCTGTCATCAGGAGATGAACCCCATTATTCTACAAGATTGCTTATGTCAATGTATTGCTGATGGAAGCACTGCTAAGATGCTTCAGGTGGTCATAGCTTCTGGCTCACTTACTGCTCTGTGCACCAATGTCCAACCCCTCCTCATCCTCATCAGCTCCTCCCCTTGCTCTGTGTTCATAGGGTGGGCACAAAGACTAGATTAAAAGCAAGATTCTCTTTCCGCAGCCAATCCCTGACCACCAGGATAAATTTACATCTCCTCCTTTGGGCACTCTATGCCTGAGCAATACAGGTACATAGCTTGCTAGTATGTTGTGTAGTTTTCTAGTTGTGTTTATTTGACTACTATGAGTTTCAGCCTTGGCTCGTTTTCTGAATCCGACACTGTGTTCCCTGCTGTAATGTACTGCCTGTTTACGACTCTGGACTACAAGTCCATGAACTTAAACAGTAGTTGACTATCCTCTTGCCTGAGCCATTGTGCGTTACACCCATATGGTCTGCTTCCACCTATATGGAGCCTATATGGTTTGGGTCAGTAAGGGATTTCACAGATTAGTATATTTTGTATTTTATTGGATGATCAGTACATATCTGTATTTAACTTCTATTGACAAGCAAATAGTATTTTTAAATCCCATTGAAGGAGAACTCCAATGAAGAACAATGGGTAAATCTTACACTGATGTTAAACCTAATATATGTTGTGGCCTAAGTATACGCTAAAAACTAAAACTGGTTGGAGAAGCCTTATTACTTCAAGATGAAGAACTATTTGGTAACATGGAAAGTTGAGCTATATTTAGTGCCAATAGAAGCTGCATAGGTTGCCAAAAATAACATGCTAAACTATAGATTATGCTTACTATGGGAAAAAACCCTTTATAGTGTGCCAAAAAATCTCCTAACCTATCATTCCAAATGCCAAATGTAATGCATAAGCATCATGTCTGATGCCAAACACAGAAGTACAATGCCACATCTGATACAATACAGAGTATTTACCAATCACGGGGGTATTAACAGTATGTATTTTTACTGGTCACTGTGCTAAGTAAACTTTGCCCATGGCTACCTCTACCCAACATTGGGCCCGCTCCCCAATTACTGTATACAGAATAAGAACCCGTCAGCCATATCATCAAATACCATAAACTTCCCAGATGTCAGGCGTATGTTCGGATTAGGATGACTTCTTCCAAACCTTATGGTCTCTGTCTGGTCATTCTAATAGTATTGGAAGATCCTCAGGTCTTCTAGTAGGCCAGTCACCCAGATCTAGGAGCAGGGATGTAGCTATAGGGGTGTCATTGGTAGCAAACACTACTGGGTTCTGGACCGTGAAGGGGCCCCAAAGGTTCTCCTGACAGATATAATATACCTATATGGTAGAAGGTTGGTGAAAGGCCCCATTACAGATTTTACATTGGAGTCCAGGAACTTTCATGTTACACCTCTGTCTAGGAACAAAATAGTGGAAAAATAGAAGACCCAGATCATAGTTAAGGTAGCCATGAGGAAATTAGACTACAAAGGTGAATGCAAGAAATGGGAGAATCTTAAAGTGGTGTCTAGGTGCAGTAGACGTTGGAACTTGAGGGGTCAAAAAGGCCCCTCACTTAGATCCCATTATTATCAATGATGGGAATGGCCAATCATCTAATGCATGAACTGATCTGAGGATGCCTATGTATGGATTCAAGTGAATGCGTTTGAGCTGCAATTCCAAACACGGCCTCTATAGAATAGGTGGCGCTGTGCTTAATGGTCAGTGAAGAGGCCCCAGCACTCATTCGAACACTGAGGTTTCTTCAAACAGCTGATATGCGGGGGTCCCGGGTGTCAAACCCCCTCCAATCTGATATTGACGACTTATCCTAAAGACAGGTCATGAATATTACAATCCAAGGAAACCCCTTTAAGTACTGAATTGTGGAAGTGTTAATCTGATAAATTTGGACTTCTCGGCGATATATACAGTATATAATGACTATCCTTCTATAATCACTTTGTACAGCATTACATTAACATTATGTCCCTTGTTTTTCCTTAAAGGGAATTTATTGTCGATTATTTTATTTATTTTTTAATTAAAACCAAATATCGATATTTTACTTTTTATGATGTGTTTCTATTTTCTCAATGTAGATTTTTTAAAATTCTATTTCTGTACATGATCATTCACGCTTCCATTTTGCCTGAGCTCTGCTCCGTTAACAGAATTTAGTGATTTGCTTTACCACCTCATGTCCATAGGCAGCAATAGACTGGAGGTCTGTGGGCGAGTTGTCTAGAGATGCTCAAAATGTCCAGGGAGTAGATAAACTGTGACACCATCCATTGTCTGTACTGGATGCAATGATGGATCAGTACTGTTATCTATAGGTGTTATCTTCTATTGTAATACTGTCTAGAGCAGGGGTGCCCAATACGTCGATCGCGATCTACCGGTCGATCGCGAAGGACGTATGGGTCGATCGCGGGATCGGTGTCTGCTTGTTGACAGCGCAGGCTGAGAATCATCTCCGGACACTGGCAGTGTCCGGAGATGATTCTCAGCCTACTTTGTGAACAAGCAGACACCGGAGAGCTGTCTCCTGCTCTCACGCTCCGCCCCATCCACAGGCCCCGCCCTGGCCCGCCCCGGTCCCGCCCCACCCCCACCCACAAGAAGTGTTGAGTAGATCTTATCCCTTGGTCAGTTTCTAAAGTAGCTCACATGCTCAAAAAGTGTGAGCACCCCTGGTCTAGAGGTGACTTCTGCAAAGTAAAGCCCTACAGAATTGGAAAATGTCAGTCTATTATTAGGTTTAGTAGCCAGAGTGAAGATTGCAGGATTTAGTAATAATATAATAATAATTATATATATATATATATATATATATATATATATATATATATATATATATATATATATTAAAAACTAGTTCAACAAAAACTTGGATAAAAAATAGTTCATTTTCTGGTGAAAGATTCCCTATAAATCGTTTGGCTGCAATAATTTCTAAAGTGGCTCCTTGCTGCTGAAAGTTCAGGTACAAACAGTTCTTTTAGCTCACGTCCATCCATAAACTTTTATGACTTGACAGTTCAAAGGGCACAGTATGAGGCAAGGTAATGTCCCATTTTGCTGCACACACCTGCTCCTATGAGCCACCTCAGCTAATGAATGGTTACTGATAACAATCCCCTGTGTTCTGCGCGGATCTGCACCTGTGCACCTGACTCACCTCTAAGGCCTAATTAGGTAATTAGCGGTTCTCCAGCAAGGAGCAGACAATGAACAGGTCAGGCAGCAATGATGTATCAGGAGTCGGCTAAGGAACAGCCTGTAGGAGGATTACATTAAAGTGCTGATTATGTCACCTCTCCGAGGCTCTCAGCTGCGAAACTTGCTCAAAAACACCATGTGAGTTTCACAAATGGTATCATTCGCTTTTATCTCTATCTCTTTTATACGCTGGCGAAGAGTCATCATCACCAGGAAAACTAAATGTCACAAATATAATGATAGCAAATCGCTCAGACATTCTCTATGGCTTATTCCATTCTATGCAAATTATGTCATTTTCTGCTTCAAACCATATGAAAAAGTTTCCTGTAACAGTCAGTGCCTGGGGATTATACCTACAGCATGGAGTCTGCTTCACATTGCATTCACTGGGGCAGATTTATTAAGACTGCCATTCCATACGCCAGTGTTTGGCCTCCTGCATGTGACTGTAGTGGTTTTTCCTGTCTTCAAAAAATACGTAAGTATGTCATCCGCGAAAAATTGCATGATCCCCTACACTTTTTTTTTCCTATCAGTATGTCTTTGGAGTATGGAAGGAAGCCCATGCAGACAAGGGAAAAATGTACAAACTCTTTGCAGATGTTTAGCCCTTGTCAGGATTCAAACCCAGAACTCCACCGCTGCAAGCCTGCAGTGCTACCCACTGAGCCACCATCTCCTACACTTGTCTGTGCTGCAAATGTGGACAAAAATAAGACATCCTTCACAATTCGGGGTCCTTGTATGGACACATGGCCACAAAAAAAGTACTCACCTCATTGATCTGCTGCCACTTCCATTTTGCCATCGTCCAGGATTACCGCCAGTTTTCACTTCCTGTTCCATTTTTGACACAGAGGAAATGCCTGCTTATCCAATGACAGGCCATGGTGGGTTGCCGCTGAAGCCAGTGACTGGTTGAGTGTACATTTTTTGTGTATTGAGATGGGAGTAGGCCCCAGGGGCAATCCAGTTAGCATTAGGATGGGATCATCGGCAGATTAGTACGGTGAGAATTGTTTATTTCATTGTTTAATCCACTCTGAGTCCTTAAATAGTTGTTGGATGAATACAGACTGAAGTTTTCAGGACATGATTGTGACGATAGAGGGCACTAGACAAAACAAATAACAGTACCATGCAATGATGGAAGATTGTGATCGAGGACACAGGAAAAAACAAAATAGAGGAACCCTAGAGGAGCATCATGGCTCAAATAATATTTATCTTCTGTCCATAGGATAGAGGATAAAGTGGAGATTGGTGGGTGTCTGATGGATGAGCCCCCCACGATACTAAGAACGGGGATGATTTACTCTCGCTGTGAATGGAGCCGCCATGATGGTAGACGTAAGATGGATCTCTGCCATAATACACTTTAATTGGAACATCTTAGATAGGCGATTGCTGCACTTCAGCCATCTTCATCACTCCAATTGAAGAGAATTGGAGCTATGGTGTCACTTATCAGCAATTTATCCTCTATCCTATAGTTCTCATTTATGATTGGGTCTCAATGGTCACTTGAGTGTGTTGATGTCATACCCCAGAATATAATAATAATTTGTGGAACCATTGAAATCCAACATTTTTGGAAAATTCATAGTGAACCTGGTTCATTACCAACCGGTTTGCTCATCTCCAGTGTGCAGTTAGCTGCAGTGTAGTAGGGGCACCTATAAAAGATCACCTTCATCTCTCTAGTTAGTGATAGTCAGGCCAAAACAGGCGGACCCATTCTGTTAGGACCTGCAACGCACAGCAGAAAAACTTTATTTTATAAGAGGACATTACTGTAGTGTTGTAGTGAGGATACAGGTCTTCTAGAATAAATCCACTATGAGATGGTTACTGTTATAGATCAGAACACTTTATTCCATTCTTCCATCATGGCTCCCTGTCTAGCAACTCCTCCTCCTAAGCTCAGCTCCTCCGCCATTACTACCTCACTGGTGCTAGGCAGACAAAGCAGAATAAGTAAGCAGAACATACAGAACATATAACAACATCACAATTACCACTGTCTATCCGTGAGGTTACCCGGTATCCTGCATTTCTGCAGAGGTTCATGTTCAGGGTCACCCCATATTTTACTCATGGAACAGACAGAGGACTAAAGGAGGGAGTGAAGAGCGGATGCCCCTTCCGTCCATGTATGTGGTATGCCCAGAGTGTGGCTACTGCTTCCTAAGAGAATGCTACCTCCTTCATACTGGAAGATCTGACTACGTAATGTGTGTTGAGCTTCTCAATTGTATCTCCTTTATCTCAATCACACCCAACACCATGGGCATCCAAAATCACCAAAGGCCTGGAGAGCCACAGCTTCTACCACTAGACTCTCATGAGAAACCCCTTTTACACCTTGCTTGTTAGACATTTTGACACCAAAGCTACTATCACAGGAAAAGGAGTGGGTAGGCGCCATCTTGGGGCTCCAACATGACGTCATCTATAGCCCTGGGACGTTGCAGAATCTTAAGGCAAAAATGAAGGGTTAAATATCCATTAGGCTATTAGGATGGTGCATGGAAATAGCGTATAAAAACCAAACACAAAGACACCCATCAATATACCTCTTTGTCGTTGTGCCTCTGTACCTCTTCCTCACCAAAATACTGTCTGTAGATGGTGTCTCTGTATTGCCTGAACTAATTTGCATCACTTTTTCCCATGGTGTCTCTCTGTGTCTCTTCAATGAGAATCAGTATTCCCTAAGGACAGTGTATGAAGTTCCACCACAAGTATATTTTATATCTGTGCGCTTACATGGTTAACCAAAGTAGAAATGTTATTTCTGCATCACCATACATTGTGCGGGGCCAGATCTCACTCTTCTCTATTAATGACTGCATTTACTCATCCTGAAACTGAACAACAGCAGAATGTTGTGCGCTCTTAATACGAGATGCCTCATTGACATTTACAGGACTATCATGGATTTTATGTTCAGAACCTGCCTATGACTAAACCTCTTATACAGAAAAAAAAGCTTTTTCCCGAGCAGGGAGTGAAAGGTCATTGTGTGTTTATGAGCACGCTCCCGCAGAACAGCCCCAAATTCTGCAGAATATCTGATGTACATGTTATTTATTTAAGCTCTTCACCAACATGTGAGATAGGAATGACTTCATGAAAATGATATCTAAAGAAATACATATGGCCCACCAGAGTACCAGATGATCCTTCAATGGTCCCAGGCTCTCACACAATAATGGTCAAGCAGAAGACTCCCAAATTTGAAGAGTGCTATGGCTTACTTTCTTAGGGTCCCAGAATTTTGTCTTGTAGGCCTAATTCTGACTCTGTGCAAATGTCTTTTGCCATTGCCAACAATGTTCTACATGTACCGAGAACAAGTCTTATCTTTTGCAGAAAGTTTATAAGGATTCTCCAAGACTTTATCATTCATAACCTCTCCTCAGTATAGGCCACCATTGTCTGACTAATGGGCTTTTACCTAAATGGTTCCCTTCATTGTTTTCATAATCTACTTTTTCCACTACATGGACCTGGCTTGCCTATCATACCTTGTTCCAAGTACTTTTTTGGTATCTTCTCACATGAGGTACCAAGTAAGCCAAAGCGGTACTATAAGTTCATAGGTTTGAGTCTGTTTTATACAGTGTAAAAGTGGCTGTACATATGGCTGTGTCTAGATCTGGAAACCTTGTATTTTGGCTTCCCCTCCTAAGACGCCAACTCTTGATCATGTGACTAAACCCACTCCTGTCCTCTCTGCCCTTCTTGTCCATAGAGTTTAGCTCAGTTGATACATCAGAGCTTATAATAGGTGCAATAGGGATGCGGCACATATATTACTAAGACTATGTTCACACCTGCGCCTGAAACTGCCAGTCAGGGAGGACTTTCCTCAGTATGAAAACAGTGGACACCCGTCAGACCCCATTATAGTCCCCTAGACAACCCGAGCAATGGAGAGCCCAGCACAGCTGTGAACCTAGTCTAAGTGGGACCTTGTACTGCGTTTAATTAGGGGCATAGCTAGGGTATGACAACCAAGGCGTGTCTTCCATGTGCTAGTTGTTTAGGGGAAGGGTCACCAATAAGAGACTTTTATGTATCTAGAACTGATGGCGCCCTGGATGAAGGAAGTCCTAGCTAAAGCTCGGATGATGCAATGCAAGATGTTTTTGTTCCCCAGCTCACCCAATTTTAACCTAGCCATGAAGGCCTAGGAAAAATGAGAAACTAAGATAAGTATGTAGGTAACCAAAGAGAACAGAAGAAAGAGGGTGCAGGCAGGACATAATTCAGCATCATTGAACCTATGATGTGAACAGTGCCTTAAAATGTCCTCAAATCCTTTTTAAACAGTGTCAAAATAGCTCAAATATCCACTGATCAAAATCTCGTAGTGAAGAATATTGGATTAGTCATTCTAAGGAATGAACATCATACATGACCAGCCCCATGCAACTTATAGAGTGTGAGGATATCATTCTCATAGTGCAGTCACTTTCACACATACTTGTGGCGAGCTGGAAATTCCTTACAAGATGCAGTGAATTAGTATTATAGCCACAAAGCAAACTGACCACTCCTTGTAGGAGCTGCATATAATTGCCAAAGACTACATAGGATTTCAACCCTTGGCTGCATGTAAATGGTATTAGCATATAAAGGTGGCAAGCAAAATTTTGACACTGGTGGGGTGAACCTATAGAACAATGTTAGACTGCGGTTTCTTGGGCCACCAGGTAAAATGATTCTCAAGACCCACCGTCCTTCAACCACTATGAAATAGACCACAGTCCCCTTCAAATTTGGGTGTTCTCTGTCTGACCATTATTGTGTTGACTATTATAACCAAGTATAATATAAATGGGAAACAAATTCTGCATCTTCCTGACCTGAGCAGCAAACCCTATTGCCATAATGGCTGATCAATTGTAATTTAACTATAGTGCCCCCTAGTGCCTATGCACCTCACTGAAGAATAACGTAGATACTTTCATGTTATTGCCTATATAAATCCATGTCTAATCATATGAATGAGAAATATTTTATGGGTGTAACTTGGTATAATAAAATAACTGAATAAAATTTGAGAGAAACCACAGTCTCTGGTTCCTGTTAGTCGAGCACGGTGCACGGTTTTGTTGATGCACGTAGTTTCTCTGTCAGATTTCAGGGTTTTTCTGCTAGTTGGTTATGTGTAGTGTGTGAGTTTCACTTGCTATCCCTTCTTGTGCTGTTTTCTTCAGTTTGGAATGGAAGCATATGTCTCGCATACCTGGACTGACCACCCTGCTTATAGCGGCATATGTATAGGAGTTCTGAGAACGAGAATGAGATATTCTAAGAATATCTCATTTATTTCTATCTTATATACCTAGGATAATATACAAGTGGTTGAAAGACAAATTTCTCTAGGGTTGCTATGCTTTCAGCATAACATTACCAGTCACTCTCCTGACACTACGTCATAAGACAAGACTTACACTGATGAGGACTAACAAACCCGAACCATCTGAATACCAAAAGGGAACATAGTAACATGGTAGATGAGGTCGATTGAAGATTCGCAAAGTCCAACCTATAAACCTACAGTCTTAGAGTTACAGGCAAATAACCCCCCCCCCCCCCCCCCCATCAGGCTGATACCAATTACGACATGTCAGGGGCGACTATAAATCCAACAGTAAGAATAAAACTTTAGATCAACTTGTCTTTACCAAAATCTAAAACCTACAGTATTTGTCTTCTTAAGAAAGCCATCCAAGTTGAATCCACCATCGCCACATCCTGGGGCAGTGACTTCCATAGCATCACTGCTCTTACAGAATCTCCATTTACGTTGCCGGTGAAATGTTCTTTCCTCTAGGTATAGAGGATGTCCCCTTGTCACTGTCACTGGCCTAGGTGTAGAGGATGTCCCCTTGTCAATGTCACTGGTCTAGGTGTAGAGGATGTCCCCTTGTCACTGTCACTGGCCTAGGTGTAGAGGATGTCCCCTTGTCACTGTCACTGGCCTAGGTGTAGAGGATGTCTCCTTGTCAATGTCACTGGTCTAGGTGTAGAGGATGTCCCCTTGTCAATGTCACTGGTCTAGGTGTAGAGGATGTCCCCTTGTCACTGTCACTGGCCTAGGTGTAGAGGATGTCCCCTTGTCACTGTCACTGGCCTAGGTGTAGAGGATGTCCCCTTGTCAATGTCACTGGTCTAGGTGTAGAGGATGTCCCCTTGTCACTGGCTTAGGTGTAGAGGATGTCCCCTTGTCAATGTCACTGGTCTAGGTGTAGAGGATGTTCCCTTGTCACTATCACTGGCCAAGGTGTAGAGGATTTCTCCTTGTCACTGTCACTGGCCTAGGTGTAGAGAATGTCCCCTTGTCACTGGTCTAGATGTAGAGGATATCCCCTTGTCACTGGCCTCGGTGTAGAGGATGTCCCCTTGTCACTGTCATCGGCCTAGGTGTAGAGGATGTCCCCTTGTCAATGTCACTGGTCTAGGTGTAGAAGATGTTCCCTTGTCACTGGCTTAAGTGTAGAGGATGTCCCCTTGTCACTATCACTGGCCAAGGTGTAGAGCATGTCCCCTTATCACTGTCATCGACTTAGGAGTAGAGGATGTCCCCGTGTCACTGTCATAGGCCTAAGTGTAGAGGATGTCCCCTTGTCACTGTCATCAGTCTAGATTTAGAGGATGTCCCCTTGTCACGGTCATTGGCCTAGGTGTAGCGGATTTTTTCTTGTCACTGTCACTGGCCTAGATGTAGAGGATGTCCCCTTATCACTGTCATCGACTTAGGAGTAGAGGATGTCCCCGTGTCACTGTCATAGGCCTAAGTGTAGAGGATGTCCCCTTGTCACTGTCATCAGTCTAGATTTAGAGGATGTCCCCTTGTCACTGTCATCGGCCTAGGTGTAGAGGATGTTCCCTTGTTACTGTCATCGGCCTAGGTGTAGAGGATGTTCCCTTGTTACTGTCATCGGCGTAGGTGGAGAGGACGTCCCCTTGTCACTGTCATTGGCCTAGGTGTAGAGGATGTACCCTTGTCACCGTCATTGGCCTAGGTGTAGAGGATGTCCCCTTATCACTGTCACCGGCCTAGGTGTAGAGGATGTTCCCTTGTTACTATCATCGGCCTAGGTGTAGAGGATGTTCCCTTGTTACTGTCATTGGCCTAGGTGTAGAGGATGTCCCCTTGTCACTGTCATTGGCCTAGGTGTAGAGGATGTACCCTTGTCACTGTCATTGGCCTAGGTGTAGAGGATGTTCCCTTGTTACTGTCATCGGCCTAGGTGTAGAGGATGTCCCCTTGTCACTGGCCTAGGTGTAGAGGATGTCCCCTTGTCACTGGCCTAGGTGTAGAGGATGTCCCCTTGTCACTGTCATTGGCCTAGGTGTAGAGGATGTACCCTTGTCACTGTCACTGGCCTAGGTGTAGAAGATGTCACCTTGTTACTGTCATCGGCCTAGGTGTAGAGGATGTCCCCTTGTCACTGGCCTAGGTGTAGAGGATGTCCCCTTGTCACTGGCCTAGGTGTAGAGGATGTCCCCTTGTCACTGTCACCGGCCTAGGTGTAGAGGATGTCCCCTTGTCAATGTCACTGGTCTAGGTGTAGAGGATGTTCCCTTGTCACTGGCTTAAGTGTAGAGGATGTCCCCTTGTCACTATCACTGGCCAAGGTGTAGAGTATGTCCCCTTATCACTGTCATCGACTTAGGAGTAGAGGATGTCCCCGTGTCACTGTCATAGGCCTAAGTGTAGAGGATGTCCCCTTGTCACTGTCATCAGTCTAGATTTAGAGGATGTCCCCTTGTCACGGTCATTGGCCTAGGTGTAGCGGATTTTTCCTTGTCACTGTCACTGGCCTAGATGTAGAGGATGTCCCCTTATCACTGTGATCGACTTAGGAGTAGAGGATGTCCCCGTGTCACTGTCATAGGCCTAAGTGTAGAGGATGTCCCCTTGTCACTGTCATCAGTCTAGATTTAGAGGATGTCCCCTTGTCACTGTCATCGGCCTAGGTGTAGAGGATGTTCCCTTGTTACTGTCATCGGCCTAGGTGTAGAGGATGTTCCCTTGTTACTGTCATCGGCCTAGGTGTAGAGGACGTCCCCTTGTCACTGTCATTGGCCTAGGTGTAGAGGATGTACCCTTGTCACTGTCACTGGCCTAGGTGTAGAAGATGTCACCTTGTTACTGTCATCGGCCTAGGTGTAGAGGATGTCCCCTTGTCACTGGCCTAGGTGTAGAGGATGTCCCCTTGTCACTGGCCTAGGTGTAGAGGATGTCCCCTTGTCACTATCACCGGCCTAGGTGTAGAGGATGTCCCCTTGTCAATGTCACTGGTCTAGGTGTAGAGGATGTTCCCTTGTCACTGGCTTAAGTGTAGAGGATGTCCCCTTGTCACTATCACTGGCCAAGGTGTAGAGCATGTCCCCTTATCACTGTCATCGACTTAGGAGTAGAGGATGTCCCCGTGTCACTGTCATAGGCCTAAGTGTAGAGGATGTCCCCTTGTCACTGTCATCAGTCTAGATTTAGAGGATGTCCCCTTGTCACTGTCATCGGCCTAGGTGTAGAGGATGTTCCCTTGTTACTGTCATCGGCCTAGGTGTAGAGGATGTTCCCTTGTTACTGTCATCGGCCTAGGTGTAGAGGACGTCCCCTTGTCACTGTCATTGGCCTAGGTGTAGAGGATGTACCCTTGTCACCGTCATTGGCCTAGGTGTAGAGGATGTCCCCTTATCACTGTCACCGGCCTAGGTGTAGAGGATGTTCCCTTGTTACTGTCATCGGCCTAGGTGTAGAGGATGTTCCCTTGTTACTGTCATCGGCCTAGGTGTAGAGGACGTCCCCTTGTCACTGTCATTGGCCTAGGTGTAGAGGATGTACCCTTGTCACTGTCACTGGCCTAGGTGTAGAAGATGTCACCTTGTTACTGTCATCGGCCTAGGTGTAGAGGATGTCCCCTTGTCACTGGCCTAGGTGTAGAGGATGTCCCCTTGTCACTGGCCTAGGTGTAGAGGATGTCCCCTTGTCACTGTCACTGGCCTAGGTGTAGAAGATGTCACCTTGTTACTGTCATCGGCCTAGGTGTAGAGGATGTACCCTTGTCACTGGCCTAGGTGTAGAGGATGTCCCCTTGTCACTGGCCTAGGTGTAGAGGATGTCCCCTTGTCACTATCACCGGCCTAGGTGTAGAGGATGTCCCCTTGTCAATGTCACTGGTCTAGGTGTAGAGGATGTTCCCTTGTCACTGGCTTAAGTGTAGAGGATGTCCCCTTGTCACTATCACTGGCCAAGGTGTAGAGCATGTCCCCTTATCACTGTCATCGACTTAGGAGTAGAGGATGTCCCCGTGTCACTGTCATAGGCCTAAGTGTAGAGGATGTCCCCTTGTCACTGTCATCAGTCTAGATTTAGAGGATGTCCCCTTGTCACGGTCATTGGCCTAGGTGTAGCGGATTTTTCCTTGTCACTGTCACTGGCCTAGATGTAGAGGATGTCCCCTTATCACTGTCATCGACTTAGGAGTAGAGGATGTCCCCGTGTCACTGTCATAGGCCTAAGTGTAGAGGATGTCCCCTTGTCACTGTCATCAGTCTAGATTTAGAGGATGTCCCCTTGTCACTGTCATCGGCCTAGGTGTAGAGGATGTTCCCTTGTTACTGTCATCGGCCTAGGTGTAGAGGACGTCCCCTTGTCACTGTCATTGGTCTAGGTGTAGAGGATGTCCCCTTGTCACTGGCCTAGGTGTAGAGGATGTCCCCTTGTCAATGTCACTGGTCTAGGTGTAGAGGATGTTCCCTTGTCACTATTACTGGCCAAGGTGTAGAGGATTTCTCCTTGTCACTGTCACTGGCCTAGGTGTAGAGAATGTCCCCTTGTCACTGGTCTAGATGTAGAGGATATCCCCTTGTCACTGGCCTCGGTGTAGAGGATGTCCCCTTGTCACTGTCATCGGCCTAGGTGTAGAGGATGTCCCCTTGTCAATGTCACTGGTCTAGGTGTAGAAGATGTTCCCTTGTCACTGGCTTAAGTGTAGAGGATGTCCCCTTGTCACTATCATCAACTTAGGAGTAGAGGATGTCCCCGTGTCACTGTCATAGGCCTAAGTGTAGAGGATGTCCCCTTGTCACTGTCATCAGTCTAGATTTAGAGGATGTCCCCTTGTCACGGTCATTAGCCTAGGTGTAGCGGATTTTTCCTTGTCACTGTCACTGGCCTAGATGTAGAGGATGTCCCCTTGTCACTGTCATCGGCCTAGGTGTAGAGGATGTTCCCTTGTTACTGTCATCGGCCTAGGTGTAGAGGATGTTTCCTTGTTACTGTCATCGGCCTAGGTGTAGAGGACGTCCCCTTGTCACTGTCATTGGCCTAGGTGTAGAGGATGTACCCTTGTCACCGTCATTGGCCTAGGTGTAGAGGATGTCCCCTTATCACTGTCACCGGCCTAGGTGTAGAGGATGTTCCCTTGTTACTATCATCGGCCTAGGTGTAGAGGATGTTCCCTTGTCACTGTCATTGGCCTAGGTGTAGAGGATGTACCCTTGTCACTGTCATTGGCCTAGGTGTAGAGGATGTTCCCTTGTTACTGTCATCAGCCTAGGTGTAGAGGATGTCCCCTTGTCACTGGCCTAGGTGTAGAGGATGTCCCCTTGTCACTGGCCTAGGTGTAGAGGATGTCCCCTTGTCACTGTCATTGGCCTAGGTGTAGAGGATGTACCCTTGTCACTGTCACTGGCCTAGGTGTAGAAGATGTCACCTTGTTACTGTCATCGGCCTAGGTGTAGAGGATGTCCCCTTGTCACTGGCCTAGGTGTAGAGGATGTCCCCTTGTCACTGGCCTAGGTGTAGAGGATGTCCCCTTGTCACTGTCACCGGCCTAGGTGTAGAGGATGTCCCCTTGTCAATGTCACTGGTCTAGGTGTAGAGGATGTTCCCTTGTCACTGGCTTAAGTGTAGAGGATGTCCCCTTGTCACTATCACTGGCCAAGGTGTAGAGCATGTCCCCTTATCACTGTCATCGACTTAGGAGTAGAGGATGTCCCCGTGTCACTGTCATAGGCCTAAGTGTAGAGGATGTCCCCTTGTCACTGTCATCAGTCTAGATTTAGAGGATGTCCCCTTGTCACGGTCATTGGCCTAGGTGTAGCGGATTTTTCCTTGTCACTGTCACTGGCCTAGATGTAGAGGATGTCCCCTTATCACTGTGATCGACTTAGGAGTAGAGGATGTCCCCGTGTCACTGTCATAGGCCTAAGTGTAGAGGATGTCCCCTTGTCACTGTCATCAGTCTAGATTTAGAGGATGTCCCCTTGTCACTGTCATCGGCCTAGGTGTAGAGGATGTTCCCTTGTTACTGTCATCGGCCTAGGTGTAGAGGATGTTCCCTTGTTACTGTCATCGGCCTAGGTGTAGAGGACGTCCCCTTGTCACTGTCATTGGCCTAGGTGTAGAGGATGTACCCTTGTCACTGTCACTGGCCTAGGTGTAGAAGATGTCACCTTGTTACTGTCATCGGCCTAGGTGTAGAGGACGTCCCCTTGTCACTGGCCTAGGTGTAGAGGATGTCCGATTGTCACTGTCACCGGCCTAGGTGTAGAGGATGTCCCCTTGTCAATGTCACTGGTCTAGGTGTAGAGGATGTTCCCTTGTCACTGGCTTAAGTGTAGAGGATGTCCCCTTGTCACTATCACTGGCCAAGGTGTAGAGCATGTCCCCTTATCACTGTCATCGACTTAGGAGTAGAGGATGTCCCCGTGTCACTGTCATAGGCCTAAGTGTAGAGGATGTCCCCTTGTCACTGTCATCAGTCTAGATTTAGAGGATGTCCCCTTGTCACTGTCATCGGCCTAGGTGTAGAGGATGTTCCCTTGTTACTGTCATCGGCCTAGGTGTAGAGGATGTTCCCTTGTTACTGTCATCGGCCTAGGTGTAGAGGACGTCCCCTTGTCACTGTCATTGGCCTAGGTGTAGAGGATGTCCCCTTATCACTGTCACCGGCCTAGGTGTAGAGGATGTTCCCTTGTTACTGTCATCGGCCTAGGTGTAGAGGATGTTCCCTTGTTACTGTCATCGGCCTAGGTGTAGAGGATGTCCCCTTGTCACTGTCATTGGCCTAGGTGTAGAGGATGTTCCCTTGTTACTGTCATCGGCCTAGGTGTAGAGGATGTTCCCTTGTTACTGTCATCGGCCTAGGTGTAGAGGATGTCCCCTTGTCACTGTCATTGGCCTAGGTGTAGAGGATGTACCCTTGTCACTGTCATTGGCCTAGGTGTAGAGGATGTTCCCTTGTTACTGTCATCGGCCTAGGTGTAGAGGATGTCCCCTTGTCACTGGCCTAGGTGTAGAGGATGTCCCCTTGTCACTGGCCTAGGTGTAGAGGATGTCCCCTTGTCACTGGCCTAGGTGTAGAGGATGTCCCCTTGTCACTGTCATTGGCCTAGGTGTAGAGGATGTCACCTTGTTACTGTCATCGGCCTAGGTGTAGAGGATGTCCCCTTGTCACTGGCCTAGGTGTAGAGGATGTCCCCTTGTCACTGGCCTAGGTGTAGAGGATGTCCCCTTGTCACTGTCACTGGCCTAGGTGTAGAAGATGTCACCTTGTTACTGTCATTGGCCTAGGTGTAGAGGATGTCCCCTTGTCACTGGCCTAGGTGTAGAGGATGTCCCCTTGTCACTGGCCTAGGTGTAGAGGACGTCCCCTTGTTACTGTCACTAAGCGATCATTAGAAAGTTCTTTGTGCTGTCCCTTCATGCACTTTTACATTGTTATTAGATCTCTCCATAGATGTCTTTTTTCTAAACTGAGTAGCCCCAATGAACCATGGCTCTATACATAATAGGGTGCTCCCATCTTGTAATGTTCTGGTGTTTCACTAGGATTCAGTGAGAGAATGAAGGGGCCTATGTCCCTTTGGCTTTTTTCTTGTACAGCTGAACGCCTGACTATTTACTGTGTAGGGAATTGAACCTGCTATGTGAAGAAAAACTGTAAAACTTTACTGTAGAAATTTACAGCATATCTACAGGTTACCCCCTAAATATCTGATAGATGAGGGTCTACCTCTGGGACCCCCAACCTAAATTTAATGTCTGATTGAGTGAGGTAAAGAATACATGGGGAAGTGGCAGCATATGGCTGTCTCCATACATATCTGTATAGTGAGGTGCAACAATGCTGGTGTTTGGGGCATCATCTGTTCCCTAAAGTGTGTAGTGCATGGAGCTGAACACATAGCTATACAGTGTATGGATCTATCTGCTTCCAGCTCTGTGTACTGTATAGTTCAGGGATCAGACATGGTCCAGAACAGCTGATCTATGTGGGGCTGGCTGTTCATGTCCCACTGATTGTATGTTTATGGACTATCAGGCCATAAAAAAATCCTAGACATCCCCTTTAAGGGAGGAGAAAGATCAATTATTTGTCTGATCCTAATCTCTATTCTACTATAAGGTTATATTAACACCTGTGCTGGTTGTCCCGTAATATAAAGGTCTTTTATCCCCTAGAATTATCCGGGCAGAGCCCATTGGCAAAAACCAGTGCTGAACAAAAACAACCCAATTTCATCCAAATTTAGAAACATCCACACCTCTAAATGATGTTTTCCGGCACTGCATAGACATGGCCACTGGTTCAGTTTTATTTTATTTCTTTTCCTCTTGTGTTCTAATCTTACGGCAATAATTGTGAGGAACGGCACCTCAACACTTTGGATACGAGTCAGACTCGAAAATCAATGTTGTAAAATGTTACTGTCAATGTAGAGGTGGCTGCGTGTCTGAATCTGACATCTTATGAAAACACAAGTCTACCACGTTCTATTTTTTCCTGCTGATGTACTCTAGTCTCATTTCTGAAAGGTGAATTCATTCCTCTGCAGACATTCACACAGAATCGCTGAATTTCCGATGTTTTTCTTAGGTCCTTTTGTCCGGGGATCTCTGCTTGAAAGGTGCACAATACATATACATGCTTATGGGGATATCAGGAGAGGGAGGTTTGGATAAACCTTGTAGACCACCGGGGAATGTAAGAGCCCCCTTACCAACCCTTTCCGCTTTTCACAGTATTTGTTGCATTTTTCAATCCTCGGTGAATAATCTGTATGCAAAGCGAAATTTGTTCATTTTTGTGAAACACCTGTATAACCAGCCACGTATGACTAAAGACTAGCAAATACCGAATGATGGAGAGCTGCTATATGTCATCATTAAAGGGCAATGCCAGTCAGCTATGGAAATTCACATACCCATCAGGTTCCACTGTATATTAGTATGGCTTCGCAACAAAGTAGATATAGCTTTAGATTGCTGCGCTAGCTCTGTATATATTGTGAAAAGGTGACAGGCAGAGTGCTGGAGTCCAGATATATCAGCCCCAGGTTTCTGGGTGGATCTGGAGTAGGCCTCAGCCCAGGTGTAGATCCTGGGCTCATTACTGGGCCAGAAAAGGCTGCATTGCAGGGCAGTTCCATGGAGTAGAAGAAGGTGTATGGTTCTGTCCTGTAACCCTGAGTCCGGTGAGACTATATTGTGTTTGTTTTGTCCGTGTGGCTGGAATTAAGCCACATGTATAGTTAGGTTATTAGTTCTATTTGGTTAGTTGCTCAGACGAGCAGGTTTTTTATTTTTATTTTGTTTTTGCCTGAAGTTAAGGCTGTATTTTGTTTTGCTCAATTTGTTTCTACGGTCAATGTTTATTTATTTTCCTGATTTTTTTCCCCTACATAAAACAGTTTGTTGCACATTTTGTGTCCCTGTCTTGTCTGTTTGCTTCTACCGAGCTACCTTCCCCACACAATATACCCTGGCTAAGATAGAGTTGCTGGTTATTGCCCCCTGACACCTGGCTATGCTGCAGAATGAAAATAGGAAATTTAAGCTAAAAAAAGTAGCATTGAGTAGTATTTTTGCTCCCCCTATGGGGGACACAATGTACAAATAAGTAATAAAGACCAAAAAACAGTAAAATAAAAAAATATCGCCGCTATGTCGGCACCATGAGTTCTAGTCTCGCTCTAGAGACACAACATTATGTGTCCCCTACACAAAAATGACTGTATCGGAAAGGGAAAACTATTTAAGAAAATTTTTGTAGCAGTGTTTATTAATAAAAAAAACGTGAAAATGTGAAAAACAGACACTTTTCTCCCCTCTTTTTGGTTTATATTTTCCCAGATATTAAAATAAAGAATAAATGTAAAAAATAATCTAAGTATCACAGAAGAGGATACAAAAAATATTTGATAACCGAGACCTCACCAGTAGAGATGAGCGAACAGTGTTCTATCGAACACATGTTCGATCGGATATCAGGGTGTTCGCCATGTTCGAATCGAATCGAACACCACGTGGTAAAGTGCGCCAAAATTCGATTCCCCTCCCACCTTCCCTGGCGCCTTTTTTGCACCAATAACAGCGCAGGGGAGGTGGGACAGGAACTACGACACTGGGGGCATTGAAAAAAATTGGAAAAAGTCATTGGCTGCCGAAATCAGGTGACCTCCATTTTAGACGAATAGTGGATTTCAAATCCGGGTCATATGAGAATGTGAACTTTGTGACTATGAGACAGGGATAGCTGTACAGGCAGGGATAGCTAGGGATAACCTTTATTTAGGGGGGAATGTTATTAAAAATAACTTTTTGGGGCTCTATCGGGTGTGTAATTGTGATTTTTGTGAGATAAACTTTTTCCCATAGGGATGCATTGGCCAGCGCTGATTGGCCGAATTCCGTACTCTGGCCAATCAGTGCTGGCCAATGCATTCTATTAGCTTGATGAAGCAGAGTGTGCACAAGGGTTCAAGCGCACCCTCGGCTCTGATGTAGCAGAGCCGAGGCTGCACAAGGGTTCAAGCGCACCCTCGGCTCTGATGTAGGAGAGCCGAGGGTGCACTTGAACCCTTGTGCACCCTCAGCTCTGCTACATCAGAGCCGAGGGTGCGCTTGAACCCTTGTGCACACTCTGCTTCATCAAGCTAATAGAATGCATTGGCCAGCGCTGATTGGCCAATGTATTCTATTAGCCTGATGAAGTAGAGCTGAATGTGTGTGCTAAGCACACACATTCAGCTCTACTTCATCGGGCTAATAGAATGCATTGGCCAGCGCTGATTGGCCAGAGTACGGAACTCGACCAATCAGCGCTGGCTCTGCTGGAGGAGGCGGAGTCTAAGATCGCTCCACACCAGTCTCCATTCAGGTCCGACCTTAGACTCCGCCTCCTCCGGCAGAGCCAGCGCTGATTGGCCGAAGGCTGGCCAATGCATTCCTATGCGAATGCAGAGACTTAGCAGTGCTGAGTCAGTTTTGCTCAACTACACATCTGATGCACACTCGGCACTGCTACATCAGATGTAGCAATCTGATGTAGCAAAGCCGAGGGTGCACTAGAACCCCTGTGCAAACTCAGTTCACGCTAATAGAATGCATTGGCCAGCGCTGATTGGCCAATGCATTCTATTAGCCCGATGAAGTAGAGCTGAATGTGTGTGCTAAGCACACACATTCAGCACTGCTTCATCAAGCCAATACAATGCATTAGCCAGTGCTGATTGGCCAGAGTACGGAATTCGGCCAATCAGCGCTGGCTCTGCTGGAGGAGGCGGAGTCTAAGGTCGGACCTGAATGGAGACTGGTGTGGAGCGACCTTAGACTCCGCCTCCTCCAGCAGAGCCAGCGCTGATTGGCCGAATTCCGTACTCTGGCCAATCAGCACTGGCTAATGCATTGTATTGGCTTGATGAAGCAGTGCTGAATGTGTGTGCTTAGCACACACATTCAGCTCTACTTCATCGGGCTAATAGAATGCATTGGCCAATCAGCGCTGGCCAATGCATTCTATTAGCGTGAACTGAGTTTGCACAGGGGTTCTAGTGCACCCTCGGCTCTGCTACATCAGATTGCTACATCTGATGTAGCAGTGCCGAGTGTGCATCAGATGTGTAGTTGAGCAAAACTGACTCAGCACTGCTAAGTCTGCATTCGCATAGGAATGCATTGGCCAGCCTTCGGCCAATCAGCGCTGGCTCTGCCGGAGGAGGCGGAGTCTAAGGTCGGACCTGAATGGAGACTGGTGTGGAGCGACCTTAGACTCCGCCTCCTCCAGCAGAGCCAGCGCTGATTGGCCGAATTCCGTACTCTGGCCAATCAGCACTGGCTAATGCATTGTATTGGCGTGATGAAGCAGTGCTGAATGTGTGTGCTTAGCACACACATTCAGCTCTACTTCATCGGGCTAATAGAATGCATTGGCCAATCAGCGCTGGCCAATGCATTCTATTAGCGTGAACCGAGTTTGCACAGGGGTTCTAGTGCACCCTCGGCTCTGCTACATCAGATTGCTACATCTGATGTAGCAGTGCCGAGTGTGCATCAGATGTGTAGTTGAGCAAAACTGACTCAGCACTGCTAAGTCTGCATTCGCATAGGAATGCATTGGCCAGCCTTCGGCCAATCAGCGCTGGCTCTGCCGGAGGAGGCGGAGTCTAAGGTCGGACCTGAATGGAGACTGGTGTGGAGCGACCTTAGACTCCGCCTCCTCCAGCAGAGCCAGCGCTGATTGGCCGAATTCCGTACTCTGGCCAATCAGCACTGGCTAATGCATTGTATTGGCTTGATGAAGCAGTGCTGAATGTGTGTGCTTAGCACACACATTCAGCTCTACTTCATCGGGCTAATAGAATGCATTGGCCAGCGCTGATTGGCCGAATTCCGTACTCTGGCCAATCAGCACTGGCTAATGCATTGTATTGGCTTGATGAAGCAGTGCTGAATGTGTGTGCTTAGCACACACATTCAGCTCTACTTCATCGGGCTAATAGAATGCATTGGCCAATCAGCGCTGGCCAATGCATTCTATTAGCGTGAACTGAGTTTGCACAGGGGTTCTAGTGCACCCTCGGCTCTGCTACATCAGATTGCTACATCTGATGTAGCAGTGCCGAGTGTGCATCAGATGTGTAGTTGAGCAAAACTGACTCAGCACTGCTAAGTCTGCATTCGCATAGGAATGCATTGGCCAGCCTTCGGCCAATCAGCGCTGGCTCTGCCGGAGGAGGCGGAGTCTAAGGTCGGACCTGAATGGAGACTGGTGTGGAGCTATCTTAGACTCCGCCTCCTCCAGCAGAGCCAGCGCTGATTGGTCGAGTTCCGTACTCTGGCCAATCAGCACTGGCCAATGCATTTCTATGGGGAAAAGTTAGCTTGCGAAAATCGCAAACTGACAGGGATTTCCATGAAATAAAGTGACTTTTATGCCCCCAGACATGCTTCCCCTGCTGTCCCAGTGTCATTCCAGGGTGTTGGTATCATTTCCTGGGGTGTCATAGTGGACTTGGTGACCCTCCAGACACGAATTTGGGTTTCCCCCTTAACGAGTTTATGTTCCCCATAGACTATAATGGGGTTCGAAACCCATTCGAACACTCGAACAGTGAGCGGCTGTTCGAATCGAATTTCGAACCTCGAACATTTTAGTGTTCGCTCATCTCTACTCACCAGTATAAAAAAGCTTGAAAATATGTCTGGTCGTAAATCAGGGAAAATGGTCCAGTCATGTGGTTAATGGGTTTTCCTACTTATTACATGCACCCTTATTTATAGGATACGAGATAAGTGTCTGATCTCTGGAAGTCAGATTGCTGTGACTGCAAGAGATCATGGGTAAGTGTTCCTTGTGAATGGAATGATGATACTCATGTTTGGCCACCACTTTATAGGACTGGTAGAGATTGCCACCCTGAAAGTGCTATAATGCTTAATTGAGAAGTTGCCATATTTGCCTATTAATGGTCCATTCCCATGCGGCACTTGGGGACCCTTGTTTTTGTGATCCTTGGTGGTCCCAGCAGTCAGATCTCTGGTGATCAGACACTTATCACATATCCTACTGATAGGGGGTAACTGTAATTATTAGGAAAAACCCCTTAGGAACTTGTACAATATCAATGGGCATATCAATTACCCTTCAGAGAGGAGTGACATGGAAACTAACATGTTCCCATGTTATGTGGAAGGAGATGAGAATGTGGAACACTCCTGCCTATGGGGTGTCGCTGGTACTGAAACTCACAGTGAACATTTTTGGAAAATAGCAATCATGTTTTCTAATCCTGTATAACCGCTACCATGCAAAAAATATACCATGGATAGTCAGCACCATCTCCTTTCCAGTGTTCTTTGTTGCTGTGTACAAATGCTAAATTGTAAAACAAAAATTTTCAAAAAGTTCTGACACCTTAGCAGAATATTATTACTCATATTGAAATGGGTGATTGCTCTGCAGTGTAACGTCTAGGGGCTTAGCATAGCAACGGATAGGTGGAGAATTTTAATTTTTTTTTTACATGTCACTTTGTGCTATTTTGCTCTGTGGGTGATATCTCCCAGCTGTTCATCCGTTTAACATGACTTACAGAGATACAGATGGCAGCAAAGGTGTCACTGTGAAACTACATAGAGGGTACTCCACCCCCGTATCTCAACTGCATCCACCACAACACTTCCCTGAAAACTTCATTTTTGTAAAAATGTTAAACTTTGACATTTGTCATTACTGATAGATAAAAATGGATTTAAAGGGAATCTGTCACCTGGTTTAAGTCTGCTATCCACCTATGTCTTTTACACTCATGGTATAGTGTCTCATACTTGCCTATTACATATCTGTCTATCCAGTGGGTAAGCAGGGTTTAGCTAAAGACATTAATACTAACCAAGAGGGTGCTCTGTATACTTACCAAGAAGGTGCTCTGTAAACTTACCAAGAGGGTGCTCTGTACACTAATAGGGTGCTCTGTACACTAATAGGGTGCTCTGTACACTTACCAAGATGGTGCTCTATACACTAATAGGGTGCTCTGTACACCTACCAAGAAGGTGCTCTATACACTTACCAAGATGGCGCTCTATACACTTACCAAGATGGCGCTCTATACACTTACCAAGAGGGTGCTTTGTACGCTTACCAAGATGGTGCTCTATACACTTACCAAGAGGGTACTCTGTACACCTACCAAGAAGGTACTCTGTAAACTTACCAAGAGGGTGCTCTGTACACTAATAGGCTGTTCTGTACACTTACCAAGATGGTGCTCTATACACCTACCAAGAGGGTGCTCTGTACACCTACCAAGAGGGTGTGTGAAGGACACCACCTCACCAAAGCCGCTTTGGCACACCTGGCAATCACTCTTCTTCCTTTCTTTCCACTCACACCCGCAAGTGTGTCCGGATTTTATAGGATAATAGAAATGAGCTTTATAAATTTTATATATTTATTAACTCGAGTGGGTTGGCACTAGCCACTGACATGTACAGAAATACTTATCAGTAGGTGACAAGAAAATGCAGTTAAAAAGCATAATACGATACATAAAATAAAATGGGAATAAAAGATAGAAAAGGAACAATACCAACAAGAGTCTGTAGCTGGTTCTCTGGGGATTCGCTTGCAGTCCTCAAGGCACACACTTTGATCAGCAAGGAGCTTCAATCTGCTCACATGGTGTCCAGTAGTAAAGCCACCCTGTCTCCTCATGTGAGACAATATATCTCTCCCCAGTCTCCTCCCAGAGTGACGTCATTAAGGATAGAAGTCCCACCGCCCATCCTTGAAACCAAATAACTAAGAACAGTCATAATTCCTCACTAGATGATCATAGGGTCAGACCAGTGGAATTATGGGGTTCGTGGTGAGGTCCACATCATGTAGACACCAAGGATGGCAACCCAATCCCCTTTGGGTAATGAGTTCAGTGTCTGGATCTTTTCTTTGCTCTCAACACTAGCGACTTTGGACTTTGAACGTTCAGGTCTGCCTGGCACACCTGAGGAATGTAATGGTGCAACTGTGGCATGTCCTCCTAGGCAAATATTATCAAAAAAACATATTTCCTTTGAAGATAGGCTTGGAGACATCAGGTCTGGATTGTGTATGTTCAGAGCTCTTTAATTATGACCCTCTGCTGAGATAATGAGGTTAGCACATGTATACTAATTGAGCCAGGCCTGGAACCACAGAAGGCTTTGATCACAGAGCAGTCATCCCACGTTCCTGAGCTTAAACTGGTTTTGTTAATAGGCACAAACGTCACATTGTGTATGGTTGTCTGCAAAGGTGATAACTTGCCAAGACCAAATACATAATTGTTAAATACATAGCTGGAAGTCTCTTACCATCACAGGGTGGTCTGTACACTTACCAAGAAGGTGCTGTCGGAACACCTTGACTGCAATTAAGAAATGCTTACTTGTACTAGAGTGTAGCTAAAACTCCTCCCACTGGTAGGCCTTGGTTCTATCATCATGGACGGGTCATCAAGTGCGGGATCCTGGTGGGGTCCATCGTGAGGAGAACAGAATGCCAGTTGTTTTGTGCTTGGAAGGAAATTAGTGTGCAAACTATCAAGGATCAGGGAATCCCTAAGAGTAGTTTGAGCAAAGGTAGGCTAGACTGGAGCCTAGAGAAGCCCGAGACTAGGAGAGTGTGCAATGGACTACAGGAACCCAGTGAGCTGATCGTGGTTTAACACGTGAAAGTGGCCCCAACACTTTCCCTTATGTTTCCCAGAGCCTAGGAAGAAGGAGCCTCTTCTTGCACCTGTCTGTTGACGTAAGAATGTCAGTAAGCAGTTTCTACATTATCAGTTCTCAATTTTGTTGACTTCTTCAGTAAAGAACTGCACGATGACTGAAGATAGGCATGGGTGGCATGTTTTTATGCCCAGGTTGCAAAATGGGGGCATGTCATGCATACTGTTCTTATAGGTGGTTCTTATACTTTGCTGTTCTGCTCAATCCACTACTGGCTTTGGCTCAAAAAACAGCAGCAAAATCTGCAACAAACCCCCAGCTTTTCCGCAACGTGGGGCCTCAACCTAAATTGGGTTTTTCCATCTTATGAAGTAATAGCATATCACTAACTTTATGATTGGTAAGTGTCCACCATTTGGGACCCCCCTTTTTTTCAAACCCACCTTTTTTAGGACCATTCTAAAGTTATATATAGATATTGGCTTTAATGGGATTATACTATTATTAACACCAATCTAATTTCTCTATCACAAACACACATTTCATGGCATGTCGTTCTGCCCGCCAGTAGGTCCTGAATTATGGGATGAATATGGAGTTTCCAGAGGAAAACCACACAGTCATTGGTCAAATAGTCTGAGCAAACGCTACACGGAGAGTAAAAACCTAAATCATTACTCATGCAAATACTAAACTGACTGGGCTGCCAGCAAAATGGAGCTACGTATTTTCCTTCAGAATTCGGATTGTTTGGGGGAGGAAGATGTGGCTGCATGTGTCACCTCCCCCTCCCCACTGAGGAAAAACATCACATTTCATCCCAATGAGTAATATTTCCATTTGATATAATTTATCATTGTTATTTATTTATGTAGCCTGAGAATATTCCAGAGCCAAGAGATCTTAAGACAGAGACCACACATTGCGGAAAAGTCGCATTTTTTGGAGATTTTGCTTCAGTTTTTTGAGCCAAGGGAGTGGGTTTAGGATACATACAAATATACAAACATTGCAGAAAAAAATCTGTAGTGGAAATGTTACGATTTCAAAAACACGATTGTTTTTGCAAATCGCAGCATGTCAATTACATCTACGGAGAAGCTAGCGTTTTCCATATAGGTATAATAAAAGCAGTTTTCCTCTACAGACTTTCTGTGAAAATTGCTCTGAAAAAACTGTGATGGTAGGTGTGTCTTTTCCACAATGTTTTTTGGCTGTGGCTCACTATGTAGGGCCTTAAAGAGAACCTTTCACCGATTTGGGCACAGGCAGTTCTATATACTGCTGGAAAGCTGACAGTGCGCTGAATTCAGCACACTGTCTGCTTTCCTGATCTGTGCCCCGGGTAAAGATCTATTAGTCCCGGGACCGTAGCGCTTTACAGTCAGAAGGGCGTTCCTGATAGTCTGTCAGGTACGTCCTTCTCCACAGCAGCACCTATAGCGCTATATAGTGTGAGCTAACACTGTACAGAGCTATAGGCGCTGCTGTGGAGAAGGACGTTCCTGACTGACTGTCAGGAACACCCTTCTGACTGTAAAGAGCTACAGTACCGGGACCGATAGCTCTTTACCCGGGACACAGATCGGGAAAGCCGATAGTGCGCTGAATTCAGCGCACTGTCAGCTTTCCAGAAGTATATAGAACTACCTGTGCCCAAATCGGTGAAAGGTCCTCTTTACCTTATAAAGGTTGTTCTGTATCACCACTTTCCATCTGTGCTCGCTGGGCTATAACAATTTCTGGACAAGTATCCAGTTAGCAGAAACTTGTTGGGGGAACCCTAGAAGTGGCCAAGATGGGACTAGTAAAGTGAGTATTACAAAACAAACACAGGAGCGGAGCAACAGGAACACAACACTGGAAGATCCAAAGGTAAGTTCTCGTCTACCAATAAGTATTTGGACACCTGCGGTAGAATAGAAAAACAACATTTATTCCTATCCAATAGTTGGTAGACCCCAGCAGATGCTTCCTTACGGATGGAATTGAGCGACACAATACTCCCGGATGCCTGGTGAAACTCCTGGTGTATGTGAGCCATCGGTTGGGTGCGGTTTCTCTGGCCAGCACTCGTCTCTATCTCCCAGTTTCGGGGGTCTGCTGACTCGGGGCACATTCGGACAATCAGCTTCCACTTCATAATCACACTTTCGATTTTTGGTAATTCAGTTCACTTGCTATGTCCCTTAAGGATTGACCATTTCTGTGGTACCCCACAATTACCCCTTTCTCAAAATTGGACAACTCTGCACTTTGTGGCATCTTGCATGTGACTAATGCCAATACTGTTTCCTATTTAACAGCGGAAGGCGTGACGTACATCACGACCGCAGATATCTTCATTTGCATGGGTGTCCAAATACTTATTGGTAGACAGTGTATATGGTCGATAGGCAGTTGGCCCCCATACCAATATTTTGTACGGAGCTGCTCCCATTTCCTATCCAGTATACAATACGGGTCTGGAAGCAGAAAGCTCTGTCCATTGTCTAGTGACCCTGTAACTTCACTGAAGCTCAGCTGCAATTGATGTCAGTGCCCCCTGCCTGTGGGTAATGGTCTATCTATTCTCCATATACAAAACGTTGCTACAATATCCACGTCCTCCAAATTACAGCATTCTCAACATTGAAATTGCAACACCAAGAAGGACATGCTATAAGATTTTGTAAATTAAGGAAGCAGCAGGCCTCGTTAAGGTCTGTAAATGATCACATTTTCAAGCATCTATTTCCAAAATGTGTCATGTAGGAGGGGCATAAAAGCAAAATTGAAAACAATGGGTTTTTTGGTCTTGCACACAAAGAATACTACCCTGGGGATTATGGTGTGGGATGACAAAATGTACAATACTTGGACCTCTCTAGTCCTCAGCTCAGGTAAACTAACAGCTCAGTGTTGCATTGTTTTGGTCATGGAACCAAAGTGGGAGCCATTTTTCAATAAGACAATGGCACGCCACATGCTCCTTGTACTACTGTGAGCAGCCTATGTGGCCTAAGAATGCTACCCTGGCCTGCACATATCTGAACATGTCTCCCGTCGAGCACATATGGAGTGTCTTTGGTCAGCGACTGTAATCTTCATGATTTGCATGCCCAAGTGCATTCAGCATGGCATAGCATTCCTCAGAACTCAGTGAGGGCATGACTAGGCGTGTAAGTGCTTGGATTTCTGTGCATGGCGCTTATCCTTGATACTGAATACATCGAGAGTTTTTGTATTTTTATTTCCATTGCATATCACGTGCATATCCTTAACACGTCGATCTATCTTGTGATTTCCAGAATTCCAAGACTTTTCCTTCTTGGTGTTGCAACTTCAGTGTTGAGGAGTACAAGACCCTATAGTTGGGAGGAGAATCTTCAGCGAGGGAGATGAGAACACTCTTATTTGTGCAGAATATTATAATGCTACAGCTATTTAGAAGTTGAGCGATTGTGGAGAACGTAAGCAGCCACCTGGTGATTCAGGCATGTGTGCTGCAGTCAACGGGGAGGAATGTGGAGAGCTCGGAGGCTGCCTGTGCTTGTTATCAGATTGTTATTTCACTTGACAAGGATAAGTGGATCTCAAGGTTTCGATCTCCGGCCAGAATATTACTGCATTGCACACGCTGTACATGCACAGATGTAGCAGGTTATCTATTGAAGAAGGATCGCTCTGCAAATTCTGAGATTCTGTTACCTGTTGTAACAAGATCGCATCTCCAGAAAAGGACAGAGCCAATGCTTCAAAGTCTTGACATTATTTATGTCATGCTGGATTTATATCGCTGACATATTCTGCAGCGCCGTACACAGTCTAATTTCCCTCCTCTTAGGTACACGTACACATGTGTCCTTCCTTACCGTTCCTCTTGGCTCGAGATATCCCAAGATGAATGTACTACGGCCAAGTTCATAAAAAGTCAATTAACCTTCCAGCGTGTTTTTCGGTTGTGGGCAGAAATCGGAGACCCTGGAGGAAAGAAATGCAGACTCAAGGAGAACTTTCAGACTCCATTGACATTACCAGGTTTAACCCTTGGACCCCAGTAAAAAGTAGACAATAAGAACTGTATAGTATCTGTGCATTTAATGCAGGTTTTAGGCGAAGGCAAACTTGGGAAGAGTCCAAGGTTCATGATTCCTAGGGGGCTCGTGTATATGCCAAGAACCAGGCAGTATTACTTAGCACTATATAGTCGCATTATTTGGGAATGGAATTTGAACTATATGGCAGTATCGTGCAGGTACATTAAGGGTAGGGCTATACAGCACATATGTCGCAAGACAAAAATTTCAATGTATCTCTATGGCGTTGCATTACAACATGTGACATCATGCAACTGTCGCTGAAAATCCAAACCTGTTGGATTCGGTTCCGTATGAACTTATTCGCCCATCTCTAATCAATTTTTAGAAAAACAGTGAAGAAAGAAGGGAACACTGTCTATATAAGGCCCCGATCAAACGGGGGGCGGAAGGGCGGATTTTGGTACCGAGAGTAACACGGGGAGCTGCGTCACTCTTGGGCCAAAATCTGCCTGCCACGACTGTCGCGGCTTCCAACAGTCACGGCTTCCCCCTCCGGAGAAGGCTCAAATGAATGGGCCAACGCTGGAGGTTGCTGCCGCGAGGCGGACGCCGCGGAATCCGCCTGAAGAAAGGGCAGCTAGCATGTTGCGGAAAAAAGAACGCTAGTGGTCTCCATAGACCACCATTGTGAGGGGGTGGATTATGACATGGCTTCCGTGCCATAATCCGCCCCCTCTGTGCCCGTATGAATGGACCCCAACGTATATTCTATATGTTACTGATATCCTACCATATCGGGTATGGTCATGTCATGGTTTACCCGGATTGTTTTATGACCCCATTGGTATGTGCATACCTAATCTGGATTGCTTAGCTTTTTTGTATTTTGGCCTAGGTTTGTTTGACTTAAAATAAGTGCATTGCCCCTCCTCCATCTACTACTGGTCTTAGACAATGATCTATATTTACTAATAGTTAGACAGTGTAAACTTAGACTAGACAGTCTGAAAATGCACCAGATTTATCACAGTCACTGATCCTGGATCATAAATCTGGTGCTTTCAGACTGTCTAGTCTAAGTTTATATCATCTATTAGTTGGCTTAGATTGGGTCCAAAATTTACACCGAAATATTGGTGGCAAATTTAAGCCACACCTATTATCTCATGAACACCCTCTTCCCAAGCAAATTGGAAATGTTTGGTCAAAAATGGAGATGGGCAAACCTCTCAAGATTCAGGTTCTGGTGGCTCGTACAAGTTTGAATAGAATCTTCAGACCCTGGAGTATAATAGGTGGAGGCAGGGGTGAACCTACCCCTTTTGCCGCCCGAGGCGAACTACAGAAAGCTGCCCCCCCCCCCCGGGAGGAGGGAGCGGAGCGAAGGGGCGTGGCGGAGTGAAGGGGGCATGGCGGAGTGAAGTGGGCGTGGCTTAGCGCCGTTCGCAGGCAGAGAGCAGGCACGGAGAAGACAGCTTGTCCTGGACTGGCTTAGATAATCAAAAATGACGCCCTCCCTGGGGCCCTGACATAGCACCGCCTGAAGCGCTCGCTTCAGGTCACCTCATGGGAGGTGGGTGGAGGCCCAGGGGAGGGGTAAAAAATAACAAATCATTTATACTCATCTTCCCCCACCTCTTGGGCCTCTTTGTGGTATCCATTGCAATTTCTTGTTCTCCTCTGCGATGTCATGCACCAGGGAGTCACCACTTAAACCCATGACTGGATCTCAGTGCCTAAGGTGTACAAAATGCAGCTAAAAAACGCTGCAGAAAAATGTTTTTGCTGCATTTCCCATTGTGCTTTATCGTCCCCTATTAAATCTATAAGTAAAAATCTTGTGATTCTGTGTTTTCCACGGTATTTTATTTTTGGTAATATTTGGATAACATGATATGAAATGGTATTCATTGCGTCGCAGTGTTTTTTTTTTTAAATTTCTTGGATTTCCGGAACATCCAGAAACGCTGCGTTTCAGCTTAAGCCATGTGTTTTGTTCTATCTATGACATATAAGTCAAATCTTCTTATGAAAAGAGTCTTCAAGACACCATTTTACGTTAAGTGGACATCCCCTTTAATCCGTAAATCTCTCCGCAATATAAGTCTACCTCCCGGTCCCGTGTTTAGGTTAGAGTAAGGACACAAATTTGTCTCGTGCAATCCTATCCTAATAGAGTCCTGATAGATTTAGAGCCTTTACGTCTTCTTTGGAGAAAAGCCCAGACTGAAACAGATTTTTTCCATTAGCTAGCGTTTTCGCTTAACAACGTTGTAGATAGGACTTAAGAAGCTCTCGTATGTCCTCCCAGGATCTAAAAGGATTCGGCTTCCGAGTACATATCAGATTCAGTAGCAACATTGACTCTGTCACTTTGGCTGCCAATGGAGTAGAGCAGTTATGTCACTTGCTAAGAGGCAGGCTACTATAAATCTGGATTTAGAAGCAATGAAAACTGTATATGTTACTATTGTTAGCACGCTGGCTTTAAATAGTCGCCTTTCACGCTCGAGTACTTGTGGCCAAAAGTTGAGGTCACAGAACTTTGCTGGTGTACTTTTACAAGAGCGACTCATTCTTCACAGAGTTGGCATCCACTCGACTTGAAACACAGGACGCTTCCTCTCCTGTCACCACCTCATTTGCTCAATGGGTGGTACCCGGCAGCCAACACATGCTGTAACATTATACCCAGACTTGCAAGAGATGTCACCACCACTAGCGCTGTCTCAAGTGAAACAAACAGAAGCCATAGCTTAGTTTCCGAGTGTGTTTCCTGTGCAGCTCCTAGTTCAATGGCCACTCAGTAATGTCACCCCATGACAAATTACAGACACACGTACTATATAGGAGGGAACAAATAGAAGGAAATCTTATGTACAATGTGCAACATCTAGACACTCATGGATAAGCGTTAAATAGGATGTTGTAAAATGTAAATTACGTTCTATATAATATTTCTGCATAATATACCAAATTTTTCCTGTAAAAATGTCATTAATATTTATTAATTTATCTATCTATCTATCTATCTATCTATCTATCTATCTATCATCTGTCTATATCTATCTATCTATCTATCTATCTATCTATCTATCTATCTATCTATCTATCTGTCTGTCTGTCTGTCTGTCTGTCTGTCTGTCTGTCTGTCTGTCTGTCTGTCTGTCTGTCTGTCTATCATCTGTCTATATCTATCTATCTATCTATCTATCTATCTATCTATCTATCTATCTATCTATCTATCTATCTATCTATCTATCTATCTATCTATCTATCTATCTCTCATATCTATCTATCTATCTCATATCTATCTATCTATCTATCTATCTATCTATCTATCTATCTATCTATCTATCTATCTATCTATCTATCTATCTATCTATCTATCTCTCATATCTATCTATCTATCTCATATCTATCTATCTATCTATCTCTCATATCTATCTATCTATCTATCTCATATCTATCTATCTATCTCTCATATCTATCTATCTCATATCTATCTATCTCTATCTATCTATCTATCTATCTATCTATCAATCATCTGTCTCTATCTGTCTATCTATCTATCTGCCTCTATCTATCGATCTTTTTTTCTTTAAAGGGAATGTGTTGACTCTTCTTCTTCTTCTTCTTCTTCTTCTTCTTCTTCTTCTTCTTCTTCTTCTTCTTCTTCTTCTTCTTCTTCTTCATATTGTTACATTCTGTATTATATTATAATTGTTGTTATTATATTCTGAATTATTATCATCATCATTATCATTTTTATAAATGTATCAATTATTTATTTATCTCTTTTTTAGTCTGTTTTTATATTCAATTGCAGATTTTCGATTCTATTTTCTGTACAAGACTATGAGGGCGGCCATCTTCCCTATGCTTCCTGCTCAGGTAACAGCATTTAGTGATATGCTTTACAGCATAGTCATGGCCATAGGCAGCAATCGTTTAGAGCTAACTCATTGGATCTATGGGAGAGCTTCACTCTGTGCAGGAATGAAGAGTAGCTAAGCTGAAACATCATCTATTGTCAGCAGTACATACAATTTTGGGTCAGTAGTGTTATCTATAGAGTAGTTATATTCTATTGTAATCATGTCTGTGATGTTAAGGAAGTGACTGCTACCAAGTAACCCCCTACAGAATTGGCAAGTGTCAGTCTATTATTAGGCTTAGTGGTCAGAGAGAAAATTGCAGGATATGGTCCTTTTTTAAAATATTTATAGTGACATAACCACTTATTTTTTATATTTGTTTAACATAAAAACTTGGTTTGAAAATAAGTAATTTTCTTGTGATATATTTTCTTTAAGGGGACTTTAACTTTTTTTTCAAAATCATATTCAAATTCATATATCTATATAGAACGATGTGTTGCAGCCAAAATTGCTATCTAGCCCTAGCCTAAAACTTTTAGCTCTGGCAATGTCATGAGATGCAGTAATTTTAAACTGATACTTTAGGGATTACAGTGACTCTGACTGTCCCATTCATGTCTATGGAGCACCACTGCAACGCTCATAACACTCTCTATAAGGCAATGTTTAGATCTGCGCCCAGGAATAAGTTAGCAGTCTCCATCACTGAGACGGTCTTAAATTGCGCACAAAAAAAATCCTGCAGTCTGAATGTTTTTATCTATCAAAATAATCCACGATGGATCCCATGATAGTCAATCCATCATTACAGTTTGGTCTTCTATTCTTATGACTCAGATTGGACTAAGCAATGGCGAGCTGAGCATAGCCTTGCAAGGAGGGGAGATGTGACGGGGTGGCTGCTCAGTGGCGGCCTACCTAGCAAGTGGCATATTCACCGCTGAGGAGTGTGATGCTGGTGACCACCATATTGTGCACTGTCCCATTGGTCCAGTCGCTGACCATTAGATGCATACATAGCAGAAACCCAGTGTATGGGGGGAAAAAAGAAGGACAATTTGTAGATTTCAGGAACGAAGCCGCTGGTAGTATTAATGCAATGACAAAGATAGATGTTCCTGTCTGAAAATCAAGGCCATTCCTCCATATGATGAATGTGTCATTCTGACATTGCCAACCCACAAACTTCACAAGTTCCTTTAGAGCGTGTGCATTTCATCATCGTACAAATGTACAGAATCAATCACCAAAATACACAAAAAGTAAACACCAAAAATAAATGATATTGTTACACATAAAGGAAAGAAATTCCCCCTAGAGGCGTATAACAGAAGGGAGCTGGTCATAGGCATAGCCAGCATGGAGAGATGTGTCTCCATGCGAAATTGTCCTGAGCTGTAATGATAAATTGGCGTTCTTCTGCTTTTTCAACTGTGTCCAGATAAAGAAATGTATTTTATCAAGCTGTTCCAGACAATTAGTGTCCTATAATGGTTGCCAACCTGGAAATCGATGACGTAACTACATGTAGAGCAATCCTTACACCTGCTAGAAGGCCTAGAAGAACAGATTCTACATCTAGAAATTTTGGACGGAAAAGGAACAAGACATTTGCAGACCTTGTATGTACAGAGCCCTAGCAGTTTTATAAATAAGGGGACCAGAACTCAACAAATCCCACAGATCAGGGGCGCTTGAATCAAGTGGTGTCTTCCCCTTGTATATCGATGTCTCTGTTGCCGAGATATTGCTGCTTTTGTAAATATACAATGGAGCAATGAAGGTGTTGCCATTGACCTCTTTGCAGCAATGATAGTGTCCTTGTTGCTCTAAAGAACTAATTTGCATATTGATAAAAACCGCAACATCTTGGCAATGGAGGCATCAGTTCACGAGGGTAATATACTGATTGATTCAGGTGACACTACCCTACCTGTCTGTGGGGCTGGGAAACAAGCTGGGTTCTGGTGACCCTAACCTATCTGTTGGGCTGGGAGATAAACTGGGTTCTGGTGACCCTAACCTATCTGTGGGGATGGGAGATAGGTTAGGGTCACCAGAACCCATCTTATCTGTGGGGCTAGGAAATAAGCTGGGTTCTAGTGATCCTAATTTATCTGTGGAGCTGGGAGATAATCTGGGTTCTGGTGACCCTAATTTATCTGTGGGGCTGGGAGATAATCTGGGTTCTGGTGACCCTAATTTATCTGTGGGGCTGGGAGATAATCTGGGTTCTGGTGACCCTAACCTATCTATGGTGCTGGGAGATCAACTGGGTTCTGGTGGCCCTAACCTATCTGTGGGGATGGGAGATAGGTTAGGGTCACCAGAACCCATCTTATCTGTGGGGCTAGGAAATAAGCTGGGTTCTAGTGATCCTAATTTATCTGTGGAGCTGGGAGATAATCTGGGTTCTGGTGACCCTAATTTATCTGTGGGGCTGGGAGATAATCTGGGTTCTGGTGACCCTAATTTATCTGTGGGGCTGGGAGATAATCTGGGTTCTGGTGACCCTAACCTATCTATGGTGCTGGGAGATCAACTGGGTTCTGGTGGCCCTAACCTATCTGTGGGGATGGGAGATAGGTTAGGGTCACCAGAACCCATCTTATCTGTGGGGCTAGGAAATAAGCTGGGTTCTAGTGATCCTAATTTATCCGTGGGGCTGGGAGATAATCTGGGTTCTGGTGGCCCTAACCTATCTGTGGTGCTGGGAGATCAACTGGATTCTGGTGGCCCTAACCTATCTACCTAGGTGATAAGCTGGGTTCTGGTGTCAGACTCCCTTTAAAGGGAGTCATGGCGGTCATACATATGAGATAGTTGTCTCTCCTGATCCTGGCCTTGCGTTTAGCTTCAGAGTCTGTGCATACGTTTTTTGTAGGGAGAGATGAGAAAGCTGTTCTATTTCTATGGGCAGCCATTTTTTGCAGCCATGTGTCCATGCTGTATTCAAGGACTGCAAATCATGAAGCATGTCCTATTTTTATCCGTATTCGCAGAACAGACGAGTGCAGGGGATCATACAAGTCTTCTTGCACATCTGGGATTATGGATAATATGAGGATATGTTCTTTGCGGATTGTGGATCAGTAACCATGGAAATAGTAAAGGCCTGATCAGTTGAAGTACCCCAACACCGGTCTTTAGGTGTCCTCAGGTAAGTCCTCTTGGAGGTCTTGGATTCACTTCTGGGAATGCCAGCTGATGTAGAAAGCACAAATATTACTCAACTCCAGAATGAAGAAAACTATCTCCGGAGTGTCACCTATAGGTAACTACCCTGTAAGTCAGTGTCCATCCCCTTACATAGGTTTTTGGGGAATTACATATTGATGACCGATCCTTAGGATAGGTCATAAAGGTCATCAATATCTGATCGGTAGGTATCTAACCACTGGGACCCCAACAGTTTATGTGTTTGGGTAAACATACAGCGCTTGGTATTGCAGCCCAGCCTCATTTTTGGATAGAAGCTGAGTCGCAAACAGGCTTCATGATGAGTGAATGCTCTTCCAAGCTCCTCGGCTGTTCTGTGGAGGTCTCAGGTGTTGTACACCCACCAACTAGATTTTGATGATCTTTCCTAAGGATAGATCATCAATATGAAATTCCTGAAAAACACCTTTAAAAATGAGTCTACTACAAATAGAGGAGACATTTGTAGACAATTGTTTTTTCTCTTCTTCAGTGGCATGAGACACCTTTGATGTAGCCCTTGGGAGTGCAGTCTCTCCTAGTGGAGACACTAATATTGTAGGCAATGCATCCTGGGAAAAATATGCAAAATTACATTCAGTTATCAATGTCTCTAACGCTGTACTTCTAAGGCCCTATTCACATCTGCGTTCGGGTTTCTGTTTGTTAAATCCACTTGGGGACCCTCCAAATGGAAACCTGGGAAACCCGCTGACCCCATAGACTATAATGAGGTCCGTGTGGTTTCCGCTCAGTTTCCAGAGAAAAGTGCTGCTTGCAGAAACCACACGGACCCCATTATAGTCTATGGGGTTTCCTTAGGTAACCGCTTTTAATGCGTATAGCTTTCCATTCAGGGGAAAGTGGGGTCCCCAAGCGGACTCCCCGAATGGAAACCCGAACGCAGATGTGAATGGGGCCTAAGATAAGCAGCATGCCCAATAATTACATCATTATGGATATGCCAAACAGGACCTAGGATCTGGGGAATCCTCATCTACGATGGAAATCAAAGAAATCCAGTGCAACAAATGTATAGTGTTGAAATAGTCAAAAATCTATATGATTTATAGTCAGCTCTAAGATAGAGAGCAGAAAGTGGGTCTGGAGAACTTTATGGAATGGGCAGGCTATTAAACAGATATGGGACTTATAATGTACAACTAATACTATTATTTCTTACAAATATCTTTTGTATTTCTTATGGTTGCAGTTTTTGTGATTTACATGAATTAGTTGTCACCGCTAGTTGGTAAAGATAGTCGCGCTCACGAATAAAAATGTCTCTGTGAAACTAAAAATACTCTCCCCCATGTTACACACTCTACTATTTCCATCCAGTTTCGAAAGGGCATTCCTAAAACTATATAATCCAGTGCCCCTAGTGGCCAAACCTTCACATGACATACCAACAAGCAGTCAATCCAAAAATAACTCCGGAATTGTTTTGAGTTATTATTTTTTTTTAAGACACAATAAATATCTCTTAAGGAACATAAGGAAACTTTTGGAAAAAAAAACAAAAAAAAATCTGGAGTGTGATGTGCGTAGAAGATAGAAGTTCTGTCTGTCTCACACATCCAACAGCCTGACGTAGACGTCATAGCCTCAGGATTACTGATTTCATGCAACCTCTGTGATGATACAAAGTTGTGCGCTCGCTCCCAGTCAGCTGATTGTGGGTGCTGTTCTATTTAAAACCCACGTGGAAGTATGTTTTAGGACCATCTGCTACCGGCCTCAACCCAGATGATACAGTTAGCGCCTGCCCACAGTATCCTCTCCTCCTTCAGACGGTTCCAGGAACAAGCAGTGAGTCAGTCGCACAGCTGAACTCACATTTTACTAACCCTGATATCCTCTTAAGTCAGGCTGGAATGCACAGCGGACCCCGTGCAGGTGCATTAGCTTTTATTAAAGGTATAAACCCCTGGTATATGGGAGATTGAGAAGCGTTCGTCTTACTATTGGAAAAAAAATTTCACTTTTGGAGCCCCATTCATTGCAACATCTAAAGTGTAAAATATTGGGTACATATTAAGAGTTTAAAGGGTTGGTCCCTGTCCATACACCATATTAGAGCAAGAACTATGAGCTGGAATACAGAACTGCTCTGTATGAATGGATCTTCATACTGGAGCTATTCTTGTATCATAGATGTGTACTAGGGGTTCGGGGTCGGAGCGATCATTTTCAGAGGGGTTGTTGCTGAGGAAATAATTCCTTTATTGGATTTTTTATAGTCCATATAAAGTGTACTGGCTCCGAGATGACCAACGGTGCTGTCTGGAAAGTGTATCCCAATCTCATGGGCAGCTCCGAATACTGATATATAAGAGCAGCAAACTATGAAATAACTACAGTCAGAATAATCTGTACAGGCTTGTTTGTGCCCATTGACAATTTTTTTTTGTTTATGTAGATTGTGAGCCCCATGTTGTCCTTCAACCCAGGACTCCAGTGTTGCAACACTGCAATGCCAACCACCAAGCCACCATGTTGCCCCTGTGTCTGTTGAAAAATTTACAGACCATGGCAACCTTGGAGGTGACTATCTAAAATTGCATTGACCTCTGGTCTTCTAGAGAGGTGGTCCTTCTCCAAGAACTGGCCAATATACAAGTGGTAGATCCTAAACTCTAGTCTAGATTAGGGTTTGCTTCTCAAAGAGATGGTCTTTTGCAGTAGTAAAGTTTACTGGTGGACCTGAATGGTGGAAAGCCATGTGCAAATGTGAACTTAGCCTAATAGTAAACACGCCACATACAGCATAAAAGTAATCTGAAATGGCCAAGAAGTAATAGTTCAATAAATTACTATGAGTGTATGAGATGACCAATGGCCAAAAAACTGATAGATTGGGGCTGATTTACTAAGGCTGGCATATGGTACACCAATCTTTAGAAATGGGCCAACTGGCTCAGGGACCGAGAGAGATACGACGAGGCTACACGCTCTTCAGAAATCTGTCTGCCCTCCCTGAGCCAGAATGGAAATCTACGCTGGTCAGGAATGGGTATAGATTTCCATTGTAACTCATGCTTGAAAACTGGTGTGACCGTGTGAGTTATAATAAATCTGTCCAACCAATGCTTAGATGCCTCTGCAATCTCCGAACTCCTCCCCTCAGCAGAATGTGGTGTGTAGGCGCTGATAGGGGTTTGAGGCACATGTTTCGTTTTGCACCAAAACATGCCCCTCAATAGTATTTTTCTCTACACCAGAAAACTATGCAGCATGGCGGCTCTGTGATTAGCACTAGAGATGAGCGAACACTGTTCGGAACAGCCGTTCCGAACAGCACGCTCACAGCACGCTCCCATAGAAATTAATGAAAGCGGCCGGCACGCGGGGGGTTAAGCGGCCGGCCGCCGGCAAAGTCTGCATGCCAGGTGCTTCCATTCATTTCTATGGGAGCGTGCGGTTCGGATCGGCTGATCCAAACAGTGTTCGCTCATCTCTAATTAGCACTGTAGCCTTTCAGTGCTGGAGTTCTGGATTTGAATCTTACCAACGACAACATCTGCAAGGAGTTTGTATGTTCTCCCTGATATGGGTTTAATCCCATACTTGAAAGACATACTGATTGGGGATGTGGATTGTGAGCCCTATATAGGACAGTGACTGACAATGTATGTAAAGTGTTGCAGAATGTTATGGCCCAATAGATAAGCAAGCAGCGGCATTGTTTTCCTATTTACATCTTGGAAAGTAGACTTCCATTTTTTCCCCATAATCCACCAGTGGAGCAAAAAAGGCTTTTGTAAGACTCCATACTCCTGAGAAGGTGATCTCTCCTTAAGGAGTGATATTATCCCCAGAACCTGGTGCTATATCAGTAAGCATAATAAGTTGTGGGTGGAGGGGTAGCTCGGTGGCTCACTGGTTAGCACTGTAGCCTTGCAGTGCTGGAGTCCTGTGCTCGAAATCCCACCAGGAACAACATTTTTAAGTAGTTTGTATGTATTCCCCGTGTTTGCGTGGATTTCCTCTCATTCTACAAAGACATACTGATAGGAAAAAAATACAGTACATTGTGATCCCTATATGGGGCTCACTATCTACATTAAAACAAAAAACTGTGGGTGGGCCGAAAACATAAGCATATGACATGATCGACTAAATTTAACTGATCATTTGCCATATTGCATTGATTCGATTTTTTAAGCATCAAAGCCAACTTTTATCTTATGTGTATGGCCAGTTTTAGAGTGATTTCCAACCTGTGGCTCTACATCTGTGAAACCACAAATCCCAGCCGCCCTTACAGTAGTTTTGCAATAGCAGAAAGCTGCACTCACTATAGAGATACTTGTGTAAGCCATTGTCCTAGGCCTTATAATGTGCTGCATTGGGAAATAGTCGGCGCCCAAAATCAGAGCATTTTATTCTGGGTGAAAGTCTTGAACCAGGGCTTTTTATCTGCGTACGGGTGGCAAATCTATTCATTCCGCCCAGGTATATTACCAGATGTGCTATAGAAAAGCAGCCAACATTTATAAGATTGGTTTGGGAGTTGCTGCATTTTTTTATTTTTATGGTGTGATGCTGAAACGTTGAGGCAATGTTATACAAGGAAACAAGATGACTTATTGCATTTGGCGTTGCGGTGCCGTAAATCTAGTAAGGACAATCTTAACAATGAGCTCTTTTGTGTTTACTATTAAGATAAGTTGGGGAATAGAAATAGACGAGTTAAGCAAACATTCGCATGCAGGGTGGCACAGCGAGGGCTCTGGCAGGAGCTTTGGCTTCAGGTCTTATTATTTCTTTAACTCAACCTCATACCAAGACCTTTTCAATCCGTCTTGTGATTTTCTCTATATTGACTATCAATTGACCAACAGGGCACCATATCATAGACGAACCGTATTGACATGAACCGGATTTGACTTGAATAGTCAAAAAGGTTCACAAATGATGATTCACTATGGACAACCAAAAATGGCCACCGCATTATACACTGGGGTCTCTTCAGAGTATAATAAGTGGGGGCCCAGGGGTGGTGACAAAAATAAAAATTCATTCTCCCTTTCTGTTACCTCTTTTGGACCTCCGCACAACATCTTGGGTTCTTCCAGTCAGGGGCATAATGACTGGGATAGCAGGGGTAGCGGCTGCCACACGGTCCGGGACATTAGGGGCCCTGTGACAGCCGCTACCGCTGCATTTTTTTTTTCTTAATAGGCCGTTACCGACTGGAGTTACTCCAGCTGGTAACGGGCCCTATTTACTTACCAATCTTTTTCAGACCCCCAAGTATAATGATTGGAGGCCCGGGAAAGGTAAGGGAACATAAAAAATAGTGTTACTTACTTCTCTGGGCAGGCTTCGGGCCTAGTTGTGCAACGTCCATAATGTCACATGACCGGGACCTGCGTCCCTGGTCATGTGTCGCCCTGGGACGTCATTGAATATGGCCGACACCACCGAGGACTGCAGTGGAGCCGGAGACAAGCAACAGTGTTTTTTTATATAATTATAATAATTATAATAATTGTTCATGGCTGTTGACAATGGGGCAAAATACTGTGTATAGGGGCCACTATGGGGCATAATAGTATGTGCAGGGGCCACTATGGTGCGTAATAGTATGTGCAGGGGCCACTATGGGGCGTAATACTGTCTGCAGGGGCCACTATGGTGCATAATACTGTGTGCAGGGGTCATTATGGGGCATAATAGAGCATGCAGGAATGCGGGGGGATGTTTAGGGTCTTCAGTGTCGGTCGCGGGGGGTCCCCATGTCAAAAGTTCACCACGGCGCCCCGCCATTCCTAGTTACGCCACTGCTACCAGTGATGCTATGAACCTGGGTTCATCGCTGAGGCCTGTTATTGGGCCACCCGTGGTCACACGGGTGAAAAATCTCTTGATCAGAGTAGAGGTTGGTTATAAAGTGTGTATCTTAGGCCTCATTCACATGACTGTGTATATTTCTCGGTCATGAAAAACAGATGGCATTAAAAATAAAAGTCATCTGATCCCTGGGTTCAGCAACATCCTGGGTGCATGTTGTTCACACGCGCATGCGCAATGCATAAACCCAGCATAACATTGGGGATGGATTGGGAATGAGCATTTCTATTTAACCCATTTAAAACTTTAGCCTGGTTGGGGCCTACATTCTTCATACAGCCCAGGTCCCTGTTCATGAGAAGGTTATGGTAGGCCCCATATAGAATATTTTATTCCTCTGTGGGTACAAAAACTATTAAAACTATCCTAGCTACCATACCTACGTGTGACCCATAACAAGAGTTCAGTGGTCAAACGTAGTGGTTATGGGTAGTGCCACCATATTGGTTTTGGTAGATGATCTTATGTTCTTCATCTATTTCTCTGACTTCTGTGGCCACAAATTTCTTGGCAGAATCCAACTTTTCAATCGGCTCCATGTCCTACAGGGTATGGTGATTTTTGCATTAAACATTTCAGTGTCAGAGATAATGCGGTTTAAAGGAATTTGTCTCTTCAAGGTGTAATATCAATATCTTCTGGCCTTGTGTGTTGTACATAGTGAATGTATATTGGATAAATTCCTTTAATTTTTGGTCATAAACCACATCGCCGCCTCTGCTGACTGCTGTGTGGGTGACAGTATAATAAATTACATGATTACATTGCAAGGCTTTTTTTGGATCAGTAATCACAGCGCAGTCTCCGGGGCCAATAACTGGAGGTCGCTTTACCTTTAACGGCTAATTTATTACAAGGTACTCACAGGGGCGGCGGGAAAATCACTTTGGTGTAGGGCAGTCAGTGGGGGTTGGATTTGGTCTAAGTTACTAATGTATTCTGAGCATCTTATGGATTCAGGGGCATATATAGCACTAGGGCCCCATAGAACAAGTCAGAATTTGCCCCCTCTTTAAAAACAACCCCAAAAAGTCAGGGTATAGAAGCACAGTGGTTATAGAAATACAGTGTTGGCCAAAAGTATTGGCACCCTTGCAATTCTGTCAGATAATACTCATGTTCTTCCAGAAAATGATTGCAAGCACAAACTCTTTGGTATTATTATCTTCATTTATTTTGCTTGCAATGAAAAAACACAAAAGAGAATGAAAAAAAGTCAAATCATTGATCATTTTACACAAAACTCCAAAAATGGGCTGGATAAAAGTATTGGCCCCCTCAGCCTAATACTTGGTAGCACAACCTTTAGACAAAATAACTGCGCACAACCGCTTCCGGTAACCAGCAATGAGTTTCTTACAAGGCTCTGCTGGAATTTTAGACCATTCTTCTTTGGCAAACTGCTCCAGGTCCCTGAGATGTGAAGGGGGCCTTCTCCAAACTGCCAGCAAGAGATCTCTCCCCCACAGGTGTTCTATGGGATTCAGGTCTGGACTCATTGCCGGCCACTTTACAAGTCTCCAGTGCTTTCTCTCAAAACATTTTCTACTGCTGACCTGAAGTGTGTTTTGGGTCATTGTCCTGCTGGAAGACCTATGACCTCTGAGGGAGACCCAGCTTTCTCACACTGGGCCCTACATTATGCTGCAAAATTTGTTGGTAGTCTTCAGACTTCATAATGCCATGCACACGGTCAAGCAGTCCAGTGCCAGAGGCAGCAAAGCAACCCCAAAACATCAGGGAACCCCCGCCATGTTTGACTGTAGGGACCGTGTTCTTTTCTTTGAAGGCCTCTTTTTTTCCCTATAAACTCTATGTTGATGCCTTTTCCTACTTTTGTCTCATCTGACCAGAGAACATTCTTCCAAAACATTTTTGGCTTTCTCAGGTAAGTTTTGGCAAACTCCAGCCTGGCTTTTTTATGTCTCTGGGTAAGAAGTGGGGTCTTCCTAGGTATCCTACCATACAGTCCCTTTTCATTCAGATGCTGACGGATAGTACGGGGTGACACTGTTGTACCCTCGGACTGCAGGGCAGCTTGAACTTGTTTGGATGTTAATTGAGGTTCTTTATCCACCATCCGCACAATCTTGCGTTGAAATCTCTCGTCAATTTTTCTTTTCCGTCCACATCTAGGGAGGTTAGCCACAGTGCCATGGGCTTTAAACTTCTTGATGACACTGCGCACGGTAGACACAGGAACATTCAGGTCTTTGGAGATGGACTTGTAGCCTTGAGATTGCTCATTCTTCCTCACAATTTTGCTTCTCAAGTCCTCAGACAGTTCTTTGATCTGCTTTCTTTTCTCCATGTTCAATGTGGTACACACAAGGACACAGGACAGAGGTTGAGTCAACTTTAATCCATTTCAATTGGCTGCAAGTGTGATTTAGTTATTGCCACCACCTGTTAGGTGCCTCAGCTAAGTAACAGGTGCTATTAATTACACAAATTAGAGAAGCATCACATGATTTTTCAAACAGTGCCATTACTTTTGTCCACCCCCTTTTTTTTATGTTTGGTGTTGAATCCAATCTGGCTTTTTGACAATTATTTTTGTGGTTTTTCATTGAAGACAAATTTAATGAAGATAATAATACCAAAGAATTTGTGATTGCAATCATTTTCTGAAAGAAAATGAGTATTATCTGACAGAATTACAGGGGTGCCAATACTTTTGGCCAACACCGTATAATGACATTTTCTTTTAGTTTATTCACTAAAAGTATTATACAAATTTCTAAAAGGTTTTTTCACGTTTCAGCTGGTTTAGATACATTTCCAAGAAAAAACAGACCAAAATTACACATGCAGTCAAAGCACCAAAACAGCTCAGCTTCTCTCCACTATCATATAAGCCTATATATCACAGACCTCAGCTTCTCTCCTCTATCATATAACCCTATATATCAGAGAGCTCAGCTTCTCTCCTCTATTATATAACCCTATATATCACAGAGCTCAGCTTCTCTCCTCTATTATATAACCCTATATATCACAGAGCTCAGCTTCTCTCCTCTATCATACAACCCTATATATCACAGAGCTCAGCTTCTCTCCTCTATCATATAACCCTATATATCACACAGCTCAGCTTCTCTCCTCTATTATACAATCCCTATATATCACACAGCTCAGCTTCTCTCCTCTATCATATAACCCTATATATCACAGAGCTCAGCTTCTCTCCCTCTATCATATAACCCTATATATCACAGAGCTCAGCTTCTCTCCTCTATCCTATAACCGTATATATCACAGAGCTCAGCTTCTCTCCTCTATCATATAACCCTATATATCACAGAGCTCAGCTTCTCTCCTCTATCATATAACCCTATATATCACAGAGCTCAGCTTCTCTCCTCTGTCATACAATCCTATATATCACAGAGCTCAGCTTCTCTCCTCTATCATATAACCCTATATATCACAGAGCTCAGCTTCTCTCCTCTGTCATACAATCCTATATATCACAGAGCTCAGCTTCTCTCCTCTATCATATAACCCTATATATCACAGAGCTCAGCTTCTCTCCTGTATCATATAACCCTATATATCACAGAGCTCAGCTTCTCTCCTCTATCGTATAACCCTATATATCACAGAGCTCAGCTTCTCTCCTCTATCCTATAACCCTATATATCACAGAGCTTAGCTTCTCTCCTCTATCCTATAACCCTATATATCACAGACCTCAGCTTCTCTCCTCTATCATATAACCCTATATATCACAGAGCTCAGCTTCTCTCCTCTATCCTATAACCCTATATATCACAGAGCTCAGCTCCTCTCCTCTATCATATAACCCTATATATCACAGAGCTCAGCTTCTCTCCTCTATCCTATATATCACAGAGCTCAGCTTCTCTCCTCTATCATATAACCTTATATATCACAGAGCTCAGCTTCTCTCCTCTATCATATAACCCTATATATCGCAGAGCTCAGCTTCTCTCCTCTATCATATAACCCTATATATCACAGACCTCAGCTTCTCTCCTCTATCATATAACCCTATATATCACAGAGCTCAGCTCCTCTCCTCTATCATATAACCCTATATATCACAGAGTTCAGCTTCTCTCTCTCTCTATCATATGCAGTTACTACTCTTTATGAAGATTCCTCTTAGTCCATTATCTTTTGAGATGAATGTTCTGTGTGCTTGTAGCTATTGTGTAGGCAATGATAATAATATGCATGTATTTCTAATATATCTGTGGATGAATTTCAGAATTCACATTGAATAAATCTATTATGTGACATATCCTGTCTGAGCCAAGGCGTACATTTCTCTCCGTCAACATTTGGCTGTTTTGTTTGTGATCCCGGCAGCGGCAATTGCTATTGCACCAGAATCCTCACCATTGTACATTTTTCCAATGCATAATACCGTGTGACAGAAACGAATTACAGTCCCCAGCAGAGCTGTCAGGAGGACAATGCGTTCAATCTGGGTCGTTGCCCTCTGTCATTGTGGTTATATTATTAAACATTGACTTCTGTTACATGCTTGTAATTCAGAACACAAGACTGTTATTCCTCAGTTTCCTCCCTAATCTTTAAAGGATCACAATCTTGAAATAATGTATCAAGCAATGAACCATTGAGAACACTGCATGGTCGGTGACCAAGGGAACTTTCATGAACTCTCTGCTGTATGTTTTGTTGCTTTGTACAGCAATTTTCTTGGTTTTCATGCCAAATCAGTGACATTGACAGGGGTCAAATTAACATAGGCTTAAACGTTAACTCTTGCTGCGTGTCCTTTATTTCCTATGTAACCAAAAATTTAGAACAAAATCTGTTACTATTGTAATGTTTTAGCTAAATTGTTTGCCAAGGTAAGGAAGTCTTAAATGAAGGGGGTCCGACAGTTGCTCATTCCCATATCTACATTGACACATAGATAGTCAACTGAGCTGAGCATGCATATACCGTACACATGTGTCCATGTGCGTCGGGCTGACAAACAGACACTAGGTGTTCTTGCTTTACATCACAGTGATTCTATATGGGTAAGATGGCATATTTCTTCTTGATGTAGACCTATCCTTATTGTATTTTACATTATGTGTGCATTATACCTGCGGCTCTGCCTCCCTGATGACAATATGTTGTAAACATGGGTTTATCCCTGTTCCTGCTTCGGAAATACATATTATTGGTCATTTTCTGACTTTATGTGGAATTAAGGAGAGTGTTCTTTCTGCTATCAGGATATTATGACTATATACATGCTTAGTCAATATTAGGAGAGTAGTTTAGCTGCATTCGGGTAGTGTGATTATTTAATAAATTGTTTGTGGAGGTTGCATCAGGTCTAGTTCATCTTACTATATATATATATATGTGCAATACTATTTCACTAAGATTCATCTATGTGTACTGTTTTATACGGTGTTTTGCATCTGTCCAGTATATGTGTATTTCTCTATATTGATGTATATAATTTTAACATTGTGTTAATAAAGGTATATATTTTTTATACTTGAACCTGTAGTTGGATATGTTGAGTGTCGATAACCATCTGGCCTGTTCCAGTTTTGTGTTTGTCTATCTATAAAACATAGTGTATAACACTGTCAGAGCTCCTAGGAACCTCTCTATAGAACATAGTGTATAACGCTGTCAGGGCTTCTAGGTACCTATCTGTAAAACATAGTGTATAACACTGTAAGGGCTCCTAGGAACCTATCTATAAAACATAGTGTAGAACACTGTCAGGGCTCCTAAGAGCCTATCTATAAAACATAGTGTAGAACACTGTCAGGACTCCTAAGAGCCTATCTATAAAACATAGTGTAGAACACTGTCAGGACTCCTAGCGACCCATCTAAACCAACAGTGTCTCCTGTGCCTACTGCTCTGCGGCAGCAAGCATTGCACTTCCCCACAGTCCCTGGCTTGATGGTCACATTAAGTACGGTGCAGGGCATAAACCTAACTAGGCCTGAGCACCAGGAACAAGTGTTACAATGGCTGGCGGATAATGCTTCCAGCACATTCTCCACCAGCCAGTCAGCCTCTATCTCAACTCCTCCTGCCCAATCTTCCCAGCAAAGTAATCTCACCTTTCCCACCTCCCAGGAGCTGTTTTTGGGTCCATTCACTGTTCCTCTCTTTGTCCCACCACATCCCGATTCACAGGAGGTACCAGATGAGTTTCTGTGTCCTGATGCCCAAACACTGGAGCATCCGCTATCTCCTGTTGTTGTTGTTGACCAGCAATCCGCCCTCAGTGAGGACGATGACGAGACACAGTTGCCATCAGGGCAGCCTGTTGCCATGGTCGGTGTGCAGGAGGAGGAGGCGAGAGAGGAATTGGAAGAGGAGGTGGTGGACGACGAGGACACTGAACCGACCTGGACAGGGGGGATGTCAAGCAGGGAAAGCAGTGCAGATGTGGAGGGAAGTGCAGCACCAATGAGGGTGGCTAGAGGCAGAGGCATGTCCAGAGGCAGAGGACAGCTGCTTCACCGAAGCCAGGCCACAGCCAGCAAGGCCCATAATGTTCCCTATTCTAGCCAGCCTAGAAAAACTCCCACATTGAGGCCACGGTCTTCGGTGGTGTGGAGATATTTTAATGTATGTGCAGAGGAGAAATATAGTGCGGTTTGCACACTCTGCAACTCAAAAATGAGTAGGGGCTCTGAAAAGAGCAATCTTACGACCACTGCCATGCACTGTCATTTGGAATGCAAGCACTGGGCTCAGTGGCAGAGAGCAAACGCAGGACAATCGTTGTCCGGCGTTGCTGCCACTGCCTCTCCCACTGTTGACAGTGCTGGCGCTGCAGTCCAGACCAGCTGCCAGGAAAACTCCACATCTCCCTCCACCACTTTGGAGACTTCTCCCTCATCCTCCCCTTTTCCTGCCTCAGCTCCTTCTCCTGCCTCAGCTCCCTCTCCTGCACCATCATGCACATCTTCCCAGCAACCCACCATCTACCAGATGTTTGAGTGCAAGCAAAAATACAGCGCTACCCACCCACATTCACAAGCCTTAAACGCGCACGTCTCCAAACTCTTGGCCAAGGAGATGTTGCCGTTCCGGCTTGTCCGTGACCTGATGGCAAGTGCGGCACCTCACTATGCCGTCCCTAGCTGTCACTACTTCTCCCGCTGTGCCATCCCCGCCTTGCACCAGCACGTGTCACGCAACATCAGGCGGGCCTAAGTTCTGCGCTTTGCACAAAGGTCCACTTGACCACCGACGCATGGACAACTACATGCGGACAGGGACGCTACATTTCACTGACAGCACACTGGGTGAATGTAGTTGAGGCTGGGACCGGGTCTCAAACTGGGGCGGTCAACCTCATTTCCCCGCCCAACATTTCTGGCAGGGGCTCTGAACCACCACCCTCCTCCTCCTCCGCCATCACATCAACCCCAGCTACCTGCTGGAAATGCTGCAGCACTGACGTGGGGAGACGTCAGCAGGCCGTACTGAAGCTCATCAGCTTGGGAGAAAGACAGCACACTGCCGCAGAGGTGAGGAATGCCATCCTCGATGAGACGTGATGAGATGGGCCTAATGTCACCAGGAGGGACAAGTATAGTCACATATTGTGGGAGTACCTGGCCGACACCAGCCCTGTCCTCTCCGATCCCTCTGCGCCCTACACTTATCGGGTCTCAAAGTTGGATTTGTGGCTGGAACTTGCACTGTACGTATTGGAGGTCCTTTCCTGCCCTGCCGCCGGAGTGCTTTCGGAAAGGGTCTTCAGCGCAGCCAGTGGCATAATTACAGATAAGCACAGCCGGCTGTCAGCTGACAGTGCTGACCGGCTGACGCTGATCAAAATGAACAGCCACTGGATAGAACCATCATTTTCATGTCCACCGGTGTCAAGCACCCTGACATGAAGTTTCATACTCCTCCACCATCAGCATTGCATAATTATGCTCCTACTAGGCTCAATCCACCCTGATTCCCCCAAACTCTGCTGGTTAGAGTCTCAATCCACCCTGATTCCTCCAAACTCTGCTGGTTAGAGGCTCTACTCACTCCAAGGGCCAAAAACACTGCTAGTGCAAGGCTCTACTCACTCCAAGTACCAAAAACACTGCTGGTGCAAGGCTCTACTCAAAGGGCCAAAAACACTGCTAGTGCAAGGCTCTACTCACTCTAAGTACCAAAAACACTGCTGGTGCAAGGCTCTACTCACTCCAAGGGCCAAAAACACTGCTGGTGCAAGGCTCAACTAACCCCAAGGGCCAAAAACACTGCTGGTGCGAGGCTCAACTAACCCCAAGGGCCAAAACATAAAGCACTGCTGGTGCAAGGCTCTACTCACTCCAAGGGCCAAAAATCATATTGAGCTTGTTAGATGCCCCCAGACATGCTTCCCCTGCTGTCCCAGTTGCATTCCAGAGGTGTTGTCATCATTTGCTGAGGTGTCATCGTGGACTTGGTGATCCTCCTGAGTCGGTTTTTCTCCATAGACTATAATGGGGTTCAATATTTGTTCGAATAGTCGAATATTGAGGGGCTATTCGAAACAAATAACGAATATCGAATATTTCACTGTTCGCTCATCTCTAGTTATGACACTCGGAACGTCCATGTAACAAACAATTTGGATTATTCATGTTGAATTCAGTTAGTGATGAAACGGTTCACCCATCTGTAGTTGGGTCTTTGGCACCTTCTTCATCCTCCCAGTGGCTCCAGTTAGTGTGCCCCGTCTGACCCTCTCAGCTGTGCTCCTTTCATCACCAGACTGCCCCCCCACTTCTAGTTCACACTAAATATGGTTTCCTGCCTCACTTCAGACATTCTCTTCTGCATGTCATATTCTTAAAGACCCATCATCTGTAAAATTTCGAACGACGTGTAAAGTTTCCCAATGGACACATGATGTAGTGTTAGTATACCATAGATCCAGTGATTGTATTGATGATACTATTGTCTGGGGTATTAGATCAAACCCTAGAATGTATACGGCCTATTTGGTGTATAGGGAGGTCTTTATTGCTGGGTTTCACAATGACCTCGCCGGTCTGACGTCCTACAATCAGCCTTAGATCCAGGCGGGTGACATGATGGATGGGCTGCACTGGTTTTTGTGAGATACAGACGCTTTCCAATTGTAAATGACTCCCACAGTGTTTAGGATGTACAAACTTTCTCAGAACCTTTTTGCATGAGGTAATTTCCCACAGTCCTCATACACTTATCTCCAAGTACATCACACATTTTAATCAGGGCTGTCACTTCCAAGGATACTATCCTGAGATGATCAGAGCTGGATATAGCGACTTGTTACACATGATAAGTTCCTATGCAGACATATAATGCAGGAAGACTGGGTCAATGTGGAGTGCGGGGCCACGATGTGGCTAAGAGAGCAGGGAGCGCACACAGTACATTGTGCACTTATGAACAAGATCACTCAGTATCAGTCTGCTAGGCCCAGCCATGGACTCCTATTCCGAATCCTATATCAATGGTCAGACAGAAGCAGTAAAGACCCTCTAATTTATGAAAAATTTTCTTAATGAATTCCTATGAAAGTAAATATGTAACAAATTATGTATAGAACTAATCAAACAAGATTAATTATTGCATAAATTTTTAAATTTTATTTTGGTACATTTTTCCAACTCTAACTCCACCCATGATTGACTCCACAGCCCCAGGCTCCTGTGCCATATAAGAAGGAGTCGCCATGTTACTGTTATTCCATTGGGGTCCAGGAGTTTCAAGTTGCACCAATCGGTTCATTACCTTCCATTTTCCCAATATACTGTGTTTTCCCGAAAATAAGTCAGTGTCTTATATTAAATTGTCACTCTAAATATAGGACCTGTCTTATTTTCGGGGGTGCCTTATTACAACCGGCAGTCATGCCGGCACTTCCTTAGTGGAGCGTCAGCATGACTGCCGGTTGTAGGTAGTGTAGTGTAGGGGAGGGGGGAAGTTATCCTACTTACCTTTCCCTTCTTCCTAGCAGCGCTGGTGCTGCTGTTCGCCCTGGAAGTGGTGAGCAGGGCTTAGCTAGGCTTCGGGGGCGGGGCTTAGCGATGTTTCGGGGTGCGGGTCTTAGCGGAGCTTTGCAAGCTCCACTTCACTGACACAGCAGCCGGCTGCTGCCTCTTCTGTATGGCAGCTGCTGTCTCTGCCTCTGGGATGAGCTGGGAGAGCTCATCCTACAACAGCAGAGACAACAGCCGGCTTTGCTGTGCACACGGAGCACAGAGCCGGGCTGCTGTGTCAGTGAAGTGGAGCAAGCTAAGCCCCGCCCCCCGAAACCTCAGCTAAGCCCCGCCCCCCGAAACCCCGCACGCCACTGCCCGGCATGCTTTATTTTCGGGGGATGCCTTATATTAGGCAATTCAACAGAAACCCCCGCATGCCTTACTTTCAGGGGGCATCATACTTTCGGGGAAACACGGTATTTATGACCACTGTCATGGTGAGAGATATCCATTTTCTCAGCACTGTTAAAGGGGTTCTATAAAATATGGCTGCCTTTCTCTTGTCAGGAAGTGACCTCACGTTCATTGATCACATGGTAGTGCCACATCTACGTCCCATTAATATGAATGAGACTGAGCCGCAGCATGGCCATGTGGTCAATGTCACTTCCTGAGAAGAAATCCATTTAACTAATGTCTATAATATGTAACTTACAGTGTTGGATTGATGTTTCTTGGGCCCACCAGTTAAAATAATTCTGTCCTCCTTGGACCAAGGTACCAGTGGTGTAACTAGGAATGGCAGGGCACCGTGGCGAACTTTTAAGACCCCAGAGTATAATAATTGGAGACCCAGGGGAGGATACAAACATAAAAAACACTGTTACTTACCTTTCCCTGGCTATGGCACACACCCTGGTGATGAGGGAAGAGACGTCACTTGCGTCACAGATGTAGTGGCGCATAAAGACGCAGGCCCCGGTCTATGTGATGTCTGTGACAACACCACACCAAGTAGACCCGAAAGCCTGCCGGAGCCATGAGTGGTAACTAACAGTGTTTTTTATGTTCCCTCACCTCCCCTGGGCCTCCAATTATTATACTTGAGGAGTCTGAAAAGATCCCCGAGTATATTGATAGTGTTTGTGAGGTTCATGGGCCTGTGGTCTTAATTACCGATCCTGTTTCCTGCTCACAGCCTCCGCAGAAAAAGAAGAGCCGACGGCCACGAGCAGGAGCCAGGATCAGTAAATAAATTGAGCCAGTTACCTTCTGGGGTTACTCCAATAGGTTACGGACTATAGAAAAAATAAAAATCTGCCACTGGGCCCCTTACTGTCCCTGGCCCTGTGGCTTCCCTTACCACAGGTACCCCGGTAATTACAACTCTGATGGTACCCTTCAAGTTTGGGTGGCTTCTGCTGGACCAGTAAATACTAATTCATTCGTCAACATTCATTGGTCTAATTGATCACATGTGGTAGTCGGTCGCTGATGTAATTGACTACCTCACTATTCTACAGTCCTATGAAAAAGTTTGGGCACCCCTATTAATCTTAATCATTTTTAGTTCTAAAAATTTTGATGTTTGCAACAGACATTTCAGTTTGATATATCTAATAACTGATGGACACAGTAATATTTCAGGATTGAAATGAGGTTTATTGTACTAACAGAAAATGTGCAATATGCATTAAACCAAAATTTGACTAGTGCAAAAGTATGGGCACCCTTATCATTTTATTGATTTGAATACTCCTAACTACTTTTTACTGACTTACTGAAGCACAAAATTGGTTTTGTAACCTCACTGAGCTTTGAACTTCATAACCAGGTGTATCCAATCATGAGAAAAGATATTTAAGGTGGCCAATTGAAAGTTGATCTCCTATTTGAATCTCCTCTGAAGAGTGGCATCATGGGCTACTCAAAACAACTCTCAAATGATCTGAAAACAAAGATTGTTCAACATAGTTATTCAGGGGAAGGATACAAAAAGTTGTCTCAGAGATTTAATCTGTCAGTTTCCACTGTGAGGAACATAGTAAGGAAATGGAAGACCACAGGGACAGTTCTTGTTAAGCCCAGAAGTGGCAGGCCAAGAAAAATATCAGAAAGGCAGAGAAGAAGAATGGTGAGAACAGTCAAGGACAATCCACAGACCACCTCCAAAGAGCTGCAGCATCATCTTGCTGCAGATGGTGTCACTGTGCATCGGTCAACAATAGAGCGCACTTTGCACAATCAGAAGCTGTATTAGAGAGTGATGAGAAAGAAGCTGTTTCTGCAAGCAAGCCACAAATAGAGTTGCCTGAGGTATGCAAAAGCACATTTGGAGAAGCCAACTTCATTTTGGAAGAAGGTCCTGTGGACTGATGAAACAAAGATTGAGTTGTTTGGTCATAAAAAAAGGCGTTATGCATGGCATCCAAAAAAAACAGCATTACACGAAAAACACATGCTACCCACTGTAAAATTTGGTGGAGGTTCCATCATGCTTTGGGGCTGTGTGGCCAATGCCGGCACCAGGAATCTTGTTAAAGTTGAGGGCCGCATGGATTCCACTCAGTATCAGCAGATTCTTGAGAATAATGTTCAAGAATCAGTGACGAAGTTGAAGTTACGCCAGGGATGGATATTTCAGCAAGACAATGATCCAAAACACCGCTCCAAATCCTCAGGCATTCATGCAGAGGAACAATTACAATGTTCTGGAATGGCCATCCCAGTCCCCAGACCTGAATATCATTGAACATCTGTGGGATGATTTGAAGCGGGCTGTCCATGCTCGGCGACCATCTAACTTAACTGAACTTGAATTGTTTGTCCAAAATCCCTTTATCCAGGATCCAGGAACTGATTAAGAGCTACAGGAAGCGACTAGAGGCTGTTATCTTTGCAAAAGGAGGATATACTAAATATTAATGTCACTTTTCTGTTGAGGTGCCCATACTTTTGCACCGGTCAAATTTTGGTTTAATGCATATTGCACATTTTCTGTTAGTACAATAAACCTCATTTCAATCCTGAAATATTACTGTGTCCATCAGTTATTAGATATATCAAACTGAAATGGCTGTTGCAAACACCAAAATATTTAGAACTAAAAATGATTAAGATTAATAGGGGTGCCCAAACTTTTTCATAGGACTGTATCTATCTATCTATCTATCTATCTATCTATCTATCTATCTATCTATTTCTGTTCTATCTATCTATCTATCTATCTATCTATCTATCTATCTGTCTATTATCTATCTATCTATCTATCTATCTATCTATCTATCTATTAATCTATCTATATTTATCTATTTAATGTTTATCTATTTATGTTATATCTATATATCATCTATCTATATATTTACTATTTATCACATATCCATCTGTATCTAATACCAGAAAGAGATAAGCATGATCTTATCTGATATCTATCTATCTATCTATCTATCTATCTATCTATCTATCTATCTATCGTCTATCTATCTATCTATCTATCTATCTATCTATCTATCTATAGTCTATCTATCTATCTATCTATCTATCTATAGTCTATCTATCTATCTATCTATCTATCTATCTATCTATCTATCTATCTATCTATAGTCTATCTATCTATCTAGCTATCTATCTTATATTAACAAATAATCACAATGTCATTTATCTCACTATTTCTACCATTAATCCTCCATTATATAATACGTCAGGTTTACCCACAATCCAACTCCTTATGACATCATTCTAAATTGTACCGACGACAAACTCAGCTCTGTAACATCTGTACCATACACTGTCGCAACAACTAGCGAATTCAATAGAACTGTCATATCTTATTGTTTGTCAAGGTTCTTAAAGGAAGTGAGTAGAGGAAACGCTATCTTCTACCTATTCCTCCTCACTTTTGGCTCCTCCATGATTAGGTTTGATGAAACGGAGCTGAATGTGCTAATATCTCGCTATGACAAGCCTGTCTTTATCCTATCACACAGAAACATCCGTAACATTACCACAGAAGGCCTTAGGCTTCCTTGGAGTTACTTCATCGCAAACTGACAGCTGTGTCCCTGACCATTATCTGCGGGCCACATTCTTCAATAGCGCTGCAGATGTATTCTGCAAACCTCTGTGGCCTGACAGCTTGACTTCCTGTCCCAAACTATATCTTCTGCAACTCTTCAGCATCCTACAGTTTATCTGTGGTCAGCTTCCATACCCATTTCCTGCCAGCTGCTACTGGTCTTTTCGTCAGCACAGAGAGCGAGATATGAGATGGGATACAGGCCATAATTAACCCATTGTGCATGCAACACAAAACACAGCATTGTCACAAACTGCAGTTCTCAGCAACATAAGGTACATTAGTAGTGTGATGAAATGTTACAATGTTCAGACGTGGAAGCGTCCGCTGCAGACTGAAACTACCGATTCCCATCATTTTATAGAGAAGTAGAATATTTGCACGTGCGGTTTATGTTTTCTATAGATTTGTATCATCAGCATATAAAGTTTAGTATACTGCGCAGCCTAATCTGACCATATTATCATGGGCCTGACGACATTATATCAGATCCTATGAAATAGTGCCCCTAGTGGCCATTCCCTATAACAATGGAGTGTGTGCCCATACCAGCGATTCCCAACTGCAGTGCCATGGAAGCGCTCAGGTAGGAAGATGGCCGTATAGCCTTAGGATACAGATAAGTTGAATACAATGATGAGCAGGAAGGTTTCAGCTTCCTGCTCCACCATTCAGGCATCTGGTAGTGATGTCTGCAGCTCGGAGGCCTGATGGATCAAGCTGGGGATGAGAGGGAGGGAGCTGCAGAGAGCTCTATGGGAAAGGGGTTAGGTACGGTAAGTGACTACAGTGTTTGGGGCCACTGAAGAGTATTTTTATGTGTCTGGGGGCCACTTGAGAGTATTAATAGGTGTCTGGGGGCCACTGAGGAGCATTATTAGGCATATGGGGGACATTGTTAGGTGTCTGTGAGCCATTGGGGAACATTCGTTTCGGTAAAAATTATTTGATTGAGGTACTCTGAAGAAATTTTTTGTCCACTGGGGCACTGAGTCTGAAAACTGTGGGAAACATCGACTTATACAATCTGAGAAAAGAATAAGCAAATCCTACTTTGTGGAAAAATGTTTTACTTGATATAGTGCCACCTTTTGGAAGGTGGCTCCCTTAAAAAATCAATGCCTGGTTTTCCTGAAACCTATTTGAATGATATGGGATTAAAGCCAAGCCAGATCAGGAAAACCAAGCACTGATCTATAAGGAGCTAGCTTACATAAGGTGGAGCTAGAGCAATTTCCCCTTTTTCACCATGGGGGACTGATTTGCATATTCTTTCCCAGAATACTTAGCAGGAAACAGATGATCTATATAGATGAGCGAACAGTGAAATATTCGAGATTTGATATTCATTTAGAGTAGAGCCTCAATATTTGACTACTCGATCGAATATCGAATCCCATTATAGTCTATGGGGTCGTGTGCTTTAACTGCACAGCGCTTGCAGTTGCGCTGATAAAAAGTAAGCTCCCTCGTAACCGCAAGCTGCCAGCTCTCCCAACTAGCAAAGACGAGCCTGCGGCAAATCAATGCTGGTTCTGCAGCAGGCTCGTCCTTGCTATTTGGGAGAGCTGGCAGCTTGCTGTTACGAGGGAGCTGACTTTTTCTCATAGGAATGCATTAATCAGCGTTGATTGGCCAGAGTACAGCATTCGACCAATCAACCCTGGTTCTGCCGGAGACTTGTGTGAGAGGAGGCGGAGTCTAAAATCAGACCACAATGGAGACTGCTGTGGTCCGATCTTAGACTCCGCCTCCTCACAGACGAGCCTCCGGGAGAACCAGCGTTGATTGGCCGAATGCTGTACACTGGCCAATCAACGCTGGTCAATTCATTCCTATGAGAAAAAGTAAGCTCCCTCGTAACAGCAAGCTGCCAGCTCTCCCGACTAGCAAGGACAAGCCTGCTGCAGAACCAGTGCTGATATGCCGAATGCTATACACTGTATAGAATTCGGCCAATCAACGCTGGCTCTATTTACTATGAATAGCTAGTAGTATTCAATCGAGTACGAATATTTCAAATACCGCAGTATTCTATCGAATAACTACTCGATCGAATACTACTCACTCATCTCTAATGGTCTATAATTTCCTATATAATAAAACGTGGTCTGAAAGGGCAGTAGTTTCCTTAAAGAAACATAGTACCCCATCTGATCTATATAGTCTGACATGGTGCAATCACTACTCATAGTCACAGATTGTTTAGCTACACAACCTATTGACAGCATTGTAATGCCCATGTCATAAATAAGGAATAACAGAGGAACATCACAATGCAGAGAGATTAAAAACAAAGTGTTGTTAATTCATAGGGAATACAATTATTTGGTAAAACAACAATTCTGATGGGTCCTGTTTAATGAGGTTTTATGGACTTTTATATTGATGACTTACCCCTAGATAAAAGCGTTACCAGTTACATAGTTTGATACAGGGCCCAGAAGCCTCAAGTTAAGCCTTTGCGAAGTTGGCCCGGGAAGAGGCCACAGCACTTATAAGCCTGCAGTATCTTCATGAACTGATGTATGGGGGTCCTGGGAGTCAGAATCCCACAATCATATATTGATGACCCTTCCTAACTAAAAATCATCACTGTATAAGTCCTAGAAAAGGACTGTATAAAATAATATCCTCATACTGATCTAGCGAGGTGTTTGATTTTCTTTTGACTATTTCCTAATTTTCTGCAAACTGGGAAAGAACAAGTGTTAAGGTTACAAAGCAAATCTATTATGTATCTATTTGGTCTACTAATCTTCCACTTGAAATTGCTTTCGTCATTTTTTGTGGAATAGTTGAGAATTCTGTTCTCATATTAGAAATATATACAGATATAGCACCCACTATTACTAGGAACTGTACATGCTACAAGAGATATTGGACCATTCCGGGATGATACATCATTCTCCACCATTATGGTAATGGTATGCCATCTGTTATTAATCTCCGGCATAAGTCGTCACAATGCTCTGAATCAGAGACAAGGTGGAATTTCCAAGTTGAAGTTTTCCAAAAGATTACATCAAACTTCCTGTATCTGTTTGGTACATGGAAAGGATAGAAAAAAAGATCTACGCCAACGGGAAAATCGTTGGAGTGTTCAGTGGGAGGCTCCGGCTGAGCAGACGTATCTCAGAACTATTGAATTTAGGTATCTAATTCTGTTGATCAAAAAAATTCACTTTTCTATGTGGAACATCAAGACAACATCTTTATACAATGAAGCCTGCACAAATAAATGGCCGACCATGTACCCTTGTTAGCGGCTCTCCATTAAAGGGGTTGTCTGGTCAACTAAAAATATTGGCTGTGACTTCCCATTCTGCATGATGTCCTATATTTTTAGCTGACTGAATAGCCATGGATCTTGGTGAGAAGACCACTGACAATTAGAGATGAGTACCGAATACCCCAAATTGTTCGGTTAAATCCGAATAATTGGGAATTCATTACAGACAAACTAATGATGGACAACCCCTTGATCCAGAAAATGTTGTATTACTCATGACTATATACAAATTCCCTCATGGATCTTGGTGAGAACCATTAAGGATGGACAAACCACCTCATCAAAAGGCTGAGGTAGAGGTAGGAACGCCTACCTCTCCTTCTGATAGTGCTCGTCCATAGACGAGTACTGGGGGAGGCGTTCCTCCCCGCTCATACTGTACAGCGCTATAGGCGTTGCTGTGAAGAAGGGAGTTCCTGGCTGACTATCAGGAATGGCCTTCAGATGATGAAGAGCTACAGTACCCGCACCAATAGCTCTACACCTGGGGCACAGATCGTGAAAGCCAACAGTGCGCTATATTGGTGCACATGCGGTATATAAAACCGCATGTGCACAACTCATGAAAGGTCCTCTCTAACTTTCATCCACTATAGTACTACTATTCTTTGAAATGGTTTACTCATTGGTCAGCCATTTCATGGTGACTAATCTACTGTGACTACACAATGTGAGTCCTTATAGAGATTAGGAACTATTGCCTTATTCTCCTGATGGTGTGCCCAATACTTATACAACCCCTGTGCAGGTTCCACGTATCGACCCCTGAAACACGCCTCACTCTTGTTCCTCTTCGGACGGTGACTTCTTCCTTCACAGCTTTGCAGAAATCTTAATATTAAATGCATCTTCTTTGCCACATACATTACACTGGCTCCCAGGGACTGAATACACTATAAATAGTTTGCGTTTGCAGCTTTCACTACATGTGCCAAAAAACAGATTCCATTTCTGTCACATTAGAGTCTTAATCAACGTGTCACATCTAATGAGAGGATGCCGAATTCCTTTCACGTATCCTTCATGGATAGACGATACGAGAGAGTGAGGAGCACTTGGGCATCTCAAGAACTACACACCAACCGGTATTACAGCATAATGTGTGGCTAAAGTTGCATAATGTTGGAGATGCTTGTCTAATTTACATGCAAATTTATGCAATTTTTGTTCATTTAATTATATCACCATAGCATGCAATCTTAATTATTTTCTATGTAGGTTTTTTTTTATCCAGATTATGATGAAGGCAAAAATTGAGAATATTAAGAATAATGTAATTGTGATTTTCTGGAATTTTGGCAGCCATCGCCATATGTTGGGTCACTGGGGAGGGTTACTGGAACGCACTGGTAGTCAATAAGGAGAATCCTGAAGAAGTGAGCTGGTGTTTCGGGACACAGTGACTTATAGTTCTCCTTCTAACATCAAGCTTTTGGGAAACTGGACATCTTCTGTGCTCTCTTTATCTTACATCTTTGCTATTGTATTGGATGGAAATAGAACCCCAAATAAAAGGTTGTATTAAAAAAAAAACAAGAAATCACTTTTTTGTGGGGCACATTTCCCCTCCAGACAAAAGGATGGGTGGAGGGTGTGGGTCAGTGGTGTAACTAGGAATGGCGGGGCCCCGTGGTGAACTTTTGACATGGGCCCCCCCGACCGACACCGACTCCGAAAACCTCGACCGACCCCCTCCTACGCATTCCTGCGCATTCTATTATCCCCCATAGTGGGCCCCGCACATAGTATTATTCCCCATAGTGGCCCCTGCACACAGTATTATCCCCCATAGTGGCCCCTGCACACAGTATTATCCCCCATAGTGGCCCCTGCACACAGTATTATCCACAATAGTGGCCCCTGCACACAGTATTATCCCCAATAGTGGCCCCTGCACACAGTATTATCCCCAATAGTGGCCCCTGCACACAGTATTATGCCCCATGGTGTCCCCTGCACACAGTATTATGTCCCTTAGTGGCCCCTGCACACAGTATTATCCCCAATAGTGGCTCCTGCACACAGTATTATCCCCCATAGTGGCCCCTGCACACAGTATTATCCCCCATAGTGTCCCCTGCACACACAGTATTATCCCCCATAGTGGCCCCTGTACACAGTATTATCCCCCATAGTGGCCCCTGCACACAGTATTATTCCCCATAGTGGACACCCATAAACAATTATACTCTGGGGTCTTTTCAGAGTAACAGTAAGTAACAGTGTTTTTTATGTTTCTTACCTCTCCTGGTCCGCCAATCATTATACTCGGGGGTCTGAAAAGACCCCCAAGTATAATGATAGCGGCGGTAGCGGCTGTCACCGGGCCCCTAATGTCCCGGGCCCTGTGACAGCTGCCTCTGCTGCTATGGCGGTAGTTACGCCACTGGTGTGGGTCATTTATGAGGAGACATGTGCCCCTTTATTTAGCTAATCTATAGAGTTTTAAGAATCAACCAGATATAGTATATAGCAGGAGAGCAACACATACAAGCTCATGGCAGAGAAATCCTAGGAATCAGAGCAACTAAAAAAGAAAGAAACACAGACACACTGCAGGATCATTTAGTTCTCTGTGCGGATTGATGTTAATAATAATAATAATAATAATAATAATAATAATAATAATAATAATAATACAGCCGACTTGGTTGTAGGACACGAGGAGGGGGGTCACAGCATGTAGATATAACAAGCAGAAATTTTTGCAGAGGTGGGGGACATAGCCAGCTATTATGATAACATGTGGTGTTCTTGGTAGGTAGTGAGATCTCCTGCTCACAGCTGATAGTTCGGTATCTTGTATCAGCACTATTGTCCTTTTAACCACAAAAAAAATGCCCCAAATGTCCTTTGTCACAAGCCCTCCTCCTCCTCCTCCTTACCACAGTGTTCTACTGCCCCAAGGAAGTCAGAGACCATCCAGGTATACATGGTGCTGCTCTCTTGCCAAGCTTCCATAACTCCTGGGGTAGGTGGGTGATTGTAGGTTCCCAGGCTGTAGCAGAGTCCCACGTGTCCACAGTAATAAAAAGAAAGAAATACCAGTCAGCTGTAGCATCTTCACACATCAGCAATTGACGCCAAAAATAATCTCCTTGAAGAAGAAGTCCACACTTCCATGTAGGTTTTCCTCCATGCCGCATGGTGAGCCATGCTGTCCTAGCTGGGGGGATGGTAACAGGCACATGTGGAAACCAGCTGAACCAGGTCTTGTCATTGTCCATGCTTTACCATGGAAAACAAAAGGAACAAAATACTCCACAGGGTCTTCCATTCGATTTATAGTTGCTAATTCATAGTGCTAGATTGCTTGGTTACCGGATTCTTGAAGATACAGAGAAAAAGAGTGAAAAAGGAAAGAAAAGTTTGCTCCCAGCTTGGAGCACTGCATCAAGGCAGCCGTGCCCCTCAGGGGGGCGGCGCCAAAAAAAAAAAAAAAAATGAACCGTGAGGCCAACCGAGGAAGACCTGACTGGAGAGGCCACCAAGAGAGGAAGGATGGAAGAAGTATTCTGGGTCTACGTCCTAGGCCATCATTTCTTTATAATAGTTTAACTCTTTTACACTTAGTACATGAAGCTATACCATAAAACGGTCTCGTAAATACATTCGCTCCATTGTCTGTATACGTTCTAGGGTTTACCCCCGAGCTCTTCCCTACAAATAATGTACAGTAACCACACACAGATATACAATGTGTGAAACTACATGATTTAGAGGAACATGATGACATCCTGTCAACATAATAGAGAACGTCCTGTCTTCATTTCTTCTTGAGGAAAAGTTTACCACGGAGCAGCATAGTGAACATCTACAGCTGTCAGTCAAGTGTCTGCCTGCAAGGTGCAAGGACAGGAGGTTATACGGGAATAATATAATATACGTTAGATTCCAATTCATTAACATTTACAATCTATTATTACTGTCAGTGAATAGAATTTTTTTTCATCATGAAGTTGAAAACCTGTATAGATAATGGACTGGATTTACAGAGTCAAATAGACCCGTATTATACAAATGCATTACAAATCCTGGCCCAGACATGGGGAAATTTTTTTTCTAAAATAAATACTTTAAAGGGGTTGTCCCATCACAAGGATTCTATCTATACTGCTTATTAATGTAGATGTAAGACTTTTCCTAAATACATTGCTTCAGCAAAACTGCTTTGTTTGTCCACTATCTTACTTTATTCAATTCATTGTTGACACAGCCCTGACTTATCTGCTCAAAAGTCAAGTGATGTATTTGCTGCTCTCAGGGGGGAGGGAGGAGGGGCTAAGTGCACGGGAGCGAGCCTGTGTATCTAGCTATTCCTGTGTCTACACCATGTGACCTAGCTCCGTGCTCTCAGATAGGGGAGAGGAGCTGCTTTCATTTCTGAACTCGTCTTCTGTTCGCCCAGTTATCAGGCTAGCTAATTCAATTGTGTTCATTATGGCAGAGACAGGCAGTCTCTGTATGTAACACAGAATGGAGTTGCTCCTGCCTGTACTTCATAGTCCAATATTGTGCATATAGTGTTCTTTGAGGACCTTTGATGACATCACAGGCCCTTCAGCCGCCCCATAGGATTACGCTATGCAGTGGGTGGAGCTACATGCTAATTTGGGGCAGAGCTAAACGACAGGTTGCATGTGAAACCCCGCCCACCAAATGATGCAAGAAACCAGGAAGAAAGAAGATTTTACAGCGGTGAAGACTGGTGAGTATGCGACGTCGGAATACCCCTTTAAGGCTAAGGACTCACATAGCGGAATGCAGCAAAAAAGCGCTGTGGGAAAAAACTTTTCTGTTGTGATACTTGGCTGCAATGTATCCCAATATTCTACAGTACATCACTCTTGTACCAAAAAAAAGCCATTGTTAGACCCAGTTGCAGTATAATAGGTGAGAAACACAGGAGGGCTATTCACAAGACATGAGTGATAAGGATAGACTATTTTTAAGGCCAAAGCCCCATGTAGAAAAAAATGCAACAGCCCCACGGGCTGGAAATGCAGCCCTAAAGCTCTGCGGGAACAATCTCAGCGTAAATGCATCGCGGTTCTTCCCGCAGCGCTTTGAATAGAAAGTTCACAGAGTTTTCCTCCGCAGATTTTCTGTCACAATTCTATCTATGGGGAAGCTGCTGCCATTTCCGTAGATATAATTGACATGCTGCAATTTTCAAAACCGCAATGGTTTTCACATGAATCCCATTCACTTTGTAAGTACTGTAAAATGTGTAAGACGCGTTCATCTGGGCACAGAGGTGGCAATACGCCACAGGGCTCCTCCACCTTTGTAAATGTGATCCATAGTTTTATTCATAAGTCTGTAATGTATTAATAGATCATATCAATAAGTCAGTTCTATATGTTTCATAGATAAAAGAAATATTTAAAAATTACATTAGAGAAAAGCAGAAAAATAAAAACAAATATACCTTTTTGGAAAATTTCTAATGTGGTCCTATGCTAATAATAGCAATGTATGCTGTTCACCTAGGCCACATGAATGACATGTAAACCTGCTTCCCCTTGGCTATGCTATGAGAGTACATGCAATGTCATGCTTCTGCAGTTTTGGGATTTTTTACCCCATAGTCTTGGATTTTTGTAATTATTGCAGAAGTCACATTACAGTCTCTTCCTTTGGAACATTCATATGTCAAGTCACATGAATGCACAGTATAATCTATGGTATTGATATAATGTTGTGGAGCCCTGGAATCTATGATTGAAATCTATTATTGACCCCTTGCAAGTTAGTCAAATGCTCATGTAGAAGAGCTACCTCTAGGGATATAATCTGCACGTCTCTATCCGCCATTGTTTCAAGAAGTGCTCTGTTTTTATACATGACTTGGATTTCACAAAAATTTGCAATTTTGGGTGGAATTCATGAGGACTTTGGAGTAGAAAATGCATTGAAATCCACAGCAGGTTACCATGTAAACATGCCCATAGGCTCTGTTCACACTGATACTATGTTACTTTACAACCAGACTTTGTTGGCACGGTGTTACAATCTGTCACACTTTTCTAGCTGGTAAGAATCAATGGAATCCATCAAGATCTATTATATTTGTCATGTAAAATTAGAACCCATAATTAGGGTTGAGCCGATCTTGAGATTTCAGGATCGATTTTAAAATCTGATTTCCAATAATTTTCCAGCCGATCCGGATCGTAAAATTTGCTCAATTGCCGATCGGAATCCGATCATTCCTGATCCCGATCACTCAACCCTAATTGTATATTATATATACAGTGGCGTTGAGCCGATCTTGAGATTTCAAAATCCGATTTCCGATCATTTTCCAGTCGATCCCGATCTTGAAATTTGCTCGATCACCAACCGGGATCTGATCTTTCCCGATCTTGATCGCTTAACACTACCCATAATGTTGGTGTGATCACAACTTAAACCTTCAGCGGCAGACCAGCTTGAGAGCTATCGAAACGCCGGAGCAGGCGGATTATCAACACCAGCAACACGCTCATTATATGGTGTCCCAGCGAGGTGCTGAGATGCTGGAACAATCCCAGGCACAGTGCAAGAAACAACTTCAGCGGCAGGCCAGCTTGAGAGCTGCCGAAATGCTGGAGCATGCAGATGAACAACGCCAAGAACATGCTCATTAATATGGTGTCCCAGAGAGCTGCTGAGATGCCGGAACAATCACTTGTGAGGAACAAGTTCAACAGCAGGACAGCTTAACAGCTGCCGAAATGCCGGAGCAGGCAAACCATCGACGGCAGCAATTTGCTTATTCTAGGCGGATCATCAACGCCAACAACCCGCAGACGAAGTCCCAGGCTGAGGCTAGTATAAAATAAAAAGTGAGAAAAAAGAATAATTACAAAAATAAAATAAAAAAAATAAAATAAAATAAAAAATATAAAAAAAACCACCCCATGTCTTTGGAATGTAAAGTATCTCTAAGCTATCTAAATATGATAGATATGATACATATGGTGCCTTTGTGTGTCACATTCTGTTTTATATGTCATATATATTTCAGAAGAATGTGCACGGAGAAGTTTGTTGGTTGTAGCAGCGTTTATCCCCTGAGATTAGAATAATATGTCATGTCAGGAGCCTTCACAGCAGGTGTATGGTTTCAGGTGGAGCGATCTTCAGTTGTCCCCACAGGCAGTCTTGCATTTTTTTTAATCTAATTTCTTTTGTGAGTGCTGGAGAAGCTTCAGGGAAATCACCTGTAGGACGGCCACCGAACGCCAAACTATCCCTCAGCTGCATGAACGCTGAAGTGAACTCCATAATGTGGACACATTCCTTGTCACTAATGACTCCATTCACAATAAGAGCCAGGAGTGGGCAGCTTTATGTACAGCTCAACTTCTTAAATGCTGTACTAATGACGTGTATGTTATACGTGTTATATATAATGGGGGGATTCTTTACTGATGTATGAAAGATATTTATATTCTTACACTGACAGTTTATCTAAGCATTAGTTTGCTGCATTCCCTTAATTATAAGATAATAATCAGTTGACTCCCTTCCTGCCCCGCTTTTTTTTTCTTCCTTCCTTTCTTCCTCCTTCCCTTCCTCCTTTCATTCTTTTTATCTTCTTTCCTTTCTTCATTCCTCCCTCTTTCCCTCCATTCCTTCCTTCCTCCTTTCCTTTATTACTTCCTTCCTGCCTCCCTTACTTAAATCCTTCCATCGTTCCCCTGTCCATTTCTCCTTCCTCCCTTCCTTTCTTCCACCTTCACCTCTTTCCTTACTCCCTTCTATTCTTCCTTCTTCCTTACCTCCCCTGCTGATGCCCCATCCGTCCTCCCTCTATTTGTTCCTTTGTTTCTTCCTGTATTCTTTCCTACCTTCCTTCTTCCATCCCTCCTTGCTTTTCTTTCTTTCTTTCTTTCTTTCTTTCTTTCTTTCTTTCTTTCTTTCTTTCTTTCTTCCTTCCTCCTTCCCTCCCTCCCTTCCTTCCTTCCTTCCTTCCTTCCTTCCTCCCTCCCTCCCTCCCTTCCGTCCTTCCTTCCTTCTCCCATCCCTCCTTGCATTCCTCCTTTCCCTTTTCTCTCTCTCTCTTTTCCTTCCTTCCTTCCTTCCTTCCTTCCTCCCCCCTTTCGTCCTTCCTTCTTTCTTCTATCCCTCCTTGCATTCCTTCCTTTCCCTTTTCTCTCTCTCTCTTTTCCTTCCTTCCTTCCTCCCCCCCTTCCGTCCTTCCTTCTTTCTTCTATCCCTCCTTGCATTCCTCCTTTCCCTTTTCTCTCTCTCTCTTTTCCTTTCTTTCTTCCTTCCTTCCTTCCTTCCTTCCTTCCTTCCTCCCCCCCCTTCCATCCTTCCTTCTTTCTTCTATCCCTCCTTGCATTCCTTCCTTTCCCTTTTCTCTCTCTCTCTTTTCTTTCCTTCCTTCCTTCCTTCCTTCCTTCCTTCCTCCCCCCCTTCCGTCCTTCCTTCTTTCTTCTATCCCTCCTTGAATTCCTTCCTTTCCCTTTTCTTTCACTCTCTTTTCCTTCCTTCCTTCCTTGCCTCCCTCCTTGCCTTCCTTCCTTACCCCTCTCTCTCTTTCTTGTTCCTCCCTCCCCTTCTTCCTTCCTCCGCTCCCTCCTTGCCTTCCTTCCTTACCCCTCTCTCTCTTTCTTGTTCCTCCCTCCCCTCCTTCCTTCCTCCGCTCCCTCCTTGCCTTCCTTCCTTACCCCTCTCTCTCTTTCTTGTTCCTCCCTCCCTCCCCTCCTTCCTTCCTCCACTCCCTCCTTGCCCTCCTTCATTACCACTCTCTGTCTTTCTTGTTCCTCCCTCCCCTCCTTCCTTCCTCCGCTCCCTCCTTACCTTCCTTCCTTACCCCTCTCTCTCTTTCTTGTTCCTCCCTCCCTCCCCTCCTTCCTTCCTCCACTCCCTCCTTGTCCTCCTTCATTACCACTCTCTGTCTTTCTTGTTCCTCCCTCCCCTTCTTCCTTCCTCCGCTCCCTCCTTGTCTTCCTTCCTTACCCCTATCTCTTTCTTGTTCCTCCCTCCATGCCTTCCCTCCTTCTTGATGACATGCTCCCTTGTGGTGTCTCAGTTCCCCAGCAGCATCGCCACCTATCACATCCATGATGGAAATTAAAGTGCTTATCCCACAACCCTTATGTACATGATGGCGGAATCATAAGATACTAGATGTTACCAAATGCAGAAAATGATTTGCTTCTACAATTTATCCTTTTGCCTTGAGTTTTCTTAGTATTCTGTATTGTATTTAATCCCTTCTAATATTATATTTATAGGTGAGCCGATAGTGCAGAACTCCTCGACTATTATGATCCACACCTAAAGTCAAATTCTTCAATAGGTGAATGGTGTTCCTTTAAGACACTGAAGTTGATGCAGATGACAACAAATTCTAGACTCACAAAAGAAAAAGCTTCGAGAAATGTATATATCAAATTTTACCTTCACATCCATAGAATACATCTGCTTTATATTGTGCTTACCATTGAATGGCGCCAGGAGTGTTTCATTTAAATGGCTACCCTTCAGGCAAGCACATGTTTCTTCCTCATTGTTTGCTGCTCTATAGCGGGAGGTGTGATATATGATTTAGATACCCTGCACAATGTACAGATTATCACACATAAAGCATATGCTTTCTGCAGCTAAATACATCTCTTTTCCATTTTGTGGAGGTTGAGTACAGTGGATGAGCATCATTAGCTTGGCATTTCAGATCCTACATTTATTGCGCAGTATCTGGGGCATTGGAAGTTCAGGCCTTCATATGTTACTTATTAAAGCCACTTTTGGTTTAAAGGTTCGCTAGTTTAATTTGTTAACTTGTATATTTCCCTCCCCTCCGACTAATGTCTTCATTCCCTGCCTAAATTGAGCGCCTGGGGACAAATCCTTTTTTCGGCGGCGATGCTGATTCAGGCATGCAGGGGTTAATAATTGATATGGAAAAAAAACAAAAGCCAACCCTTTAAGAACCACACCGTGGAGCTGGAAGGGTTAAATAGTGTGGAATGAAAATAAAAGGTTATCCCGGTCTTCTAGCTGAATAGTTATTAACCCCTTCAGGACCAGTCTCTGGATTTTTTTTAAACTTGACCTTCTTTGTCCTCAATGCACCAATATGGGGTCCTGTTTTTTGCAGGACTAGTTGTAGTTTCTATACGTATCCTGTCTTTACATTCACGTTTAATATTTATATACCTATTCTAAGGCAGCCTCAAAAATCCAACTTCATCCGACTTTATGTACAGGTCAATGTTGCATACAACACCACTCCCATAGACAGCGAGCTGCGCGCAACTACAATTTCTGTGTTTCTAATCTTTTCTGAAGTTTTGCTTGATATTCATTTTTTTTTTTTTTTTTTTTTAATTTCTGTGTAATTGTGTCAAAATCTTTCATGTATTTATGAATGTAGATTGTGAGCCCTGCATGGAACAGTGATTGACAATGTAAAGTGCTGCAAAATATGTTACTATACACATAAGCAGAATACAATAGAGATATAACATGTCTGTGCACATAAGCCCATTGTTCCCATATTCTGACAGTGCTGACTGCATGGTAATAATTTCCCCTTTTGTACCAAATAAATCCCTCCTTGCTGTTGGCCAACTGCTATTTTTGGCATTAAATAGTTAACTTTCTACTTTCTGGGCCCCATCACACGGAGTATACACTCGCTGATTCTGAACGTGGAACACATTCCGAATCAGCAGCGTTAAAACAGATCCCATTGCTTTCTATACATGCGCTCCCCATAGAAATGAATGGGCTGCTTTTTTCCCTATTGCTTTCAATGTGATACGCGCGGTGGGCGTCCAGAAGCTATGATGCAAGGGGGGCATGGAACGCTCACCTTGCACAATCGATCTCATTTGCATATCGATTTCCACAGTAATTAACAAAAACTGTTTTTTGTTTTTTTTTACAAACTAACAGCAGCACCTGAATAGCCTTTTTAAAGGCTATCTAGGCATATCATTATCTCATAACACGTATATCTAATGATAGAGCCCCTTTAATTGGGAAGGAACCTCGTGCCACGGACGCCATGGCTGAGTCAGCTGTGGAATCTGCAGCAAGAAGGGTCATCTCACTTCTTTTTTCTACTACTAGCTAGCGGAAAAAAGAAGCGAGCGGCTCCCAATGAACTTAATGGGAGCCGGTTTTGTCAGCGGATTCTGAGGCGGTTTCCACGTCAAAATCCATTGCCAAAAAATTCTGTGTGAACTGACCCTAAGGGTGCATTCACACGGAGTAACGTGCCGCGTGACCTGGCACGTATACGCCATGTGAGATTTTGAGCGCCGTATACGCTCCCATTGATTTCAATGGGAGTTAGTCTCGTATACACCGCATTATTTTGCGGCAAAATAACGCGGCATGTACGATCCAGGCTCCCATTGAAATCAATGGCCCGCAAAGTCTCACACGCCGTATACGTGCCACATCACTCGGAACGTTACTCTGTGTGTACTCCTCCTTACTCTGGGATCTGAACAATTTTGGATATTCTGGTCAAATTTGGCTTGTGATATCCCATTGCCATACAGAATTTCTTTGGCCATCCTCACTTCGCCCCATCTCCTGGCAATCTGTTCCAACCGAAACGTCATTTATCAATAAATTTTGCACTATTTTCTCCTGACCTTATGGAGTTCCAAGTTCATCTACAGTATCGGATGGGTTAGGACCTTACTTGTGCACCTGTACCAGTGGAGTGATGTATATTATTGCCTTGTGACCAAGCGGTTGGCCCATCTCTAGACATTACGTTTATATGTCTTTGGTTCCTCACCATAAAACCATGAGGCCATTGGGTGATTTTGGTCATCTTGTGAGCCCACCTAGTACCAGAACGGGATAGAAAAGGAACCAGGACTGTACGAAGGAATGCTGTATATGATGAATGACTTTTTTTTTTTGTTTTCCAACCTCCCCCCTGGACAAATCCTTTAAATACAGATTAAATATACGATAGATTCCTTTAAAGTGATAAATTCATCCCTGCTGTATCTGCAAAGCTGTTTTGTGAGCGAAGTCCCGAGATGTAACGATAAGGAGAAGACAGGAAGTTGTGTGTGCACCTGCCTATACATCATGGGACATCTCTAGAAGAGAAGACAGGGGAAGTACGAAGAGAATGAATCCCACACCTGTGGCTGCGGGAGCGCGGCTTTCTATATTTAATCATGTGCTGTAGGTCACTTCAGAGCTGACAAGCTGTTTTTCAGCTCTTGTCACCACTGCCTGGTGCATCTAATTACGCCTGCCCTGCAGCTGACAAATATCAGCTGCTGCGCACTAAAAGATGGTTCTCTGGAAGTACTTCCCTCTGGCAAAGTTAAATATTAATTATCTCTTTTTATTTCATGATTATTCATGGGAGCTAATGTCACCACGGAGACAGAGTGATATGTCACTGTCATGAAATATTAAAAGTGCTAATTCACAGTGAAACTATGCTGAGCGGGAGAAACGCGCCGGACCCGTAACACCAGCTACGCAATATCCTGCCGCTCTTCTTTTCAACGTAACATCAGATACAATGTTATTTCTGGAATTCTAGCATCTGGAATAGAGATGTGGTGTTCGCGGCTGAATCTTTTGACTACTTTTATCCCTGCACCCAAAAGGATAGCCCTACCCCTTTTAACCAAATGGTTGCTGTCTACATAGGGAGCCAATAGTGAGCAGAGCCAAATGATCCAACTCGCTACATTGAGACGAAATTGCCATCACTAACCCATAGTGGTTTTCTTTACAGAATGTTAGTAGGTAAATACTATACCTCACAAGGAAATTTGTTTGGGTATCACCCCCTGTGTCCACACCCCTCCTGTGACTGTTAGTATTAGGTGATACCCAGAGGTGTAACTTAAAGCTTTTGAGCCCCAGTGCACAATTTGTAACTGTGCCCCTACTGAGGCCATTGGACCTCCTTGGCATCCAGTAACAATTGGTACCTCAGCACCCTCTATAGCTGCACCCCTGGCACCATCCACTATGCTTATGTTCAATAAGGCATGTTAGTGCGAAATTTAGTAGAGTCACACTTTTTCTCATTAGGACTATGCTCCAGCTATAAATGCTGAGGTGCAGGGTATGTCAGCTGTGGTAGGCTGATGGGTAGCCTGCCAGACCGCACAGCTAACACAATTGGAGTGTCACCTACTGGCTCCACAAAAAGTGGACAGGACCAACAAGAAGGCATTTATGAAGTACAGCCATGTTCACATGCTGAGTATTATGTCATGATTTAGGTGTAGATTCTTTATCTAAATCTTGAGTCCACTACAGTTTCTGGAAATGCATGTATTTGACAGAATTTGGCAACAAGTTGCCTAGTAGGTCTCTGCTATGTTGCCTACTTGCTTAAAAGGGGTTCTTAAAGGAGAAACACTCCCCTTAAATACAGAGCCTAAAGTATAATGCCAACATGGAAGATCCAAAACAAGACGTTGTAGATACTAAGTTGGAAAGTTATGCCATTTGTAGGTCAGTGAGACAGGAAGTGATGTAATTTGTGCATAACCGAAACAGGAAGTGATGCCATTTGTGGGTTACTGAGAGAGGAAGTGATGTAATTTGTAGGCCATGCTATGCTCCCATGGTCTGTCTATGATCTTAGAACTGATACTCAGAGGGAATTTTTGAACTTCCCTGTAAATACTACAGCTAGGATTCACATAGTAATGTTATTTTGTATTGGGACACAGGCATATTGTTATGAGGGGTTTGTGTGGTTGGCATTGGTGGGACCATGACCACAAGTTGGGCACTCCAGAAAGGAGGGAGTTGTTTTTGTAACTCCTTTAAACTACAATAGAGAGAGACCAACATCGAGAAGAGGAACCCCAGCTATCAGATATGGATGTATTCTCCTTACCTTTCCTACTGGCTCTATATATACCTAGATAAGTTATGGGAAATGACCACGTTTAAAAAAAATATTGATGATTTTTTGATATTCTGTTTAGAGTTGTTTTTTGTTATATTTGTCTATAAGTGGCCACCCAATGAGAGAAATTGTAGCCTTTAAGGAAATCTGTGGCAAGGTATGAGAGGGCACATTATGTAACTGTATCAGATAGAAATAGCCATGTTTCCCTCTTATGAATCACTACCTTGTGAATTACTGAGATCTCATGGTTTTTGTCAATATGCAAATGAGCTCTTTGGAGCAATATCAATGCCCTTGTTGCCCCCTATTGACAACAACACTGGTATCTTGGCAATGAAGGGACAGATTCGCAAGGGGGAAACATCATTTCATTCAGGTGATCCTAACTAGGGTTGAGCCGATCTTTGGATTTCAGGATCGATTTTAAAATCCGATTTCCAATCATTTTCCAGCCGATCCCGAACGTGATCGTGAAATTTGCTCGATCACCGATTGGGATCCGATCTTATCCAATCCCGATCGCTCAACCCTAGTCAATGCTTCTCTATGCGAAAACTCACTTTTAGGGTTGAGCCAATCTTGAGATTTCAAAATTCGATTTACGATCATTTTCCAGCCGATGCCAATCGCGATATTTGCTCGATCGCCAATCGAGTTCCGATGTTTCCGATCCCGATCGTTCAACGCTAATCCTAACCTATCTATCTATCTGCGGTGAAATCTTGGGCTCTGCTTATAGACTCCCTTTAGTATCACGTGGCATGACAGAAATGATATGTATAGGTACTGTATATGTTTCCCTTCTAAAGTTTGATGCTCAATCATCACAGGTCCCCTATAGGAGTCTTCAATATAAAATGATGTTATATCCGGAGTCTTTCTTTATTTCAGGTCCCCCCTGTAACTGCCCATATGATAAAGTCGCCGGTACGGTACAGATTCCAGGAAGTGACTTATGTCAGATATCACCCCATTCCAGTTTCATGCTCCTATTACTTTTTTAATGTCTTTTCTTGCCCCCCTGTAAGTCGATTTATGTGAATCCCATTACCATTGCTTTCACTTTCATTTCATTCCCGGCTTTTGATTTTTCGTGCTCGCTTGCCAATGTGTGATTTTCTCATGGCAATGTGACAAGTTTCCATTTAAGTCTAAGGAGCGGGAGGGGGGGAAGATATTATAATATTACTGTGTCAAAGGAAGTTACTGCCTGCCCTGAAAACCTCACATACTCACAAACAAAAGGTGTCTTAAAGCCCGTAAGCGGGTAGAAGAAGTGCAGGTAACACCCAAGCAAACAGGTGTCTTTGCTTTTTCTAAAGGCAGGCTTGATAGACAGAGGTATTTCCTTGCAGAACTCAGGTGTTCCCGTACATAGGGGCATTTGGACACTCTCCAAGCTCAAATATCTCTCTTTCCCCCGGGGACAATATACTTTGCAGTTCATCTCAGCTGGATTACAACACCTTTAAGCTTTTGTGAAGTATAAGTCTCCTTCAATAAATGGGATAAACTTTTTGAAAGTAACTTTTTGGAAGAAATTATGGGTCAGACTGTAGTCACATTAGAGCTGTTACATACATACATCATAAATGAGTGAAATTAGAGCACGAGTCTGAATAGGTCCCTATAGGTTCAGGGCAGTGCAGAGGGGTTTTTTGTTCCACGAGATCAGGATTACTATTAGAAGCCATTACGGTGTTTTACTGCAGGCTGGGATTAGCATGACAGCGATAGGACTGTTGTGGTTGGTATTGCAGGTTATATATAATGTAATCTGTATATGTGTATGTTGATCATAAGTAGAGATGGGTGAACGACTTTGACCTGAATATCCCAAATTGTTTGGTTTTTAACCAAACCAAAAAATCAGGGATTCTTCTCTGACAAACTAAAATGGCCACTGATACATACATTGCGGTAAATTATTATAATATAAGGTCCCTTTAGACCCCAGAGTATAATAGGTGGAGGTGAAAAAAATAAAAAAAAAAATTATACTTACCTTCCCTCACCTCTTTTGGGTCTCCTCACGGCGTCCAGTGCTCTCCTAGTGAAGTCACGCGCCTGGGGGTCAAAACTGAGGTTTGTAATTAGGCCACAACAGTGACAGGGGCACGGCAAACATCATGAAGTTATGACTCAAAGAGGCTCAAAAAAGAGGTGAAGATAGGTGAGAATATACATTTTTATTTGTTACACCTTCCCTGGGCAGGGTGTATCTGCCATGAGGCGAGATGAGTATCTTGCCTCAGGTGGCAGATTGCCCAATCCACAGACTGTATTCACCCAGCAGTTTTTGTTTGTACACCGAACACATCTGCTATTATTATACTCTGGGGTATCTTCAGACACCAAAGTATAATAAGAGAAGGCCCAGAAGAGGTGATCAAACTCAACAAATAGTGCTACTCAACTCCCCTGGACTCCGGCACGGCACCCTGATCTCTTAGGTTCCTCTGCCTGATGTGAAGGGCCTTAGTGGTCATGTGGTTTACCTTGGCATCATAATGTATAATGATGCTGATGTGAGGTCTATGACATAAGCAATGTACTGAGACGAGGGGGAAGGGGGCAACTGGGGCAAGGGGATACCAACATGCAACATTGCCAAATCCGGGGTAGCAAACTGAATCAGTATTCTTGGTGGAGTATGTAAAGCCTAGCTGCAAGCACTGGTCATATCAATGATGTATACTGTACCGTATATAATAAACTGGCTGCTAAGACAGGGGCAATACCCCAGGAATAGTACAGAATGAATATGGCAATTATATTATACTTTATTTGGAGCAGGTCAGTTCTTATTGTTAGGGTTAGTATAGACCTTTGAATGTGCTATTCTGGTAAGAATTAGGGATAGTTTTGAAGAAATTCAGAAGAAATCCTTGGCAAAAAGTAAAGAATTTATCCAAATCTGGCTATAGTTCAATGTTATAAATAGTAACTAACATAGTGAAGCGATTGAAGTGTATCTACACCCCTCCTCCGAAACTTTCCTTCACACAGTTTACAATCTCTTTAGTTTTTGAGTGTTTTCTTTTACATGTTTTTCATGTAAAAGAGGATAGAGAGTGTTATGTCACTATGGCAAAGCCGATGGTGCACACTTTGTGCTTTGCTAATACCTTCCCCCCTTGCATAGATATTGGTGCCGGTAGTTTTAGCAATCAATATCACTTCACTGCCAGAGGGCCGGGCTCACACTCAGCATCATTGCTGGATGGTGAGGAATGCGCCCCTGATGGTACAATCCCATATTTTTTGTGGAACGCCCACCAGACGGTATGTTTCCAAAGTCTTTGAGGAATGCCCCCCAGATGGTACACTTCCATAATCTTTGAGGAATGTCCCCTTGACTGTACACTTCCATAGTCTTTGAGGAACGCCCCCTTGATGGTACACTTCCATAGTCTTTGAAGAATGCCCCCTGACAGTACACTTCCATAGTCTTTGAGGAATGTCGCCCGACGGTAAAATTCCATAGTCTTTAAGGAACGCCCCTTGATGGTACACTTCCATACTCCTTCAGGAACGCGCCCTTGATAGTACATTTCCATAGTCTTTGAGGAATGTCCCCCGACGGTAAACTTCCATAGTCTTTAAGGAACGCCCCTTGATGGTACACTTCCATACTCCTTCAGGAACGCGCCCTTGATAGTACATTTCCATAGTCTTTGAGGAATGCCCTCCTAACTGTACATTTTCATAGTCTTTGAGGGATGCCACCCAGATGGTACACTTCCATAGTCTTTGAGGAATGTCCCCTTGATGGTGCACTTCCATAGTCTTGTTCTATAAAGGGGTGTTCCATACCACCTTGAGATGATGCTGAGCTATTAGGCTTGCCCCTCTAACATTGCAGTGATATCGGTAATCGTCAGCATGTAATAAAAGCATACCATGAAGCATAGCATAAAATTTTAGTTAAAAAAATTAGTACTGTAGACATGTATAAACAATGCCCTCTCATACTTCTTAGTCAAAAGTAGCATCTTCTTCCCCTTCTAGCAGCCGTTTCATGCTCTGAGGCTGTAAATGTTCAAAAACTGCAAATTCATAAAAAAATAAATAAAATAAAAATAAAAAAAAAATCTGTCTATTGTAAAATTGTATATAGGTTATCTCATGGAAATGGCCATTTGGACATACCTTACTTTTGTCCAAAGACGCTACATCCATTTTTTCTTTTTTATTAAAGTCCCCTGTATGGCTCCGCGGCAGTACAAACCAGGTCAACAAATGTAATAAAAATAAAATGTATTACATAAAAATATAATAAAAAATGACATATTTAATATCCCCCAAATCACAACAATTAGTACAATGACATTAACTTCTTGGATGTAGTGAATGAAAGAGAGGTGAAAGCAAAATATTTAGTCCTATAGGCCAAAAACAGCTTGGCCCTTTTATGCGTTACCAAATTTAGTTATGTTTTGACCAGGTTGATCTTTATTCCATGTTGAGTCTTTGATCCGTTTTATTTTTGCAAGAGTTAATGACACATCCCTTCACCCTGACCCAACGTGACCTCATGATCGATACCTTTCCAGCCCATTGCCAGGTCTTCCCTACACAAGGCCATTTTTTACCTCTTTCCAGTCAATACATAGAAGCACAAGTCATTGGAATGATTTTTCAGTAAACAGTGGCCACTTTCTCTCCCCCGCCCCCCCCCCCCCCCCCCCCCCCCCCGGCTACATACCAGCGTTCCTTTCACAAAGACAAATATTCGATAAGTTAAGGTCGGCAAATGTATTCAGTCCTGACAGTAAATCAATAATACAGCAAAAGCTCACAGAGATAGGTAACTCGGGGGGGAATCTACAGGTACGCAAACACGGACACGCTCCTGGGATCATGGTCTTTGGCCTCAGTCTGCCAGTCTCGGAGGATGTTGCATCAGTCTATGGAAATGATCAACATTAATATAATAAAGGCCTTCAAAAATTAGCATTAAAGGGGTTGCCCGGTATTTAGAATCCTTATGATAGGCCATAAATATCTGTTTAGCGGGGGCCGAGTGCTGCCCCCCTAACCATTCAGCTATGTGAGGTTACTTCCAACACCCATACTATACTCAACACTGGGCTGTAGGCATTGGTCTATGGGCTCTATATAGTGCCAAGGTGCTCTGAATTTTTTTTTAATTTGGATTATTCGAATAATTTTTGCATCATTTTCTGGTAATACACAGGGCTCTATTTATATGTCTTTTTTACAGTATGAAATAATATATTTTGTTTCATATATGAGAAAAATTTTAAAAAGGGAATCCATTTTTCACAATTTTTAACAGCACAAATTGCTACAAAAATGCATAAAATAATCTTCCCTGTTTGCTATGGTATGATTATTTTTTATTTAAGGTGATACATAGTTTTGTGTCACCAGGGGTGGGGCTAGAGCCTTTTAAAAAAAAAAAACCCAAAAAACCAACATGTATATCCTCAACAATGGCATAATAGGCCTTTGGGGAGCAAATATACATATATATCTGATTTCTCCTGTAGTTGTGAAATAATTTTTTTTTGTCACTTTTGTTGATTTTGAGAAAAAGGACAAAGCTTTCTGCAAATGAGGCTTATGGTGCACTGGGGGAGGGACCTTAGCTCTCTGGAGCACTGCTCTTGCCATTCAGCCCCTACCATCTTCTGTTTGCTTTACCCCGTTCAGTGGAAGTTAATTCTCCCATTTCTATGACATCACCCGGCAGTGCTCTAGAAAACTTAAGTCCCACCTCCAGTGCACCAACTACCTTATTTGCATAAGACTTCACCTCTTTTTTTCTAAAAATCTCCAAACATGTCCTCCATAACAGAGGTATGTTGTTTATCACTGTAATGTGTTCTGTAATGTGATGGTGACAACTGAATATGCTTGGGGTGGTGATAGATTCCCTTTAAGTCGGGTTTTTTTTGTCAGGATTTTGACGCAGAATCCACGTCAAAATCTGGCTGAAAAAACACCTCCCATTGAATTCAATGGGTTCCTTTTTCCGCAAGTGGTTTATTCCATGCCGCGGAAGAAGGAAGCCGACATGCCCTTTCTTTAGGCTGATTCAGCCGTGGACATCCGTGGTGCGACACTCCCTCCCGACTAGGCCTAATTTGGGCCTAATCCGGAGCAAACTTCTGCGACTGGATCCCGGTGCACTGTATGCACTGCAACGGCATCCAGTCGCGGCTAGCCATTTTTTGGACCGGTTTCTGAGGCGGCCTCCGCGTCAAAATCCGGTCTAAAAAACCCCGTGTGAACCTGACCTAAGACGTAGATGTGGTATGGTACAGCTCCTACACTGTATATGTATAAACAAGCCCTGCCTTATACAAGAGACTGACCTTGTGGTTATACATCTACTACTAAGACGTGGGAGTAATATAATACCCAACATTAACTCTTTATAACCTTAGGCAAGTTATTTTATCGTCTTGAACTTGGTCATTTACTTCGCCTGAAAGACTGGTGAAAATAGAAAGTGATATGTTGTGTATGTGCCGAGCGATGGCGAACCATGAATTCTTGTATACAACCAAATGGAAGCAGAATGGTAATGCTGCTGCTTCAGGACCATTTACTGTCTCTACCCGAATTCTTCTTACACTAAACATGTCACCCAAAAATGACCTACGTATTTAAACCAAATTTTTATGTTAAATAGATTTTATGACAATTTTTGATTTTTTTTTTTTTTGTTACTCTATACTTTAAAAAAGGAACAAGTTCTACATTTTTCACTGTGACAGTGAGACAGTGAGACTAGTTTTAGGGGGGGGGTTTCTGTGCAGCAATTTTTTTATTTTTATTTAGGTCATAGACAGGTTTACAATAGAAGACAACAACTGTATAGATAACACCACTGCTATAAGGATAGCCGTAGCAGCCGTAGCAGCTGCCATGGGGCCCACGACCTTAGGGGGCCTGGTGGGCACCACTTGCTTTTTTTTATAGTCTGTTACCTGTTGAATAATCCAATGGTCCCTATTTACTTACCCATGACCCCTTCTCTTCATGGCCATCTCCGCTTCCCCAATTGCCCTCCAGGGTGCATCCCATATCATGTTGTGGGGCATCTTAGAAAGAAGAAGGGGAAGTGGAGGCAGCCATGGGCAGGAGCGGGGATTGGTAAGTAAGGCAATGGGCACTTACCTCTCTGTCATAGTGACTCTAGTGTAACCCACGTCTGTGATGTCATTGAAGAGGGACGAAAATAGCAAGGAGCTGCACCAAAGAGGTGATCATTATACTCTGATGTCTGAAAATAAAAATAGTTCGTCAGTGGTGTATTCCTAAAATTTCGAGTTCTGCCAAACCTGAATTCATGATGTTCAGGCCGGTATACACTCACCGGCCACTTTATTAGGTACACCTGTCCAACTGCTCGTTAACACTTAATTTCTAATCAGCCAATCACATGGCGGCAACTCAGTGCATTTAGGCATGTAGACATGGTCAAGACAATCTCCTGCAGTTCAAACCGAGCATCAGTATGGGGAAGAAAGGTGATTTGAGTGCCTTTGAACGTGGCATGGTTGTTGGTGCCAGAAGGGCTGGTCTGAGTATTTCAGAAACTGCTGATCTACTGGGATTTTCACGCACAACCATCTCTAGGGTTTACAGAGAATGGTCCGAAAAAGAAAAAACATCCAGTGAGCGGCAGTTCTGTGGGCGGAAATGCGTTGTTGATGCCAGAGGTCAGAGGAGAATGGCCAGACTGGTTCGAGCTGATAGAAAGGCAACAGTGACTCAAATAGCCACCCGTTACAACCAAGGTAGCCAGAAGAGCATCTCTGAACACACAGTACGTCGAACTTTGAGGCAGATGGGCTACAGCAGCAGAAGACCACACCGGGTGCCACTCCTTTCAGCTAAGAACAGGAAACTGAGGCTACAATTTGCACAAGCTCATCGAAATTGGACAATTGAAGATTGGAAAAACGTTGCCTGGTCTGATGAGTCTCGATTTCTGCTGCGACATTCGGATGGTAGGGTCAGAATTTGGCGTCAACAACATGAAAGCATGGATCCATCCTGCCTTGTATCAACGGTTCAGGCTGGTGGTGGTGGTGTCATGGTGTGGGGAATATTTTCTTGGCACTCTTTGGGCCCCTTGGTACCAATTGAGCATCGTTGCAACGCCAAAGCCTACCTGAGTATTGTTGCTGACCATGTCCATCCCTTTATGACCACAATGTACCCAACATCTGATGGCTACTTTCAGCAGGATAATGCGCCATGTCATAAAGCTGGAATCATCTCAGACTGGTTTCTTGAACATGACAATGAGTTCACTGTACTCCAATGGCCTCCACAGTCACCAGATCTCAATCCAATAGAGCATCTTTGGGATGTGGTGGAACGGGAGATTCGCATCATGGATGTGCAGCCGACAAATCTGAGTCAACTGTGTGATGCCATCATGTCAATATGGACCAAAATCTCTGAGGAATGCTTCCAGCACCTTGTTGTATCTATGCCACGAAGAATTGAGGCAGTTCTGAAGGCAAAAGGGGGTCCAACCCGTTACTAGCATGGTGTACCTAATAAAGTGGCCGGTGAGTGTATTTGGCCAACAAATTTGGCCAGGGTTTCATGGATGTGTGGGGTTAACCTTAATGTAGTTTTCAACCACAGATTTTCTGCAACACAATCTTCCGTGTATGACGGCGCCCTTAAAGCTTGGTGTGTCCCTTTAAGGCCTCACACCATGTTCAAATAACATACTCTAAGGTGATAGTTTTTCTATATCTAGTTCTCAACATCTGACTTTGTGAAGGGGAACTATTTCAGTGACTTGTCTGAGGTTTCCTCTCCAGCTGGCTGTATTTCTTTTTCCTTTCTGAGAAAAGATGTTAAAAAATACACGTTTGCTCACTCAGTCAAGGCTTTTATCAGAAATTCAAGATTTTCTTTCTATACATTACTGCTAAAAATACCCAGACATGTCTTCTCACCAGGACGAAGATCACCAAGACTAGTTTATGGAGTTTCTCTAGTTGCACCTGCTGTGAGAAACTAGAAACCATTTCATAAACTTTACGAGTTAACTTTTTGGAAAATGTACTATAGAGCCTTTGGTAACCAATGACTGAGCTGGTGGCTAATGGGTAAGTATCCAGCTTTATAGGGAGTCTGTCACAAGAACCCAGGGTATCAATCCAGCCCTGCAGATAGACAGGTTAAGTTTAGAGATGGGCGAACCTCTAAAGATTTTTTCTGGTGGTTCATTTTGGGTTGAGTAAGTTGGTCACCAACAGTAAGTTGAGACCCCAGTGTATAATAAGTGTAGGCTTAGGGAAGGTGTAAAAACATATCACTGGGTTATACTCACTTTCCATCACCTTTTCTGGGCATCCTCGCTACCATTGGGCACTCTTCTTGCCTCCTAGGTGAGGTCACTTACCCCGGGGCCTGCAACTAAACCTCAGTAATGGGGTATGCCAACATGATGATGTTTGAAAGCAAGATCTCAGAATTTAATAATTGTTTGTGGGGGATGAACCCTCAAAATTTTTGGATTGGCACAAGTGCAAAACTTTAGAAAAATTTAGATCAAATCTGATTCAATTTAAACTGGCCCGTTGATCCTTAGTTAGGGTCACTGAATCAGCTGGTCCCTTGTGAATTGAAGCCTCCATTGCTGAGAGGTGCTCATGTTTCAGGCTCTTTCGCCTCGCGATTCGGCCTGAAGACACACCCTCCTCTGGACTAGGCCCATTCATTGGGCCTAATCCGGAGCGGAGTGCGCGGCTGGATGCTCTGCAGTGCACCGGCTTTCAGTCGTGGCTATCCAGCTTTTGGATCCAAACCTGAGGTTCCCCATGTGAACTTATCCGAAACACCCTTGTTGTTCCAAAGATCTGGTTTTTATATTGACAAAAACAAAGATATTTCAGCAACAGAGGCAGCGATTGAAAAGGGGAAAACACCATTTGGTTCAGGTGACCCTAGCCTATCCATCTGTGGTGCTGGGCTTTGGTGTCAGGCTCCCTTAAAAAAACTCTACTCATAATCTATGTCTATTTAATTAACTACATGTCTTACCATAGTCCATGGAGCATAGACATGTAGAATTCTTCAATGTGGTCCTCATACTGGACATGGCTCAACTTTTTGTGACAATGTCACCGGCAACTTTTTTGCATATGGAATAATTGAAGTCACACATGTCTCCGACATGTCTATGTCTGTTCCCCACTATCTGGCTTGTAATGTTTGCCATGTCCCAAAGGCAGTAGTTCAGGAAGAGGAACGATGAGGAAATATTTGGTTAGGTCTATGATCTGACATAGGTTACCTGTAAGATAAGGAGAGGCGAAGCAACCTGGGGCTTGAAACCATATCAGAACCCCCCAACTCCATCATGAAAAATCCACCAGATGAATTAAAAAAAAAAAATATATATATATATATATATATATATATATATATATATATATATATTTTAATGTAATTAAAAAAATATAAATAGTTAAAATATTTAAAATTTATAAAAGGTTGAACTTGATGGACTTGGTTATTTTTAATTCACAAAACTATGCATTGCATGTAACAGCGTCAATGGGCCTATTGTCATGGAGGCTTCATAGACATCGATAATCCCAAACCTCTTCTTCATCCTTCTATCTTCCTCCGTGTTCCATGGTCCTCTTTTAGATTTTATTTTTTTTGTATGTGGTTCATGACCCATGGAAACATGAAAATAATAATCTAATAAAATTGGATATTAGTATTTGCAGTTTTTATTATTGAGTATTATTATTATTATTATTATTATTATTATTAATAATAATAATAATAATAATAATAATAATTTTATATATAATAGATATATAATTTCAATCACTAATATAATAAATTGTCAAACCATTGAAAACCATTTAAAAGGATAAAAATATACTCATTGTAAGAATATCCTCCTTGTATATTGTGCCTTATATAGGACTATCTGCCCGTGACTTTGTCTGATCCGCCTAGAATTAGCAAATTGCTGCCATTGATGGTTCGGCAGCTGTTAAGCTATCCTGCTGTTGAACTTGTTCCTCTCACCGTGCCTGGGATTGTTCCAGCATCTCAGCACCTCGCTGGAACATCATATAATGAGCGTGTTGTTTGTGTTGATGATCCGCATGCTCCAGCGTTTCGGCAGCTCTCAAGCTGGCCTGCCGCTGAACTTGGTTCTTGCACTGTGCCTGGGATTGTTGCGGCATCTCAGCACCTCGCTGGGAAGCCATATAATGAGCATGTTGTTGACGTCGATGATCCCCCTTAGCTGCACTTGAGGAGAACTGTGTGACTTCTGGCTTCCTTCATAGCTGTCCTTGCATGTTAAAAATTGGCAAACTGCCAATTTGGATTAAAGGTGTTTGCCCATGTTTGTCAGCACTTCCTGGAGCAGATCAGATAATATGCAAAGTTGTCTACACACTGAGGGTTAAGTGTGTTTACACAGAGAGATAACAGGCCTGGCTGAGATAAGGCTGCTGCTAAGAGCTGTTTAATATACCTGTAGTATGTGAACCTAAATTCATAACGATCATGAAATTATGTCATTTACCGAGATATAAAGTAGCCTATATTTTAATCGAGGTTACAATCTATCTATGTGCCAAATTTCATTCAAATCCGTTGAACAGTTTTTGCGTGATTGAGGAACAAACACACAAACATCCAAACTTTCACATTTATAATACTGTAATAGAAGGATTTATAATATTAGTAGGATAGGATGTGCAAATGTTCTACAAGATGTAATGTCACCGCTACAGCTTGTTAGACGGGTCCTGACATACGTAATGCAATAATACAGTGTATAACACATGCGGTAGAATTACTTATCATGCCGCTTGGCTCTATTAACCTTCTTCATCTTTACAGTTTCATATACTGAAGTGATAATTGTGGCATAACCTTAATATACAGCCCCGCTGAGCCTAGAAGACTACCTAGCCAAGTGCCTAGAGCCTTGTACCAGAGGCCCAGAGGCAGGCCTGGGGGACTGCAGCGATTTGGTGATGTTCCGCGGGCTCCACTATTTCCATCCCTGTTTAACACGACTGATTAATTGCTCGGATATTTGGGTCGGAGCCAAGTGAACCTTGTACTTGACAACCAATAAAATTAAGGTCTTATGTGGATTTTAATAAAGTGTCTTCTGGCGAGTTTCCAATCTAATGCATCATCTTTCCATTATAGGAGGGCAGAGGAACATGGGAATTGTTGTTTTTTAATTATTCTTCACTAGCAGTGTAAAAATAGTGCAAGGCAGTTGGGTATATACATGAAGGATCTGTCTTGTCTTAGATTCTATTGACAGTCCTGAATTCTGTACAAGTGTCCCTAGAAAATGTTCATTCTATGGTTGGTGCAACAAAAAAATTGTAATTTTTTTTTATGGTATGCATTTCTGCTGTAGATTTTTATTTTTATTTTATTAAGTGTGGATTGGAAAGAATCCCATCCACTTTGTCGTTAATGTAAAACACACTTCCACTGTGGTCAAAACGCTATGTTTTTGCAATGTGCATGCTCCGCCTTAGGCTGAGGCCCCACATGGAAAAGCTACATTATTTTTGTTGAAAATTTAGCTTTATTTTTTTTGACCCGGAACTAAGATGGACCTTAAAAGGATTAGGAAATGTAAGACGGAGGTCCCATGCTGTTTTCTTAGTGCAGATTTTGCTGAGGTCAAAGACAGGAGATTTTTAGAGTCAAAGACAGGAGGGTCATCTAAAGGAATGGGAAATATATAGCAAGTTCTTACACCTTTCCCTTTGGTTCAATCCACTCCTGGCTTTGGCTAAAAAAACTACAACAAAATCTGCAACAAAAAAACTGAGTGAGAAGGTGACAGGCAAAGTGCTGGAATCACGGTATATCTCCCCCAGGTTTCTGACATATGTGTGGTCCAGGGCAGGTCTTGAGTAGACCTCAGCCTCAGATGTGGGTACTGGGCCCGTTACTGGTCCATAGAAGGCTGCAGAGCTTGTACTTCAGGGCAGGTCCTGGGAGCGAGAGGAGGCACCTGGGTCTGTCCTCATATACAGAGTCAGGTGAGACTGACTTTGTTACTTTGTTTGTAAGCAACATGTATAGTTAGTTTTTTTACTGTTTAGTTAGTGCTCGGACGAGCAGTTTTCTTTAACGTTTTTGCCTGAAGTTAAGGCAATATATAGGCCGTGTTCTATTTTTGTTGATTTTAATGTTTCTCTCCATACACTGTAATGTATGGGGCATCTGAGGAAACGAGTGCCCCTCTGGTGCAAGTTGGCCATGAATTTTTTTTTTTTTCATTTAATTTTTTTATGACTGTTTTCATTTCCTTTATGTAAATGTAGCCTTAAAGGAATTGGTCTTGAATTCACGAATAGCAAGGTAGACTCTTTTTGGTTGGGATTTGGGAAAGTGAACGGCAGAGGCTTTCATTTCACAAAAGTCAGGTTAAAATGCGAAACGGTCTCTTTTTGTGTGGCAGAAATGCTCTTTCAGGTGCCATGAAAACAGACCACGGCATATGGAAACTTACGGAGGTATATACACCTGATGTATGCTCTGTTTCCTCGTATTACTATTATTAGTTACAGTAAAGTATATATTTTTGGGGTTACTATTTTTAGAATACCAGATGTATGCTTTTTCTCGCTGCACTACTCCCTTCCTGCCTCTTGTTCACTTTTGATATCACATCAGTGGTTTTACGAGACTTATACATCAAAGTTTTTTTGAAGCTGGTTCAGATAAAATAATGAGTTTCAGTAACAAAAAAATATTTCCTCTGAAAAATAGAAAAAACCCTTCAATTCAGGATTTGGTTACATGTAAGGGTTACAGGTATGGCCAGTTCACATCTGCATTCAGACCTATCCGCATGAAAAATGCAGTGAGAAAAGTCCTACAAGCAGCGTTTTTCTCTCCACGTTTTTCGTGCGAAAACCAAACAGAAACCACACGGACCCCATTATAGTCTATGGGGTCCATGGGTTTCCTTGGGTAACCGCTTTTTTATGCGGATTAGGTTTCCATTCCCAAGTAGACTCCCTGAATGGAAACCCATGCGCAGATGTGAACCGCACCTTAAAGAAAGGTGTTTTTAAGGAGCCCATAAAGGCGTTAAACTAATGGATGCAAAGATGTCACAGGTTTTGGAACCATAGTTTGGGGGTTGGATATAATACTTGTCATCTAGAGATGATTCGAATAGTAGATTCAAATAGTTTCGAATACCTCTGCTCCCTTAGGAATGCATGGGAGCGGCCGTACCGCAAGGGGTTAAGTGCCATCTGGCGGCGCCGGCTGCTCCCATGCATTCCTATGGAGCGAGTTATTTGAATCTAGTATTCGAATCAACTCTACTGTCATCTAACTGAAAGGGACATTTGGGAGGAGCATTGTTCTTTTCAGCTGGATGACCGACATTATATACAGCTCCCTTTTCCGTAAATTCTGTTTCCAGTACGTATTTGTATGCATTGCTTTGACCTTTTATTAGTGTTTTATTGATACCTTAGTACAACCTGCCTCTGTTTTACACCATCGGTTATTACGTAGTATCAATTTGGAGCAAATACTGCATATGGGAAAATTTATCATATATCATATATTTACTTCACACTGAATGTATCCATAGGGTAAATTGGCCGAAGTGTTACCTCAGGGGCTGCAGAGGTAGCAGCTGCATCAGGATCCTGTTCCTGAGAAGCCTCAAAGGCTCCTCAGCCGCATTAGAGGAACATTCTTAATGACATGGGTGAGCACTTAAAACAGCTGGGACCGTATATGCGGTGCTATTTTCCGGCCGCCGCAATACGGTACCGGCTCCCATTGAAAACAATGGGAGCGTATACGGCCCGCAAAAGCTCCCGCGGCGTCTACGTGGCACATTACGTGCCAAAAGACATCATGTGAACCCGGCCTAAGGCTGCAAATGCTAACCACTGAGCCACCATACTCCCCATACCTGTGCGCATGTGGAACAGCACTATTTTTGACCATCCTATGGCTTGTATGCTTCCTATATTCTATATAGTTATCCCCTGGGCAGGTTCTATCTCTAATTCTTAGTTATCTATTTGCTGCTAAGTTGACCCCTAGCTACGATAGACACCCGAACTGCAACAACTTTCTGCTTCCTAAATCTCTCACTCAAAAGCAGCAGCAGTCCCGTATAGTACATTATAAAGCAGTAAATAAAACTCGTAGATGAGTTAGAAAACTCACTACTAACTGCAGCAGCATGTCTGTATATGTCTCTACTGCTCACTCACCTAGCCCCTCCCCTCTCCATAGACTTCTACAGGCCTCTCTCCATAGACTTCTATGGGCCTCTCTCCATAGACTTCTACAGACAGCTGTAATTTGATACTTCAGTGCACTGACAGTTCTCCTTGACAGATTCTGATTCAGAAGAGAGTTTGAGGGGAAGGAGAGATAAGATATTGATAAGTGGAGAACAACTAGTCCATACTTGGTTTACTATTGCAAACTACTCGGCTTTTACTAGTTCTCTAGAGACGTACACGGCCATGTGCGGTTTGGTCAACACATACCCAGTGCATATGGCATGTTGGGAGTGGTAGTTCTATTCCAAGATACGTATCTCTAATAGGCATTTGTAGCTGCTTGCGGTAATGGAAGTTCTTCCCAATCTGTCTTACCTTTAAGGGTCTCCGTGATCGGCAATAACTTCCTCCTGCAGCATTTGTCAGGATCAACGCTCCACTATGAATGTGAACTTTTGTGATTGTATTTTTGTTCAAAGACTTGCCGTTTCTATATTTACCATTTCTTCAACTGAGTCTTTAATTGTCACAAATACTGGGGTCTGGAGCTACATAATTATTTTTTTGGCAGTTTAAGAGCTATTTGTCTATATTTGCTACAGACCCAGTGCATCTGTTCTTTAGAATATTGGCAGATAGCAAGGAGGAACATGCAAAAAGTGTAGCTAGCACAAAGTTGAAGCTTGGAACAGGGATTTAAATAGCGTGGAAGCGGTAATGCCGCATTAATGATGATTTACAATTGATATTTCATATTTTTAAACTAAGGACTTAACTCTTTGCAACATTTCAAGTGTCATAGAAGATATTGAGCAATGAAGGTTTATTGGAAATTGGTTCTATTTGCATCATAGCACCCATATAGTGTAACTGGCAGGAAGGACGACTCTATGCGAAAGGAACACTTTATACAAAGACATACCCAGACTGCACTAAACTAGTATATACAGTGCATATAGCTGTATATAGTAGCAAAAGAGAAGATTGTAAGCCCTTGTGGGCAGGGCCCTCTACCCCCCTGTGCCAGTCGGTCACTGTTAGTATTATGTCTACCTGTATATTTTGTGTATTGTATGTAACCCCCAAATGTAAAGCACCATGGAATTAATGGTGCTATATAAATAAACAATAATAATAATAATAATGATAATTAGAGATGAGCGAACACTGTTCGATTGAATACATATTCGATCGAATATCAGGCCGTTAGGGGTATTCGATTGGAATCGAATACTACGAGGCAAATGCAGTAAAAATTTGTATCCCCTCCCACCTTCCATGGCGCTTTTTTTGCACCAATAACTGGCCGTGCGCTGAGCTCGACTGCATCTTCGGCGTAACCGAGCTGAGCGCACGGCCAGCTCTGCTACATCTCGGCATAGGAATGCATTGACCAGCGTTGATTGGCCGAATGCCATACAGAGTATAGCATTCGGCCAATCAACGCTGGTTCTGCCGGTGGAGGCGGAGTCTAAGATTGGTCCACAGCAGTCTCCATTCTGGGCCGATATTAGACTCCGCCTCCTGACAGACGAGCCTCCGGCAGAACCAGCGTTGATTGGCCGAATGATGTACTCTGTATGGCATTCAGCCAATCAATGCTGGTCAATGCATTCCTATGGGAAAAAGTCAGCTCCTGCATATCGCAAGCTGACAGGGATCCCGACGAATGCTTCCCCTGCTGTCCCAGTTGCATTCCAGGGTGTTGGCATCATTTCCTGGGGTGTCATAGTGGACTCGGTGACCCTCCTGAGTCACCTGAGCCTGAATGGTGGGATTCCCTGAAACAAAGCATTTTTCCCCATAGACTATAATGGGGTTCAATATTCGTTCGAATAGTCGAATATTGAGCGGCTATTCGAAACGAATATTGAATATTTTACTGTTTCCTCATTAATAATAATAATAATAATAATAATAATAATAATAATAAGAGTATTGGAACCTGCTGATCATATGACGGCACTTGACAGTCCCAGGAGGTAAAAGATCCTCTTTAACAAGATTTTTTTTAATCAGTTTTTTTTTAATTGGGTTTTAGAATAATGAAAACAATATGAAAAATTCCCATGAATTTTGAAAAAAACCCCACCAGACTCCCAGGTAAAGAAAAAAAAAAGTAGGGTTCCAGAAAATAGGTACACAAAATGAAAGGGTGAACTTTAGCCAATGTATGAAGTGTTTTCTTATTAATGGACATCTGACCGGAAATGCCCCGTGGTGGCACTGCAGGTAGACCGACACAGTGCATTTCTGCAGGATGATTTGCCGGTGTTGCTCGAAGACTAGGGTTGAGCCGATCTTGAGATTTCAGGATCAATTTTAAAATCCGATTTCTGATAATTTTCCATTCGAACCCGATCCCAATTCTGATCCTAATGCAAGTCAATGGGATTTTTTTTTCTAAGATCGTTTTCAAAAGCTATAAAAAGTTACCAAAAATACATCCAAGTTCTTAGAATGCATAGAAAGAGCAGTGGAACACTTAAATGGCCATAAAACATTGTTTTATTAATCACTATGTGAGAACGACGAGGCACTTGCCATATAATACGCCATTGGTGAAGTTCGCGAGTAGATAAATACTCTGTTTCCTCCCTGCTGTGCCGTATACTGGATTCTGCTACATCTCCATTACTGTACATTGCCGTGTATATCTACTCTTCTGCTTCGTCCCTGCAGGGACGTAGCAGATCAACAGATAGACATGTGAATGTACAGTAGTATCTATCTACTCGCGAACTTCAGCCATGGCTTATTATATGGGGAGTGCCTCGTCGTCCTCACAGCAGCGCACTGAAGAACAGGAATACCTGCAGGCCTACAAGGACATGCTGGAGAGATATAAAGGTACTGGGCAGAGAGGGCACCGCTCCGGCTGGTGGTACAGCGCAGGGAGAAGGGCACTCACCTAAAATAGCCGCAGCCAGCGAGTGTCAGTTACTGCAGATAAGGCAGCTATAGTAGCAGCACAGAGTGATTTACCTCAGCCTGCCACTCTTCTGCTTCATCCCTGCTTTACCGTATACTCAGCTCTGCTACATCTGAGATGTAGCAGAGCTGAGTATATGGTAAAGCAGGGACGAAGCAGAAGAGTAGATAGACAAGTCAATGTAAAGTAATGGAGATGTAGATACTATCTACTCTTCTGTTTCCTCCCTGCTATGCCGTATACTGGACTCTGCTACATCTCCATTACTATACATTGTAGTAGTAGTGACTGCTGGGACATATAACCCCACCAGCCATAAAAATACCAAAAACCCCACCCCCTACCATAGATTCAAACGGACACTGTTATGTTTGGTAAGTGGGATTGGCCACAGCTTTATTTAAGGTAATATTAACAACTGAGGGTAAATATTAATAACCGAAAGATCAACAAATACACTTCCTCCATGTTCCTGTTGACCTTGCTCTTCGTAGTTATGGCAGCCGCTGACTACAGCTGACATGTAGACCCATTCTGTTCCTTCCTGGGACATGGACCAGACCCGCTTGGTGTGACAACTGAAAGAAAGAAGACAAACTACAGAAAAATGAAAAGACAAAAAAACCCCGAAACAGTAGAGGCAGGGTGGGCGGGAGTGCTTTCAGCCTATTCAAGACCAAAGGTATGAGGCCAGAGCCACGTGACCCTAAATATATAACATACCAAAATTGCAACATTACCTGGTAACGGGGGCAGGCTTAGATTTGAAAAAAATACTATTCCCTGGCAACTGTGCAGCCAGGACCTGGCCCAGCAGTCCTAGCCCTTTTCTCTATGCGATGCAAGGGCGACATGGCTAACATTGTTAGCTTTTCTCACAATCATTGGCCAATAGCCAAGTATTGTGGGAAATAACCTCCGACCTCGATCCCGCCGGAAAGTCGATCGCCGATCGGAATCCGAACTTTTCCGATCCTGATCGCTCAACCCTGTTGAAAATGTGCATTTGAACATGAGGGCAAGTATATGGCTCCAGCAGGATGTAGCATCTCCCCATTTTGGCTGCATCGTTTGTGAACACATCAACAACCAATGGCCGAATTGGTGGATTGGACGCAGTGGCCCTGTGCTGTGGCCCCCATGCACGCCAGATTTGACCCCACTTGATTTTTTCTTTTGGGGACATGTCAAGTCAGTTGTGTATGCAATGTCTGTGCCAAACCGTGCAGAGCTCGTGAACCGCATCCAGGCTGCATTCGTCATGGTGAGGACCATACCAGGGGGTCTGTGAACAGGTGAGTCAATACATCTCCCGGCGTTGCACTGCTTGCATCAAGGCAGACAACCAGCACTTTGAGCAATTCTTGTAATAAGTAACAGTGATTAAACTGATTTCCCATTAAAGCGCTTTTTCTTCGTTTCTCCTTTCACATGGCGCAGCGAGAGATAGGCAGCGTTTCCATAGATAAAAGTGACATGCTGCGATTTACAAAGACGCAACGTTTTTTGAAATCGCAGCATTTCCACTGCGGATCTTTTTTCTGCAATGTATGGATGGGATTAGCCAAAATTCCAACCATTTTTGCAACGTGGGGCCTCGGCTGAAAAGTCATTTTACAAACATTGGTTTATGGTACCTAGATTACTCTGTTGATAAAACTGCCAATACTGAAAACCTCTAGACATAATTCATATTGTCCATAACCAAATTTAATATGATTATATAACTATATAATATGAATAATTGTATAATAGATTTTATTACAATTAATTTATATTGAACCAAGGGTCGTATTGACTCTTTTTCCAACTTCACCTAAGACTGGCCAAATTTTGAGTCCACATCCCTGCTAGATACTAATATTTTTCGAATTTGTTTTTATTTTATGATTAAAAATATTTTAACTCTATTTTCTTGACTTTTGGGGCAACTCTCCTGACACAGCTGCTGTAAATATAAGTTACAGATATGCATTACAGCCACGTGTCTGTAGTAGACTTAAGATGTTCATTAAAGCCTATGGGTGAGTGTTGTGGGCATGCTTTGTGACTTGTGCAGGAAGGGGAGGAGATAAGCTGTGACATCACCTGTTGAGAAAGCTTGATCCTGTATTTTCTATATATGAGTCACCTGTCATTATAATCTTATCTGGAATGATAATGAGTTGACCATAGAGAGGTCATTTCTACAGAACTGGAAGACTACATAGAGGTCATTTCTACAGAACAGGAAGAGTCTGCCTATTATGTGGCTACTGGTCAATGTAAAAAATGCAAGATTTCAGGATTTTTTTTTAAAAAAAAACATTGATAGTAGTGTGAAAAATTAAAAACGGACAAAAATTCTTAAGAACTCAAATAAAAATTCTTGACCTAACAAACCCCAGTCGGACATAGTCTGTTGCTGTCTATGTCCCATAGACCCGGAGATTTTCTCTCTCTCTCTCTCCATAGAACAAGTCTTGACAGGGCAGTGTAGATGACAGATAGACCTCGGTGCACCTGGACCATTCACCATTAGAGGAAACCTCCATCATGGAACAATGAGGCCAACAATTATAATAACAAGAGGGAATTGTTTTGAGGGTCTTCAGAGCGGTATTTGATTGTAACTTGCTGCTTCTACATCCATTCTCAGTTCTCCAACCTTCCTTATAGCTTGAGAAAATACTTGACCATACACATTAGACTAATGCTGGCTAAACTTGCTTGGCCACCCAACTACAAAACCTTGTGTTACATATTTGGCTGACATTTGCTCAGCAAAGGTCAGAGGGAGAGCATCAAGTATGATGAATTTAAACCCACTTGATCCTTTGTTTTCCAAGGAGACGCCTTAAGTCCCCGCCAGTGTCTTATTCCTCTCACCTCATTGAGAACACATGCATACTTTGCTGAATCAATCATGCATGTGTATGGAAAGTCTGGGAGTAATACCTTTCAGCCCAATGAGCCTTAGACCAGTAGTTATTGAAAGTTCATGGCTATCTTACCTTCAAGGCCAAGCTCAGCCACGTTGATGTAAAAGAAAAAAAAATAGGCTATGTTCACATCTCTGTTGGGATCCCCATTCTTCTATTACATTGTAGGAACAGCAATCCTGTCGATAACAGAGTCATTATAAGTTGGGCACAATCCTTGATGGACCCCATTTACTGTAGAGGAGTCCTTTCGGGTATCTCTTATAACGTCCATCATTTTGGTGTCTAAAAAGTCCTGGATGCAGGACTGGATTCCATCCATGCGTTTTGTCAGGATCTGTGACGGAGACTGTTAATGAAGCCTCTTACATAGTCCTATAAGGTTCTTTACCCATAATACTCATTTACTAAAAAAATTACAGATAAGGACCAGTGAAAAAATCAAAAAGAAAATTCCAAGTCTGAAAATACCAAGTAGAATTTGGTGGAAAGTCAAGTTCTTCAGTTTTACCAGTAGTGTTGAGTGCGTACCATATGATCCTAATGCCGGCTGCCATTGATATGATTCTATCCCTGGTATTAGGAATACTACAGTGTTTCCCCGAAAGTATGGCACCCCCTGAAAGTAAGGCATGCGGGGGTTTCTGTTGAATTGCCTAATATAAGGCATCCCCCGAAAAAAAGGCATGCCTGGCAGTGGTGTGTGGGGTTTTGGGGGGCGGGGCTTAGTGGAGGTTTTGGGGGCGGGGCTTAGCTGAACTTTTGTGGGCGGGGCTTAGCGAGCTCCACTTCACTGACACAGCAGCCATGCTCTGTGCTCCGTGTGCACAGGAAAGCCGGCTGCTGCCTCTTCTGTATGGCAGCTGCTGTCTCTGCCTCTGAGATGAGCTGGGAGAGCTCATCCTACAACAGAAGAGGCAGCAGCCGGCTTTGCTGTGCAAGGAAGACGGGAAAGGTAAGTATGATAACTTCCGCCCTCCCCTACACTACACTACCTACAACCGGCAGTCATACTGACGCTCCACTAAGGAAGTGCCAGCATGACTGCCGGTTGTAATAAGGCACCTCCCGAAAATAAGACAGGTCCTATATTTAGAGTGACAATTTAATATAAGACACTGTCTTATTTTGGGGGAAACACGGTATGGCATTGCTGATGCCTTTGGCTCACAACGGTATCTGTAGCTGCCAATATTTATGGAGCCACATGTAAGCAGTCCGTAAGGAACAGGTCCATAACTAAAGAGGATAGTCTGTATTTTTGTCACCTAAGATATATATAGATATATATATATGTTGTAAGTCATTCCTAACTCTATCCAGCTGAGTCTATACAGATTATATTATCCAAAATTACATAGGGTCAGGGGATAATCATACACATTAGGGAGAGTGTTACTTTTGGAATAGAAATACTAATTTGGCAATAAACCCCGCATCATGTCAGTAGGCTTTTTAACTGAGTCATGCATGATGTTAAGGGGGTTGCCCTCTAGAGGGCAGCATACAGAGGCACTGTTCTCCTAATTACATCCTGGAGAATATATTTGCATATTTTTTACCCAAAATTACATATGCAAACATAAGGAACCCATAAGAGAACCACAGTATTGTGATCTATAGTAATTATTAAGAATCTTCCAGAAGCCGCAAATCCGTAGACTCCTGTTTTATCCCGGTGTGTGGCCACCACTTGCTGTTCTGGATGTTTATAAGAAGCATATTTTTCTTTTTGTCAGTTTTCTTGTACTGCTCATCTGTTCCCTCATAAATGTCATAACCAGACCAAAAGTACATGCTTCAAGGGTAAGGAACCATGAAGGTCAAAGCAGCAGAAGAAGCCTTTATCGCAGCCGATCTGACAGTCACCCGTATCAACAACATTGTTTATGTTAAATGGTAGAATTACCAGTTGTGCAGTTTTTTTTTCCATCATACGGTTAACTATATACACTGGACACCTGGAGGCCGAAAATGAAATGGTTTTAATAGAACTGAGACTTTATAGCTTCACAATGTCTTGTTTGCACTCTGCTTTGCCATTTTACACCCCTCTCGCTCCATCTAAGAGAATGGATTGTCTGCTTTGGACAGTCCTTTCTTTTTTTTTTTTTTTTTTTTAAATTCTCATTTTTATTGAATTTTTGTAAGTTTTTTACAGAGATATACAAGGGTTCACCATTGAAATACAATATAGTCCTTTCTTGTTAGACCTAACAGCAAGAAGAAGTTCACAATGTTTTCTGCTGCTGAGACTCCCAGTGATCAGATATAATCTATGGAACAATCTGACAGCAAGTGTTGAATTGTCCTGCAGCACCCCCGCAGGACAAAGCAAGCATTACACAGCTCTCATTGAAATCAGCAGACTGTGTAATGAATGGATGTGCTCTTTTTAAACTGAGCAGCACTATTTACAAAGGAACAAAAGGTAATTCCAGCACCGACCAGGCAAGGATATATTAAAAAGTAACCTTTATTCTTTGTCTTTAAAAAGTGACTTCTTTTTAATATGTCCTTGCCTGGTCGGTGTTGGAATTACCTTTCATTCCTTGGTGAATATTTCTGCGGGTATAAGTCCACCTGGCTCTGTGCACCACAGCAAGACGGTCATTATCTGAAGGGTGAGCTGGATATAACAGATATAGCACTATTTACAGCCAAACAACTAAAACAGTACATATAGTATGCAATGGAGTAGTGGTGTATATAGAAAGGAAGGGAGGATTTAGCATAGATCAATCTGGGTCCTCCATTAGGTAGCAGAGACTTGGTATTTCTTCACCCACTTATGCTCTTGAGTCACTTACATCTTGCATGCCACCAATGCAATACCACTATAGAAGAGTCCGGCATTGGATTTTACAACCTAACAGAAGGGCCCTAACTTGGGGTAAGGAACCTCCTTCATACCACCTAGACCATAGGTGTCAAACTCTGGTCCACAGGCCAAATCTAACCCCACACTGTAATAATGTTTGGCCAGTGAAAACATACCAAAGGTCTACTAGAGTGTCTAGCAGAGTAGATCTGAGTGTAATAAACTGCAGTAAGCCTTGCTTGTTCCAGATTCTATGTTTACTTTGTTTCCATATGAAAAGGTTCATTAATACACTGTCTGCCAATAAGTATTTGGGCCACCAGTAAAGTTCTCAGGAGGTGGAGTTATGGTCTGGGGGTGTTTCTCCTGGTATGGACTTGGACCCTTGGTCCCAGTGCATTGTAAACTCAATGCCGATGCCTGTTTTAGATAACAGTGTGCTTCCTACATTATGGCGGTTCTATGGATTGGACCAATGTTACTACCAGGATGACAACGCTAGCTGTCATGTAGTGAGGTCTACCATGGCTTGGTACAGTGACAATCAGGTTAACCAACTGGACTGGCCTTCCCAGAGCCCAGACTTATATTGAGCGCCTCTGGGATGAGTTGGATCGATGAACTAAGGGGTGCAGCAGCCGCTCAAAATCGGTGAAAGAACTTACCTGTCTCCTCCAAGCCGAATGGAATAAAATACCACTAGCCATCATACAAGGACTTGTAGAAAGCATGCCCTGAAGGGTTGAGGCTGTAATTGCCGATCGTGCCGCTTGGACCACAGGTGTCCAAATACTTATTGGTAAACCGTGTATAACTGATGAGCAGGAAAAACTTCATCAATTGTAGACATTTTTTCAATGAATTTATAGGTTGGCCCATGAATTTGTCCAAGGTTTTAATTTTGGCCCACTGTGTATTTGAGTATGACACGTTTGACCTAGACCAATGGGAACCTTTTGGTGTGGTGTGGCTGTTACATCCAGAACCAATCACACAAGACCCCGGCCTGCTTAGGGAGTGTTCGTTCATTGATTTGCCTGTGTATATCAGGCTCTACATCTCCCAATATACAACGCTGTATATTCTTGTGTGGCCAGACAATGTACCTCCAAAACCAGGGGTGTAGCTATAGGAGGTTTAGTGGTAGCAATTGCTACTGGGCCCTGGACCCTCAGGGAGCCCAAAAGACCCTCTGCTACATAAAATATACCACTATTATAAATGGCATAAAGTAGGTAGAGGCCCCATTACAGATTTTGGTTTGGGCTCAGTATTTTCCCAAAACATATTCAGTAGTCCATCACTGACTATAAAGTAATAATTTTGACAATATAGGTTAAATTTTAATCACATTTTTGCTTACCTCTTAAACTGGTGGCTAAGAGCGAGGTGGTTCTGTTTCCAATAACTTTGGGAATTCTAACAGAAGAAGAAATGGAGACAACCATGGCCGGCCCCCTTGTCCATATGGGCCCCACAGTAGCCACATGATCTGTTACATATGCCCTTATCAGCACCCACTTAGGTGGGTCCCATTGTTTGCTACTTTGAATGTGTCTTATTATGTATTCGCTCCTGGACTAGAAATTCAGGCATTAGTAGCAAAGAAGCTGTACAAAACCACAATCGTATACATATGGTTTCCTGCTCGAGAGATTTCTGCTGGTAGTTACTGAAACCAGTTGACAACCTGCGGACTGACATACACTGAGCCGACATTACTTGTGTTCTGCATTGTAATCTGGAAATAGTATTTTCTGAATTATTGTATAGCACCTAATATAAAGCTGAAAACTCCATGAATGGAAATTAACAAAGCATGTTCTGTATGGTCCAAAACAGAGAGCAGCTACAAAACGCATTTATAACTCTGGGGGACCCAACATGACTATGTATGACACAGAAAGAACATTTACTTAAATGGAAACTATGTAATGCTTCATTTTCCCAGTAGAGGTGCTGTGGGGATGTTAAGCAATTGCTGCCAGGTCCCCCCACAGATGAGCTTTATGGTTCTCAGGAACACTGTAGTGACCAGAACATTAATCTTAATTCTTTTCATTGTCATATCATTTGTTTCATTGCTAAGAAACTTCTGGTAGAGTTAAAGGAATTTTTCTGGATAAATGGAACATTACCTGGGGGCCAGATGTGACCTAAAATGTTAAAAAAGTGATAATCAGCTAGACTTATTCCTACTGTCATGGTGTGTAATTGTGACATCACTGCTGATATGTTACCAATAAAGAGGTTGTCCAGGCAAAAAAGATCATACTCACCTGTCCTCTGTGCTTCAGCGTCCTCCCACTGTGGTCCGGTCCTGCTGCTTCGTTGTCCTCTACAAATGAAACTCCTCGCAGACTGTGACGTCCCAGATCCCTTTGGTAGTGACGTAATGTGAGGTGGCTGATTGGGGACAGGGACCTCCGCTGGAAGACAACAATGGACCGGCAGGACTGGGCTATACTGTTAGGCACTGGAGAGCCAGGGAAAGGTAAGTATGATTTATTTTTTTTTTTGCCTAGACAACCCATTTAAGGCTAAGGCCCCACGTTGCAGAAATGCAGCTTTTTTTGTTGTTGCAGATTTGCTGCAGTTTTTTGAGCCAAAGCCAAGAATGGCTACAGAAGGAATGGGAAATATGTAGGAAGCCTCTTAAACTTCTCAGTTTTGCTCAATTTACTCCTGGCTTTAGCTCAAAAAACCGCAGCAAAATCTGCAACATAAAAAGCTGCGTTTCTGCAAAGTGGGGTCTTAGCCTAAGTCTGTGCACTTTTGGGCAGGCAGAGGATGCAAAAGCAGCAAAATCTGCAACAAAAAAAAAATGCCCTTGCTATAATACCATAGACATCAGCCCTCCGTGTACTATGCATTTTCCATAGGACATGAGTCATGACATAACATTTCCTAAGACAACGAGACATCAGATAGACAGACAGATAGATACGACTGGTGCATAATACAGAAAGTATACTAAAAATAACATAAAACTAAAAGCAGGAAATGTAAAAAGGAGACTGAAAACAAGAGTCTCATTTGCAATTTTAGCAAGTGTGGCAACCAGAGTAATTTCTTCAACTACAACTACTTTCAAGTGCAGCTAAAACTGAAATACAGGGAGTAAATGACATCTTAGAACCAACCTCTGGTGTACAATTTATTACAATCACAAGAGGAAATTATTCATTAATATATTTCCTCCTTCTGGTTGCAACGTCTGGAGACTAAGACCTACGTATCTTATCATTTCACAGGGTTCCATTCCTATACGAGTGCATGTCTTTAAATACTGTCAAATAAGAAATGCAAAAACCTTATAGTAAGTTTGGAATTTTCTGTGAACTTCAACATTTTAAGCCCAGTTTGTGTTGTAATTCTGATGCCTTTAATTCAGTACAAAACCCTTGAAATTCAGAGCTCCAGAAAGACCCTCTTAATACAGTCCCCAAATACAGACCCTCAGAATGCCTAAAAAGAGACATCATGAATATTGACCTCCTAAAAACAGACTATCATACAAGATCCTCCAAAATGAATACAAACCCTAAACACTTACATAGCAGCCCCAGCATTTTCCACCACATTCTCTGTCTTCAGGACCTACACAGATCTGGTCACATGACAGCTTCTGTGCAGGTCCATCAACAGTAGGAAGTAACATTGCTGGTCTTTCTACCTCTATCTTTATTCTACCATGTCACTTGTGTTGAATTTCCCATCCACTGGTAAATCTGGTGCCAAAGAGACTTTGAACTAAATCTGCATCCAGAGGACACAGATACAGTTTTAAAATGGTTCTACTGCAGATGTACCATTTTTCTTATGGTTAAAGTGGTGGCCCAGTCTGACCTTGAATGGTAAAAGGTGACACCATACTACACATCATTCAACTTCCCATAAACAGTATTAATTTGGGAATATAGCTATAAACCTAATAACTTAGCATTAGAGATGAGCGAACAATAAAATGTTCGATATTCGATATTCGTTTCGAGTAGCTGCTCAATATTCGACTACTTGAAACAAATATCGAATCCTATTATAGTCTATGAGGGGAAAATGCTCGTTTCAGGGGTAGGCAACATTCGATCAAATAGAACTTACCAAGTCCACGAGTGAGGGTCGGGCTGGATCCTCCGAGAAGTCTTCTCCGTGCAGCGTCCCCGCGGCGTCTTCCGGCTCTGAATTCACTTTGCCAGGCATCGGTTCTGGGCAGAGCCGACTACGCATGCCCGCACTACAAGAAAATGGCCGCTTACAGGCAAAGCGGCCATTTTCTTGTAGCGCGGGCATGCGCAGTTGGCTTTGCCCAGGCCCGATGCCTGGCAGAGTGAATTCAGAGCCGGAAGATGCCGCAGGGAAGCTGCACGGAGAAGACTTCTAAAGGTAGGAGAAGAACCAGTGTTGATTGGCCAACTGTATAGCATTCGGGCAATCAATGCTGGTTCTGCATCAAACTTTTCCATTCGAATAGCGAGTGGTACTCGATCGAGTACGAGTATTTTGAATACCGTAGTATTCGATCGAATACCTACTCGATCGAATACTACTCACTCATCTCTACTTAGCATGATGGTCAACTAAATCCTCATTGCAGATATATTAAGGGCTCTCCTTTGTCTCCCATAAGATTGTTTGTTATTCAGACTATTTGGTAGCAAATATGGAAGATAATAACTTGACAGTCTCCGACAAATTAATGACACTAGGTTGTTACCCTCTGACATCCACATGACCGCTTCTATGAATCGTTCACACTTCAAAAACACAATTAGCAAAAGACCGAAAATTGTGACATTGGCTTCCAATTCATCTTCCACTTCAAACGCATTTTCTTTGTGGTGTTTATAAAGGAGCTGCAAAACTCCGTCCAACTACGTGGCTTAAAATTGACCTTGGAATGTCTTATCGCAGTAACCCAAACAAGACATCACCAGATTCTCAGTAGTGCAGGAAAGAAAATACTCTCCAAAGGTCAGGGCTCCTGCTTGTGAGACCAGCCCATTATCTGAGATTTAGGTAATTACCTTTACATTCAAAGCAGGCATTGTCTAAATAGAAGGAGAGATAACAAGGTGTTAACAGCCATTTAGAGCCAACTAAAGTGTCCAACCCAATCTATAAAAGTCACATAACAAGCTTGGGTAAGCAATGATTACCGGTTAATTTGTAACTATACTGAGCAGTAAGTAAAGGGCCATATCTAAAAACAATGAATTCGAAACTGGCAATGGGCCTGACGATTCAGTGAGCGGCCACTGGGGGTGCCAGGCTCTGTTCAACTCTAAAGACCTGGGATTGTGCTGAAGTTTATAATTTAATCCTATCGTTTTTACGTAAGAACTAGGATTTTTTTTTTTTGAGGTTGTGGGAGGCCTATAACATTGTATGGTGGTGGAAGCCACCACCTGCCCCCTAGCTGAGAAACTATGTCTTGGTCCCCACTCATGACTGGTTAAGGGTGCTCAGTTTGTACTTTTTCTGCTACTTATGTGCATACTTTTTGACTGTACATTGTACTGATGAAGGGGGCAAGAGGATTCCGATATTGTCCATTGGCTGTTTAGCAGGTTCTGTTGTTTTCATGCCACTCGAGGTCCAGCCTTTGTATGCTACAGTTTGACACCTTATAGTCATAAGGAGCAGTAAACTCTCCTATAAAATTGTTTTTCACAACCTTTGGGTCTTCTGTCCGGAGTTCAGTTTTGACCATTGGAGCCACCTAGAGTTTACCCAAAAGCTAGTATTGAGAACCTTGGCAGGTATCTAGAGAAATGAGACCTGTGTGAGCTCAGCACGACATTTGTGTGTACAGGGAGATTGCTGTATGTGGTACTAATCTAATATTCTCACATTGTTAGAAGTTTCTTTAGCATTCTTCTGGACCATATACTCAAGCAAATGTCAGTAACTGCTGCTATATCCAAGCAGTGGTTGATGACTTTCCTGTGCAGAACTTCTACTTCTGTAAACTACTGGTGATAACAAGATCTGGAATTGAGTATGGATACTTTATTTGGCCAACTCAAGTCCCAGAAGAGTGGGACTGGGTTGCTCTGTCCTTGGTAGGCCGGAGTACAAAGGGAGCAGAATCCACAATCCTGTGTGGCTTAGAGGATGACAGAGGGTTGAAGGATTAACCAATCCCATCGTGATTCATGGCTTTGGAACATTTTTAGTAATGTTAAGCTTATTTGATTAATGGTGTAATAGCCCAAGTTCCTAAGATATAGGTTAGTACAGTCCTGAAAGAGGTCGATGATTAGGCACCTAAAAAACTGAAATAAAACCTGTTTCCATATTTTCTTGCATGCATAAAGCATATTTACTATTACGCAGAGGCAGCATGCCCACTGTCTTGGGGTTGTATTTGACTCAATTCCCACCCTCACCCATATTGAGACACTTGCACTCTCTTGCTACCTGCACCTCAAAAACATCCCTAAAATTGTCCTTTTGTCTGTCATCAAAATCCCTCATTGTTGCTCTGATTCTCTCTCGTCTTCACTATTGCAATTCTCTTCTAATTGGGCTTCCTCTTACTAAACTCTCCCCTCTACAATCTGTCCTGGATACAGTCGCCAGACTCATCTTTCTGTCAAACTGGCACACAGACGCATCTACCTTGTACCAGTCACTGCACTAGTTGCCCATTCACCACAGAATACAATATAACATTATCACACTCACCCACAGATCCATCCATAGCGCTGCACCCACTATATTTCCTTTGTTAATGTTTATCCCCCTAACCTTCAACTATATTCTGCCAATGACTTTATACTTGCATCCTCTGTTATCTGAACATCCCACTCCTATCTCCAAGACTTTTCTCTAGCTGCACCAGTTCTCTGGAACGCTTTACCCCGAACAATCCGATTAATCCCCAACTACAACAGTTTCAAATATGCCCTAAAATTACATCTGCATAGTCAGGCTTATCACGTGACCTGATCACATTGTTCTACACCTCCACGCACTACACTAAATTTTCTTATCCTATTCTATCCTTCCTCCCCTGTTCCTCAGAACATGGCCCCTCCATCTAGAAGATACCGTGACTCCATGCACTTAGTATCTGTATATTCACAGATATCGTCTGGTGATGGCTCATACAGCTTCAGTTACATGACCATTGTAACAAACAAGTCCTTTGACCTCTGTCCCCCTATCCCCTCATAGATTGTAAGCTCACACGAGCTGGGTCATCACTCCTATTGTTTGATACAGTCCTATGAAAAAGTTTGGGCACCCCTATTAATCTTAATAATTTTTTGTTCTAAATATTTTGGTGTTTGCAACAGCCATTTCAGTTTGATATATCTAATAACTGATGGACACAGTAATATTTCAGGATTGAAATGAGGTTTATTGTACTAACAGAAAATGTGCAATATGCATTAAACCAAAATTTGACCGGTGCAAAAGTATGGGCACCCTTATCATTTTATTGATTTGAATTCCCCTAACTACTTTTTACTGACTTACTGAAGCACAAAATTGGTTTTGTAACCTCAGTGAGCTTTGAACTTCATAGCCAGATGTATCCAATCATAAGAAAAGGTATTTAAGGTGGCCAATTGCAAGTTGATCTCCTATTTGAATCTCCTCTGAAGAGTGACATCATGGGCTACTCAAAACAACTCTCAAATGATCTGAAAACAAAGATTGTTCAACATAGTTGTTCAGGGGAAGGATACAAAAAGTTGTCTCAGAGATTTAACCTGTCAGTTTCCACTGTGAGGAACATAGTAAGGAAATGGAAGACCACAGGGACAGTTCTTGTTAAGCCCAGAAGTGGCAGGCCAAGAAAAATATCAGAAAGGCAGAGAAGAAGAATGGTGAGAACAGTCAAGGACAATCCACAGACCACCTCCAAAGAGCTGCAGCATCATCTTGCTGCAGATGGTGTCACTGTGCATCAGTCAGCAATACAGCGCACTTTGCACAAGGAGAAGCTGTATGGGAGAGTGATGAGAAAGAAGCCGTTTCTGCACGTACGCCACAAATAGAGTTGCCTGAGGTATGCAAAAGCACATTTGGAGAAGCCAACTTCATTTTGGAAACAAAGATTGAGTTGTTTGGTTATAAAAAAAAGGCGTTATGCATGGCGTCCAAAAAGAAACAGCATTCCAAGAAAAACACTTGCTACCCACTGTAAAATTTGGTGGAGGTTCCATCATGCTTTGGGGCTGTGTGGCCAATGCCGGCACCGGGAATCTTGTTAAAGTTGAGGGTCGCATGGATTCCACTCAGTATCAGCAGATTCTTGAGAATAATGTTCAAGAATCAGTGACGAAGTTGAAGTTACGCCGGGGATGGATATTTCAGCAAGACAATGATCCAAAACACCGCTCCAAATCCTCAGGCATTCATGCAGAGGAACAATTACAATGTTCTGGAATGGCCATCCCAGTCCCCAGACCTGAATATCATTGAACATCTGTGGGATGATTTGAAGCGGGCTGTCCATGCTCGGCGACCATCTAACTTAACTGAACTTGAATTGTTTGTCCAAAATACCTTTATCCAGGAACTGATTAAAAGCTACAGGAAGCGACTAGAGGCTGTTATCTTTGCAAAAGGAGGATCTACTAAATATTAATGTCACTTTTCTGTTGAGGTGCCCATACTTTTGCACCGGTCAAATTTTGGTTTAATGCATATTGCACATTTTCTGTTAGTACAATAAACCTCATTTCAATCCTGAAATATTACTGTGTCCATCAGTTATTAGATATATCAAACTGAAATGGCTGCTGCAAACACCAAAATATTTAGAACTAAAAATGATTAAGATTAATAGGGGTGCCCAAACTTTTTCATAGGACTATATGTTCATTTCTGCAGACTACAGCAGCTGTTTTAATGCACTTATGAAAAATTCTGTTATTCGATTTGTACATGAGTGTGAATGAGCCCAAAAGATCCCATTGTGCTATAGAAATGACACAGCATAGCTTGAGGTCCTCTTACAGATCTTGAATTAGAGCCTAGGAGCTTCAAGTGGCTTATAGCACTATAGTGGTACATAGGGGCCCATCAGTCCTGGACCTGGTGCTTGAAGGTGCCCAAAGAACCATTGGCATGCAGAAAGACACCAACATTATAAATGGTAGATGAAGGTCCCTTTTACAGATTTTGTCCTGTGCCCAGAAGTTTCACGTTTTCCTTCTTTTGACCCCCATCTCTGGTGGCATTGGTAATGGAGAAACAATGACTGTCTTTACAGAGTCCCTACAGTGACCATATGTTGCCTTTGTAGGATGCGGCATTGGGAGATTATCTCTGGTAGAAGAATTTAGTTAACCTCCATAATATTGCATCCAGTGAAACATGGCAATATTATTTTTCTCTCTGTTTTCACTTAGATCCAGCAAATCATAAAAAATTGGGGACATCTTGAACTACAGACTTTGCCAGTAGACTTATATGGGTGCCTTAATATGGCTCCATGCAGCATAGAATACAAACATATATAATACCGCCAAGTATATGAGGCGTAAAAGTAATCACTTTCTTGAGTCTGTGTCCTCACATTGAAACCAACGCAGGAAATGTTGCCGTAAACAAATGGTAATGTAGATATTTACCTTAATCCATCAATCTGTTGAGCAGGTTTTCTTGATTCTTGATATGAAAGACTGGATTAACATGTGGGATGATGAAGTCTTAGTCCAAACCGTTTTCATAAAGTCAATCAAAAAAACAAAAAAATTCCGGTAATTTGATCAATGTACCAGACGTACTATTGTAAGTAATAATAAATCCTATTGATTCATTACTATTTTTATTTAGGTAATATACAGAAAATTCTCCTTTTTTGTAGTATTTGTTTTGTCTAATTTCAGTTTTTTTTGTTTTTTTTTTTAAAGTTATACAATGTTTAAACCCAATAAAAATAGAATTTAAAACAAACAAAATGAAAAATAGGAATTTTCTCTAGCGCCATCTTTTGGAAGGCAGTTCCTCATAGATTAATGCCTGATTCAAGTGAAACATAATAACTAGAGTTGAGCGAACAGTAAAATTTTCGAGATTTGATATTCATTTCGAGTAGCCCCTCAATATTCGACTGCTCAAATCGAATATCGAACCCTATTATAGTCTATGGGGGAAAATGCTCGTTTCAGGGGTAGGCAACATTTGATCAAATTACACTTACCAAGTCCACGAGTGAGGGTCGGGCTGGATCCTCCGAGAAGTCTTCTCCTTGCAGCGTCCCCGCGGCATCTTCCGGCTCTGAATTCACTCTGCCAGGCATCAGGCCCGGACAGAGCCGACTGCGCATGCCTGCACTACAAGCGGACATGCGCAGTCGGCTCTGCCCAGGCCCGATGCCTGGCAGAGTGAATTCAGAGCCGGAAGACGCCGCGGGGAAGCTGCACGGAGAAGACTTCTAAAGGTAGGAGAAGAACCAGCGTTGATTGGCCGACTGTATAGCGTTCGTCCAATCAATGCTGGTTCTGCATCGAACTTTTCCATTCGAATAGCGAGTGGTACTCGATCGAGTATTTCGAATACCGTAGTATTCGATCGAATACCTACTCGATCGAATACTACTCGCTCATCTCTACTAATAAGATAATCTGGGAATATAGCCAGGTTAGAATAACTCCTCCAAAAAAGAAGAGGGGCCAAATCACAGGCAGCTATCTTGAGGTTATTGCCTCTTATCAGAGCTGACTGTGTGAGGGATCACAGGTGAAGCCCCCCTAGGCAGTCACGTGGGGTGTGTCGACGTCAACTGGGTTTTACCAACGTGACATTGATGTGTTCCACGTGACTGCCGAAACTGTTTGATTGGGACTCATCACATGGGGCACATCAACAATTTTGGGAAGCGTGAGAAAAGCTGGAGTCCTAAGAAATCTGAAGAGAGAACACCGAGAAGCCACTGGGTGCGACAATGATGCCACAGGGAGGTGAGGCAAGGGAAGTATAATGGGGTCTCTAGCAGTTCAGTTTCTATCCAGTTGAGTTTTGTACAAAACTAACTGGGGGGGGGGGACGAACCTCATGGACCTCTAGAAGTTACAAAAATTCTAGCTTGATTAGTGAACGTTTCTAGTAAGGTTGTACTTGTAATTTTACCGAGACTTGGTGGTGGCCTAAATTTACCATGGAGCCCCTGTCTTACTTAGAGGAGGCCCTACCGCAGCACTGAACCATCTGAAAGACCTCACTATTAATTGATGGTTAAAAATAACAAAGTTCTCATAATATCTTTATGATATCTCTGAAGGGTTGCCAATCTTGAAAGACGTCTTTAAAATTAAGTACATCATCAAGGAACTTCTCATGCAATGCTGATGTTTGTATTGTTCATCAATGTGACTAGTTCTGTTGACGTAGGATACAGTTGTGCGGTACATTTTATTAGATTATCCCTTCCGTGCAAAGATCTGTCCTCTGAGACCAGTTGGACTACCCTATCTTGGCTGTCCTGACCCTGCCAGTTCCTGGACCGTCAGCATGTTGTTTTGTGGTATATTGCAAGCTCTTGTACTACATAAGCTGCTAACTGGCAACAGATTTGCGGAATATTACAACATTCCAGACTGTTATTAGGCACGTCACTGCGGGACAGATTAGACTTGGATCTGCCGAGCTCTTCTTCTCCCTGGAGGGTTCCTCATACAAACCATTCTAGAGGTCAACAAATAAAAGTGACATTTACTAATGTTATGTCCAGTGAACTTTCCCAAACTGTAAATGGAAAAAAAAATGTTTATAAATTGCAATGTAGAAATATAAAGGCAGTTCCTTGAAGAAAAACTAGTTCTAAGACGTATATTTACTAACTGATTTTAAGTTTCCACACATTGACATCTAAGCTGTGTCCCTAATAGGGTTGAGCGATCGTGATTGGAAAAGATCGGATTCCGATCAGCAATCGAGTAAATTTCACAATCACGATTGGAATTCCGAACCCGATCTTTTCCGGCGGGATCGTGGTCGGAGGTTATCTCAAGATCAGCTCAACCCTATACATGTAAATATCATTAGTAGGGTTGAGTGATGGAGATCGGGAAAGATCGGATCCCGATCGGCGATTGAGCAAATTTCACGATCGCGATCGGCTGGAAAATGATCGGAAATCGGATTTTAAAATCGATCCTGAAATCTCAAGATTGGCTCAACCCTAGTCCCTAAAGCAACCATAATCACTAGAGAAGGGTGAACTGCTGAAGATTTGTTTTGCTTTAGGTTTGGCTGGTGTAGCCCAAAGACTTGTTTCGAGACAAACTTGTTCAGATAGAACCAGAAAGGAGATAATTTTACTCTGGGGTCTTTATAAGAGGTGGAAGCCCAGTAGAGGTGTAATAAATAGAGATGAGTGAGTACTGTTCGGATCAGAACAGCATGCTCGCATAGAAATGAATGGACGTAGCCGGCAAGCGGGGGGTTAGGCGGCCGGCCGCCGTCAAAGTGGAAGTACCAGGTGCATCCATTCATTTCTATGGAGCGTGCTGTTTGGATCGGCTGATCCCTACAGTACTCGCTCATCTCTAGTAATCAAATAACAAACATTTCCACTCACCTTTCTTCACCACCTCTGGGCCTCCTCATGGCATCCGGCGTGCTCTCTTTTGGCCTCTTCCGACCGCCGTCTGATGTCATACTCCCTGTTCTTACCATTGAGGTTCAATCATGTGGAGTGCGCAGAACGTCATGACATCATGACAAACATATGATAAATGGATGTTAAAAACAGGCAGAAAATGGATTAAAAATATGTTACACAAGGATGAACATTAAGTACGGACCATTTCTTCCGTTTCTAACATCCATTTTTTTCAACGTTCATGTGCATAAGTCCAACATATTATCACTACAGAAAAATATATAAATAATGTAATATTCCCATATAGTGCTAAAAAAATTCTCCTGAATACAACAAGGTTTCATAGAGTTACATCGATTAAGGCCGGGGCTTCACGTTGCAAAAATGTAGCATTTTGGCCACAGCGAAACACCACAGCAAAAACCATTGCGTTTTACATTATCTGAAAAAAATCTGCAGCGGAAATGCTGTGATTTCAAAAATGTAAGTCATTTTGTAAATTCCCAGCATGACAATTATACCTACTGAAACGCTGGTGTTTTTATATAGTGTGAGAAGGTGACTGGCAGAGTGCTGGAGTCCAGATATATCAGCCCTAGGTATCTGACATATGTGTGGTCCAGGGCGGATCTGGAGTAGCCCTCAGCCCAGGTGTAGATCCTGGACTCACTACTGGGTCAGAAAAGGCTGCAGATTCTGTATTGCAGGGCAGTTCCATGAGGTGAAAGGAGGTGTATGGTCCTGTCCTGTAACCCTGAGTCCGTGAGACTATATTGCTCCTGTTTTGTTCATGTGGCTGGAAGTAAGCCCCATGTATATTTAGGTTATCAGTTCTGTTTAGCTCAGACGAGCAGGTTTTTTTATTTAGTTTTTGCCTGAAGTTAAGGCTGTATTTTGTTTTGTTTATTCTATGCCTGAAGTCAAGGTTTATTTATTTTCCTGTTTTTTCTAAATAAACCAAACCTGTTTGGGTCCGCAGCACTGCTTCGCCACAATAAGTATAATAGAGGCAGAAAGTTTTCCTCTGGGGACTTTCTATGAAAAATGGTGTGTAAAAAAACATGAAACATTTCTGGTCTTTTCTGCAACATTGTTTTAGCCTATAATGTAAAAAGTGTCACCTGCTGAAATGTAAAGAGGTAAACGTGAAAAAATTTAGCTGGTCCTTTAGACCCAAACTGTCCTGGTCATTGTGGAGTTAAGGACGGTCTACACATACATATGGAATAAAATACTGGTACGCATAGGATACACATAGGAAAATATCACTTGCTCGGGAGTGGATAATATTAGATTTCCCCCACGTGCTCTCTAGATCAGTTGTACAACATGACTACTATAAGAAGCCACAAGTCATCCGTCTTGCTTAGAACAGAAGTAAACTTCTTGGCATTGCAGTTGAGGACGTTCTTGGTTAATAATCTGCACAGACCTGGCTGTGAATTTATTTATGTTCCATATGCTCTCTGCAAGGAACGGAGTATTCCTGCAGGGCTGAATGAGCAGAACCTCCTACCTCTGCTGAACTTGTTCAGGCGAGTACATAGGAGCGGGGACTTGCCTGAACAGGTTGGATAGACCGAGCAGGTGTCTGCGATTACTCACCACACAACAGTGGGGGAAGTGTGTACTCAGGGACGGTCCCTGCAAACTGTTATAGTTTCTTCTGTTATAGTTTTGAAATAGGCAAAAGGATGTGTGTAACCCGTTACTAATGCGGCAATCACCGGTGACATTTATTCATCCAGCACTTGTGGTCGTCTTCATTGAGGTCACTGTATTTTCTTTGTCATTTTCATTGTAACATCTGGGTTTTTTACTAGCGGAGTGAAACAGCGGTTTAGGCTGAATCACCATAAACTCTCTTAATACTGTCAAGTCAACAGGATTATGTTGTGATCTGGAAAGTACATGAAAGAAAAAAAAATTCGAGCCATAGTAGTTGTAAAAGTGAAGGTGATGTACTCATACAATGTCACGTTCTCTGGGCTCTGCTTATAAGATCTATGGATATTGTTGGGGTACTCTTACAGAAATGCCTGCATTTTTGCAAAAATTATCTTTCATAACTCAGGTTAATTAAAAATATTCAACTGTAGAGATGAGCGAACACTGTTCGAATCAGCCGATCCGAACAGCACGCTCCCATAGAAATGAATGGAAGCACCTGTGATGCTGACTTTGCTGGTGGCCGGCCGGCGTCACAGGTGCTTCCATTCATTTCTATGGGAGCGTGCTGTTCGGATCGACTGATCCGAACAGTGTTCGCTCATCTCTATTCAACTGTTATACATTACATAGCAAGCTGCAGTCTGCCGCTCTGTGCAGAATCCTTCAGAGTGGATGTCAGAGGTCTTGGTTTTCAACTACTTCTGTACACATCTCAGCCATAGATCTGCCAATTCATGTAAGGCCTCTTTCACATCTGCGTTGGTAATCCGTTCGGGGAGTTTGCATGGGGACCCCCTCGAATGGAATACCAAATGCACTGGCAAGTTGTGTGCAGCGAAAGCACACGGACCCCATAGACTATAATGGGGTCCATGTGCTTGCCGGGAGATCTCCGCAGAGAACATGAAGTACTTAACAATCACAGGTCCATGTGCTTTCACTGGCACACCACTTGCAAATGTGTTTGGTATTCCATTGGGGCGGGAGTCCTCATGCGGACTCCCCAAACGGATTACCAAATGCAGATGTGAACCAAGGGTAAGTTCTTATAGACCATCTGTCAGGCTAAGTTCACATTTGTGTGAGCGTTCAGGGATTCTGTCCTCCACTACACATTTTTTGGGCCTTTTCCTCAGATAACCCCTTGTTGGGTTATGAATGAACCTAGCTTATGTTTTATTCTACCAATCATAATACACTGCAATAAAAAGTATTTTAGCATATTATGAAAGCAATCACATGGATGAAGTTCCATTGTAGTGCTAAGAAGAAATAATAAAATTATCAAATTATATGTCCCACATGGTGAGTATCATATAATCTGAACAGAAGTGGGGATCAGTGAGTAAAATATCAGCTGTTACCTGCTGGATTAATCCAACTGGAAGCGGCCGATTAAAAAAAAAGCCACCTCTCGGTTTATGCCAGAATATCATAAGGTCAACTCATGGCAGGTGCGGTCCTGGTTGCCAAATAGTGACCCCCTAATAACCGGATAGTGTCCCTTAGTCAGATATTGATCAGTCTGATACTAGTAGGGAGCTCTGCTTGGGACAATGAGCGATGACGATATCTGTAAAGTGCTGAAGAATATGTTAGTGCTGTATAAGCAAAACTAATAAGTGAATGAAGTTGTGATGTTATCATGTCACCTGTGCTCAGATGCTGAGTCCTCTACTCTTTGCTGAGTGGGGCCCTCTTCCCAGTTTTGTTCTGGGGCCCTGCGGATATGAAGCCTCTTCTGTCCGTTTCCTATTATTGTACAAGACCCCCGGTCTCTTCTGTGCTCAGTCCCTCTTCTGGACTCTTCAGTCTTCTTTCAGGTAGGATGTTATGAGGACACTTCTAATGTTATTGTCCCCTATCAGGGAGACTGAACCCCATAACACATGTAATGGAACCTGGGACAGGAGATGACATTATGGTATGACAATGACTAGTGTTATATGGCGCCCCCTATAGACCCCTGTCCTGCAGGAGCTGCAGCCATATATATAGCTGATTCACTTTATTACTGTCTATACAGATATTGGAATATACTGGAATATTAAACGACAACCATTACTATCATCACGGTCACTAAGGACTAATTCAGACACTAGACAAAAACCACAAACACAATATACAGTAGATATGTTTAAGTGTATTTTATTGAATAGGCAACATTGTAATAAAATATTACTGGCTTTTTAAATAAAATAAAGGTCGCAGTGACTGAGAGGTCAGGCCTGGGGGAGACCGCAGAATTCACTGCAATCCCCCCCTTGTCCTGAGATGAAAGCCACTGAACCAATGATCCAGAGGAAGGCGAAACAAACCCCCCCAAAGGAGGGCAAAAAATTCCTTCCTTACCCCAGATATGGCGATAGGATTTATCCCTGGATCATATCTCACCTGTTGCCTACTGGCGTGTGCATGTATGTATGTATGTATCCTACTGGTGTATGCATGTATGTATGTATGTATCCTACTGGTGTATGCATGTATGTATGTATGTATCTTACTGGTGTATGCATGTATGTATGTATGTATCCTACTGGTGTATGCATGTATGTATGTATGTATCTTACTGGTGTATGCATGTATGTATGTATGTATCCTACTGGTGTATGCATGTATGTATGTATGTATCCTACTGGTGTATGCATGTATGTATGTATGTATCTTACTGGTGTATGCATGTATGTATGTATGTATCCTACTGGTGTATGCATGTATGTATGTATGTATCCTACTGGTGTATGCATGTATGTATGTATGTATCCTACTGGTGTATGCATGTATGTATGTATGTATCTTACTGGTGTATGCATGTATGTATGTATGTATCCTACTGGTGTATGCATGTATGTATGTATGTATCCTACTGGTGTATGCATGTATGTATGTATGTATCCTACTGGTGTATGCATGTATGTATGTATGTATCCTACTGGTGTATGCATGTATGTATGTATGTATCTTACTGATGTATGTATGTATGTATGTATCCTACTGGTGTATGCATGTATGTATGTATGTATCCTACTGGTGTATGCATGTATGTATGTATGTATCCTACTGGTGTATGCATGTATGTATGTATGTATCTTACTGGTGTATGCATGTATGTATGTATGTATCCTACTGGTGTATGCATGTATGTATGTATGTATCCTACTGGTGTATGCATGTATGTATGTATGTATCCTACTGGTGTATGCATGTATGTATGTATGTATCTTACTGGTGTATGCATGTATGTATGTATGTATCCTACTGGTGTATGCATGTATGTATCCTACTGGTGTATGCATGTATGTATGTGTGCATGTATAATAAATTCTATAATAAAAATAAAATGGAATTGGAATGTGAAACTGCAGGCCATCCGACTTAATCCAGCAAAATAAACGTCCGACGTAATCCAGCGAAATAAACGTCCGACGTAATCCAGCTAAATAAACGTCCGACGTAATCCAGCGAAATAAACGTCCGACGTAATCCAGCGAAATAAACGTCCGACGTAATCCAGCGAAATAAACGTCCGACGTAATCCAGCGAAATAAACATCCGACGTAATCCAGCGAAATAAACCTGTAAAAATAAATAAATAAAAAACTAAAGCGGGCCATACATATCAGATAGCTGACATCTGAACAATAGCTGGGTCATCCAACTTTCCAATACACATGCTAGGACAATAACTACAAGTAAGTCACACATCCACCCAGAATTTCCACCATGACAAGAAAATTGGAAATCAGATGGAGTTCGCCCCCAAGCAACACAATACACACAAAGTGTTATAAAGTGTCAAAAATACATAGAAAATGAGGTGTAAGCACGTACACCAGTTTTTTGGCGCAAATTACGTCGGAATTCTAGTGCATATTTATTAGTTTATCTGCCCCAGTGTGTGAACAAAGCTTAGTATTGAGTGAAGAGCTACATACCTGCACCGACCGTCCTCTTCAAGCTCAAATAACACAAGATGGCTCAGGTAAAGAACTGAACACATTCTACAGCCATTGTGACATCATGGAATGTCTGTGATGTCATGCGGCAACTATAATGCAGCAGAGATCTGCACCATAAAACCTTCATGTACATGATCACATCACAGATATGTAACAGTGACCGCGCCAATATAAAACTACATCACAACACAACATGGAAGAGTCCTGATATAACGTGACACATGTCTGAGTCATGACACACATACGAAGGGACCCTTTTCCTTTAGTACATATCACCTACTGCTCTATTTAGGAAAACACAGGGTCCCAGACTGGTCACCCCCTGATCCTACAGGACCAAAAGGAGCTGATAACAGAGAACTAAAGCATCTTCTTAACAGGTTTATGTTACAAAATGTTTGTTCTACAAATTCTAACACAAAAAGAACCAAGTAGAAAGGCATTAGCCTAATGGTTCACCTCCCTGTCCAAGTGCCCTGTTACACCATATGGATGTATCTTTTGTAGGGGTACAAGCCTATTCCCCCAGTGTGCCCATGTTAATAGAGCAAGGCTGAAGAACATTTCTAAGACTTGTCTACCCTGTAAAGAATTGTCCTGACAATCTCGGCAATAATCACATTATACAGAGGTCTAGCTGAGATTCTGGCAGTGTTGATGGAACAATCCTGAACTTCAGACCCCGCACTCCCCTTTACAACAACACAACGTGTGAAGGAGTCAGTACTGAGTGAAGAGCTACTTACCTGCACATCCGTCCTCTTCAAGCTGCCAAGCTCTAGTGACACAAGATGGCTGACGTTGAGAACTTTACACATTCTATACCCATTGTGATGTCACAGGGTGACTATGATGTCATGCACCCTGCAATGTCATATGGTGTGTGTTATGGCAAGGCGTTTTATCATAAATGTACCTGTTGAGATGATATTTAAAGAGTTTTATTCAGGATTTACTATATATATATATATATATATATATATATATATATATATATATATTATATATATATATATATATCAAATAAAAAAAAGCTTTATTGGCATGTCTGAATAGATATTTGGCATTGCCAAAGCTAGTAAAGTGTGTGGGGAGGGGGGTTGGATTCGGGTGGGTGAGTGGTGGGTATGGGGGGGGGGTTGGTTGTTTTGGGGTATAACAGTCCATGGAGTCTCGTCTTCTTCGTAGTTGGTGACCGCTATATGGGGAGGTGGGGTGGGGCGGGTCGGTTGGTTTGGGGTACAACAGTCCGTGTAGTCTCATCTTCCTCTTCGTTGGTGACCGCTATATGGGGGGGTGGGGGTGGGGGGGGAGATTTTATTGGGATAAATATAACAGTCCGTGGAGTCTCATCTTCCTCTTCGTTGGTGACCGTTATATGGGGAGGTGGGGTGGGGCGGTTGGTTTGGGGTATAACAGTCCGTGGAGTCTCATCTTCCTCTTCGTTGGTGACTGCTATATGGGGAGGTGGGGGTGGGGTGGGGCGGGTGTATTGGGATAAATATAATAGTCCGTGGAGTCTCATCTTCCCCTCATTTGGTGACAGCTGGACACGTTTTGGGCAGCGATCTCCACAGTGGCCTCTTCTTCTCCCAGTAGGATGTAGAGTTTCCTCTTCTCTTCTGCAGATATGAAGTCTGGGATGTGGGCAGAGAGTCTCTGGTAGTAGACGGCCCTCACAGCTGAGTATTTGGTGCAGTGTAGCAGGAAGTGGGTCTCGTCTTCTAGGGCCCCCTGGTCACAGTGCTGGCACAGTCTGTTCTCCCGTGGCTTGTACGTCTGCCTGTATCGCCCCGTCTCTATCTCTAGGTTGTGGGCGCTCAGTCTGTACCGGCTCAGGGTCTGTCTGTGTTTGGGGTGGCGTATTCTCTCCAGGTAGGTGGCCATGGTGTAGTTTCTTTGTAGGGATTGGTACACAGTGAGTTTCTTGGAGTTATTTATTTCATTTCTCCATTCTTCAATGTACCGCTCTCTGTTTGCCTCTGTGGTCGCCTTTATTTTGGCCTTGGTTATCGTCTGTTGGTGTTTTTGGTTTGGTGGTTGGCTGTTGTTTGGTTGGTGAGTGTCTGGTTTGCTCAGGTGGCTTAACCATGCTTGGTGGTGGTAGGAGTCAGGCTTGCTCCCCTGGATGTGTGCCTGGAAAGCTAGAGCCCTCTTCTGTATGGTGAGCCATAGGGGGAGTCTGTCTAGCTCTGCCCTGCAGGCCATGTTGGAGGTGTTGCGATGGACATGGAGCATATGTATATATATACAGTGCACAGTACTATTCCTCTTGTCCTGTACACTGCTTGTAATTCTCAGTCCTTCTTCTGTACTTATAGACAGTATACAGTACTATTTTCTTGTGCTGTATACTGGCTGTAATTTATAGTATCCTCTCTTTTTCTGTGTACAGGGTCTAGTCTATATATGTAAAACTCAAAATCCGTAGTAGTCTGCTCTATACAAATCCACAGTTCCTGCCCGATTTGGGTGAAATTTGGCACGCCTTTTCTCCATCCACAGGAGCAGAATACTGCGCACGTTACATCTCGCTAGCATCCCCCCATCATGAGATTGGGGCTCCCATAGTAAGGCCCTATACATATAATGGGGAAAAGTGAAAGTGCTCAGGGGAAAACAACAGTTGTGACTGACAAGGGTGGATTATAGCGAAGAGTCACTGCTAAAGGGGCCACACCACCACACACAACACACAAACATATCACAAACCCCATATAAACATCACACAGACAGCACACATACACCAACCCACGAGCACAACACCACACAAACACTCCATACCTCCCAACTGTCCCGATTTCTGCGGGACATTCACGAATTCGGTGTCCTGTCCCGCAGTGCCGATCGGCGGGAGGCATTTCCCGATATTCAATAAGTTGAATATATAAGCGAGCAAAGCAGGAGCTGTCACAGCTCAGCTCCTGCCTTACCGCTGCGCTTCGGCATGTGTAGGCACGATGTGATGATGTCACATCGGGCCTACAACTATGTGAGTGGAGTGAGAGACCAGAGAGAGTGGCGGGGGAGCCGGTAACATACAGTAGGGGGCCTATGAAACTTGGAGTATATGAGGGCGGGGAGAATGGCATGACACTGGGGGGAGATGAAGGGGGGGAACGGCATGACACTGGGGCAGATAAAGGTGGAGGGAATGGCATGGCATGGCACTGGGGCAGATGAAGGGGGGAGAACGGCATGACACTGGGGCAGATAAAGGGGGGGAGAACGGCATGACACAGGGGCAGATGAAGGGGGAGAATGCCATGGCATGGCACTGGGGCAGATAAAGGTGGAGGGAACGGCATGACACTGGGGCAGATGAGGGAGGGAGAATGGCATGGCACTGGGGCAGATAAAGGGGGGATACATGAATCTGGGGGAAGAGATGGGGGGACATGAATCTGGGGGAAGAGATGGGGGGGACATGAAACTGGGGGCAGAGATGGGGGGACATGAAACTGGGGGCAGAGATGGGGGACATGAAACTGGGGGAAGAGATGGGGGACATGAAACTGGGGGCAGATGGAGGGGGGACATGAAACTGGGAGAGATGGAGGGGGGGAATATAATTTACAGGTGACTGTAGGAAGATTATACTGTGTGGAGGCACATGAAAAATTAATAAGAATGGGCGGCTGATCCGAACAGTTCTCGCTCATCTCTAGTTGCTATGTAAGTTGCCAAATAGTGATCCAATAACCGGATAGTGTCCCTTAGTCATATATTGATCAGTCTGCTTGGGACAATGAGCGATGACAATATCTGTAAAGTGCTGAAGAATATGTTAGTGCTGTATAAGCAAAACCAGTAAGTGAATGAAGTCGTGATGTTATCATGTAACCTGTGCTCAGATGCTGGAGTCGTCTACTCTTTGCTGAGTGGGGCCCTCTTCCAAGTTTTGTTCTGGGGCCCTGCGGATATGAAGCCTCTTTTGTCTGTTCCCTATTATTATACAAGACCCCAGCGCCGCACCTCCCATGAGGCGACCTGAAGCGAGCGCTATGCCAGGGCCTCAGGGAGGGCGGCATTTTTGCTTCCCTAAGCCAGTCCAGGACAAGCTGTCCTGGACTGGCTTAGCACCGAGCGGTGGTTTGGGGAGGCCACTGGAGCAGCGCTGCTCCAGCAGCCTCCCCTCACGCTCAGGCAGAGATCAGGCAGTCTCCGGGCCTGAATCTCTGCCGGCGAACGGCGCTAAGCCCTGCCCCCTCTGCTCGGCCCCGCCCCCTCCGCTCGGCCAAGCCCCCTCCTCCCGGCGGGGGGGGGGGGGGGCTTTCTGTAGTTCGCCTCGGGCGGCGAAAGGGGAAGGTTCACCCCTGCAAGACCCCCGGTCTCTTCTGTGCTCAGTCCCTCTTCTGGACTCTTCAGTCTTGTTTCAGGTAGGATGTTATGAGGACACTTCTAATGTTATTGTCCCCTATCAGGGAGACTGAACTCCATAACACATGTAATGTAACCTGGGACAGGAGATGACATTATGTTATGACAATGACTAGCGTTATATGGCGCCCCCTATAGACCCCTGTCCTGCAGGAGCTGCAGCCATATATATAGCTGAATCACTTTATTACTGTCTATACAGATATTGGAATATACTGGAATATTAAAGGACAACCATTACTATCATCACGGTCACTAAGGACTATTTCAGACACTAGACAAAAACCACAAACACAATATACAGTAGATATGTTTAAATGTATTTTATTGAATAGGCAACATTGTAATGAAATATTACTGGCTTTTTAAATAAAATAAAGGTCGCAGTGACTGAGAGGTCAGGCCTGGGGGAGACCGCAGAATTCACTGCAATCCCCCCCTTGTCCTGAGATGAAAGCCACTGAACCAATGATCCAGAGGAAGGCGAAACAAACCCCCCCAAAGGAGGGCAAAAAATTCCTTCCTTACCCCAGATATGGCGATAGGATATATCCCTGGATCATATCTCACCTGCTGCCTACTGGCGTGTGCATGTATGTATGTGTGCATGTATTTATCCTACTGGTGTATGCATGTATGTATCTTACTGGTGTATGCATGTATGTATCCTACTGGTGTATGCATGTATGTATCTTACTAGTGTATGCATGTATGTATGTGTGCATGTATAATAAACTCTATAATAAAAATAAAATGGAATTGGAATGTGAAACTGCAGGCCATCCGACGTAATCCAGCGAAATAAACGTCCGACGTAATCCAGCGAAATAAACATCCGACGTAATCCAGCGAAATAAACGTCTGACGTAATCCAGCGAAATAAACGTCCGACGTAATCCAGCAAAATAAACGTCCGACGTAATCCAGCGAAATAAACGTCCGACGTAATCCAGCGAAATAAACATCCGACGTAATCCAGCGAAATAAACCTGTAAAAATAAATAAATAAAAAACTAAAGCAGGCCATACATATCAGATAGCTGACGTCTGGGTCATCCAACTTTCTAATACACATGCTAGGTCAATAACTACAAGTAAGTCACACATCCACCCAGAATTTCCACCATGGCAAGAAAACCGGAAATCAGATGGAGTTCGGCCCCAAGCAACACAATACACACAAAGTGTTATACAGTGTCAAAAATACATGGAAAATGAGGTGTAAGCACGTACACCAGTTTTTTGGCGCAAACTACGTCAGAATTCTAGTGCATATTTATTAGTTTATCTGCCCCAGTGTGTGAACAAGGCTCAGTATTGAGTGAAGAGCTACATACCTGCACCGACCGTCCTCTTCAAGCTGTCAAGCTCAAATAACACAAGATGGCTCAGGCAAAGAACTGGACACATTCTACAGCCATTGTGACATCATGGAATGTCTGTGATGTCATGCGGCAACTATAATGCAGCAGAGATCTGCACCATAAAACCTTCATGTACGTGTTCACATCACAGATATGTAACAGTGACCGCGCCAATATAAAACTACATCACAACACAACATGGAAGAGCCCTGATATATCGTGACACATGTCTGAGTCATGACACACATACGAAGGGACCCTTTTCCTTTAATACATATCACCTACTGCTCTATTTAGGAAAACACAGGGTCCCAGACTGGTCACTCCCTGATCCTACAGGACCAAAAGGAGCTGATAACAGAGAACTAGAGCATTTTCTTAACAGGTTTATGTTACAAAATGTTTGTTCTACAAATTATATGGAAGACGACCCTAAAAAGAACCAAATAGAAAGGCATTAATCTAATGGTTCACGTCCCTGTCCAAGTGCCCTGTTACACCATATGGCTATATCTTTGCACATTTTGTAGGGGTAAAAGCCCATTCCCCCAGTGTGCCCATGTTAATAGAGCAAGGCTGAAGAACATTTCTAAGACTTGTCTGTTCTGTAAAGAATTGTCCTGACAATCACGGCAAGAATTACATTATACAGAGGTCTAGCTGAGATTCTGGCAGTGCTGCGGAATATGTTGGCGATATATAAATAAAACTTATTATTATTATTATTATATTCTGGCAGTGTTGATGGAACAATCCCGAACTTCAGACCCCCCCCCCCCCATGCCCCTTCCCAACAACACAACGTGTGAAGGAGTCAGCACTGGGTGAAGAATTACTTACCTGCACGTCCGTCCTCTTCAAGCTTCCAAGCTCTAGTGACACAAGATGGCTGATGTTGAGAATTTTACACATTCTATACCCATTGTGATGTCACAGGGTAACTATGATGTCATGCACCCTGCAATGTTACATGATGTGTGTGATGGCAAGGCGTTTTATCCTAAATGTACCTGTAGAGATGATATTTAAAGAGTTTTATTCAGGATTTACCATATGTAGTAGTCTGCTCTATACAAATCCACAGTTCCTGCCCGATTTGGGTGAAATTTGGCACGCCTCCTCTCCACCCAAAGGAGAAGAATACTGCGCACGTTACATCTCGCTAGCGTCCCCCCGTCATGAGATTGGGGCTCCCATAGTTAGGCCCTAGACATATAATGGGGAAAAGTGAAAGTGAAAGTGCTCAGGGGAAAACAACAGTTGTGACTGACAGGGGTGGATTATAGCGATGGCACCAAAGACTTGCTGTTAAAGGGGCCGCACCACCACACACAACACACAAACATATCACAAACCCCATATAAACATCACACAGACAGCACACATACACCAACCCACAAGCACAACACCACACAAATACCAGACCACTCCATACCTCCCAACTGTCCCGATTTCTGCGGGACATTAACAAATTCGGTGTCCTGTCCCGCAGTGCCGGTCAGCGGGAGGCATGTCCTGATATTCAACAAGTTGAATATATAAGTGAGTAAAGCAGGAGCTGTCACAGCTCAGCTCCTGCCTTACCGCTGCGCTCTGGCTTCGGCATGTGTAGGCGCGATGTGATGACGTCACATCGGGCCTACAACTATGTGAGTGGAGTGAGAGAGCAGAGAGAGTGGCAGGGGAGCCGGTAACATACTGTAGGGGGCCTATGAAACTTGGGGTATATGAGGGTGAGGAGAACAGCATGACACTGGGGGGAGATGAAGGAGGGGGAACGGCATGACACTGGGGCAGATAAAGGTGGAGGGAAGGGCATGGCATGGCACTGGAGCAGATGAAGGGGGGGAACGGCATGACACTGGGGCAGATGAAGGGGGGGAGAACGGCATGGCATGGCACTGGGCAGATAAAGGGGGGGAGAACGGCATGACACTGGGGCAGATGAGGGAGGAAAAACGGCATGGCACTGGGGCAGGTGAAGGGGGGAGACATGAATCTGGGGGGCAGAGATGGGGGGACATGAATCTGGGGGCAGAGATGGGGGACATGAAACTGTGGGCAGAGATGGGGGACATGAAACTGGGGGCAGAGATGGAGGGGGGGACATGAAATTGGGGGCAGATAAAGGGGTTATATGAAACTGGGAGAGATGGAGGGGGGAAATATAATTTACAGGTGACTGTACGAAGATTATACTGTGTGGGGGCACATCAACATTAATAAGAATGGGCGGAGTCAACATAAAAGTGGGCGGAGCTATGGACTTCGGGCCATGGATTTGGCAGTTCCATAGTTTGTGCACAAAGCTGTGAATTTTGCAGGCTCCATAGAAGTCTATGGTGCTGCAGAATCCATGGCCTGGAGAAGCACAATGTCAATCACTTAAAGTAGCTGGCATTAATTTGGAGAATCCGTGTTTTTCACACGGACAGTTGTACGTTGCTTGCTTCAGAGTGGGTGACACCATAAATCTTTTCATATATGTACCTGAAGGTAAAACTAGAAACATTATTTACCAAAAAGTACTACAATAGAGAGTTAACTGTAAACCAATTTTACTCTTTTGTCCGTGAACTACTTATAGACTACACTGGAGGGAGGGGGAAGGGTTGCCCTATATTGTTAATTGGGTGTAAATGTTTTATATGTTTGTGTAAGGGGCATACATTTTAATTTTTGATAAACAAAAATTGTTCAAAAAATAGTTGTAATAGTTTCTACTACATAATATGTATTGAATATGTAAAATCAATAAAAATGTTGAAATAAAAAAAAAAGTTGTTCACATCAATGTTACGACAAATTAGTAAAATGCCAAAATAATAACAATTTAAAGTGGAAAAGAAGATTTACCGTCAATTTCAGTGTGACACTGAAAATTTTACTTTAGCTAGCATAACCAATAATTTTACATATTTTCCGTGAGCAAAGCCGCGAGTATTTTACTAATAAGTAAATAAAAAGAAACAAGGCCAGGATTGCTGTTTTTATGTTCATCTGGCCTTCCAAAAAAGGAATAAAAATTTGTCACATGTACCGCAAAGTCATACCAATGAAAAGTTCAGCTCATCACACAAAAATTAATCCCCTCAGACGGGTCCACATAATATTAGAAATCTAATGTGTCTTGGAATACAGAGACAGATTTACTGCATTCGGAATTCCCTTCGGGGGGTCCCCTATATGCATAAAAATTACCTGGGAAAACACGCGGACTTCATAGATTACTGTATAATGGGGTCTGTGTGGTTTCCGTTCGGTTTCCGCACTAAACATACAGAGAGAAAAGTGATGCTAGCACTACAAGGACCCAGGGGGGTAACTACCATAGAGGCAGCGGAGGCGGCTGCCACAGGGCCCAGGCCATTAGGGGGCCCAGTGAGAGCCGCTACTGCTGCATTTTTTTTTTTTTTTTTTTAATAGGCCGTTATGGGCCCTATTTACTTGCCGATCCTGGCAGGGCCGGGATCGGCAGGTGACACAGCGGGCCCCACAAATACTATCATTATACTCGGGGGTCTTTGCAGACCGGGAGAGGTAAGGGAACGTAAAAAATACTGTTACTTACCTCTCCACGATCTTGCCAGGCCTCCTTCCTGACGTCCTTTCTGACGTCTCTGACGTCACATGAACCCGGCCTGCGTCCCGGGTCATGTGACGTCTGACGTCATTTCAGAAAGACGGCAGCGGAGAAGACAGCGTAGGAGCTGGGGACAGGTAAGAAACAGTAATTTTTTATGTTTTTATTCCCCTGGGTCTCTGATTATTATACTCTGGGGCCTGAAAAGACCCCAGAGTATAATAATTGTTTATGGGTGTCCACTATGGGGCATAATACTGTGTGCAGGAGCGACTCTGGGGGATAATACTGTGTGTAGGAGCCAGTAAGGGACATAATATTGTGTGCAGGGGCCAATATTGTGCATAACAGAGTGTGTAGGGGCCACTAAGGGACATAATACTGTGTGCAGGGGCCACTATGGGGGATAATACTGTGTGCAGGGGCCAGTAAGGGACATAATACTGTGTGCAGGGGCCACTATGGGGGATAATACTGTGTGCAGGGGCCAGTAAGGGACATAATACTGTGTGCAGGGGCCACTATGGGACATAATACTGTGTGCAGGGGCCACTATGGGGGATAATACTGTGTGCAGGAGCCACTATGGGCTATAATAATGTGTGCAGGGGCCAATAAGGGACATAATACTGTGTGCAGGGGCCAATAAGGGACATAATACTGTGTGCAGGGGCCAATATTGTGCATAACAGAGTGTGTAGGGGCCACTAAGGGACATAATACTGTGTGCAGGGGCCACTATGGGGGATAATACTGTGTGCAGGGGCCAGTAAGGGACATAATACTGTGTGCAGGGGCCACTATGGGGGATAATACTGTGTGCAGGGGCCAGTAAGGGACATAATACTGTGTGCAGGGGCCACTATGGGACATAATACTGTGTGCAGGGGCCACTATGGGGGATAATACTGTGTGCAGGGGCCACTATGGGACATAACACTGTGTGCAGGGGCCACTATTGGGGATAATACTGTGTGCAGGGGCCACTATGGGACATAATACTGTGTGCAGGGGCCACTATGAGGGATAATACTGTGTGCAGGGGCCACTATGAGGGATAATACTGTGTGCAGGGGATACTAAGAGACATAATAGAGTGCGGAGGAGGGGGCCGGTCGAGGTCTTCGACGTCGGTGTCGGTTGGGGGGGGGGCCCCATGTCAAAAGTTCACCACGTGGCCCCACCATTCCTAGTTACGCCACTGCAAGGACCACATTATAGTCTATGGAGTCCATGTGTTTTCCCAAGTATCTGCTTTTGTTTGCTTATAGGTTTCCATTCAGGGGTCCCTAAACGGACTCCCCAAACAGAATCCCAAACGCAGATGTGAACCGAGCCTGAGTTGCAAAGCTTGTTTTACCATGGAGGTGGTGGCACTTATTGTCCACTTACAATAAATTCTGTTAGCTTTTACTTGTCCTCCGTATTTATACCCAAAAATTGAATGCCAGAATGGGAAAAGCATTGAATATCAGAATTTTCCGAATAATATTCTGCTCCAGCTGACACATTTAAAAATATTCTGCCGGAGAAGAAAATATTTTTCTTTCTTTATCAAAAAATTGACAATTGAGCAGCTTTTTATAGTCCCGCTGTTAAGAAAGTACCTTGTTGTGTTTACATTCAGACATGCAACTTGAGGGACAGATGTGACAGGCAGGCATGAGTAACCGCAAGAGGACAGCAGGACAGATGTCAAGAAACTTTTTTTTTCCCTTTTTTCAAAAGATTGCCAAACAACCTGCGTAGTGCACATATGCTTCAGTATGCAAAGCCAAATATATCACAGCCAAGTCAACATAATGCTGCTGAATGCGTATGCCTCCAAGCCGTGAATTAGCACAAGTGCACTTTCCTGCTCAGAACTTCTTTGGAAAAGAAACTATTTTTGATGGGGCGGATATAAGTCAGATAACCGTGATTCCTGTGATTCCTGGAGACCCTTTCAAGTCAAACCCTATAGAGACGACCACCCAAAATAGTGCTGAAAAGTGGTTGCGTGTGGGATGGTTTTCTCAATGAATACAATGTTAGGATTGTCTATAGGATTTTCCATCTACCTTCTTTAAGTTATCAAAATGAGGCTAATGAATAAACAAGAAATCTAAATCCCATCAATATTTGGTGTGACCATCCTTTAGAAGAGGAGTCCTGGAAGTGATGATATGGCCCCCACAGAGCCCTGACCTCAGCATTGTCCAGTCTGTCTGGGAATATATGAAGAGACAGATGCATACCGCCCAACTGTCCCGATTTCCGCGGGACACTCACGCTTTCCTTCCCCTGTCCCGCCGTCCCGCGCAGCTCCCTACATGTCCCGCTATGTCCCTTTAATGATTTACTGATCAATCATTCCTCCGATCACTGCCTGCTCTTATAACAGATAGGAGGCTGCGGTGATCGGAGGAACGCTTTACTATGGTTCACGGACCTTGTGTGACATCACACGGTCACGTGACTAGGTGGGAGTGTCAGTGTCCCGTGCAGTGAAGAGAGAAGAGATCCGTGTAAGGTACTGAGAAGGGAGGGGAAAGGGGGGTATCTGAGTTGCAGGATAGAGAGAGAGAGAGTGTCTTTGTGTGTGTGTGTGTGTGTGTGTGTCTGTCTGTGTGTCTGTCTGTGTGTCTCTGTGTGTTTGTCATTATACTGGGGGCAGAGATGGAGGGGGGACATGAAATGGGGGGCAGATGAAAGGGGATATGAAACTGAGGGAGAAATGGAGGGGGGGAGATGAAACTGGGGGCAGAGATGGAGGAGGGGACATGAAATGGAGCAGATAAAGGGGGCACTTAAACTGGGGACAACTGGAGAGGGCATTAAACCATGGGAGGAGCTGGAGGAGTACCTGTCTGCCTCTACTTGCCCCCAGTTTAATGTCACCCTCCAGCAACCCTATGCTTTAATGTCTGCTTCTAGTTGCCCACTATTTAATGTCCCACTTCATCTGCCATTTATTTACTGACCCCTCCAACTACCCCCATTGCTAATGTCCCCCCGTCCAGCTGATCCAGTTTCATGTTTAAACTGGGGCACCAGGAGAGGGACTTAATACTGTGGGGCAGTTGGAAGGGGGACATTACAATGTGGGGACATACAATTTATGGGTGACTGTAGGAGGATTATACTGTGTCGGGGGGACATGAAAAATGAAAGAGAATGGGCAGAGTCAACTTAAAAGTGGGCGGAGCTAAATTTGTCACTCTTTCTGTTGTTCAAAAATTGGGAGTTATGCAGATGGATTAGAGCAAGCCTACATCCAAAGTTCTCCAAGATGGTGGGAACAACCTCCCTGCCGAGTTCTGACATTGTCTGATCAAAGTGATCAGCTGATTGTTCTGGTTCCATCTTCAGATATGGCGATTAGTTGGTATCGCTGGGGTAGTCTGTAGCCAGCCAGACATTTTCCTTTACTAGTCACTGCAGAATACATGTAGTATTACATGGAAACGAATTTCTGACCATGTATTATGTATGGGCCGATAGTGAGAGCTGCTCTTTGTTGCTCAGTCTCTACTCCACCTATGTCCATAATCTATAATATGGCATACTTGAAAATTGTCACATTTGACTACTTTGGCCTTGGTCATATCTACGCCATTGTCTCTGTTTTTCATGTTCATCGCAGAACCAGATGAACAGAAAACGGTCCGTCAAATGCCAGGCAACAATAGATCCCAAGAGCTCCCATTGGTTAGACTGACAAAAAAAGTCGGGCTAGGACTTAGCACTGGAACTCCAAAGCAGATATGAACCTAGCTTTATGCTAAATTCACATTAGTGTTCGGCTCTCCATCCACATGGGGACCCAAAAGAAGGAAACTTGGTCCACTTAAAAAGTGGTTACTAGAGATGAGCGAGTAGTATTTGATCGAGTAGGTATTCGATCGAATACTACGGTATTCGAAATACTCGTACTCGATCGAATACCACTTGCTGTTCAAATGGAAAAGTTTGATGCAGAACCAGCATTGATTGGCCGAATGCTATACAGTCGGCCAATCAACGCTGGTTCTTCTCCTACCTTTAGAAGTCTTCTTCATCAGGCCTGGGCAGAGCCGACTGCGCAGTCGGCTTGTAGTGTGGACATGCACAGTCAGCTCTGCCCAGGCCCGATGCCTGGCAAAGTGAATTCAGAGCCGGAAGATGCCGCGGGGACGCTGCAAGGAGAAGACTTCTTGGAGGATCCAGCCCGACCCTCACTCGTGGACTTGGTAAGTATAATTTGATCGAACGTTGCCTACCCCTGAAACGAGCATTTTCCCCCCATAGACTATAATAGGGTTCGATATTCGATTTGAGTAGTCGAATATTGAGGGGCTACTTGAATCGGATTTCGAACCTCGAACATTTTAGTGTTCGCTCATCTCTAGTTGTTACCAGTGGAAACCCACACACCTCATAGACTACAATGGTGTCCACCAGGTTTTTGCTCAATTTCCTCCTTGCACGACTTTTCTCCCTGCCAATTTTATGCCCAATCTGCAGGGGGGCGTTCACACTATCGCCGTTGTTTGCCCAGGGGTTTCCATCCTAAACACCGGGGAAACTGGACAGGGGACGGCTTGCTGGCGATCAGCTTTGAAACCCATTCATTAGAATTTTTTATTTACTGGAATTCAATGGAACTCCTGAAAACCACGACAATTAGATAGAGAATGTTTATTCGGAATGTATCTAACTCTCCCTTATACAAAAAAATCTTCATTTCCTGACAAAAGAATATTCCGGTTTGGCCGTAGTTTTTTTTTGCCATCTTAACTTGGATCTGTTTATAGTTTGTGGAAAGTTTCATTTCAGAAAATCTGTTGCATCTTGTTTTTGGTTTCCCTGAAAAGGCAGATAGGATATTCTTGTTAAATCATTAACGTCGGATACGATGTCATGTGAAGTGATGCAACACTTCTATAGAAATCATCCCTACAATCTGTGACTGTTTAATATCTATTATTATCTGCATCACTTCCTACAACAGGGTAAGTCAACTCCAACTTGTGGGGCCGAACACCTGAGATGAGAGAGAACCGAGGTCACCGGATGTGTTTATATCCAGGAAACCATTGTCTAATACTATTGCCAGTAATGTTGGAAAGCCCTGGAGCCATTAATAAGGAATAGAAACTGAGGCCAAATCTGAGTTACAGGGATTGTATACTATTAGAAAAAAAAATCAGCTTTTTTTCTACAGCAACAGCGCCACTTTTGGATACAGGATGTGTCTGGTATTGCAACTCAGGCTATGTTAGGTTTTTCTATTGGGAAAAAAACTGTGCCTACTAGTGTCACTACATCATGTAACATGATGACGAGACAAGTGCAGCTACTTCAGGGGCTTTGTGGCAGCCCTGGAATTACTGGTACCAGCTGGATTGGGAAGATAAGGGAGATTGCTTAGGAGATATACTTTATGTCTTGATGCCCTTGGGTCATAAAGAACAGCCATTGTCGCTCTGGGTGATGGTGTTGTGGTATGTAGTGTAATGGGTTGTGCTACAGTCTACACTTTAAGGGGTATTCCTATCTTAAGAAGTTATCCTCTACCCATAGTTGTGTCCCCTTTTTGTATAGTAGGGGTCTTCCACCAATCTGGAAGTTAATAATATCTTAAGATGTGAATACCCCTCTAATGGGGGATCTGTGTGACATAAACAGCTAAAGGAGTTATCCAGTTATTGTTGATGGCTTATTCTTAGGATAGGCCATCAGTATTACATATGTAGGAATCTAACACCCAGGACCTCCACAGATCAGCTGTACCAAGACTGCACGGCACCATGTAAACAATTCTGGGAGCTGATCACCTGCTGTATAGACTTGTTGTGACGTTTGAAGGTACTGCAGCACTGCCCCATAGATCCTAGCTTGTAAACAATACAGGGATCCATGCTGTTTCGATACAGCTGGTCTGTAGGGTTCCTGGGTGTTGGACATGTGTAGATCTAATATGGATAGGATATATATTTATATATTTTATATACCTATTGGCATCCTTTCTCTTTCACTGAGTTTTGACATGCTACCTTATTATTCACATTCACCACATTCACTTGCTTTTTGTTTTCCAAGAAATGTTGGAGAGAATATTCAGAGGCCTTGTCCACTTTTCTTGGGTGACACATGGGCTTCAGAAATATACTGTAGGTCCAGATGTACTAATAGTGCAAACTTAGACAGACCGTCTAAAAAATACCCAAAATGTATGACCCCATGATAAATCGGATGTATCGTTAGATTGTCTATTCTATGTGTATACCACCTTTTAGTTGGTTTGCTCTAATGTTATGTTCACGTTACCGTTGTGTAGTCTGTTGTTCTGATCTGTCAGAGAACCAGAACAATGGACAGGCAGAATACTAAAAGAATGGACAATGATTATGTCCGTTGGATCCCACTTACTATAGTGGAGTCCGTTGAGTATTCTTTGACTTGCAGGACATTTTCTTCTGCAAATTTTCAAGAGTGAACTCCTAATGCCGATGTGAACAAAGCCTGAGTTCCAATTATTTGACACAATGTTGGAACATTTTTGGAATATTGTGGCACATTTAAGCCCACATATAGCAAATCAAAAAAATTTAGCCCAGGATGCACCACATTTGTACCCCTATTAAGCACAATAGTAGATCTGGGCTACAATGTTTGGTGTGAACACCATATTTTCAACCTATTGCCCCAATGGAAAGCTCACACAGAACTTTTGGCCAAGTGGCCTTGAGTCTTATACATGTTTTGCCATCTCCAGGTCATGTTGTGCCATCTCTAGTTCATGGTGTGCCATCTGTGGGTCATGTTGTGCCATCTCCAGGTCTTGTTGTGCCATCTCTAGTTCATGGTGTGCCATCTGTGGGTCATGTTGTGCCATCTCCAGGTCTTGTTGTGCCATCTCTAGTTCATGTTGTGCCATCTCCAGGTCATGTTGTGCCATCTCTAGTTCATGTTGTGCCATCTCCAGGTCTTGTTGTGCCATCTCCAGGTCATGTTGTGCCATCTCTGGTTTATGTTGTGCCATCTCCAGGTCATGTTGTGCCATCTCTAGTTCATGTTGTGCCACCTCCAGGTCTTGTTGTGCCATCTTCCGGTCTTGTTGTGCCATCTCCAGGTCTTGTTGTGCCATCTCCAGGTCATGTTGTGCCATCTCTGGTTTATGTTGTGCCATCTCTAGGTCATGTTGTGCCATCTCTAGTTCATGTTGTGCCACCTCCAGGTCTTGTTGTGCCATCTTCCGGTCTTGTTGTGCCACCTCCAGGTCTTGTTGTGCCATCTCCAGGTCTTGTTGTGCCACCTCCAGGTCACAGCCATACCTTTGATTTAGGTTTTTATGTGTAAAGGCAATAAAAGCGTTGTGACATTTCTGCGGTATTGTCAGAAGATTGTATAGGTATTAACATATTGGGGGTGGGGGTGGGGATGTATTGCTGTATTCCTAAGTACATGGCCAGGTTAATATGTCACCACAGTGCTCTCTCACATACCTTGAATATGTCAGATTTCTCCCTACAAGACCTTTACTCATCCACCTGCACAATACAGCCGTCATAAATGTCTTATCAGCTCATTAACATGAAGGTAAACCTATATAAGAACATTTGATAAGGTGATATAACGCTTCACATAAAAACTCTCGTCAACAATCTGGTTTCGTTCACATGAGTAGAGTCATCATTTTCGGCAATCATATTTAGCTATGGTCTGGGTAACCTCAGCTGTTCAGATCCCTGAGATTTTAGCTAATATAATTTCTGCAGGTGTACAAGATGGAAGCGGCCCTGACCTCTAGCGAGGTAACATACAGTAGGATAAGAATGTCTACGCTCTGATTACAGATATGGGACTGCTTATGGACAAATGTCACCGGATATAAGGAAGGGGGCACAAACTTTTTATTTTCATAATATGATATCATATACCAGTTAGTTCTGCGGCTGGAACTGTATTGTCCTTGCGCGTGCATTGTGACAGGTCTTCCTGCTGCAGATACAGAAGGGCATGGTGGGGTTCGTGGCTTTTAGAATGAGTTGACACAGAGGCTGCCTCAGAATCCAGTCCAAAAAATTGCTAGCCGTGACTGGATTCCTGGTGCAGTGCATCGGCAACTAGTCGCAGCATTCTGCTCCGGATTAGGCCCATATGAATGGGCCTAGTCGGGAGTGAGTGTCGCACCGCAGCGGATTCAGCCGCAAAATAGGATAGGGCAGGTGGGAGGTGTTTTTTGGAGCTGGATTCTGAGGCGGATTCCCTGTTAAAATCCGGACCAAAAAACTCAGTGTGAACTCAGCCTTACAGGGCAATTGGTCACTTCACATCTACTAGTATTCTAGTAATAGGTGTAACATTAAGCGCCTTGTCCTCAATGCAAAAACTATAATGTATAGCTTATAGGATTAGTTTCCTCAAATACACCCTATACAACCCCCCCAAGCTACACCCCTGACTACTATGACAACTACAATTCTTCCAACTAGTCTTCACTTACAGTGTTGGCCAAAAGTATTAGCACCCCTGCAATTCTGTCAGATAATACTCATTTTCTTCCAGAAAATGATTGCATTCACAAATTCTTTGGTATTATTATCTTTATATAGGGATCACAATGTACATTTTTTATTTCCTATCAGTATGTCTTTTGTAGAATGGGAGGAAATCCACGCAAACACGGGGAGAACATACAAACTCCTTACAGATGTTGTTCCTGGTGGGATTCAAACCCAGGACTCCAGCGCTGCAAGACTGCAGTGCTAACCACTGAGCCACCATGCTGCCCTTTCTGTTTTCTCTGTTGGACCAAATACAAGTCTATGGGTCCATTTTCTAGTTTTGCCTATTGTATCCATTTCATGGATGTTAAAAACGGATGAGTGGGTTGGGTAAAAAAAACCCCCAAAAAACAAAGTTCATCTTTTTTTAATGGATTGTTAAAAGTGGATGACAAATGGGTATTAAAAACGGCTAGAGAAGGTTAGTTGTCAATGAGTATGTGGCGTCTAACCTGTGGCGAGTATCCCCGCGCCAACCCCAGCCTGCAGCTGCTACCGATAAATAGTGAATATGGAGCTGTTTATGTAATGACTTTGGAAATATAGACGCAGATTTCTTTCTTTCTGTTTTTTAACAAATGTCCTAAACTACCCATTCACCTACATCTACCCACGTTCCAATGTTTTGTCTCTCAAATTGCGGCGTTTTATTTGGGCAAAGGTAAGTTAAAAGACCTGCATAAATAAACACACAGGACACCTTTCTAATTGGTATCTATAATTTTCCACTCAATTCATGCTCCAGTCTGTCACTGGGAGATAATTCTATGGCTTGCCAATCTCCAGCCAAATATTTAGCAGCCCGGTATTCATTTGACCATTTGCAGCTGACTGCAATAAGAAACCTAATGTACTTTCCATTCACATCCATGTACTTTCCATTACACCTGTTCCTTTGTTAATTTTCTCCTCCGCTCTTCCTCCCCACCTATCTGCCAGCTCAATCGACAGCGGCTCAGACCTTTCCGCAGCCTTCCAATATATCCTCTCCCTCGTTTTCATTTAATCTTGCCTTCCTATTGTAGCTTTTCAAGCACCGAACTACCAATGTCGACTGCAGAAACTGGAACATAAAAAAAGGAAAAAACAATTGCTGCTTTACTAACAAAATAAGAAAACTATAGATATAATAATAATAATAATAATAATAATAATAATAATAATAATAATAATAATATAATAAATGACATTGCTAAGAATAATAAAAACTAGATAAAATAATAATAAATAACAATGTTAAAAATAATAAAAATATAGCTAAAAAGAAAAAAATGATAAAAATAATGATGATAATAATAATAATAATAATTATTAATAATAATAATAATTGACAATGCTAAGAATAATGTAAATAGAGTTAAAAATAATAAAAAATAATAATATTAAATGATGACAATAATAATGATAAATAATAATAATAATAATAATAATAATAATAATTAATAATAATATCATCACCATCATAGTATTATTATTCAGGGTCTGGCAGAAAATAATAAGTATATGTATCAGGTTTATATGACCATGGCCACTTTTTATGGCTTACCCCCGATTCACATCTGTGTTTGGGATTCCATTCAGGTTGTCCGCTTGGGGACCCCCTGAACAGTAACCTATACGCATTAAAAAGCGGTTAACTAAGAAACCACATGGACCCCATAGACTGTAATCGAGTTTAGATGGTTTCCGCTCAGTGTCCACACGAATCACGCAGAGAGAAAAGTACTGCTCTCTTCGCATGATTCGCACCGAGTGGAAACCACATGGACTCCATTATAGTCTATGGGGTCCGTGTGGTTTCTTAACCGCTTTTTAATACGTATAGGTTACTGTTCCGGGGATCCCAAGCGGACTCCCGAACTGAATCCCGAACGCAGATGTGAACCAGCCCTTAGACTTCAATTGCAGAAAAACAGTGTAAGGCCGGGTTCACACAATGTATTTTGGCACGTAATGTGGCACGTAGACGCCGCGGGAGCTTTTGCGGGCCGTATACACTCCCATTGTTTTCAATGGAAGCCGGTACCGTATACGTGGCGCTATTTTGCGGCCATGATTTTGCGGCGGCCGCAAAATAGCGCCGCGTATACAGTACCGTCTCCCATTGAAAACAATGGGCGCGTATACGGCCCACAAAAGCTCCCGCAGCGTCTACGTGCCACATTACGTGCCAAAATACATCGTGTGAACCCGGCCTTATACAAAACGACAGCAGTATCTATGGAAGTAATTCTAGGACTGCTTTAGGCTGAAGTCCCATGTTGCAGACAAGCTGCTTTTTTATTGTTGTAGATTTTGCTGTGTGAGCCAAAGCCAGGAGCGGATTTATGAGAAGTGAGACGGATAAGTGTTTCTTTTATATTTCCCTTTCCGATTGAAGACACTCTTGGTTTTGGTTAAAAAAAGTGCAGGGGAAAACTTTGGGTAGAATTGATCAATCCCTTCGCCAATTCTGGCATAGAGGGATGTTATCAAGGTGCACACTTGGCGCAAAGCTCTTTCTTGATCCAAACATGCGTCACATCCTCCATTCTCTGCCGCGCTTGCCTTATTGTATGAATGTTGGTGATGCCGGGGGGAAACAGGGCAGACCAAGACAGGTTCCCCTTTGCCAAACATATTCATTATAAAAATTGGCATGAGTTATACTGGACATTGACTCCAGGCAAAAGTGCACCTGAATGATGAAGAAGCTGGAACATCTTCATAAATCATCCATTCCCCACGCCTGTCAGATTCTTTATTAAGACTGGTGTACGAAATGCCAGTCTTAATAAATCCTCCCCACAGCTTCTATACAATGTGTGACCTCAGCTTTGGTTGCACACTGTTTTTTTGTGGCACTTTTACAGCCATGAAAAACATTTTGCACAAATGTTGAGGTCAGATGTAATTCACGTCTTTGATCATCACAGATGTCGCTCCACCTAGATTTATCCTACTAATATGTGAAAAGTTAGTGTGTTTGGATGTTTGGACGTTTGTTCCTCAATCACACCCAAACGGCTGAATCGATTGCTTTGAAATTTCACACACATCTACATATTGGCCACGAAGGATACATAGGCTACTTTAAACATCGCCACCGCGACCCTCAAAAGTTGGCTCCGGCTCCACTGTTGGCCCTGAGGTCAGCGCAGGTAGTGACATGCAGCTCCGATTGGTGCACGGCGGTGCGGGGCCGGGATAGGGAGACAGCACAGCGGCCCCATAGGTTGAGGCGCTGGGTAGGAGAAAGAGGGGGGGTGGGGTTGGTGGTTTAGGGGAGGTGCTGGGAGTTAGGGAGGGGGCCTGGAGGGTTTTTTTGGTGGGGGGGTTGGGACCAGAGGGCCGAGGGTGAGTAAGAAGGAGGCCGATTGCACAGGTTAAAGGGGGAGGTGGGCGGTTGACTAGGGTCATGGGTTGTTGTTGGTGGTGGGGGCAAGGGGTGGAGATGTGGAAGGTGACTGTTGGCTCGAAAGGGGGGAGGGGGCATGGGTGGGAGATAAGGAGAGAGCAGGGGGCACGGGTGGGTGCTAGGTGGGGAGCCGGGGCCAGAGCAGCAGGGCTAATAATAATAATACATTTTATTTATATAGCGCCAACATATTCCGCAGCACTGTACAATTTATAGGGTTCAGATACAGACATACATAACAAAGAACGTCATTTCACACAATGGGACTGAGGGCCCTGCTCAAAAGAGCTTACAATCTATGAGGTAGAGGGGGTGACACAAGAGGTAGCAGGGGCGGCATTGCTTATACAGTATTCAGACAATTTTGTGCATTAGGAATTGTGATAGGCTTGTCTGAAAAGATGCGTCTTTAGTTTGCGTTTGAAACTGCAGAAATTGGGAGTTAATCTTATTGTCCGGGGTAGAGCATTCCAGAGAAGTGGTGCAGCTCGGGAGAAGTCTTGTATACGAGCGTGGGAGGTTCTGATAATAGAGGATGTAAGTGTTAGGTCATTGAGTGAGCGGAGAGCATGGGTTGGGCAGTAGACAGAGATGAGGGAAGAAATGTAGGGAGGTGCGGCATTATGGAGAGCCTTGTGGATGAGAGTGATAACTTTATATTTTATTCTATAATGAATAGGCAGCCAATGTAGTGACTGGCACAGACCAGAGGCATCGCTGTAGCGTCTAGCCTGATAGATGAGCCTGGCTGCTGCATTCAGAATAGATTGTAGAGGGGAGAGTTTAGTGAGGGAAGACCGATTAGTAAGGAGTTACAGTAGTCAAAGCGAGAATGAATCAGAGAGACAATAAGTGTCTTTAGTGTATCTCTGGTAAGGAAAGGGCGTATTCTGGAGATGTTTTTGAGGTGGAGGTGACATGAACGTGCGAGTGATTCAATATGAGGGGTGAAAGAAAGGTCTGCGTCAAATATGACCCCGAGGCAGCGAGCATGCTGCCTAGGAGTTATAGTAAGGCCTGAGACTGCAATGGATATATCAGGGACAGATCTGTTAGATGGTGGAAACAGTAGTAGTTCAGTCTTAGAGAGATTTAGTTTCAGATAGAGCGAGGACATGATATTAGAGACAGCAGAGAGACAGTCACTGGTGTTCTGTATGAGTGCAGGGGTGATGTCACGGGAAGATGTGTATAATTGGGTGTCATCAGCATAAAGATGGTACCTGAAGCCAAATCTGGCGATGGTTTGTCCAATGGGGGCTGTGTAGAGAGAAAAGAGCAGGGGGCCGAGGACTGAGCCCTGAGGAACCCCAACAGCAAGGGAAAGAGGGGAAGAAACAGAGCCCGCGAATGATACACTGAAAGTGCGGTCTGAGAGATAAGAGGAGAACCAGGAGAGCGCAGTGTCCATGAGGCCGACTGAGCGGAGCATAGTGAGGAGAAGTTGATGGTCAACAGTGTCAAAAGCTGCAGAGAGGTCCAGAAGAATAAGAAGAGAGAAGTCACCATTGGATTTAGCCTTTAGTAGATCATTAGAGACTTTTGTGAGAGCTGTTTCAGTAGAGTGCAGAGCGCGGAAACCAGATTGTAAGGGGTCAAGCAGAGAGTTAGCAGAGAGATAACGGATTAACCGAGGGCTGTGGGGTCCCGCCACACCAGGGTGTAGGAGGGGACCGTGGTGGCCACAAGAAAAGGGCCGTGGGGGGGGGGGCAACGGGCCGCGCTGCACATGATTCGCGCAAGGAGGGGGATTTGCGGACGAAGTCGCGGGTATAGCTAGTTTCCTATATTTTCTATGTGTTTGAGTACATGAAAAATGGAGGCGACACGGATGGCGACCAATAAATTTAAGAAAACAATCCAGTTTCCATTTTTTTGTAAACAGCTACAGATGTGGGAACTAATACATTGAAAAGAATACGAATATTTACTCTATACACCAAATGCCCTTACTCAGTGGGATAATATAAAAAAGCCTTATGTACGTTTCATGGCATTTTTAGATGTCAGGAATTTTTTGCTCCAACAGTAAAGATAAACCATCTTAGCAAATTTTATATTAAAAAATACTCAATAAAAAATCAAGACGTAAAGAGTTAAATTGGAGTGTCCAAGATAATGAACCAGTTTATCATAAACCATGAGCTTATATGATAAATGAAGTGCCAAGCGGGGGAAAAACTCATTTCCGCATCTACCGCTGTGTATTGTGATTACTGGCTAAGCAACACCGCTGCGTATTATATGGCAGAGCTAACACAGTGGATCTGTATCACACCCTCCGTACTGTCATGTTAGAAGGAAATACCAAGATCTTATTCCTTTCTTAGGTTAATCAGTTCCTATGTCTGCTTCCCCATGACAACACTTTCTATAGTCTGGCGTTGCATTATTATCATAGGAACATGACACCAATGGGAACCACCCAAAAATATCTAAAGCACAACAACATCATATAGTGATAAAACAGAAAGGAAAACGATATCCACTCACAATGGCTGCAGATGAGACAAAAACAAAATATCTAGAAACTTTGGTATCTCAAAAAAAGACCTCAATGTCTACTGAATAAACCTTTGTGGTTTTATTATATGGGATATTCCTACAGTAGAGACCAAAAGTTTGGACGCACCTTCTCATTCAAAGAGCTTTCTGTATTTTCATGACTATGAAAATTGTAAATTCACACCGAAGGCATCAAAACTCAGAAGTAACACATGTGGAATTATATACCTAACAAAAAAGTGTGAGACAACTGAAAATATGTCTTATATTCTAGTTTCTTCAAAGTAGCCTCCTTTTGCTTTGATTCCTGCTTTGCACACTCTCGGCATTCTCTTGATGAGCTTCAAGAGGTAGTCACCTGAAATGATCTTCCAACAGTTTTGAAGGAGTTCCCAGAGATGCTTAGCACTTGTTGGCCCTTTTACCTCTGCGGTCCAGCTCACCTCAAACCATCTCGATTGGGTTCAGGTCTGGTGACTGTGGAGGCCAGGTCATCCGACGTAGCACCCCATCACTCTCCTTCTTAGTCAAATAGCCCTTACACAGCCTGGAGGTAGTTTGGGGTCATTGTCCTGTTAAATAATAAATGATAGTCCAACTAAACGCAAACCGGATGGAATAGCATGCCGCTGCAAGATGCTGGTTCAGTATGCCTTCAATTTTGAATAAATCCCCAAAAGTGTCACCAGCAAATCATCCCCACACCATCACACCTCCTCCTCCATGCTTCACGGTGAGAACCAGGTATGTAGAGTCCATCCGTTCACCTTTTCTGCGTCGCACAAAGACACGGTGGTTGGAACCAAAGATCTCAAATTTGGACTCATCAGACCAAAGCACAGATTTCCAGTGGTCTAATGTCCATTCCTTGTGTTCTCTTCTGCTTGTTGCCTGTCCTTAGCAGTGGTTTTCTAGCAGCTGTTTTACCATGAAGGCCGCCTGCTGCACAAAGTCTCCTCTTAACAGTTGTTGTAGAGATGTGTCTGCTGCTAGAACTCTGTGTGGCATTGACCTGGTCTCTAATCTGAGCTGCTGTTAACCTACGATTTCTGAGGCTGGTGACTCGGATGAACTTATCCTCCGCAGCAGAGGTGACTCTTGGTCTTCCTTTCCTGGGGCGGTCCTCATGTCAGCCAGTTTCTTCGTAGTACTTGATGGTTTTTGCAACTGCACTTGGGGACACTTTCAAAGTTTTCTAAATTTTTCAGACTGATTGACCTTCATTTCTTAAAGTAATGATGGCCACTCGTTTTTCTTTACTTAGCTGCTTTTTTCTTGCCATAATACAAATTCTAACAGTCTATTCAGTAGGACTATCAGCTGTGTATCCACCTGACTTCTGCACAACACAACTGATTGCCCCAACCCCATTTATAAGGCAAGAATTCCCACTTATTAAACCTGACAGGGCACCTGTGAAGTGAAAACCATTTCCGGTGACTACCTCATGAAGCTCATCAAAAGAATGCCAAGAGTGTGCAAAGCAGGAATCAAAGCAAAAGGTGGCTACTTTGGAGAACCTAGAATATAAGACAGATTTTCAGTTGTTTCACACTTTTTTGTTAAGTCTATAATTCCACATGTGTTACTTCATAGTTTTGCTGCCTTGAGTGTAAATCTACAATTTTCATTGTCATGAAAATACAGAATACTCTTTGATGGAGAAGGTGTGTCCAAACTTTTGGTCTGAACTGTTTATGAATCCTTCTATTGATTTTATAGTTTTTAACCATTGTTTCTAGGCTATATAATTGATGACTTATTTTTGGGATACATCATCAACTAAAGATCGTGAGGGTCCAATATCTAGGGCCACTGGTCTATCAGTAGTGTGAAGAGTTTGCATTGTCCAGGTGATCGCTGCAGCCTCTTCATTACTTACCTAGCACACCACTTTTTAATTCAGATTAGGTTTCCATTTGGGGGAACTCCAAGCGGACTCCCCGAATGGAAACCCATGTGCAGATGTGAATCGGGCCTTACCGACCAACTACCAACAACTTCCACCAACACACACCCTGTAGGTCCCCTAAACAAAGCACCAGCCTTGGAGGAGATCTTTGCTGTCATGGTCAGACCATGACTATTACTACCAACCTTCTGGCCTTTTCCACTGGTCTGTTGCATTTTTATAATCTCTTATCCCTTCAGGTGAAAGGAATACATCATATGAAAACACCATTATACATTATATACACGTTATGTAAGAGTCACAATAATATTGACCATACAGTATTACTAGCAGTTTCTATGTATTCTGGTCATATTTGCTGGTTACACATATATTGGCTCTGTCTAGCACATAAACTATAGAGATGTTGCCTGTGTGAGTTCTCGGCATTATCCTCATTGGCGAGGCATTTTGATGAGACAGTAGCAGAATAATCGTACAAAGCACTTGACATCCCCTAATTGTCAGGATAAAGTAAGTGAACCCTTACAAATCCCCTTATTGTGCAGTTTTTTGATTGATAAAATAATTACCTTCCTTCGTTGGCCCCTCCCCTTCATTAAAATGTAAAGCAATCAGTCAAATGAGGATATGACTAGTGGATCGTCCACAGCTTAGACATGTTGTGATCAGCAGACAATGACACCTGTCCTCATGTCCCATAATTCACAGCTGATAGGAAGGGCAATATTTCCTGAAATATGCTTGGCTGCTATGAGCTATATAGGATGTGTAGATTTATATCCCTATATCCTGCATTGTGTAACATTATTGCATATGGCTGCTTGTTTGCACATTCCTATATTGTTTTCCTCCAGGATAGGCAGAACATGTTTGGGTTAAGGTGCCCATTGTTAACAATGGAAGATGTCAACCAAAGTAACCATTTGTTGGGTAAATTTTAACAACACTTGTCAGCCAACCAATGACACTGGAGGACGAGTGAAGAACGGATGGAATGGGGTAAGGGATGTAAATTATATGTTCCTAGGAATTGTTTTTATTCCCAATAGTCGTTGTAACCCACCAATGATGTTGGTTATCATGTAAAAAGATGTTGGCTAAGTTTTCCTCTGGTGGCTAGACTAAAGATGTTTTGTTCTTATGAAGATGAGTTATCCATGAATGTTCCTAGAAAAAATATTAATCCTACACCTGGTGTCATTGAACATGTATGGCCCGCTTGAAAGGCTAATGTAGAAAAGGAACGAAACGTCTCACCGGTCTCCAGTGTATAATGAATCTCAAGGCAAGCACATGTGCAAGGAACCTGGCCTCTTGACACTATGACTAAGAGCTTCACTCGAAACAGGTGAAAGATGTGGAGGATGATGTTTTTTTATTTTAATACTTTGATTAAAAGTTAAGTTTCACTTTCTTGACCATCATGTTAGTTTTTGACTCTTGAAGGACTTTAAAGACCATTATAGACAAAATGTGTATGACTGGATCTGCAAAGTGATGATTTACTAGAAGGTTGTACCTTCAAAGGTGGCTCATCCATCAGACTACTTCTGTCTAATGTGTATGGTCACCTTTAAAGGGACACTCTCTAAGAAGTAGCAGGGTAGCAATTAACTGTTATATACTTGGCCACCTTGAAAGGGTCTTTAAAGGGGTTATTCGGGAAAATTATTATTTTTTTTTTTTTATGTCTGTTAGTGCTATTAAGGGGTTAATAAATGAACCCATATACCTTTAGTCATGTTTTGAGTGACTTCTGAGTGTGTCTGGGAACTCCTGGTATCTTCTGCATTTGTTTACTTGTTTCAGCTTCCTGATATGTAACTTCCTCACTAACCCCTCTCACCTCTCTCCCCCCTTATTCCTCACCCCCTTCCTGTCTCTCTAGCTATCCCGCCTTCCCCTACCTACTCATCCCAAAACCCATCCCATATTATATACTTACCCTCCAAGCTTCTTTTTGCTGGAAGAAGCGTGGAGGGTAAGTATAATGGAGTGGATGGATCGTAGTAGTAACAATCTGTTTTCAGAAATGGGAAAACGGATCGTCACTGGATAATCAGAAAATATCCTTGGGCGGTCACATGACCACCACAGGGATATGGGTAAATATATATTAAATAGGTTATTTAGAAAGTAGGAGGGGGAGGGTGTTTAGATTAGTATAGGGATTTCAAGTTATCCTGGACAACTTGGATAGATATGACTAGATGATAGATAGATAGATAGATAGATAGATAGATAATAGATGGATAATTAGATAGATAAATATTGTAGATAGATAATGGATGGATAGATAGATAGATAGATAGATAGATAGATAGATAGATAGATAATAGATGGATGGATGGATGGATAGATAGATAGTGTAAGCCGATGGCTGGTCAGGTAATGGAGGGGGTGTACATCTCACCCAAACTACTAAGGTGGGTGAGATGAGAAAACTCCAGAAGGAATGTTTGTTCTCAGCAGACAACTTTCGTCTGCTGAGCATTTTGGTAAATGCTCAGTATTGGGCTGGATTTTTAAGAATGGCAGGTAGGTTGGTAGTGTGACCTTTCATTCCACCCCCCTCCAGTCCACAATTTGGGGATGTTCCGGCAGCGACTCAGCTGCAGTGAGTTTGCTCATCAAGGGAGGCTTAAGAAGTTGGTCCAGCAGTAGACTATGGCAGAGCTTGGCTGGAGAGCAGAGAGGTCGTTTTTTTTGAAGCTGTGTCCTGAATTATTCAACTGGCTTTGGATTTCTGTTATTCTAGGTGAGGTAACCTATTCTATGTTTAGTTAGAGCCTAGCTGGGCAGGGATTTATTTTTGTATTGTTTCCTTTTGTTGCTGCACTACATTTTTTGAGTGAAAATAAACTCTACCTTTGTTTTGGACTAAAGAAACTGGACTTGTGTGTCTATGCCACCCCACCCAACAACCCTGGACCCTGACAATATAGATAGATAGATAGATAGATAGATAGATAGATAGATAGATAGATAGATAGATAGATAGATAGATATTGTAGATAGATGATAAATGGATAGATAGATAGATAGATAGATAGATAGATAGATATTGTAGATAGATGATAAATGGATAGATAGATAGATAGATAGATAGATAGATAGATAGATAGATAGGAGATAGATAGATAGATATTGTACATAGATGATAAATGGATGGATGGATAGATAGATAGATAGATAGATAGATAGATAGATAGATAATAGATAGATAGACACATAGATAGACACATATATAGATAGATAGATAGATAGATAGGAGATAGATAGATATTGTAGATAGATGATAAATGGATAGATAGATAGATAGATAGATAGATAGATAGATAGATAGATAGATAGATAGGAGATAGATAGATAGATAGATAGATAGATAGATAATAGATAGATAGACACATAGATAGACACATAGATAGATAGATAGATAGATAGATAGATAGATAGATAGATAGGAGATAGATATTGTAGATAGATGATAAATGGATAGATAGATAGATAGATAGATAGATAGATAGATAGATAGATAGATAGAAAGCACCCCAAAAGAAAGAAACTTAAGAGGTATTGTTGAGGTTAATACTGTTTTTAAATGAACAGATTTTATGTTTCCCACATCTTTAGATGATAAGATTTTATTTTATATAAAGCCGGGCTCACCAGATCTATGATTCTTTCATCTGCAGATAATGAGAAAAAACCCGTCTCTGAACAGCTGTGCAGCGCTAGCCGATATGTCCAAACAAACAATGAATTGTAAAAGTCTGCTTGAAAGTTTAGAACAAACCCCTGTGCGCCCCTTTCACCAAAACATCTGCATCATTGCAAATGAAGAGCTTCAGAGCAAGAGACATTAAAAAAGCCACAGGAAAATAAACAGAATGCAAATCGCACTGCAATGCTTCTCAAAAAAGTGAGGGACGGATATGTGGTGTTAAATACAACATGGATGCTGTAATGGATAAAATGAGGTATAGTCTGTAATATGTATGTGCAACCTGTAATAGATAGGGACTGATGGCACACAATGTTCGCTTATGCTCGAGGGGACACCACAAATGCCCCCCATGAAAGTACCTTCAAATACCCGCAAAGCTGCTCTATTCATTGTCTATGGGACTGAGTAAAATGACCGAATGCCGTACTCCATCTGTCCCATAAACTAAGAAAGCTGGGATGAAATTTATTGCAGATTGCATGCTGCATATACTGTATTTTCAGGCATTTGCTGTTATTATATTAATGTTGTCCGCGCTATGTATTGCTGTGTATATGTGTGCACTGCTACAATGATTGTACTGGCAATATAGTGTATATGATGTCAGTGCAACACCCAAACTGTATGCATACCCTTATGTAGGTGGATGGTGGGACAGGCAGACGTAAAGGACTAAAGGTTGGAATGGTGGACACTGTCACTTTAAGCATAGCCACATCTATGGGGTCATTGTGGATGACATATAGGAACATGCCTTTAAGTTGCCACATGCAACATTCTGACATGGACCTATAAAGTTCCTTATACTTGCCTTGAAGTAGAAGTAAGTAAAGGCGGTGTTTGTAATTTAGGTTACCATCCCATGAGTATGACATCTGAAGATCCAAGAGGGTGACACAAGACACTCCTGACGCCTTTGAAAAATAAGAATTTTGGGTGGAGGTATCTTATAGTAGTTACATAACTGGGTTGAGTAAGAATGTAGATCCATCAAGTTCATCCTTAATCCCTATGGCGTTCACCCAGAGGTAATCCCCGTAAGGTGGTCACCACTTACCCCACATTTGGGGAAAGATTCCAAATCACTGGATCAACCTCCTCCCCAATTTCTTACAATTTATTGTTAATTACTTGTTATTTTTATTAGATAACCATCTGGTCCTTTTGGTAGCTGCTGGTATGGTATCTTCTATGAATACCTCTTGGGGTAGGGTATGCCATAGTAATAAATAGAAGTAATAATTTCATTTGCATTAATCTTTCTTAATTATTTCCTTATCTTAAACAAGCGTTGACTTTCCCCATCTCCCTCGCAGGTACTGTTCTGTCTAAGCTTCCAGAGAATTTCTAGATTCGACATATTTACTCCAGTCATTAAAGAGATTGATAGGTTTTGATCTGCGTCTCCCTTTGTCACACATGATGCAGTCTTGTATCATGGCAAACATGAGATTGATTAATTGCTAATTTCAGGATTACGATGGTAATAATCTATCACCTCTTGATGAATGCCCGCGGTTTTTCAGCACATTGTCACTGGGTTCTATTTCAACAGCCAGTGAATTAGCGGTGAGTTAATGACTTTCACAGTCAGATTTTTTCCCTTCATACTGCGATTGTATTTTATAATAAACTAATTAGGAGTCTGCAGCAATAGCCCCGTACTTCTGAGAAGCCATACGCTAGGAGAAGGGGCCACCGAAATTCCCTATTCCATCTCCTCTATAGCTATGAATTGCCCCCATAATCCTCTTCATTCACAGTGGAGGGTCTCATACAGAAAGAGATAAAACACAGTGTCCGTGGTCTCGATGAGTAGAGGCGTCTACTTACCCTTACATGACATATGCCAAAATATACATGGAGCAGAACTAAGAAGTGGAATAGGCAGAGTAGGCAGCCGCCTAGGGCACCACTGAGAGGGAAGGTGCAATTTAAAACCCATTTCCCTACTTGAGAATACAAAATCGAGAAAATCTGGATTTCTTGACCCAAACCCTTCCAACAGACCGGTGTCGTAACTAGGAATGGATGGGCCCCAAGGCGAACATTTCACATGCGCTGTCTCCCTGACCAACTTCCCCCCTGTCCGGACAATTATGCGCCATAGTGACCCCTGCAAACACTATTATGCCCCATAGTGGCCCCTGCACACAGTATTATGCCCCATAGTGGCCCCTGCACACAGTATTATTCTGCATAGTGGCCCCTGCACACAGTATTATGCCACATAGTGGACTACCCATAAACAATTATTATACTCTGGGATCTTTTCAGACCCCAGAGTATAATGACCGGAGACCCAGGGGAGGATATAAACATAAAAAACACTGTTACTTGCCTCTCCAGGGCTCCGGTGCATTCCCCACTGATTACTTGTGGGGTTTGTGGGCCCGGCTCCTGCTCACAGCAGCATCCTCAGAAGGGGAAACACTGGCGACCGTGAGCAGTAGCAGAGATCAATAAGTAAATAGGGACCGTTACCTACTGGGGTTACATCAGCAGGTAACAGCCTATTAAAAAAAAACAAAAAAACATCAGGGGCACGCTGGGCCCACTAATGTCCCGGGCCCTGTGGCAGCTGCTACCGCTGCTTCCCAGGTAGTTACGCCACTGCAAGAGACTAGAGAAGAGCGAGTACTGTTCGGATCAGCCGATCCGAACAGCACGCTCCATAGAAATGAATGGATGCACCTGGTACTTCTGCTTTGACGCCGGCCGGCCGCTTAACCCCCTGCATGCTGGCTACGTCCATTCATTTCTATGCGAACGTGCTGTTCGGATTGGCTGATCCGAACAGTACTCGCGCATCTCTATAGGAAACCCATTCTTAGTATCAGAGTGGTCTCCTTGTGGGTTCACCGTCCTGTACAGTAAATAGTTCTTTCACATCACACAGCAAATGATATTTTAAAGACCCTGTAACACTATGAGATCCTTCCCTAAATCATTGCTATAAACTACAGTATATACTGAAGCAGATCTGATATTAATAAACTTGTCTCTTTGTGTTTCATTGGGTTCTTTCCTGGTTGTGAAATATCCATTGATGAATCATACAATGTTGACTTTATGAGATATTCTTATATCTGATCTGCAGAGAACCCTGATCACATATTTTGGGATGAATTGGGTTGGGACTCCTTCATTGCACAACTTATATAGGGCTAGATTATATTGCCTTACATGAGAAAGCTTTAACCCCATAAATTCTAGTATTGCTGTCATCTCTTTCATTATAGTATACTACTTATTGGCTATGCGGTTCTCCTTGCTCTAGTCTTTGGGGATGGCTGACATTTCTGTGGATCAACCAATCCACATGTTTGAGATAAGAGCCCTATAACGTCCTTACTTTGCTCTTAGCATCCAGATGGATGGTATCCTCTCGGTGGACTTATCAACTTTTCCATGGTCTCCTCTTTGTCAGGTTGTTTTATCTCTGACAGTGAAATATCTCTTGTAATGAATGACAAAGGGAATATTTGATATGTTGTCTAATATTATATTATCACAGCGCACGGTCCTTCTTTGTGAACTATATACATTTTATTCTTTGATCTACCTTTTTTATTGTTTTATTACTATACACACATTAGGGTTCAGTGAAAGGAAATCTTATGCTTTCTACTAACATGGTTGAGTGATATTTTGGTAGAGCCAAGAATTGGGTCATGACATATAGAATAGCCAACTCTTATAGGTCTTACCCCTTAAGTACTATCATGGTTTCTATCATAATGATATGTGTAGGGTAGTGGTGTATGATAGACACCATGGTAGTACTTAAGGGTTAAACAGGATTTTACATTTGGGTGGTGTGAGAAGGTAACAGGCAGAGTGCTGGAGGCCAGGTATATCATCCCCAAGTTTCTGACATATGTGTGGTCCAGGGCGAATCTGGAGTAGGCCTCAGCCCAGAAATAAGTCCAGGATCTACTCCTGGGCTGAGGTCTACTCCAGATCTACCCTAGACCACACATATGTCAGAAACCTGGGGCTGATATATCTGGCCTCCAGCACTCTGCCTGTCACCTTCTCACAGAGGATAGTATTGATATTTAAAGGGACTCTACCACCACCAAAATCTATTCTAAACCTCTTATATTCTTTTGTAGGGGAGGTTAGTGACATGGTGACCATACCTACAATAGCATTTAAGTGGTTTAGGTGTAATTTTGATGGTAGTAGACTCCTTTTACGAGAATCCAAAATTGGGCAAGATACACTGTCTACCAATAAGTATTTGGATACCCATGCAAATGAAGATATCTGCGGTCGTGATGTACGTCACGCCTACCGCAGTTAAATAGGAAACAGTATTGGAATTAGTTGCATGCAAGATGCCACGAAGTGCAGAGTTGTCCGATTTCGAGAAAGGGGTAATTGCGGTCAAAGAATCCACAGCAGTTACTTCTTGCTATATATGTTCCAACCAGCTTTTGTTAGGGGTGTCTTCCCACAAAATAGCAGGAATACAGAGCAGTTAGAACCAGCTATATACGTGCAAACCAGCTTTTCAGGCAAAACAAAACAGGGATACAGAGCAATTAGGTATGCTCAATCCAGATATACAGGGTGTGTACCCCCAAAACCTAGGTGGGAGACACTGAAATTCAGTCAGGCTATGTACGCTCAATCCAGTTTTTCACGGTGTGTACCCCCAAAACCTAGGTGGGAGAGACAGAAATTCAGTCAGGCTATGTACACTCAATCCAGATATTCAGGGTGTGTACCCCCAAAACCTACCTGGGAGACACCGAAATTCATTCAGGCTATGTACGCTCAATCCAGTTTTTCATGATGTGTACCCCCAAAACCTAGGTGGGAGAGACAGAAATTTTGTCAGGCTATGTATGCTCAATCCAGTTTTTCACGGTGTGTAACCCCAAAACCTACCTGGGAGACACCAAAATTCAGTCAGACTATGTACGCTGAATCCAATTTTTAAGGGTCTACCCCCCAAAACTAAGTGGGAGACACAGCAATTCAATCAGGCTATATCAGCTCAATCCAATTTTTAAGGGTCTACCCCCCAGAGCTAAGTGGGAGACAGCCGTTCGTTCAGTAAGGCCATGTATGGTCAAACCTGTTTTTAATGCTGTACCCCTTGAAGCTAAATGGGAGACCCAGAAATTCAGTCAGGCTATATCAGCTCATTCAAATTTTTAAGTGTCTACCCCCCAAAAGCTAAGTGTGATACACAGCAATTCAGTCACGCTATATCAGCTCAATCTAGTTTTTTGTTCAATCCAGTATTGTTTGCTTTCCATGATGTGAACTATGCCTTTGTCTCTTGAAAAGCAACCTAACATGAAGTCAGCCATGTGTGCCAGTGTGTTACTTGGCATGCTTTTGCTGGCCCCAACTGTAAGGGTCACTCTCCATTTCCTCCATTTTCCACTCCCCTTCAAAACATCCGTGCTGAAGCAATGGGATACACTGAACTTCACCCTCAAGCCCTTGTGACAGTGACATGAAATGCCATTTCATCCCCCTCATCTTCCTCCGCCAGCCAACGGTGCGAAGATGAGAGGAGTGTGCTCTGAATGTTTTCAGCCTAGCAGAGGCTACTTCTCACTTACCAAAATGGCCCCACTTTGACCTGTATATCAAGCACAATGGTGTAGGTTTCAAAGAACTTTTGCACCAACAAGTTGAAAACGTGGGCCATGTGTGGACCGTGTTTGAGTCTGGCAAGCTTCAGATCTGCTACCAGTTTCCGGCCATTATCACATACGCAAACATGTCTGGGCCCAGGTGCAGCGGGGAAAACCATATTGCCATATCATCCAGGATAGCATCCCTCACCTCGGAGGCAGTGTGCTGTCTGTCCCCCAAGTTGATGAGCTTCAGCACGGCCTGCTGACATCTCCCAATGGCAGTGGTACAGCGTTTCCAGCTCGTAGTTTAGGTCGAGGTTGCAGCGCAGGAGTAGGCTTTCAGAGAAACCCTGCCATGAATTTTGGGCTGGGAGAGGAGATAGGCCACCCCAGTTTGCACCCGGGCCCAGAATCTACTACATTCATCCACCCTGTCATTAAAAATAAGCAGCATTCCTGACCCCTGACCGCAGGCGCTTGTCGATGCGATGGTGGTCAAGTGGACCTTGCAACAAAGCGCGGAACTCAGGGCCCGACTGATGTTATGGGACACGTACAGGCGCAAGGCAGGGACAGCACACCAAGAAAAGTAGTAATGGCTAGACCCAGCATAGGGATGTGCCCCAGCTGCCATCTGGTGATGGAAGGCCTGGGTATCCAGAAGCCTAAACGCCAACATCTCTAGGGACAGTAGTTTTTAGATGAGGCCGTTAAAGGCTTGGGCATGTGGGTGGCTTGCGCTGTACTTCTGCCTGCAATGAAACGCCTGGGAGATGGGGAGTGGCTGGGAAGAGGCGCATGATGGTGCAGGCCAAAAGGTTGGATGAGGGTGAACTCCCCAATATGTCATAGACAGATGTCTAGGTGTCCAGGCTGGTGTAAACAGTGGAAGAGGCATCTGCAAAACAGCTGGTGCTTCAGGCAGATGTAGGCGTTGCTGGAGTGTATTGAGGCTAGCACCAGGTACTGTAGACTTGCCAAAGTGGTAGCACAAGCACCGCACTTTAACCAGTAGCTTGTGTAAATTGGGGTAAGTTGTTAGAAACCGTTGCACCAATAATTTGAAAACGGGGCCATGTGTGGACCGTGTTTGAGTCTGGCAAGCTCCAGATCTGCTACCAGGTTCCGGCCATTATCACATACGACAACCTGCACCTGGGCCCAGGTGCAGCGGGGCAAAAAACATTGCCATCTCATCCAGGATGGCATCCCTGACCTCGGAGGCAGTGTGCTATCTGTCCCCCAAGCTGATGAGCTTCAGCACGGCCTGCTGACGTCTCCCCACACCAGTGTTGCAGCATTTCTAGCTAGTAGCTGGGGTCAATTTAATGGTGGAGGAGGGGGAGGAGGAGGAGGGTGGTGTTCAGCACTCCTGCCAGGAATATCGAGCGGGGAGACAAGGCAGGCCGCCACAGTTTGCGACCCAGTCCCAGCCTCAACTATATTCAGCCAGTGTGCTGCGATTGAGATGCAGCGTCCCTGGCCGCATGCACTTGTCCACGCATCGGTGGTCAAGTGGAACTTTGTGCAACTTAGTGCAGAACTTAGGGCCCGCCTGATGTTACGGGACACCTGCTGGTGCAAGGCTCAACTCACACTAAGGGCCAAAAACACTACTGGTGAATTTTGTTCCGTTCCAAAGGACTCTGTGTTTAGATTTGGCTCAGTCGCAGCTCCAGGACATGCCTTTGAAGGCAAGGTTTCCTTTAGTGGCTCCATCTCAGCAGGAGGATGATGGTGAAGCTTGGTTAGATCTGGTGTCGGAAGGGAAAGTGGTTTCTGATCTACATCTGAAGTACTGGAGCATGTTGTTTGGACAATTAACAACTGATCAGAACCCTGTAGAGGTAATGTAGAGTCTGATATTAGAGGACCATTACCGCTAGCAGTGGTTGCAGCCAATTCTCCACCTTTGCGATCCTCTAAATAAAAGTTACCTCCAGGACGTGATGCCAAAATGTTATCAATTTCCCAATTAAAATCAAGGTTAATGGCTGGATCCTCAGTCCAATCCACTGCATCAATCCAACACAATGAGAGTGATGGTTCTGAAACCACTGTTTATGGGGCTAAGAATTTTAAAGGGGCTAACACTCTGCTGGTGCAAGGCTCTGCTCACCCAAAGGGCAAAAAACTCTGCTGGTGCAAGGCTGAACTAAGTTAAAGGGCCTAAAACTCTGCAGGTGGAAGGTTGAAGTCACCTAAAGGGCCTCAATCTCTGCTGGTAGCTCAGCTTATGGGCCTCTAACTTAGTTTGGAAGGGCTCACGTTAAGGGCCAGAAAAGTTAATTTTGGAAGGTCTTACCACATCACACACACACATACACACACACACACACACACATCCACAATGACAGTTAAGGGTGCATTCACACTACGGAACGCCAGCGTGTATCACAGCCGTACACAGCCGGCATGCGAGCACTCCCCATAGAAATGAATGGAAAAAAGCAGTGCATTCATTTCTATGGGGAGCGCTCGCATGCCGGCTCCCATAGAAATGAATGGGAAGTGTCCGGCAGCCCTGCTGTAACGCCAGCGTGTACGGCTGTGATACACGCTGGCGTTCCGTAGTGTGAATGCACCCTAAGGGTGGGGGCTTCTGGATTTCCCATTGCCTGTTCCATCTGAGGTTGTCATGGGCAACGTGATTTAAAGGGGTGCTTGTTAATGTTTCTTTAGGCTTAAATTTGGGTTTGTGTCCATCCATAATTGGGGAAGAAAGAAGGTTTCCAGGTATTTTCCCACTTTGATAGAGGTTTTTTGAATGTGGAAAGTGTGTAGTTGATAGGCTGTGATAGTGGGGTAATCCCGGGACTTTGGTGTGTTAGATGCCCCCAGACATGCTTCCCCTGCTGTCCCAGTTGCATTGCAGAGGTGTTGTCATCATTTGCTGAGGTGTCATAGTGGACTTGGTGACCCTCCTGAGTTGAATGGTGGGTTCCCCTGAAACAAAGCATTTTTCCCCATAGACTATAATGGGGTTCGATATTCAATCGAATAGTCGAATATTGAGCGTCTATTCGAAACGAATAACGAATATTGAATATTTTACTGTTCGCTCATCTCTAGTAGACAGTGTATATTTTTGGTATGACAGCGCCTGTCTACAGGAGGCCATCAAATTCAGTTTAGATTTAATGCTTATATAGTATGTATGAAGTCTAAACATATTTCTAGTTTATCTTCTATAGACATCACGTTCAATATAAAGCTTTTATATGAGTCAATGGAAAATACATTGTAAAATCAAATTTACGGAATTCCCTTGACAAAAACAAGGCGCGACACATTTTGGGGATATGACTTAGACTCAAACCATGCACGGCGCCATACAGTGAACCATGAAATGAATGCATTGGGTAACATCCCCGAGAGGATAGATCCTCATCCAACATAATGGATTGTGGTTTTTAGACAGATTAGAGGTCACGGCATGGCACACGAGAGGTTTCTTGATGTAAGAGCTGTTACAGCATTGACTGACATTTCAATTTTATCTTCTTGGAGGAAAATGTTCTCAAATCAGTTCTATATCAGGCTGGTAAATCTCATCATGTTTGTGTGCTGTGTATTTCTACATATACTTTCAGAAAATGATCTCTCTATATAAAATGGAAAAAAATCGAATTCTTAACTAAAACTTTTTTTTTTGTTTTATACCCAACCTGGTGACTGCAGAGCCTCTGGTGATACCTGTAAAATCCCTTTAAGGATTTTTTTTCCTTATTTTATTTTTTTGTTTTTTTGCTGGTGTATCTGTATGATGGCTTATTTTTTGTGGGACAGGTTGTATTTTAAATGGCAACACTTTGGGGTACATATAATGTATTCTATAACTTTATATGGCTTTCAAGGGGTATCTGTGATACTTCAAGCTTGTTTGAATATGGGTAGAGGGGTTCTGATGAATTAATATGGTTACTTTCTGCAATATCTGAGGCCTGACTAACCACAACGGGACTCATCTAGCAATAATGTAGGTTAATGTTTAATGGAATTGAAACAAAATCTAAAATGTTTTATGTGGTCAGTAGAGCGGTACACATAGACTCGCTGTGGATTTATTGAAGTGGGTTCATGGGCTGAGCTTTGGGTCTTGAGTGTATCAATGAGTAAGTATGGATCATCAACTCAAGTGAAGTTAATACAAAATACATACTTGGCTCAGGGTCTATAATGGCTATGACTATAATATCTTTTATTGTGACTTCAAATTGTCATATCTGGTAGCACAGTGATGGCCGAGAAATGTTATAAAAGCTACTGGATCTAGTACTGGGCTGGTTGGTCTGGATGTTCTCATGGTGGACTCAACATAGAAGTGTGTGAATGTTCTTCCAGTGCCTACTTACTATGGTTCTTTTGCCTCAGTATTTATCCTCAAATTACCAAATGTCCATATTTTTTATGTGATGGTCTAGTATCCTATAATTATATATATACTAAATCATCTGTGCTCTGACTTCCTGGTGAGCCAGTGGTAGACTTGTATTTGTACACCTGTCTGAACCTATAATAAGACACAAGATGCTTCAGACCTTCTAAGGCTCCCTATAGGCACTATATATAAATCAGGCAATATATCTATTACAAGTGCATTAGCAAAACACTCTAATTTTACTGGGTTGGGTCAGACATCTCATTATGGCACCGTAAATGTTGGGGAAGATAAAAGTCAAGCAGATAAGAATCCCTCTGTTTCCAGAATGGTAAGGGTGTCGGAGGAGCGTGGCAGCAACTTTTTCCCCTTCCAATTCAGTAAATGTATTACCTCTCCCAGGGGTAAAACTGCCTTTTTCGCCGCCCGAGGCGGACGACAGAAAGCTACCCCCCCCCCCCCGCCGGGAGGAGGGGGCGGAACGGAGGGAAGGGGGCGTGGCGGAGCGGTGTTAGCAGGCAGAGAGCAGGCACGGAGAGGACCTGCTCTCTTCCTGAGCGTGAGGGGCGGCCGCTGGAGCAGCGCTGCGTCCACAGGGCCTCCCCAATCCACTGCTCGGTGATGGTGACGCTAAGCCAGTCCAGGACAGCCTGTCCTGGACTGGCTTAGGTAAGCAAAAATGCCGCCCTCCCCGGCGCCCTGGCATAGCGCCGCCTGAAGCGGTCGCTTCAGGTCACCTCATGGGAGGTGCGGCGCTGGTGATGTGATGCAGTTGTGTCAGAAGGAAAAACCACCAGACACTATTTTAATACTAGAATCAAACATATGCTGGTTGCAGATATACAAGGGTTTCGTCAGGTGACGCTCCCCACCACAAATGTGAACAATACCTGGTTTCTCATGACACAGTAGCTGCTGCCTAAGATATTACAATCTGACCAACCAAACAGATTTGCCCCATGTCAACTCCCGTAAAGGTGCGAATACCCTCCTGTTTATAAGAAGCCTTGTTCTAGCACAACCAAGTTTCATGCTGCAGGTAGCACGGGACCATACAACAAGACATGCCAAGAACTCGTCCAATGGTACAACACCTAGACGCAAAAAAAGCTCCACCTGTCCACATTGTACCTGTAAGGGAAACACAATACATACATACACTCTCAACGTTACACAATGTATATGACATTGACTACCAGGAACATACGAGGATCATGGCACTCCATGTATGATAAAAAGAGAACAATAATTTATTAATCCAGCCTGTGAGAAAAAAACGTTTAGACAACATTTTGGTCTCACTTGGACCTTGATCATGGTTTGGCATGGGAGCAGTTGCGTAGCTAGGAATGGCGGGGCCCCGTGGCAAACTTTTGACATGCCCCCCCAACCAACACCGACGCCGAAAACCTCGACCGACCCCCTCCTCCGCACTCTATTATGTCCCTTAGTAAGCCCTGCACACAGTATTATGTCCCTTAGTGGCCCCTGCACACAGTATTATCCCCCATAATGTCCCCTGCACACAGTATTATCCCCCATAGTGTCCCCTGCACACAGTATTATCCCCATAGTGTCCCCAGCACACGGTATTATAGCCCATAGTGGCCCCTGCACACAGTATTATACCACATAGTGGCCCCTGCACACAGTATTATCCCCATAGTGGCCCCTGCACTCAGTATTATCCCCATAGTGGCCCCTGCACTCAGTATTATCCCCATAGTGGCCCCTGCACACAGTATTATCCCTATAGTTGCCACCGGAACACAGTATTATCCCACATAGTGGCCCCTGCACACAGTATTATCCCCCATAGTGGCCTCTGCACACAGTATTATACCACATAGTGGCCCCTGCACACAGTATTATGCCCCTCAGTGGCCCCTGCACATAGTATTATCCCCATAGTGGCCCCTGCACTCAGTATTATCCCCATAGTGGCCCCTGCACTCAGTATTATCCCCATAGTGGCCCCTGTACACAGTATTATCCCTATAGTTGCCACCGGAACACAGTATTATCCCACATAGTGGCCCCTGCACACAGTATTATCCCCCATAGTGGCCTCTGCACACAGTATTATACCCCATAGTGGACACCCATAAACAATTATTATACTCTGGGGTCTTTTCAGACCCCAGAGTATAATAATCGGAGACCCGGGGGAAATAAAAACATAAAAAAATTACTGTTTTTTACCTGTCCCCCGGCTCCTACGCTGTCTTCTCCGCTGCCGTCCTTGTTCTATGACGTCGGACGTCACATGACCCGGGAAGCAGGCCGGGTTCATGTGACGTCAGAGACGTCAGACAACAAGGAAGGAGGCCTGGCAGGATCGTGGAGAGGTAAGTAACTGTGTTTTTTATGTTTCTTACCTCTCCCGGTCCGCCAATCATTATACTCGGGGGTCTGCAAAGACCCCCGAGTATAATGATAGCAGCGGTAGCGCCCTGCTGCTATGGCGGTAGTTACGCCCCTGCATGGGAGATTATTAAACCAATTTACTGGCATTCTAAATCACATCACCGTCCAGAGTGGGTACTCTACGTGTGACCACCAACTTAAAGGATGAAAATTAAGGAGGTTAATCTCTACACCTACATACACTACACGGCCGATACAGTGCAACCAGTGGTACGATACACTCAATATGGCTGGGGAAGAATGAGCACTTATGAAGATGTTGAAGTTGTGGAGGAGCCTCTATCACTATGGGGGTGCCTGGGGCATCTTAAAAATGGGCAGTATTGCCCTTTGCATGCTCACCTGATCATTTGTTGCAGATCATTTATTACAAACTACACATAACTGTCATCAAACGGTGAAAAATTTTGGCCCCTTCTTGCACTGGGGGACCTACAAATGGCCACCAAGTCCCAAGCTTGAGACCGGTAGCTAAAAGATAATACAAAACACACAACCCTCGGACCGATATCATTTCCTCCAGTATGACAGACTTTGATATGGATATAAAATGTCATGTTTTTGGATGTCTAGTACACATTAGCGTTTTCTACCGCACACTTATCCCTTGTCGATCATATTAAGCGTGCTTTGAACTTGGGCGCAGTGTGCAGATTCTGTCATGCAGAACACATCAGCTGTCATGTCGGCTTTTCAGATCCATTTCATAAATAATTTGTGTTTATTAATGTATTGTATAAAATATTGTAGAGTGAAAGTCTTTGATGTATGATACCTCATAATCACACCCACAGGGCATGACGGAGTGTTCAACACATGTGAGTTATTTTTGATAACCCCTCAGCAATGCGATTTTTATCTTGATACTCGCACCCCCCTGAAGCTTCTGTACCGTGATATGAAGATTAATTATTTAAGTCACATTCTTTGATCCTGAGAGTTTTCCAAGTCTGCGGCGCTCACCTAATATCTTAACAGAAGGATGTTGATGATTTTAGAAGTGTAAGATGATTGAGTGCAACTCTTTATCTGTCAGTCATGCTCTCCGTGTTACGGGGCCGACAGCAGGTAATAGTCTTTTACTGATTTATAGTCGCAACGTCTAGTTAAAATTCCACATTATCTTGGATTTTTCATCATTCTGCTACAAAATGATGGAATATTTAAAATGGATCGCTGGTTTATTGATACAAAATTACAAAGTTGAAAGAGATTATGTCATGAAGATAACTCCTTACCATATGCCCCATTAAAGGAGTGTCTCAGCTTAGGACCCCACCTATAAGGCTCTATGAACACAACCGTGCTGGCCATAAAAAACTTACCCATTCATTTCTATGGCCCCATACACATGTCCATGTATTATCATGGTCCCGTATATGTGGCAGTGAGTCCCAGTCAGCTTTGAAGTGAAACGGTTTATGGTGGCACGGGTGACGCACTGATACCACCCATGCCGTTTTACTCTCACATGCATGTTGGCTAAGGCCTGGTTCATATCTGCGTTCAGTTTACTTGTGGACCCTCCTATCCCGAACAGAATACTGAATGCATTGACAAATGGTGAGCTTATGAAAGCACACGGACCCCATAGACCCCATATTTTACGCATGGTGTCGGCACGGAACATATATAGAGAAAAGTAGTTCATGGACTACTTTCCTGTCCACATGACTCGTGCATACGGACGGATCCCATTATAGTCTATGGGGTCCATGTGCTTTCATTGCTCACCGCTTGTCAATGCATTCGATATTCCATTCAGGGGGGTCCTCAAGCAGACTCCTCAAATAGAATACCAAACGCAGATGTGAACCAGGCCTCAGCCACAGCTATGGGGGGTTTCTGAAGTGGTGGTCATGGTAGTCAACTACAATTATAAAGATGCTTCTTCAAGAAATAACTTCTTATATATTTTGGACCAAGTGAAAGGTCTGTAATTAAAGGGATTGTCCAATAATCATCACTTATTACCTTCTGCATAGGTCTTATTGCTGAGAGTCCCTCATCTATCACAAGATAGGATAGCTCTATATTCCCACAGCAAAGTTGCACATGCCATTTGCATTACATTCATTTGCCATGTGACCTACTTGCTGCTCAGTCCCATGCAAGTTCCTTTAGAAGATTCAGCTATGTTATGATCACTGATAATAGCTCTGCTCTAGTGAATGCCTTGCAACATTGGGATCCTTTAACCCATCCAAAGACAACATCTACACTGAGCTTGTATAATTTCCCTGTGTTTCCCCAGCCTGGCTGCATGAACATGGTCTACTCTCAGAGGCGAGATGTTGGAGGTGCGGAGCTTCTCCCGGCACGCTCTTACATCTCTGGTGGTCGTGTCCTGATATCTTGAGTTTCTGGAAAGCAGTGGAATGCAAGCTGAAATCAGTTATCTCAGACTCATTTATACTTACCCCAGAGATCATGATTCTTTTTGTTCCTACTCCGGACCTCCCTTCATATTCGCAACAATTGATCTTTCAGTTACTGTCAGCCGCTAAGGTCCTCATACCTCCGCTCTGGAAGCAGTCGAAGGTCCCAACTTTATCCCAATGGATAGCCAAAGTAAACCAGATAGTACGTTTTAAGGAGATACTCAGTTGATCAAGGCGAAATCGTAGTCTTTTTCTCAAAGTATGGTCACCATGGCTGGACCTTAGATAACTGACTATATCGAACCTACCTGAGTCGAGTGCCTCTAGACTTCTTGGTGCTGGGTAATCTTCTCAGTCCTGCTCGCTAGCTCCTCCCCTCCTCCCCCTCTCCCCCCCCCCTCACTTCTACCTCTCCTTCTTTTCTTTGACCCCTGCTAGGGTTTCTTTTTCCCCCTGTTCTTTATGTGTTGTCTATTATTGAAAAATGATAAATGGTTTATTGATATCTCCGGGTATCTGATATTCAGCTACTTAGTTTGTTGATGCTCTTTGTATCGATTTGTCATTTCACTTCCTTGCATTTACTGTTTGTATGCATTTCATTGTTGTCAATAAACTTGAATAAAAAAAATAAAATATAAAAAATTTCCCTGTGTTTGTGTGGGTTTACTCCCATGTAGAGATAGGTCAACCGTTTTGATCACTACCAATTTTCCAAAAATTCTAATTTTTGGGGGTTGACCTAGCATGAATACACCAAATTTGATTATTATTCTCTGGAGTCTCTTAAGCAATGACCTGTGGGGCCGGAACATGGAGGATGACCCAGAAAGTAGACTGGAAAGTCGGAGGGTATTGTGGCGGACCCCAGGGAAGGTGAGGTTTTTTTTTAATACACTGTCACTGGCTCTTGGACCCGAAGTGACCACAGAGTAATGATCAACTTTTCCTCAATGTCTGGTTAGGACCAAAAAATTTGGTACAAAACAAAGTTTTCTGGCGAACCTTGCTAAATGAATCTAATAACGTTCGCCCATCACTACTTCCAAATATCAAAGACTTATAATTTGGGAGCCCCAATGGGGACAAATAAATGGCTCAATCCCACCAAGCAGAAGCCATAAAGGTATATGGACAAGGGTCATTGAATGATCATTCTCCCCCCAAAAAGTGAATTTCTACCTTTGGAGCTAAATGAATGATTTTATAGGGTAAATAACCATGACCAACAAATCTTAAACCACCAATGCCGAGAACTCGCTCTAAGGTGCCACCATCCCTGTTCATAGGATCACACAGTTGTGAGAATATCGGAACCATAAAATGAAACAGCTCTGATCTGATCTGTTCCATATGGATGCCGCTTTGACTGATACGACCGAACAGATGATTTATCTCTGCCTGGAAATTGAGTTCTGCTTCTGCATTCACATAAGGGGTGCATTAAAGAAATAGGTGGAAAAACCACTAAAAATCTCCATGATGATGGCTTCTATGAAGAGTGAAGTGATGTCATATGTTCTGCACTAACATTTCAAAAGATTCCGAGCTGCGGATAAAAAGATAACAATAAATCCTATTTTATAACACACGTTTCCTTTATTGTAGCCTTCCCGACAATAATCTCATGCCTTTAATACGGCGAATATTAGACGCTATCATACAACCTGCAAGTCATATACTCGGGAAATAAAGGACTGAGATTGCTGACAGCACTGGAGTAAAAATAGTTATATTGAGCCAACATAAAATATAATAATGGTGGTTTGAGAAAGGGGAAGGGATAGTACGTTTTTCCACGAACACTAAGTGCTTACAGCATACACAGATCCGTCATTGTTACACGGCTGCAGCTGTCAATTTAGGGAACTTCAACATTCGGGTTACCAACTAATGATAAAAATACATTGACTACTGAAACTAAGATTTACACACAAGCCAAGCTTCTCCATTGTAATAGACGTCTACACAGACATCTGTATTCTTTGGTTTAAAAAAACAAACAAACAAGCAAAACGTTTTTTTCTCTGTTTTCACAGATTTGGAAAAATTTTCGAAGGCTTATAGTTTGTTGACCTTCACATAGCACATACTGAAGACTACAGATCCTTGACTCTATCAGGGCTATTGTACCCGCAATAAGGAATAGGGTTTCAACCTGATGTAAGGTGGTGGGGATGCAAAAGTTGGTTCATTGCAGAAGGAAGGAGAAGTTGTTTGTTGCTCCCCTACGGTGTGACTTACTGATTTGGGTATTACCCAACCCACTCAAAACAGGAGATGAATCAGTATTTAAAAGCCTGTTGCTGTCCTGAATTATTAGGGAAGACTCTGTGGGACACAGTGGAAAAGAACTAGTGGCATCCATGTGGATAGCTCGTGGAGCTGGTTCAGTGAACTGGCACACACTTGGTGAGCAGGAGCCCGGGTCTTGTGGTAATAGGTGGGGCATTGCATCCTGCCCATGACAAGTGTCATTTTTGCTCCATCCTTGAGGTCTACATGGTTACTCAGCCCTGACTACTGTCTTCGTCATCCCTGTAAAGACTTGCTAGGCCACAACATCTGGTGCAGTAAAGAAGAGGCAAGATGTCATGGATGTCCATTCTCTGCAGGTGGAAGACTGTTACCCACAGGGGGTGGTGTCTGGATGGCAGCTCTATGAGGGCCGGACAACGAAGTCCCATGTTGAGCTCTATATTGCCACCGTTCCAATACTGTCATTGCCTGCTACACTAATACACATGGCATGGCCATGTGCACTTGATTTGTACAGCAGCACACAGATCACCTGTGGCTTGGTATAGCTCCATATCTGTCCTATTAAGTTATAACTTATAAACATCTACAAGCCAGGATTGGGTCGCTCCAGGCACTGTTAATAATAGTAATTGTCTGAAATGGTAAAATCATCTGTTTTCCAAGCAGAATTACACTGCCACAGGGTGCGATTATTTTTACGTGGATTCATTTGGTGAAGGATGCTCTTGCTCAGGCTGAGGCCCCACATTGTGGAGGGCCCGCACTTTTTGTGGCAGATTTTACTGTGATTTTTTAACCTAAAGCCAACAGTGACTATAAAAGGAATAGGAAATATAAAGGGATCTCTTATACTTCTCCCTTCTACTAAGAATAAGATTCTTGACTTTGGTTCAACAAATGCAGCAAAATCTGAAACAAAAAACACAGGTTTTCTGCAATGTGCGGCCTCAGATTTAATGTGGTTGTCCGGGGTTAAATATTATTTTTTAACTAGGTTGGGGGATGTGAAAAAAAAAATACCAATACGTACCTGTCCTAGTGCTCCGATGTCCTTCCAGTGCGCTTTGATCCTGCTGGTCAGCTGTCTTCTTTCGTGGAAGTCCTCACCAGGAACCCTCAGCTGAGGTCAAGAGCAACTTCAGCGTCCTGAGGAAGGGATCCCTTCCTTAGGCCGCTGAGGCCAACCAGCAGCCTCAGTGGCCACATGTGGTGGGGACTTCTGCCGGAAGAGAACAACAGAGCTTCAGGACCAGACTGTGCTTGGAGGCATCGGAACACCAGGAACAGGTGAGTATATATATATTTTTTTTTCTTCTCCACCAGCCTTATTAAAAATGAACATTTTAGTTTGGACTTTGAAGTTGTTTAAAGTCCTTTAAAGGTGTTTTTACCAGGGCTACAAAAAAAATGATGTCCTATTATTAATACTGATCATCAATGTTAGATTTAGTGGGTCCTGACGGATGATACATCTGTGGATTAGCTGTTCGTAGAGGCTGGTGTACTCAGGCAAGCACCACTTTTGCTTTATAAGCCATGTTACATGGCCTGTTTACAGCTCAATTCCTTTCAAGTGAAGGAAACTGAGCTGTAATTCCAAGCCCAGCCACTATGCAAGGTATGGTGCTGTGTAGAAGACCTTTCATGTCCTCTGGCATTGGTGGAATCTCACAGTATGTGCCTGGATGCGGGAGGAGTTGGTGATGTTAGTTTCGGCACTGATATCCCTTCACTGTCAAAAAAGCGGGCCTTACTGCCCAGTGTCTTTGCTCGGCTGTAAGGAACATCCTCCCTGAGGGCCCATTCACACGGGGTAACGTGGTGCTGAATCTGACACGTAAACACTAGAGATGAGCGAATAGTATTTGAAATGGCCATTTCAAATACCTTGCTCCATAGGAATGAATGGATGCAGCTGGCATGCAGCCGGTGCTGGCGTCCAACCACTTAACCCCCTGCGCGCCGGCTGCTCCCATTCATTCCTATGGGAGCATGGTATTCTAAACTGCCGTTTCAAATAGTATTCGCTCATCTCTAGTAAACACATGTCAGAGTGAGCTCTTCAATACAGAATCTCATTGACTTCAATGGGTTCCGTCTTACGCGCACTACACATTGAAATCAATGGGAGGCTTTTTAACCCATTGATTTCAATGTGTTACACGTGTTAAACGGAACCCATTGAAGTCAATTGGAATCTGTTTTAAAGTGCTCACTCTGACACGTGTTTACGTGTCAGGATGAGCGTCACGTTACAACATGGGAATGGGCCTTGACAGTACAAGGCTATTGAGGTGTACTATCAGGGAAGATGTTCCTTACAGCCCAACAATGACACTGCCTTTCTGACAGTGGAGAAATATCGGTACTGAAACTAACAGCACTGATATCTCTGCACCAGGTCACGTTCCGGCAAAGTTGAAATAATATATAATATCACCAGAAGCAGGGGATGTGAAAGATTCTTTTAAGGTATCAGACCCCCAGTGATCTGATATAGATGACCTATCCTAAGAATATCAGACACCTGTTTCTTTCCAGTCCACAGTGAAGATTCCTATTCTCTCCTACCATAGAACATGTCATAGCCGTCACTTTTATTAGGATATTTAAACAATATTCGACCTACAAACATAACGAATACCAGGGCATTGCCCTCTTCATCACCATACGGAGATATCCTCACTCTATGACAATGCCTCACGGCAGGCTCTTTGTATTGACTTTTCGGATGAAGCCATATAAACAGATCCTAAAGCTACTGTACACTCCACCAATATTAATCCTCATCTGCAGTAATGCCATTAAATATTTGCTGATATTGTATTAAATACATATTGGTGAAGTTCTGGCTTCGCTGTTTACTCATTGCTCAGTCACATGGATGAGAATTCATTTATTGACCCAGTGAGTATTATTAGCCGGGGAGAGCGGCCGTGACCTTACGGGGCTGGGTTTGATATAGCACCGAGATAGAGCTGTAATTTGCTATTCTGTCTGAAAAACGGAGCATGGTGTCACCTGCTGATCTGTATCAACTGCGCCTTTCTATTGTGTGCTCAGGGCACGGTACATTTTAATTAAATCTCAGGAAGTACATTGATAAACTATGTTACCTGCTATGATGCGAGAGAATAGTACGCTTAATTAAACACACAAGCACAGATTTTCCTCATTTCTGTTATTCGCTCTCTCCCCGGAGTATAAGCAACATAGTGACATATTAAATGAGAATTAGAAAACAACAAATGTTCCTGAGATTTTTTGGTTACATTTACATATATGCGGGAAGACGATTTAAAGGACTCTATATTCAGTTATTCAACGTTGAATATTTGCTTTTGCAAGATTTGACACTCGGAAATAAGAATATATCGCTGTCGGAGTGAAGGTGTATAGGGTGATATTTTATGGAGGATAGTCAGATTATGGGAGGTTAGTCAATATATGTAGGAAGTGAATGGCTACCTGTTATAGAAAGGTCTAAATTTTCATGTTTAAAGGGTTAGAGATCCAGACTATATACGTATGGAGAGTGGAGTGACATACCGGTACATCTGCAATTTTACGCAGCTGGACAAAATTGTGCAGCTGCAAGTGCGGGGAGTCGGCTGTTACTATAGCCAGAGCTCCTGTAGAGAAGGCAGGGAAGGGTATTACTGTTCCTGCCTTCCCATTGCTGTATACACAGTGCTCAATGGGCATTATATACATAGCTATGGGAGCCGCCATGATGGGGTTCCCCTCTGACCCAGTGGTCATGTGATCCGCTAGGGATCATACAGTCTTGGCCAAAAGTATTGGCACCCCTGCAATTCTGTCAGATAATACTCAGTTTCTTCCAGAAAATGATTGCAAGCACAAACTCTTTGGTATTAATATCTTCATTTATTTTGCTTGCAATGAAAAAACACAAAAGAGAATGAAAAAAAAAGTCAAATTATTGATCATTTTACACAAAACTCCAAAAATGGGCCGGACAAAAGTATTGGCACCCTCAGCCTAATACTTGGTAGCACAACCTTTACACACAATAACTGCGCACAACCGCTTCCGGTAACCATCAATGAGTTTCTTACAAGGCTCTGCTGGAATTTTAGACCATTCTTCTTTGGCAAACTGCTCCAGGTCCCCCCTGAGATGTGAAGGGGCCTTCTCCAAACTGCCATCAAGAGATCCCTCCACAGGTGTTCTATGGGATTCAGGTCTGGACTCATTGCTGGGCACTTTACAAGTCTCCAGTGCTTTCTCTCAAACCATTTTCTAGTGCTTTTTGAAGTGTGTTTTGGGTCATTGTCCTGCTGGAAGACCCATGACCTCTGAGGGAGACCCAGCTTTCTCACACTGGGCCCTACATTATGCTGCACAATGTGTTGGTCGTCTTCAGACTTCATAATGCCATGCACACGGTCAAGCAGTCCAGTGCCAGAGGCAGCAAAGCAACCCCAAAACATCAGGGAACCTCCGCCATGTTTGACTGTAGGGACCGTGTTCTTTTTTTTGAAGGCCTCTTTTTTTTCCTCTAAACTCTATGTTGATGCCTTTTCCTACTTTTGTCACATCTGACCAGAGAACATTCTTCCAAAACGTTTTTGGCTTTCCTAGGTAAGTTTTGGCAAACTCCAGCCTGGCTTTTTTTATGTCTCTGGGTAAGAAGTGGGGTCTTCCTGGGTCTCCTACCATACAGTCCCTTCTCATTCAGACGCTGACACTGCATAGTACGGGGTGACACTGTTGCACCCTCGGACTGCAGGGCAGCTTGAACTTGTTTGGATGTTAGTCGAGGTTCTTTATCCACCATCTGCACAATCTTGCGTTGAAATCTCTTGTCAATTTTTCTTTTCCGTCCACATCTAGGGAGGTTAGCCACAGTGCCATTGGCTTTAAACCTCTTGATGACACTGCGCACGGTAGACACAGGAACATTCAGGTCTTTGGAGATGGACTTGTAGCCTTGAGATTGCTCATGTTTCCTTACAATTTTGCTTCTCAAGTCCTCAGACAGTTCTTTGGTCTTCTTTCTTTTCTCCATGCTCAATGTGGTAAACACAAGGACACGAGACAGAGGTTGAGTCAACTTTAATCCATTTCAACTGGCTGCAAGTGTGATTTAGTTATTGCCACCACCTGTTAGGTGCCTCAGGTAAGTAACAGGTGCTGTTATTTACACAAATTAGAGAAGCATCACATGATTTTTCAAACAGTGCCAATACTTTTGTCCACCCACTTTTTTATGTTTGATGTGGAATTATATCCAATTTGGCTTTTTGACAATTCTTTTTGTGGTTTTCCATTGAAGACAAATTAAATGAAGATAATAATACCAAAGAATTTGTGATTGCAATCATTTTCTGGAAGAAAATGAGTATTATCTGACATAATTGCAGGGGTGCCAATACTTTTGGCCAACACTGTACATTGTTAGAGTTGCTGGGTCCTACAGGACCTAGATCAGCTCTTCAATCATAGGTAGGTGGCTGTATTTTTACTGTAACTAGTATGGCATCAGCCCCAGTTAGAGGGGAAATGACCTCACCATCACCAAAAAATAAATAAAAAATAGTATTTAGATGCCCCCAAAGGTCTATTATGACCTTATAGGGACACAATGTTAAAAAAAAATAAATAAAAAATAAACACATAAGTAGAAAAAAAAAGTAAAAAATAAATAAATAATATGCCAATACCATGCCCATATCACGGGTTGTAACTCCACCCTGATGACACAAAACAAAGTAAAAATTATTGTAGCAGAGAGAAGAAACTATTTTAAAGACTTTTCTAGTAGAATTTTGTCCTGTTTTTTTTCCTTTTTTTTTTTTTTTTTTTTATATTTAGGAAAAAAAAAAGAGAGATATGTAAAAAAAGAGAGGTTTTCCCTTCTCTATTGTTTATATTTTCCTAAATATAAAAAAACAATAAAAAAACAAGGAAAAAAAAACAACTAACCAGCAAATAAAACCCTACGTGTCACTGAAAAAAGACACAAAAATTAGCTAAATGGCCCAAATGATAAAAATGTTATAGTCCTCAAACCTGCACTGTATCCCTAGTTGAACGTCCATAGATGTTTCCATTTTTACTTAAGATCAAATTTAACTCACTGTTGGGACATCATTAAACCACTAAAAAGCTGCAGTTCACAACATAAACACTGTGGGTGGCTGCCCATATAATACACAATATTGCAAAACAATATTGACTTGAAATGCTAATCCTCTCTTGATACACATGTCTGGACATATCTAAGGGCTAGTTCACACGTGGGGCGGGTTTTGACACCGAGAGAGACGCGGTGAGCCATGTCACTCTCGGGTCAAAACCCGCCTGCCACCATCATCGCGGTCGCGGCTTTCCCCTCCACAGCCGGCTCAAACGAATGAGCCGACACCGGAGGGTGCTTCCACCTCAAGAAAGGGCAGCTCGCTTCTTTTTTTCCGCTATCGGCAGCTGATTAACCCCCAAGTGCAAGAATTGCAAGTGGGTGGAAAAAAAACAGTCCTCAAGCCCAAGGAATGGCCAGACAGATTTCCAAAAGCTCCCTCTCCCTTCCCCAGAACCCCAACACCCCCCCCCCAGCACTCCAACCCTTCCCCAGCACCCCAACACAATAATGGTGTCTGCTGTTTTAGCATTAACCCCCCAGCTTTGACTGAGGCGCCATTTTACTTGCAATCACAGGCACCCGGAGCAAGCTTCGGGGCCTGCGTCCGTTTTTATGGCAGCCGGGAGCCTTGTGAAGGCTCTCCAGCCTGTCATTCTATACTTTCTATTGCAGGCTGTTCTATGTAGCCTGCAATAGAAATGCCAGATATTTGAAATGCATTGTGATGCATTGTATTAGTGATCAGACCCCTAGGGGGTCTAATAAGTACAAAAATAAAGATATTAAAAAAAAATAAAAAGTATTAAAAATTCATCATCACCCCTCTGTCGTCCGCCTCAGGCAGCAGAAAGGATAGGTTCACCACTGTATGTGATATCTGGTTCTGTGTATTACACTGATGTGATACCTGGTTCTGTGTAATATACTGATGTGATACCTGGTTCTGTGTAATATACTGATGTGATACCCGGTTCTGTGTAATATACTGATGTGATACCTGGTTCTGTGTAATATACTTCTGTGATACCTGGTTCTGTGTAATATACTGATGTGATATCTGGTTCTGTGTAATATACTGATGTGATAGCTGGATCTGTGTAATATACTGATGTGATATCTGGTTCTGTGTAATATACTGAAGTATTCAATACCTGATTTTTGGCTCTTCTCTCATTGTTTGCAGGTTTGGAGGGCTGTACGTATATTTATTATATTGCAGACATGGAATTCTTGTATAATTTTTCACTTCTCATTCCAGAAGCAGAAGTTTCATATCCTGTTTATATTAAGATAGGAAACATCTTTAAAATAAAGTTAACTAAAAATTGAAAATTATATTGATTTTCATCAGTTTCATGTTGTCAGCTTTGTTCACCATTACGCCTCCCCTCTGGCTGTTTGCCAGGTAGTGACTTTTTTCAATAGGATAATGAATTTTCCCATATGGTACTGGTGCTGAAAATCATTACTTAGTCAACATTTGTCTAACATTTGTAACATTGTCAAGGTATTGCCACATCTGTCCTACATCTGAGATAATACTATACAGTAGGAGATCAATGTAAACTTTGCCCTGTGGATGTTTTCCATGGCCACATTTGTCCTAATTTGCAGGTTTTTTTTGTTTCCTCACATCTTTCCGTTCCATGCTGAAACACTTGATTTCGGTCAATGTGTTTCTTTTACACTCAATTCTCAATTCCAAAGTGGTTAGAAATGGTCCTGGAAAAAATGGCACCGGACCCTCAGTCCTGATTTTCTAACAATTGACTTGGAGAGTGCTCGTGCAGTCGTCTCTATTCAGTTCTAAGTGCAAGTAAAGAGGCTTCATGCTGGAGATACCCAACCTAGATTACGTTTTTATCACGTCATCATTCTGATCAGATTGAAAACAGAAAAACACAGAACCCCAATACTTAAAGAGCTTCCTAACAACATACAGGTATCATTGGCTATCTTATAACTCTCTGTATTCACTGGAATACTGCCTTCCCAGCAGGCCTAGCTACATGACTATCAGTGTATAAGCTCCTGTCTCTTTCAGCATTAGTGTTCAACAGTTTAACTTTCTCCCGCCAATCCCTGTGTGTGTGTCTGTATGTGTATAAGTTTGTTTCTCTGGTCCCACTTTGAGCAATGAGTCCCAATTCTGTTTCCTGTTGGCCTGTGACTTGGGATTATGCTTATTTTTGGCCTCCTGAAATACCACTACAACCTGTGACCTTCAAGCCTTCTGTTACCTCTTGTGCCTGTGGACTCTGGGCCTTTTGCAATCCCTCTGTTACCCCTGTTACCTGTGTTATGTCCTGTTCTGATTCATTTGTTACATCTGGCTTCTGAATTCTGTATTTTCAGTCATGTAGCTCTGTCTGTTTTCAGCCTGTGCGCATATATTGTCCTGATAATAGTGAATTTGCACACCTTTTATATTATTTTTGTGATGCCTTGTACCACTGTCCTGACCTGCGTAGTCCGCTGTTACCAAATTGGGACTATCTCAGGAGGCAGCCCCTTCAGTGAAAGTCAGATCCCCGTATGGGGGTTAACTGGTAAAAACCTTAAAGTAGGCCCCAAGTCACCAGTGGGTCCACAATAAGCTTCCCATTAGATGTATGGATATTCTTCTGCACTTGCATGGCAGTATAGCTGAGAAAACTCGTTTTGCAGGGAAATTAAAGTGATCCTATCATTAAAACTTAATTTTTTTTATCACTACCACGTAGGAATAGCCTTAAGAAAGGCTATTTGTCTCTTACCTTTAGATGTCTTCTCCGCGCCGCCGTTTGGTATATCATCCAGTTTTCGTCGGTATGTAAATGAGTTCTCTCACAGCACTGGGGGCGGGCCTCAGTGCTCGAACAGCACTGAGGGCATCCCCAATTCTGCGAGAGAACTCACCAGCCCCGCCTCCATCTTCTTCAGGAATGCGTCTTCTTCGCGTCTTCTTTCGGGGGTTGGCTTCAAACTTCTAGGCCTCGGGCCTAGGACAAAGCCAACTGGCGGAGGTCTAGAAGTCTTGAGAGTTGTCTCGCAGCAGCAAGTTTTAATGATAGGATTCCTTTAATAGGGACTTTGTTGTTAGCTGCCAGAAGGGAAGGAGACTGATTTAGTATAAAGTCTATCCCCGGTAGCACACAACAGCAGTCACAAATGAACAAAAAGGGAATCAAAAACTGATGACATTTCTGTTAAAAATACTACAGATTATTTTAAATCCACTATTAAGAGTCTTTTGAGACTTTTAGTATAACAATATTCATAGAATAATCCTTTAAACCAGTGACTATACTGTATAGTGTAGAAGAAGTAAATGTATTGATAACATAGGTCTATAGTCACTTGATGTTATGACAGGTTGTTTTCTCTTCGGGCTCTGTACACTGTCCTTGGAGGTTTTTTTTATCTTTTTTCGTCTCAGTTTATTTTTAAAGGGAACAATTAGATATGTAAGAACTTAAAGAGCCTCTCGTGAGCTGACATTCAAAAACCAATACAACATGAAGAAGAGTAATCCATCTTGGAGGACTCTTGAAGTGCAATTGAAAACAAACATGGAAGGATAAATTGAGGTAAACAACATTTTGTACATGTCAAGAGATGGCACTGAATAAGTGAAAACAATAATAAAATTATGACTGAACTCTTCAATCCTCTTTGAGGATACTAGGATTAAAGCGAGAGCCTGCATATAGGAGACTTGAGGATTACACAAATGTTTTCACGATGACTAGTATGTGTTTGGTATGCTGCGGTAATATGTCTGCTCACATCTTTGTAAGTGGTTGTCTGGCTCACAAAATCCAAATATCTTATCATAGTATAGTTCCTAAAATATTCAATGGACAGACAATTGATTTTTCTGTGTACTGTGTAATACTTCATTTCCCCTGCGGTGGCACTGCAGGGATATCCTACGCTTGTTGATTATAGCTGATCGCTAGGACTCTATGATCACCTTAGCTTTAAAGGGGGTTTCCAGGGAATTTTATTTTGCTTACTTCCTCTGGGTTTTTTCATGTTTGACCTGGGGTTTCCAGGCCTGGTTTGACCTCTGGTGATCTGATCAGACCTAGCACCCTACACCCTGATTGTTCCACCTCCTCTCTCACTTTTACCATTAGTTACCTGTTTTATGGGGCCTGGTAGACTATGGTATTGCCAACCCTCATAGCACAGGTAACTAGTGATGAAACCAAGAGATTGGTGGCTGGAGGAGGAACCATGGGCACATCTTCAATGAAGCAACCTGAAGCCATGGCCTCAGGCCGCATCTCAAGGGGGAGCCACATTTTTTTAAATTGGCATTGCAATTTGTTATTGCAATAAGCAGCTGCCGATACTTTTTACCTACGTGTCCATGCTCCTGTCCTGGCTGCTCTTTGCTGCCACCTCTAGGCTGCGCTACACTTAGGTCATAACACTGAAGAGTGCCGGGACGCTGAGTACAATGTCTGGGACTCACATCTCACCTCGCCATACTATTGAGAACAAAGTATGGACCTTCCCGTGTCGAAACATTTCAGCAATGAAGATCATAATATCACCAATGATATGAAAATTTTGGTTTTAAGAGGGAATTTTAAATCAAGGAAAGAGAGACAGATTTATGAGTACAAGTTTATGACCCTGCTTCAAACATGGCAAGAAGGGATGAATCTGTCACATGGGTTCATGGCATCCTACAGAAATCACTGAATTGAGATAGCCATAGAAGACACTCTCTGAACTGATAAGAACATTGCAAACTGATGAATTGTTTATTTGTATGTACCAATAACCAATAAACTTCTTCTTCCACCCTCACTCCTAGAATTCTATTCCTGAGTGTCCTTTTGTACATAAATATGCATCCTTCAGAAATTGTTTTTAGATATACCTGAAGATGAAGCCCAGAGCTTCGAAACGTTGTAATCTATCATCATTATTAGTTAGCCATTAAAAAAGGTATCAACTACTGAAGACTATCAAGTTTTTAGTTTTTTATATTTCCTACAATTGCAGTGTAACATGTTGGAACAGCTATATAGGAGCAGGGTCCATATGGATAGCGGCCACTGCTAACAATATCTTACATTGATTGGAATAAAAAGAATTTTGCCAGAGAGTGATACCATCCTGATGTTCCCAGCAGCAGGTGTCAGGGGAAAGGAGGGTTAGCCATGATGGAATTCAATATACTCAATTCTCTTACTCTCCTCTCCCTATGGAGTACACATGCATGCTACAGTGAGCTGACCATGCATATGTAAAGAGTAGAGATGAGCGAACACTAAAATGTCCGAGGTTCGAAATCCGATTCGAACAGCCGCACACTGTTTGACTGTTAGAACGGATTTCGAACCCCATTATAGTCTATGGGGGGAAATGCTCGTTTCAGGGGTAGGCAAAATTCGATAAAATTATACTTACCAAGTCCACAGTGATGGTCGGGCGGGATTCTGCTTGAAGTCTTCTCCCGGTGCAGGGTCCCCGCGTCCTCTTCCGGGTGGAATTCACTCTGCCTAGGCAGAGGCGACTGTGCATGCACAGTTGGCTCTGCCCAGGTCCGACGCCTGAGCAGAGCCGACTGCGCATGCGCGTGTATGCACGTGCATGCCCGCGCATGCGAAATTGGCTCTGCCTAGGCCGGATGCTTAGGCAGAGTGAATTCCACCCGGAAGAAGACGTGGGGACGCAGCGCGGAGAAGACTTCGGAAAGGTAAGAGAAGAACCAGCGTTGATTGGCAGAATGTATAGCATTCTGCCAATCAATGCTGATTCTGCATCGAACCTTAAACTTCAAACAGCTAGTAGTGTTCGATCAAACACCTACTCGATCGAACACTACTCGCTCATCTCTAGTAAAGAGTAGATGTCAAAAAGTTCTAAGGTTATTTGGAACCGATCTCCGCTCTGCTATGCTTACAATGTGGCGTACGAGGTACGAATCGGGGCTTGTGGCACAAGAAAGGATTTTGCACCAAATGCTTGCCACAATATTTCCTCTCTACGCCCAAAAACTGACATAGAGGGGATGATAAATTTCCCCCATTGTCTCTAAATCAATGCTAATTGAGACTTTTATTAATGTGTCAGAGCCTGGGCCCATGGGGCAACCCTTCGAACTCTGGTGAGCCAGATAAGCCCTGCTTAGTGATATATTTTTAGATCCCTGTAAGATGCTCCAACCACCATTTTAGCAGAAATCAAGCCCGTTCCCATCTGTAAATCAGAAATAATTTTGCACAGGGAAGAAAATGGATTAAATTTAAGGCTTTAATTTGGGCAGGAGGTTTCTATACATTCTAGAGCTAGCTTATCTATACTGGGAATAAGGTGTAGAGGAATTTAACCAACAATCAGACTTGATAAGCCTTGACATTGAGCAGCCCTGCAAGTAATGATTAGTAGTAGTCTGGGAAGCCGGAGCGTCTGACATAGATGAGATCAGAATTGTCCCTTGGAGGACTGGCAGCTGCGTCTTGGTTGATTAATCCCCTTCACCCAAGACATGATGGAGCTGCTCAGTATTTAATTGGGATATCAGAATGTTAATCCATTTCCAACAAGAGCGTTCGCTATTTTTAATTTCACATATTAGCCTCATCATTCATTTTTTAATCCTCTCCGCTCTGTAGGAATTTGGTTGTATTCAGATACCCTTTGAACTTCTGACATGTCAAAGACTTGTTAATATATTGAGGTTTCATCAGAGCTCATGCTCCCTTAAGAAGGATTAGCATAGATGTCTGAGGACGGCTGCTAACAATATACAGACACTTTTTAGAAGCCATTTTGTTCTAATTTATCTCTTAAAGTGGACCCACAACCTAAAAGTAACCAAAACTCCGCTCGAGATCTGGATGAGAAACAAATTCTAAGGAATCCAAACTTTTGGGATTCTTTTTGGTGAACTGGCCACAACATAAGGAAGAAGAGCATACGAGAGGACCACATGGTCTGACGGTGACTTAGGTGGGATTTTGCTATCATCACCTTCTCAGCCAATGATGAGGGATGGGTGGAGAGGTCAGAATGATGATGTCATAGGTGCTATATAAGATTAGGCACAGATAGAAGTTATTTTGGGATGATGAAAGGAGGGAAAGTCCAAGGACAGATCTCAGCCTATACAGAGATAGTGGATACATTCTCCAACCTCAATCTCTGACAAATTCAAGGGATAGTTCCCTTGCAGTTCCCTTGCAGAATGAGTTCACATGGAGCCTTCAGCAGAACTTCCTGATTCCCTGTTCTTTCAATCCCTGGGGGTCCCATCAGTTGGCCCCTCAGCGATCTGACATTCATCCCCTATCCTCTAGATAAGGGATAAATGTCATTAATGGTAGAATCCTTACTGTATATAGCCATAGGAATTATTCATACCCTCCATTGGCCCATACACCTGGAGGGAAATTTATGCCAGCTCATTTCCGATGGTCCCCTTTTTTAATTAAAACTCAAATTTGGGCAAAAAAATTTTTCAAATTTTTATGCCTTATGGCTAAACATACTGCAGCAGAGTCCCAAGCACTAATCCCATCCACACATTGCAGAAAAAAATCTGCGGCGGGAATTCTGCGATTTCACAAAAGCAAGAGTTTTTGCAAATCGGAGCATGTCCATTATACCTACTGCTTAGCTCCTAAGGGCTTTTGTACACTGCACAGATGGTATACTGTATACTGTACACTGTGCACTGTGACATTTAGCATTAATGCTACGACATTGAGTACAGATGTAGCAGAGCTGAGTTTGTTCATTGTCAAAGTATATTGTGACATTAGATGGTTAACTGGTATATTCAGTTCTAATATTTTTAGTTTTTTGTAATATCATTTATTTAAAAAATGTCATTAATATTCAGTCCAAGGCTAAACTGGGGAACTACAAGTTACAGCAGATCCTATAGAAGGTTTGATCATGGTGGGGTGGGGAAGCGCACAAAAGAGCAGTGTTGTGACAAGACAAGTGGGAGCAGCACAACGGGCATTGACCGCAGAATAACCATTTAATTTGTCAAATTACTTCAGGTGCTCCATAATTATAGGCTGCCAGCCCGGCTTTTATCTGCACAGAAGTGTGCGCCCATTTAACAGCTTTCACTATTGTAAAAAAATAACATGGTAAAGAGATTACTCTAATCATATAGGTACATTAAGCTTTAAGTGGAAGGCAAGCCATGGTAGCAAAGACGGCACTACAAATGGCTTCACACCATCCACATCGCAGGGAGGAATAATAGAGGCAGCTTCGTGTTGTGGCTGTCACTTGGCAGGACAGAAATAGGGGCTGTACTAAATAGGCAAGAACTTGCCTTCAAAAAGTCAGCAGTACCTATGGCTATAGGCGAGGTCTACGGTATGTGGCGGCTTTGGCATGCGACCAAAGATCGCTGGGTTGCTGGCGAATCCTTCAATAATGTAAGTAAATGGAGGAAGATTGTGACCCCTATAGTATTGTGACTTCTAAAGGATAAAGCACTGTTGATTTTTTTGGTGACTGCAGCATTATTGGGGTCACAATGCGACTCCTGACAGGGGTGTAACTACTAGGGTAGCAGCGGTACAGGGCCCGGAACATTAGGGGGCCCAGCAGCAGCTGCTATCGCTGTGGATTTTTTTTTTTAATAGGCCTATACCTGCTGGAGTAACCCAAGCAGGTAACGGGCCCTATTTACTTACCGATCCTGGTTCCTGCTCACAGCCGCCGGCGTTTCCCCTTCTGTGGGTGCAGCCATGTCAAAAGTTCGCCATTTCCCACCACTGACTCCATACACTTACATTAGTAAAAGAGGATGAAAAGGGGGTCAAAATAGCTTTGTAGCCATAGCCTAAGATGTTAGTAGTCAGGGCTGGGGGTAGTATTAGGCAATTATCAAGACCTCTTCCAGGCGGTTCACTAAAGGCGGAAAACAAGGCAAACTAAAAACACCCCGTATTATTTAGTGGTATAGGGTGGTAGTATTATTTAGTATTAAGGATCAAAATTGTGGGAACTTTATGGTAGTATTATGTGAAGTTGTGAAGGGGGCCAAAGATGGTAAGGTATCCTTTAAATATGGAGGATCATGATCCAAGTGTTAAGGATAGTGAAGCTGATCGGTGAACCCCACAAGATTCGTAATGCAAAGAGATGTGTTGGTCCGAAGTGGAAGCGCAGGGTAAAGTTGATTATTTTACTTTGTGGTGATATAATAACCATAGACCATGGAAGGGGTGTCTCAAAAAACAAAAAAGAAATGTTTCTAGGCACACTTGCAGCATTCTTCAGCAGTCTTGTCTTCTTCACGGACTGTCTCCATCTTTATCAATCCCCCAGGTCATCACTTAGGCCTTTGCTTGGGTTTCAGCAGTCAGTGTGGTGGGGGTGTCAATGTTATCAAACTTTGACTTGGGGCCAAAGAAGATGACTGACGGCCAGTGAAGAAGACCAGAACGCCTGAGGATGCCATGGTGGAGCGCAGGAAACATGAGTAAGCGGTTTTTCAACCCATATACCAATGTAGTTTTGTAAATTGCAGCATATCAGTTATACCTATGGAAATGCCAGCGGTTTCCTTATAGGTATAACGGAAGCAGAAAGTCCACAGAGGAAACCTGCAATGTCTTGCCGCCGCAGTATATCCTGCAATGCTTTTTTCGCTCTGGCCTGCAATGTAGGATCTTAGCCTAAAAAGGTCCTTCCTTGGTGTTATATTTACAGTATTACGTAGATGTAGCAGAGCTGAATTTGCGATAATTCTGACGTGTAGGAAACGCGACAATTCATTTTATCTGCAGTTTTAGGGAAGAGAACACATTGTGATGTCACAACATCCCGCCTGACACACCGAGTACTGCCACATCTGTATCTGGCCTACAGCTGCCTTATTTATTTGGCCGCCGATGACTATGCGGAATACTGAATATATTATATTCGGAGTTCCCAGCAGTATGAACGCAGTTCTCCGTCCCCTCTTTCAGTTTTCATTGATATTGCTATTTTTATTAAACTTTTATTTCGTTCTGGCTGATTTCAATAATAAACCTTTCACTTTCCTTGTGACAATAAATAAAGGACATTTTTCCGGACAATGATGAAATAGCGCGGCGTTGCGTAATGGCTGCTCAATTATCCGCACATTTGTTCAGTGTTTTGCGCGGTCCTGAATGCCTTTTTGAAATAAACATCCATTTCCGAGGATATCTGCAAGGCCTGTTCTTTGTTCTGTATTCACTGAGAAAATTCTCAAGATCTTTTGTCTGTTGTGAGAGCTTGACATATTCCATTTAATTACATACTGGTACTGTAGCGACTGCCGCACAAGCACTAACACTTATTTAATCCCCTCAGCCTGGAGGAAACATACTGCTAACAGTATTCAGGTGCTGGAGAGAATTTGACATGTGGAAATGTACAGATTTCACACGCCATTGAATCCTTCTTTTTCTCTGTGCACCTAAAATAGAAGCGTGTAGCACTTTTGTCTATTTTTCGGACAGAACATGATCATTCAGGTCAAAATGTCAAAAAATTTTCTTTAAACAGCCCTGTTTTCATACATAAAACCAGAAATGAAGTGTGAATAAGGCCTTAGGGGTAGATGCCTCTACTAGACATGCAGAAGAATAGTAAACGCTGATATTCACTTTCATTTCCCTCTCCTCTGCTCCTTCGATGCTCTATCACAGTCTTCTTTAGTGATCTTCCACCCTCTTTGGTGACATCATAAGCTCTACGGGACTGCCCAGGCTTTTGATTGGACCTCAGTGGTCATGTCAGCTCCTGGAGTGTCACCCAAAAAGCCGTCATTAATAGGAAGCCAACCATAAAACATAGTGCAGAAGACAGTCAGGGCTATTAGGAACCTATCTATAAAACATAGTGTAGAATACTGTCAGAGCTCCAAGGAACCTATCTATAAAACATAGTGTAGAACACTGTCAGGGTTCCTAGGAACCTATCTATAAAACATAGTGTAGAACACTGTCAGGGCTCCTAGGAACCTATCTATAAAACATAGTGTATGACACTGTCAGGGCTCCTAGGAACCTATCTATAAAACATAGTGTAGAACACTGTCAGGGCTCCTAGGAACCTATCTATAAAACATAGTGTATGACACTGTCAGGGCTCCTAGGAACCTATCTATAAAACATAGTGTAGAACACTGTCAGGGCTCCTAGGAACCTATCTATAAAACATAGTGTAGAACACTGTCAGGGCTCCTAGGAACCTATCTATAAAACATAGTGTAGAACACTGTCAGGTCTCCTAGGAAACTATCTATAAAACAGTGTAGAACACTGTCAGGACTCCTAGGAACCTATCTATAATACATAGTGTAGAACACTGTCAGGGCTCCTAGGAAACTATCTATAAAACAGTGTAGAACACTGTCAGGACTCCTAGGAACCTATCTATAAAACATAGTGTATGACACTGTCAGGGCTCCTAGGAACCTATCTATAAAACATAGTGTAGAACACTGTCAGGGCTCCTAGGAACCTATCTATAAAACATAGTGTAGAACACTATCAGGACTCCTAGGAACCTATCTATAAAACATAGTGTAGAACACTGTCAGGTCTCCTAGGAAACTATCTATAAAACAGTGTAGAACACTGTCAGGACTCCTAGGAACCTATCTATAATACATAGTGTATAACACTGTCAGGGCTCCTAGGAACCTATCTATAAAACATAGTGTAGAACACTGTCAGGACTCCTAGGAACCTATCTATAAAACATAGTGTAGAACACTGTGAGGGCTCCTAGGAACCTATCTATAAAACAAAGTGTAGAACATTCTCAAGAACACAAGTAAACAAAAAGGAAAATTTTTAATCAGAACTACTGGTATTGTATTTACAATTACTGTATATAATAAAACATAGTAAAAACTGTTCATACATAGAGTCCTATTTGTTATGGTCAACATTGGTTTTCCTTATTTTTGCATTCCTGGAAAATACTGTAAATAAATTTAAAAAAAATGCAAAAAAAAAACCAGTAGAACACTGTCAGGACTCCTAGGAACCTATCTATAAAACATGGTGTATAACCAAAATCCGCTGTTTAACAATCGAAAAAGCAAACGCTGTCATCAACGACCCTTATTTCACCAAACCCAACCACGTCATCATACACACAGGGACAAAAAACCTTGAGGCCCAGGACCAGCACCAACAGATAGTGGGACAGCTGACCCAGCTAGCAGAGAAAGCGCAACAACAGTTCCCAGACTGTAGTATCATCCTGTCATCTCTGCTCCCACGAGGAGACATCTCTGAACACATCATCAGAGATATCAATTCAGAGCTGGCATCCAAAATCCGATCAACATCAGGTATCACCCTGGCACAACACCCCTCCATAGACAAGCGTCACCTATATGATGACAAACACCTCAACAAACAGGGAGTCAGCCTCCTGGCCAAAGAACTTAAAGACATAGTGCTCAACAGAGACCCCTGGCCCATACACCATACAAGACAAAAACCTGTGGAGAAGTCACCTGTGGAGAAGTCACCTTCCAGGAGACACACCCAAACACCATACCCCCCTCAACATACAAGACAAAGACCCATGGGGGGGTTGCCTGGCTGGAAAATATCTCAAACACAACGTCTCCCCCAAAAAACTGTAAATGGGGACTACTATAAGCCAGGGCGGAAGCCACCTGTGCCATACAGAACAAGGCAGAACACAGACATGGAAGAGATAAGAACCATGATCAGCACCCTGTGCAACACACTGCTCCAGACTGGGATCCACAACATAGCCACCAATCAGGAACCCAGCCCGTCCTCTGCAGGACAGCTCATTACAAGGTATACCCACCAAAGATGACACCACTGACTATCAGTAGCTGGAATATCCAAGGGCTGAACCCCTCAGCCTTTGGATCCAAACCAAACGATCCAGAATTTATAGACAGACTAAAAAACATAGACATCCAAATCCTCCTAGAGACATGGACCCGGGCAGAAGATGAATCCCTAACACCCATGGGCTACAAGGAATTCTCTGTCACTGCCCGGAAAAGCAAGACCACCAAACATGGCCGCCACTCAGGAGGCATACTAATATGGTTCAAGGAGGAGCTCAAAGAACACGTGAAAGCCATCAAACGCGGTGACAACCACATGTGGATAAAAATAAGCAACTCCATCCTCAGCGGCCAACACGACATCTATCTCTGTGCAGTATACATCCCCCCATCTGAGTCCACCTACCACAACCCCGACATCTATGAGGTCCTACAAAGGGAATCTGCCCAGTTCCAGTCCCAAGGCAGAGTGCTGATCTGCGGCGACCTAAACGCCAGGACTGGAACAGAGATAGACTACCTGTCCTCTGATGGAAACCTGCACATCCCGGTAGGCGAGGTCCACCACCTGGAGTCTACACAGAGAAGAAGAAATAGCTATGACATAGTCGTCAACAAGAGTGGGAGACAGCTGCTGAACCTGTGCCGGAGTCTGGGACTGTACATAATGAACGGGCGTACTAAAGGGGACACTCAGGGACGCTTCACACTAAACTCCCATGTGGGCAACAGCGTGGTGGACTATGTCATCACAGACGCAGACCCAGCAGACATAGATGCTCTCATAGTCACCCCTGAGACACACCTGTCAGACCACAATCAGATCCTGCTGTACATGAGATCCACTGACAAGCCACTCACACAGCAGCCCCACCAGATTGGTCTCTACAACCTGCCACCATTCCTTAAATGGACCAGTCACCGGGCCACCGAATACACCAATGCGGCTAACCGACCCGAAATCAAGGAACTGCTCACAAACTTCTATATGAGTACCTACCAGCCAGATCAACAAGGGGTCACCCGAGCAGTGAAGGACTTCAGTAACATCCTGTACACCACAGCAGAACTAGCAGGCCTGAAACAGACAAAGCCCAAGAGACCGACTAACAAACAGTCTCACAAATGGTTTGACAGTGACTGCAAGGCTCTACGCCGTTCTCTAAGGGCAGCCTCCAACCAGAAACACAGAGACCCCAACAACAGAGAGTTGAGGGAAGCCTACAACAATCTATGCAAGCAATACAAGGGCACCCTCAGAGAGAAGAAACAGAGGTACCTCTCCCACAAAATAGAGCAACTAGAGGACTCCCTCCAGGACAGCTCATTCTGGGAGACCTGGCACCACATGGGCACAAAGCCCAAGAAAAACTCTCTCCACATTCAAATTGGCAATATCTGGCTCAACTACTTCAGAGGTCTCTACAAAAACATCCCAGAAGAAGACCTAACTCCAGAACAGCAACAGATAACCATCAAACTGAGGGACATGGAGAAAGTCATCAAAGACTACCAGAACCCTCTGGACTCACCAATCACCATAAAAGATATACAGGAAAGAATTGTCCTGCTGAAAGGCAAAAAGGCCAGTGGCCCTGACGGCATCCTACCAGAGATGATTAAATACAGCCCTCCAGCAATACACGCGGCACTAGCAAAGCTATTCACCCTCGTGCTCAATGCTGGACACTTCCCCGAAGACTGGAACAAAGGGCTCATAACCCCCATCTACAAGAATGGGGACCATTATGACCCCAACAACTACAGAGGGATCTGCGTCAGCAGCACGCTGGGGAAACTGTTCAACAGCATCATCAATAACAGAATCCTCACCTTCCTCACACAACATGGGGTCCTCAGCAAGAGCCAAGCAGGGTTCATGCCAAACTACCGCACCACAGACCATATCTACACCCTGCACAGTCTCATCAAGACGCACGTCCACAACACCATAAGAGACAAGATATTCGCCTGCTTCGTAGACTTTAAGAAGGCGTTTGATTCAGTATGGCACCCAGGCCTGCTCCTGAAACTCCTAGAGAGTGGAATAGGAGGAAGAACGTACGACGTCATCAAGAGCTCCTACACTGGAAACCAGTGCAGTGTGAAGGTGAATGGGAAAAGGACAGCATACTTCCAACAGGCCCGAGGGGTCAGACAAGGCTGTAGCCTGAGCCCAATGCTCTTCAACATCTATATCAATGAACTGGCTACAGCTCTGGAGGCCTCACCAACCCCAGGCCTCACCCTGAACAATCGAGAGGTGAAGTTCCTGCTGTATGCCGATGACCTCCTACTCCTGGCCCCCACTGAGAAAGACCTCCAAGAAAGCCTGTCAGTGCTGGAAAAATTCAGCACCACATGGGCCCTACCCATCAACCAGAAGAAGACCAAAGTCATGGTATTTCAGAAGAAGGGCCACAATAAAGCCTCCACCACCCCACAATTCACACTGAACGGCTCCACACTGGAGAAAACCAACAGCTACACCTACCTGGGGCTGGAGCTCAGCCAATCAGGAAGCTTCAAAGCAGCAATAGAAACCCTGAAAGCAAAAGCCTGCAGAACCTTCTACGCCATCAGAAGAAAACTGTACCACCTCAAACCACCGGTGAGGGTCTGGATGAAGATATTTGACGCTGTCATCTCCTCGATCCTTCTCTATGGCAGTGAGGTTTGGGGCCCAGCCACCTACCCAGACCAGTCAAAGTGGGATTCCAGCCCAACAGAGAACTTCCACCTGGAGTTCTGCAAATACCTGCTCCATGTCCATCGCAACACCACTAACATGGACTGCAGGGCAGAGCTAGGCAGACTCCCCCTATGGCTCACCATACAGAAGAGGGCGCTAGCTTTCCAGGCACACATCCAGGGGAGCAAGCCCGACTCCTACCACCACCAAGCATGGCTAAGCCACCTGAGCAAACCAGACACTCACCAACCAAACAACAGCCAACCACCAAACCAAAAACTCCAACAGACGATAACCAAGGCCGAAATAAAGGCGACCACAGAGGCAAACAGAGAGCGGTACATTGAAGAATTGTACCAATCCCTACAAAGGGACTACACCATGGCCACCTACCTGGAGAGAATACGCCACCCCAAGCACAGACAGACCCTGAGCCAGTACAGACTGAGCGCCCACAACCTAGAGATAGATACGGGGCAATACAGGCAGACATACAAGCCACGGGAGAACAGACTGTGCCAGCACTGTGACCAGGGGGCCCTAGAAGACGAGACCCACTTCCTGCTACACTGCACCAAATACTCAGCTGTGAGGGCCGTCTACTACCAAAGACTCTCTGCCCACATCCCAGACTTCATATCTGCAGACGAGAAGAGGAAACTCTACATCCTACTGGGAGAAGAAGAGGCCACTGTGGAGATCGCTGCCCAATACGTGTCCAGCTGTCACCAAACAAGAGGAAGATGAGACTCCACGGACTGTTATATTTATCCCAAAACACCCGCCCCACCCCACCCCACCCCCACCTCCCCATATAGCAGTCACCAACGAAGAGGAAGATGAGACTCCATGGACTGTTATACCCCAAACCATCCACCCCACCCCCACCACTCACCCACCCGAGTCCAACTCCCCCCCCCCCACACACACACTTTACTAGCTTTGGCAATGCCAAATATCTATTCGGACGTGCCAATAAAGCTTTTTTGATTTGATTTGATTTGATTTTGTATAACACTGTCAGGGCTCCTAGGAACCTATCTATAAAACATAGTGTAGAACACTGTCAGGGTTCCTAGGAACCTATCTATAAAACATAGTGTAGAATACTGTCAGGACTCCTAGGAACCTATCTATAAAACATAGTGTAGAACACTGTGAGGGCTCCTAGGAACCTATCTATAAAACAAAGTGTAGAACATTCTCAAGAACACAAGTAAACAAAAAGGAAAATTTTTAATCACAACTACTGGTATTGTATTTACAATTACTGTATATAATAAAACATTATAGTAAAAACTGTTCATACATAGAGTCCTATTTGTTATGGTCAACATTGGTTTTCCTTATTTTTGCATTCCTGGAAAATACTGTAAATAAATTTAAAAAAAGCAAAAAAAAAAACAAACAATAAAAACATTCCACCTCAATTTTTTTCAATTATATACACTACTGATACAAGTTATAAATAAACCCCTGGAATTAATCAACTAAAATTTGAATTAACAATGCTTTCTAATTTTTACACAAACTTCGAGGCTTTCCTATCGCTATCTCAGCCCCGATCATGGCTGGGTATATATTTTATTTTTGCCAGCTGATAATCATGGCCAATCAGTACAACAATTTCTCATTATCATTTTACTAAAGAAAGAATCCCATTAAGTACTTGTCAGGATGAGACTATGCCGTATTAGCAAAATTAAATTGACCTTTACCCTGGCACAGGAGTAATTTCAATTCGGAAGAGAAAACAGCTTAAGGAACGATTCCAACATTTTTAGGATGATCATAATAATAGAGCTTCCGATGCAGTGTTAATCCCATTGTCGACATCTTCTCATTAATGCTCCCCTGAAGACGTTGGCAGCTAATCAAGAAGATGATTTTATTTATATGCCTTACTTTTTATATACTGTATATGCAACACCACCTGTGTGTGCGGAAAACTTCTAGAAACTGTAAAGGGTTGATCTGTTATAGATTATGAAAATCGTTCTCCAAATGTTAAAGAAAGCATAATCGTTGTCTTAGGATGGTTTAGTAACTTACACTGGTTCTTTAGAAAAATCAAAGCATGGTAACCCATATAGGCAATTTTTTTCAAAAATTTTTTTGGGAATTTTAAATCAGAAAATAACTTTTTGTTTGTCTTCTAAATAAATTTTTAAGAACATTTTTGGTATTTTTTATTCTTTATCACCATAAAAATGACCTTCCACCATCTCCACCAATGCCAGTTGTTTGCGTCTTTCGATAGTTACCTCTCTACTGACTCCGGTGTAGTTGGAAGTATTCTGTAGCCCCTTCCATTCCAGGGACTGTCTACTGTCTATGCTGAAAGTAACAGAAATTATTGCTCAGGAATGGTGGGGGCTAGAGAAAAAATTCTAACTGCGCTAGAATTAGTTAAGTATGGAGGAAGACCAGGAGATCTGTGCACACTGGGATATAGTATGACACTGTCCAAAATCCTTTCATTGAGACAATATTATGAAAATGGCCATCACGACGCGTTTTGTACTTACCAAGCCCTTTATCAAGTGCAGTCAACTACTCACGTTGTACCAGGTTCAGAATTAGTTAAGTGATGCCTATTAAAGAATGCAAAAAGTTTTGGTGGAGGGAGGTGGTGAAATGTCCTTTCTAAGGCTAAGGCCCCAGATTGCATAAAAGATGCTTTTTTATTGTAGATTTTTTGAGTCAAAAGTAAGGACTCATTCACATCTGCGCCCAGCACGCCGTTATGCAGGTTTCTGTTTCCTGCATAAAACAGAGGCAGAAGACGGAAACCTGCAGGATTCTTTCTCACCCATTCATTTGAATGGGTGAGAAAGATGTCCGGCCGTGAGCGGCGGTGAGCGTTTTATGCTCTTCGCCACAAAACCGGGTTTTTTTAATCCGGACACAGAGTCAGACATGCAGTACTCTGTGTCCGGATTAAAAAAAACAGTTTCGCAGCGGAGAGCATAAAACGCTCACTGCTGCTAACGGCCGGACCCGGTCTGTGGTTTACGTCTTCTTGCATGCAGAAGACGGAAACCACAGAACGGAGACCAGAACGCATGTGTGAACCTGGCGTAACAGTGGATTGAGCAGAAGGGAGACGTATAAGTGCTTCCTTTATTTTTTGCATTCCTTTGTAGCCACTCCTGGATTTGGTTCAAAACCCCCAGCAAAATCTGCAACAAAAAAGTAACTTTTCCACAATCTGGGGCTTTAGTCTAGGCATGCCAGTCAAAACATTGACCACTGGAGTGGACACAATAGTCTATCACTTTTTAAGCTTTGCTGTGTAGATTTGGACAAGGTCTGCAGAGTCATCTCATTATTATTGTATAGTTGGGTGCCTAAGGCACAATAGTAACATTATATCCATAGATAAGGCTCTGTATGCAGCTGTTGTATAGTTCCCTGGTCTTTGGGGAGTAAGGGCTATACTATATAATTTTCTTTGGAGATCGTCATAGGTTGATATCATGTCAGTTGACTGTCATCAATATATCTGTCTTCTCAAAAAGATAAAAATAGTATAAGACATGTTATTTAACTTCAAGTCCAAATAATGAAAGAAATATAAGAAAGGAAGATTCTCTACACATCTGTGACCCTTGGGCACACCCCAGAACCCTGTGTATTGCCTCATGGTTTCGTCTCAACTATAATTTTTTAATGTTACCCTATTTTGGTTTGTTTTGCTGATTTTTTTCACCCTAGTGAAATTTTTTTTATTAATTAATGTTTTATAATATAAAATGAGTAATAGGTTCATGAACTTGCACTAGACCGACACATCAGCAGATCCACAGATTGGGCAGGTATGAATCAGGGACCAAAGTGACAAACCACTGCTGTGCATCCTCTAGGTTACATCCACCGCTGTGCAGTATGTGAAGTGATGGCCTGACCTTAGATTGTACGCTTATGTTTATGTATTTAGGCATAATATTTATATATATGTATCCACAATGTCATCTTCATCCAGCAACAACTTCAACCTTGAAAATCTGGTTCCTCATTTTGGCATGTGTTATCTAATACAACCCTAGAAGACTCATTGCAAATAAGGGTGAATTGAAACAGATTGTCGTTTAGACCAAATTTTCTGTGTCTTTATTTGGTGGAAAGTAATGTAGCAATTTAATTAACACTTTGTGTGCCTATTAGAATTTAATTTATTCTTTTAACCTGCTCCAGTCACTAATCTGCCTTTTAACATTGGGAGAAGTTACATAGTTACATAGTAGATGAGGTTGGATAAAGACATCAGTCCATCAAGTCCAACCTATAGCCCTAAAATCGCCTACAGTGCTGATCCACGGGAAGGCAAAAAAACCCCTATGAGGCTTAGGCCAATTGCCCCATTTCAGGGGAAAAAAATCCTTCCTGACTCCAATCTGGCAGTCAGTATAAAAATCCTGGATCAACGTGTCCTTAAAATCTAGAATCCATAACCCGTTATATAGTTCTCTTCAAGAAAGACATCCAGGCCCTCTTTGAACTTGCTCAATGAATCCACCATCACCACTTCCTGGGGCAGAGAGTTCCATGGCCTCGTTGTTCTTACTGTGAAGAATCACCATCTATGTTGCTGGTGGAACCTTCTCTCCTCCATACGTAGAGGATGTCCTCTTGTCACTGTCACTGGCCTAGGAGTATAAAGATCCTTAGAAAGTTCTTTGTATTGTCCCTTCATGTATTTGTACATCGTTATTAGATCTCCACGTAGACATCTTTTCTTGAAAGAAGGAGCCCACTTAGAAGCTGAGCAGGTGCCATAGAGCTTGCTCTCTACTATTGTGCACCACAAGGCCCTCAAGGCAATGTCCATGATCAGAGACAATTCGGATCACAGACACTTAAACCATCAGGTGCCATAACCTTTAGCTTTTAGATATCCTCACCTTACTGCAAGACATCACCTGCTGAAATATATCCATCACATGTGGCGTCTCCTATTCCTCTATAGCTTTCGTTCTATATTCTGCTATTGACACATGAAAGCTACATTGCTATTAGTTGCTACTTGCAACTTTTCTTTAGACATTTTAATAAATTGGTCTCCATGAGTTATTATGTGGGGAGTCACTGTGTTATCCTCTGATATTTTATGCGTTTTTTGGAGATGGGTGAAATGGTTCATGAGCTGAATATTCCAAACAAATGGAGATTTGTGTTGGATGAACTAAAATGGCCACCTCATTACCATTTGGGGTGTCTTCAGACCTCAATATTCCAAACAAATGAAGATTTGTTTTGGATTAACTAAAATAGCCACCTCATTATGCTCTCGGGTCTCTTAAGACTCCAATATTCCAAACAAATGGAGATTTGTTTCGGATTAACTAAAATGGCCACCTCATTATACTCTGGCGTCTCTACAGACCCCAGCGTTTAATAGTTGGAGGCCAGGGAAGGTGTAAAAAAAACCCAAAACATTTATACTTACCTTCTGCTACCTCTTTTGGGCTTCCTTGCTGTGTCTGGCGCTCTCTTGTTGATGTCGGACACTCTTCAGTGACATCATCGGCCCATGCTCAGTGCTGAGGTCTGTGATTGGTCCACAGTGGTGACCTGAGACTCGAAACGAATCAGAAACCCAATGCACTGAACCAGAAATGAATCTCGATGGGTTCGCCCACCTCTAGTGTCTTTTGTAGGTCTGTATATTCCTGCCTAACAGGTTTTTTTTTTGCCTTTTGTACTGTGTGAGCTTATTTGTAATGTGATGAAATTATTCAACTTTTTTTTAAAATAATTATTAGAGATGAGCGAGTAGTTAAATACTCGATATTCGATATTCGTTTCGAGTAGCCCCTCAATATTCGACTACTCGAATCGAATATCGAATCCTATTATACTCTGTGGGGGGAAAAATGCTCGTTTCAGGGGTAGGCAACATTCAATCAAACTGAACTTACCAAGTCCACGAGTGAGGGTCGGGCTGGATTCTCTGAGAAGTCTTCTCCGGGTCGTCATTAGGCAATGAATTCACTCTGCTAGGCATCGGGCCTGGGCATAGACGACTGCACATGCCCGCACTACAAGAAAATGGCCGCTTACAGTCAAAGCGGCCATTTTCTTGTAGCGCGGGCATGCGCAGTCGGCTCTGCCCAGGCCCGATGCCTGGCAGAGTGAATTCAGAGCTGGAAGATGCCGCAGGGATGCAGCGAGGAGAAGACTTCTAAAGGTAGGAGAAGAACCAGCGTTGATTGGCCGACTGTATAGCATTCGGCCAATCAACGTTGGTTCTGCATCAAATTTTTCCTTTTGAATAGTGAGTGGTACTCGATCAAGTACGAATATTTTGAATACCGTAGTATTCGATCGAATACTACTCGCTCATCTCTATTAATTATAACTAAATAAAATTTATATTACATTTTTTTGGCTCTTTGGTCCTGCACGGTTTCTCTATAGGTGATGCATTTCCATTACGTCCATATCGTAGCTCTTCTTCTAGGGGATTGTTACTTGGTGTTGCCTACTATATCTAGTAAATATTTTTGGATTCTAACATGTTGCGAGCGAGTCTTTTACATTCCGTTTTGCGGCTTTGTGTTTGTAAAACTTTCTCTAGCATCAAAGCATTGTGACTGGCGAGACCTGACACCGAGTGTTATTAATTCCATTATTGTTAACGGTAGCTAATGGCTGGCGAGCTCCAGCAACTGTCAAAGTCCAAAAGATTAATGTCGTATAATAGTGCTGATGCTTCTAGAACGCACTCTCATTCAATCTCTCTGCGAGGAGACAGCCAAAGAGTGATGTCATGTAAAATGCTGAATGTAGGAATTAGGAATGCATCAACAGATGGGGAGAGCTGCTTTGTACAGGTACTGGTGCTTGCAACTTTTTTTTTTCAACAGCCAAAAGATATCAAATACGCCTTTATGGTTCTTTAATTTCATTATATAAAAAGTACATTCCAGCGTTCCTTTATTCCAGCATATATTGGATTTAACTGGCGCCGTTTTTCCGGAATAGTACATGGACCTGGTTTTCTGTGGGGAGGAAGAAAATTGGTTCAACGTTTGTAATGATCTGGTGGAGTAGGGTTTCCATACCCTGTACCCTGGCGGCCCAAGTTGGTCGGGCGCATACCTGTGGTAATGGAGAAAAGCAGTATAGTAAATAGGGATTAAGTATGGAGGAATATCATATGAAGCTCCTGCTGAGAATCACTAGCATCACTATAGAGGTCTCAGTGGTCACAGCTGTGGACCCAAAAGCTAGGGACCCCACAGATTAAACTCACCACACCACAGTTGGATAAACTTCTTTGAACTTCTTTCTGATTTAATTTGATTGCTGATAGACTGTGCATTGCAATGCTGCATCTCAGATGTAGCAGGGTTCAGCACACAGTCAGCTTTGCTACATCTGAGATGCAGCAGGGTTCAGTACACAGTCAGCTGAGCTCTGCTACACCTGAGATGCAGCAGAGCTGACTGTGCGCTGAACCCTTCTACGTCTGAGATGCAGCAGAGCTGATTGTGTGCTGAACTCTGCTGCACAGTGTGGCACTAAAAGGGGCGTGATTATTATGTGTGGTGTACCAACATGAATGGGGATGATGTGAAACTTGTATGTACAGACATGTTGTAAAAAAATCTTCATGGTGGTCTTGCTGTAGATAGAGAAGGAAAGGGAAATTAAATGCAGTGAAAATGTATGGGTGGGAATCACTTGCTGTTGTCATGTTTGGTTTGCTGGCTGAAATGCCCACAGGGAGGGGTAGGGAAACAAACGAAAAGTTACAGCTGTGATTAATGGTCTGAAAATAAATCAGATAATTGGGGATTAATTTAAACAGGAAATGTATTAGGAAGTGTTTTATATAGCAAAGACCCAGTGCTAATGTCCGCGATCAGTGCCGAACTGATCGCAGGCATTAAGGCCGCCATTGCCTTGGTAAAATCTGACTGAGGCACCATTTCTGTGGAAGTGCATGGGTACCTCTATTTTGTTTTAGATCGCCAGCACCTGGACCGAGATCCAGGCACGACACTGATAAATTAGGGATACCAGAAATCGTACCGACCCATAGAATACAGGTGACATGTCAGTTTGACTGCACAGTCATTGCAGTAAAAGTGAAGCTTGTACGAAATTTACACGAATGCAGTTTTTCGTAGAACGTAGAATAGTTGGTAAATTTTATTGACTAATATGATTTTGTTTTTCTCCAAACTCCTCAAAAAGTGGGCAACTATCCACATGGTGTTCCCAACTGGAGAAGAACGTCCCGGTGGGGCAGTGTAAACGATACAAGCAATCATCAAAAGAATATAGGCATACCTTGGGAGAAATCTAAAGTTTTGCTGTTTTTTCAGACTCGTATTCCCTCTTCTGTGGTTTCGGTGCCAGCAGCAATTAACTCAAGCAGTAAATGTATTACTAATGATTTGGAAGAATTTGATTCTGTTCCTGAAGATTATCAAAAATCTTCTTTAGGCTCCAACCTGTCTCTTGTTGAACCAGTAATTATTGCGGCAGAGGAAGCACTTCACCGAGCGACTACGCCGTCCTGAAGAGTACAACGTTTAATGTTATACTTCCTGCGAAGGAGCTATAAAGAACATGATTACTGATGAGACGATGAGCTAAGAACATAAGGTGGGAGATTTTGTGTTATATTTACTTCAATCTTTCCATCTGATGAGTCTTTTCCAGGTTCTCGCTCCTATGCTCCCATACTCAGTATGTGTGAGAAGGTTCTGCTGAAAATAGCTAATCCCTAGCTAACCCTGCCAGTACATCTATCCCTGTCTCACAGTCACATAGTTCACAGTCTCATATGAACCGGATCTGAAATCCACTATTCGTATAAAGTGGAGGTCACCTGATTTAGCCAGCCAATTACTTTTTCCAATATTTTTTCGATACCTATGTTTTGGTAGTTTCTGTCCCACCTCCCCTGCATAGTTATTGGTGCAAATAAAGTGCCAGGGAAGGTGGGAGGGGGATACAAATTTTTAGTGCATTTTCCGTGTGGTATTCGATTGGAATCGAATATCTCGAGCAGCCTGATATTCGATTGAATATCAATTCGATCGAATGCCGTTCGCTCTTTTCTACATATAGGAGCCATGGAGATTATACTGTATATCTTCAGTTGCACAAAGCATGTGTTAGAAGCAGAGCCAGAGTCTCCGTAGCGCCATGTGGAGGCTGTCGGCCCTCCTCCCTCCTGCGCTCCCCGGTCCCTCACTTCCAGGTCTCGGGAAGCAGGCTGGAACCTCCGCAACATTGTACAGGAGTTGCTGGCCTCCTTCTGAGCTGGACGGGGAATTTCAAGTTTTCGATCTAGCGGCGGGTGGGAGCTTATTTAAGGAGGGCTCTGGCCCGCCGCTGACTATTCAGTTGAACTATTGTCCTGGTAGTAAGCGTTCTCCTGTGTTCTGATTTCCTGTATTTCTGACCCCCTTGCCTTGAACTTTGACCTTGCCTTTGCCTCCTGATTTTGTACTGTCCTGTTTATGACCCGGCTTGCCTCTAGACCTGATCACCATTTTGTACTGATTGATCACTCCTGTTACTGACTCGGCCTGCCTGATGTCCTCATTGGATTTTCCACTATACTGCGTTGCCCCCTTGTTGATGACCCGGACTGTACGACTACGCTTTACTTTCTGCTACCACCTGCCGACCATCCACCACAGCCTTCTGGATCCTTGGACATCTGCTGGTAAGAGATCTCAGTGTCTAGTTTGCTCTGATTTGTGGTACGCTGTATGTTTGGTGTTTCCTGACTCTGGTGAACACCATTGTGGGGTTGGAGTTGGTGCAGCCTGGGGGTGTTGAGCACATGTGCCATGTTTACCATTTAAATCTGTGTATCTAGTACTGGTTCTCACTATTAGCTGTGATCTGCCTCAGTTATCCTCACTGCATCGGTACTGGGACGTCAATATTTGCGTAGCTCATCCATTCTCATAAATAGTAAGATCACGCTATGTCTTTCAGGGTCATATTGGCATTTGATACATCTGTACATTGGTAGGAATTATGCCAATATTGTGATAGTGACAACCATCTAAGCAAGACAGGTTGCATGGACTCTTCTGAAGTGACTGACCTACTGCACAAATGCTTTAGGCTGAGGCCTCGCGTTGGGGAAACACAGCTTTTTCTGTTGTCCGTTGAGCCCACGTGGCTATGAAGGGATTGAGAATAATGTATAGGAAGATCTTATACTTCCACTTCTGGCTTTGGCTCAAAAAATCGCAACAAAATCTGCAACAGAAAAAGCTGCGTTTCTGCAACGAGAGTCCTTAGCCTGAAAGGGATTATGTGGGGATGAACTCTGCGCTACTCTGACTCTGCTCCAGCTCCAGCTTCAGCTCCGTAGAGTAGAACAGAGTCAGTCATATAAATTGAGAGTCGGGACGTCAGCAGAGTGGGCTGAGGAATGAAACTTATGTCCCCTCTCTGAATGACTTGTGACTTAAGTATTCACACATGGAGTATTTATGCCGCCTAAGTCGCCTTTATCAAAGTAGGTAGGGCCAATTTTTTTTATAATGGACGCCGCTTTTATGATTTAAATGATGGCAGAAATTTAAGTTGCTGAGGTGCAGAAACTCCCAGAGGGTGCACCAAATTCATGATGAGATGTGAAGTAAATGCATAAGTGAATGCAAGTGCCACGGTATATCGGTGCCGGTATGGGAGATTCTCCCCATGATGCAAAATGCAGGTTTCATTCTGATGTTTTTAAAATAATTGTCCATTCCATCCAATATAGATGGTTGCAAGCAATGTATCGTACAGGCGGTGATTGAAGTATTTTGACTAGGGTTGAGCCATCAGAATCTTTTCCAGTGGGATCAAGGTCGGAGATTATCTCAAGATCGGCTCTACCCTAAAAGTGACCTTTCCCATAGAGAAGCAATGAATAGGGTTGAGCGATCAGGATCAGAAAAGGATCGGATTCCGATCGACGATCGAGCAAATTTCATGATCGGGATGGAAAATGATCGGAAATTGGATTTTAAAATTGATCCTGAAATCTCAAGATCGGCTCAAACCCTAATTTTGACTCATTTTGTCACTTTAATTTTTTTGCTATTTGCCACAATTTCATCTCTTTTTAATCCACCCTGTCTGGACTTCAAGATGCGGAGACTTTCTCCTTTCCCTGTGTGATATACCGTAGATTGTGGTTTGTGGTATAGGGGTTACAAAGAATTGGCCGTTTTTGCAGTATTGTTAATGGAGACTTGAAACATTTCACATTTCATTGAGACATTTTCTGCGCACATAGAGGAGAAATAGAGAGACAGAATTCTTCATTGACTTTGATCTCCTTGATAGACTTAGGGATCGTTCACATGTCTTTGTTCTTCCGGTCCATCACATGACCAGAAAAACGATAAAGCGGTATGTCTAATGATGGACAACAATGGAACCCAATCCATATAACGCGATCTGACATATGTCAATTAACTTTGTCCTGGACTTTCAGACATAGGCTTATTTGTGTAATGCTACATGTTGTGACTTAGCAACAAGAATGGGGGCAAATACTTGTCTATTGCTACAAAAATCAAAATAAACAGTTAATAAAAAACAACTTGGTTCTCATCGACCCCTTGGAAAAAAAAATGATTAGCGGCAGCGTTGACTATCCATAGAGAATGTAGTGGTTGTATTAAGCTGCATCACAATGGGAGGTAAACCCAAATCATTTATAAAAGGTAAATGCTGGCAGTACATAGGCAGCCCTGGGCACCACACTGCAGGTGTGATTTATGAGGCAAGGGACTGGTTATAAATCACGCTCTTTGTTTTAAATAGCAGCGTTTCAATGCACTTGATCATAGAAGTGGCTTGGGAAAAAGTACTGTTAAGGAGAAAAAATAGAAGAAACAAGATTCAGCAAGAAATGGACCACCCATCTACAAAATATAGGAGGGAGAGTGTATTTCCTTTATAGTTTTTAATTCATAAATTAAGGGAGAATGAAAATATTTAAAGGGATAGTACAGAAGTCGTCAAGTGTTTCGCTGGCTGCAGTAAGTAACGCGATTTATAAGGAGGTGAACTTCAGAAGTTAACCACAATATGTGGTGTTATAGACGTAGCCGTCTTCAACTTGAATTTGATAACTGTGTGGTTGGGATTCACCTGCCACTTTGCAAATAATGTAAAATACAGCCTTTTTTTTGCCGCGGGGTTTCCACCATGGCCAAAATTCTACATTTTCACAACTTGGCACCCCAGCCTCAAGAAGCTTCTCCAAAAAACAAACTATCATAAAACTTTTTATAAAGATATGTTCCTTCCTCATCTCTACCGCCCAACCCGTGTTCTCCGCTCACTCAATGACCTAACACTTACATCCTCTATTATCAGAACCTCCCTCGCTCGTATACAAGACTTCTCCCGAGCTGCACCACTTCTCTGCAATGCTCTACCCCGGACAATCAGATTAACTCCCAATTTCTACAGCCTCAAACTCAAACTAAAGACGCATCTTATCAGACAGGACTATCACAATTCCTAATGTAAACCCTTCTGTACCGTAATTAGAATCCCTATAATGAACCCTCCTCTGTCCCCGCTCCCACATTACCCCCACATGATATGATGCCATTTCAGACTAACCTTATATGTCCAGGTACCATTCACATGTTAAAGGACACGACTAATGACGGCTGATAGTTTTATGTTTGTGTAATGACAGTAACCTCTATTACAGAATTGTCTGACCCCTGTATAAGCAATACCGCCCCTGCTACCTCTTGTGTCACCCCCTCTACCTCATAGATTGTAAGCTCTTGTGAGCAGGGCCCTCAGTCCCAGTGTGTGAAATGACTTTTTTTGTAATGTATCTTTCTGTCTGTACTTGAACCCTACAAATTGTACAGTGCTGCGGAATATGTTGGCGTTATATAAATAAAGTGTATTATTATTATTATTATTATTATTATTATTTTACCCATCCTGTGTTACCAACCAGTAGTTGTGAACTGTAACTTTTCAAGGCTTTTGTTAGCATGTGTTAAATATCTTGTATTTGCCGGTGAGACTTGTGTCCACTGTTAAATATCCGGACCTGGCCTTGTCCACGATAGGAAGAAGTCAGCTTGTTATAAATCAGTGTAGAGGTTTATTAATATCTTGAAGGAAAACACAGGAACAGGGAAAATGTCCAAATAACACAAATATCAGTCAATTGTCAATAGCTTACATCTTCAGAGAAGTTAAATCATCTGGATATCTTGTAGTTACAGCTTGGTTCATGCTTGTCATCTGGTCTGGTCATCTGGGATATTCACGACATCTTGTCCAGGATGACAGAGAGGGATAGCAGACAGACCTGCCATAGATTCCCCATGGATTCCCCTCATGAATGACCCTCATGGATGACGATGACGACCCCGACGTGTGTGTCTGTCACTCATTTATGTTCATGAGAGTGGGTGTTACCTTCCATGTTACAGCTATTTAAGAAGATTTCTACTATGGTTTACTCTAACCGCACCCATGTACCCAAAATACAACAGATATGATGTCAGTAGAGTGTTAACCCCATGTCTGCTAGAGAATATTGTAAATATATAATATTTAACAGCATGTCAAGAGATTGTGTTGAAATGGTTTTATGCAAAATTGGAATCCTTTAAGGGGACCTTTTATCACCGTTACCAACTCCAACTTTTTACATTCCTTCAATTGTCACCACTTGATTTTGGTAATTTTTTCTCTAGCACCCACCATTCCTGGCAGTCAGTGTTGTTAGTTTCCACAACTAGGATGTTAAATAGGCTCTTTATTGACACGTAGTCCTGGACTGAAACACACAGCCTGGGAACTCCCATATGACAACTGAGAGATTAATTAGCATATTGGGTGTTGAAACTAACAGCACTGATTGTCTGGAATGATGGGGGCTACAGAGAAAATTCTGCTTCTCTCCCAGAGTAATAATTGGTGGGGGCTAGAGAAACTGTGGAGAGAATCAGTGGAGCAAGAGCTATTGAAGGATGCAAAGACTTGGTGGAGGTGGTGAAAGGTCCTCTTTAACTAAACTGGAGATGTGTTCAGTGTGTATATGACTGTAACTAATAATGTAGAAGCCGGCAAACCATTGTGTTGAGGCTGATGTTCTTGGTTGCCATTCTGCAGAGAGGTCAGCAGGGGTTATTGTTTTGGCTGTCATGGCCTGTAGAAGAGAGGCAGCTCGTAGAGGTGAGGTCACCAATAGTTTAATGACTCTATCTATCTATCTATCTATCTATCTATCTATCTATCTATCTATCTATCATCTTCTATCTATCTATCTATCTATCTATCTATCTATGTCCTATCTATCTATCTATCTATCTATCTATCTATCTATCTATCTATCTATCTCCTATCTCTCTATCTATCTATCATCTCCTATCTATCTATCTATCTATCTATCTATCTCCTATCTATCTATCTATCTATCTATCTATCTATCTATCTATCTATCTATCATCTCCTATCTATCTATCTATCTATCTATCTATCTATCTATCTATCTATCTATCTATCTATCATCTCCTATCTATCTATCTATCTATCTATCTATCTATCATCTCCTATCTATCTATCTATCTATCTATCTATCTATCTATCTATCTATCTATCATCTCCTATCTATCTATCTATCTATCTATCTATCTATCTATCATCTATCTATCTATCTATCTATCTATCTATCTATCTCTCTATCTATCTATCTATCTATCTATCTATCTATCTATCATCTCCTATCTATCTATCTATCTATCTATCTATCTATCTATCTATCTATCTATCTCCTATCTCTCTATCTATCTATCATCTCCTATCTATCTATCTATCTATCTATCTATCTATCTATCTATCATCATCTATCTATCTATCTATCTATCTATCTATCTATCTATCTATCTATCTATCATCTCCTATCTATCTATCTATCTATCTATCTATCTATCTATCTATCTATCTATCTATCTATCTATCTATCATCTCCTATCTATCTATCTATCTATCTATCATCTCCTATCTATCTATCTATCTATCTATCTATCTATCTATCTATCTAATATATATCTATCTGCTACTTTTAGAAAGTTTAATATTTCAGCTGGTTCTACTCAAGCATGTGTTGACATATTTGATAGATATACTGTTATTTTACATGGTGAGTGAAATATTTTGGGGTTAACCAATGACTAAATATGTTATTTCTATTCCTACATAAATATTGTATTAAGGAATCTAAGCAAGTATTGGGGTAAGAATAGCCGTGCACATGTACTGGACTGTGCCACATGCTGTCTTGGGTAATAGAAAGCACAGATATGTAAGTTGTACATTGCTTTATAGAAGAAGAAGAATGGGAAGAGCCTCTGTACTTTTTCATATGTTGAACTGCATAAATATTTGCATTGTCATTTGCTTTGCCGCTGCAGTAAATGATATATTGTAGATAGAACAACTACATTGCAAGGTTTTAGAAGACTTGACTTAAAGAGGATCTTTCACAACATCCACAAACTCCAGCTTTTTACAACTCTTTGCATCTTTCAATAGATTCCCTTCCACTGATACTGACACAGTTGGGATTTTTTAGTTCCTGAGCCATGAGTTAGTTAAGGGGGCTTTATGCTATTTAGGCTCTGTATTATTTTTTAGTTAAAATTATTTGTAAGGATACAGTCGTAGTCCCAATTGGTGAAGTTAGGGTCCCACCCCCATCTTGACAGGTAAAAGATGAACTTCACACTGTATAGTGTTAAACCAATTACCATATGTTTTTATTGGTAAAGTTTGAGTGAACGTTTTCAGTCCAGAGACCTTCCTCAGACTCTACATAAGATACAGCCACACGGTGGCTCAGTGGTTAGCACTGCAGCCTTGCAGCGCTGGAGTCCTGGTGTTCAAATCCTGCCAAGGGCAAAAAACCATCTGCAAGGAGCTTGTATGTTCTCCCCGTGTTTGCATGGATTTCCATCCCATATTCCAAAGACATACTGATAGGGAAAGAAATGTACATTGTGAGCTCTATATGGGGCTCACAATCTACGTAAAAAAAAAAAAAAAAAAAAAAAAAAAGATACAGAAAAACCATAGTGTGAACAATTATACATACAGTATAAATGATACATATACAAGTGATAATGGTGTGTACATAATTACAAATTTACAACAAGCCATGTATATAATATGGTAGGGTGTCTTCAACAAGTTCTTTCATTGGAGATCTGTATGTATAATAAGATAGTCAAGGAACAACCATAGTATAATATGCCCAAAAGAAGCCTTACATAGATCCGTACAATATAGGTATGCAAGTGCTATCCCGGAATAGCTAGCCATGACAGGATGCTTGTACAGTGCCCCGTCACCAGTCCCGGCATTCTGTTCCAGATTAGGCCCGAAGAATGGACCTAATCGGGAGGGAACCTCAAGCCGCGGAATCCGCGGCAAGATAGGGCAGCTCACTTCTTTTTCCGCTACTGGCTAGCGAAAAAAAAAAGCGAGTGGCTCCCATTGAAGTAAATACAAGCCGTTTTTGGAGCCAGATTTTGAGGCGGATTCCACGTCAAAATCTGTTACAAAAAACTCAGTGTGAACTGACCCTAACAGGTGGCCACTCTACTGATTCTGGTACAGTTGGAATTTTTTCTCTAACTCCCTCCATTCCTGACCCACAGGAGCAGGTAAGTAGTGTCAGACAGAAGCAGGCAAGGGTACGTGATTGACACCCCCTTGATTTTCTATCCTGACACCACCCACCAAGGTAGTTCTTATACTTTTCCATTCTGTTCAACCCACTCCTGGCTTTGGCTCAAAAAAATGCAGCAAAATCTGCATAAAAAAAGCTGCGTTTCCGCAATGTGTGGCCTCAGCCTTAGGGTGCATTCACACTGAGTAAACGCTACCTTATTCTGAACATAAAAAACGTTCAGAATAAGCGGCGTCTAAAGCAGCTCCATTCATTTCTATGGGAGCCGGCATACGAGCGCTTCCCATAGAAATGAATGGGATGCTTCTTTCACTCCGAGCAGTCCCATTGAAGTGAATAGGGAGTGCCGGCGTATACGGCAAGCTCTGCTCATGCCGGAGCGTACACGCTGGGATGGGCTAGTGTTACCAATGTAAAATAAATTACTGCAAAAATACATGCAACTCAAGCCGAAACAGAAATCTACATGTTAACTCTTTGTTTTCCTGCACCTTAAGAGGGCCCCTTCACACTGAGTATACGCTGACTGATTCTGAACGTTAAAACACGTTCAGAATCAGCGCGTACAAAGCAGATCCCATTCATTTCAATGGGAGCCGGCATATGTGCGCTCCCCATTTTTTTCCCTATTGGTTTCAATGTGATACGCGCGTATGCCGGCACCCATTGAAATGAATGGGATCTGCTTTGTACGTGCTGATTCTGAACGTGTTTTAATGTTCAGAATCAGTCAGCGTATACTCAGTGTGAATGCACCCTACACTATTGTGGCTCTATATCCACAAGCCAAGCCATGATCAAATAACGGTGTAGAGGTAAAGCATTTACTGGAGAAAAGTCTCTTATTTTGGCAATTTTTTATTTATTTATTTATTTATTGCAAAATTGTATTTCCCCATTTGATAATAGCTACATTGAAACAATGGTGACCAATGCTTTAATGCCAATGCAATACAGGTATAACCTAATCCTTAATATAACTGCAGTATTTTACCTACCATGATAAGATCAATAATCGAAAACTATGGAAAAGTACAGTAGAGTGTACAGTGCCAAACAACTTCAACTCAACGGTGTTGACAAACTCAGCTACAATACACCTGAAATGATCCTATATCCTTGTCACTGCAGCACATATGTTTGAGATATTGCCACAATCTGCTGTACGCTATGTACGGGTCAATGAGGAATCTACAGAGTTGCACTAATGTCATTATATGTATGGACCTGTTTGCTGAAGGAGATCCTACGATTCATGTATAGGCCATTATTGCTGCTGGTGGAAGCTTTTTAGCATCTTAGTAGGTTTTGTGAGACTCTTTTTCTACAAATCAAAGTAAAATAAAAGATTAAGAGAAACGATTTGATTTTACAAGTAGAGTCTATATGTGATCCTACCTTAGTCTGTAACCAGGGGAGCCGCAGAGTCATTTGCCATTCACATCTGGTTCTCTGACCTCATGCCCCTGGCTCTCTAATCCTGCTACACAAAAGTAGATCACATCTGTCCTACGCTGATGGTTTGAGTTTACAGAACAGTACGGGAGGTTTAGCATGTTGGCTGCTGTTTAATTGCTGATCTAGTGGAGAAAGGCCAAGAGGTTGGGAGTGGTAGTAGTTGTGTTCATGCTGGTGGTAAGTTGTCATAAAGCCCCCAGTACTCCTCAAGGGCTCGTGTGGTGTAAAGTGATCCTTCAATATGGAAGGTGGGGATTGTAGTATCTCGGGGCATATCCCTGTTGTAAGCCTCCCTGAGGCTGATGGCTGTTGGAATGCCCTTGATGGTGAGTACAGGATGGATACTCTAGAGGTGGTATTGTATGAAGCAAGAACTTCTTCCCTATAATGGAGGCACAATTCTTAGCTATTCAATGAGGCTGAAACTAAGGCTGAGAGATTCTACTCTCCGATGTCAGTCTCCCTAGCAGGGTCAGTTTTTCTCCAAAATTGAATGCAATGCCCATACTGAGCCGTGCAAGGTCATTGGTTGGATTGTTATAGCTATGATCTCCATCAAACAATTCTCCTCATGGTTGTTGAATGACAGCTGTAGAATGACATCAAGACTGATTTAAAGTCCCCATGTGTCCCCATCTGCTTCCAACACCCCCATATGTCCCTATCTGCCACCAGCTTCCCCATTTGTCTACATCTTCCTGCATATCCCTATGTGTCTCCATCTGCTTTCAAAACCCCCATATAACCCTATCTGCCACCAGCTTCCCCAGTAGTCTCTATTAGAGATGAGCGAGTACTGTTCGGATCAGCTGATCCGAACAGCACGCACGCATTGAAATGAATGGACGTAGCCGGCACGCGGGGGGTTAAGCGGCTGGCTGGCGTCAAAGCGGAAGTACCAGGTGCTTCCATTCATTTCAATGCGTGCGTGCTGTTCGGATCGGCTGATCCGAACAGTACTCGCTCATCTCTAGTCTCTATCTTTCTTCATGCCCCCATGTGTCCCCATCTGCTTCCAACACCCCATATGACCCTCTCTGCCACCAGGTTCACCATATGTCTACATCTTCCTCCATGTCTCCATGTGTCTCCATCTGCTTTCAACTCCCTCATATGACCCTATCTGCCACCAGCTTCCCCATGTGTGCCCATCTGTTTCCAACACCCCCATATGTCCCTATCTGCCACCAGCTTCCCCATGTGTCTCCATCTTCCTCCATGTTCCCATGTGTCCCCATCTGCTTCCAACACCCCCATATGTCCCTATCTACCACCAGCTTCTCCATATGTCTCCATCTTTCTCCATGTTCCCATGTGTCCCCATCTGCTTCCAACTCCCTCATATGTCCCTATCTGCCACAAGCTTCCCCATGTATCTCCATCTTCTTTCATGTCCCCATGTCTCCCCATCTGCTTCCAATACCCCCATATGTCTCCATTTCTTATTTGTTTCCACCTGTATATACGAGTATAACATTTTGTTCCTCTGATGATAATGCGATGGCTGCTGAGAATGGAGCAGGCCTAAAAACCAGACTACTACAGGTTAGTGGCTGGTTAGTATAGAGACGGAACAATTATAATAGAAGTGGTAGACATATGTATACATTTTTATGCAGAATATATCCATGCGTGTATACACAAACACATCAATCTGTTAAATGTAACAATGAAATCACTGCCAATTGAAGGGAACTACGTTGATTATTTTGTAGAAATGACACCTGACATGGGGTCAGATTTACTAAGCAGCAAGTGAATAGTCAGTTAATGGAGCATGGGTGGAGAAGGACTTTTGTCCATCAAGTTCAACCAAGGGATGAGGAAGACAAAATGGGCAAGTGTAAGGCTATGATCAAAGTATGGAATCTGGCAATCATATGGAGGTGGCAATCTCCTCAAAATCAGTGCCAGATACCACCTTGATCCTGCCTCTCATTGTTTTCCTGTCCTGATTGATCTTGCCGCAGAACCCATGGCACAAGACGATCAACCCCATTTATCTACTTCATCTCGAGGATTGGCAAATGAAGAGAAATCTGAAACAGAAGTCAACCGTAATTCCTATTTGTTTTTGAATGTGTGAAAGGGCTCTAAGTAGTGAGTGATTTTGTGATGGACCAAACTGTGATGGTTGGACAACTGGGTCAAGGCTTCTCCTAATTGGAAGTTCTTCTAGGATGTTCCCAAGATGCAATGGTGAGTACCTACCAAAATTGGGTCAAAGAAGGATAAACAGATAATGGGTACTGGGCACCCTTGTGCACATCTGAAGAGTAGGTTCATGTAGGGCATCATAAGTTTCTACATATAGAGGTGTTTAGCTGCAGACTGGTCTCAGTGGTCATGTTGACCCCTCTCCAACATTGGATGGAGGCCTAGTCTCATGATCCAAGTTTCCTCTTACAACAAGTGAATGACAGGGTAAAAGGGGGGAATAGGGGAACTTATATAATATTAGTCAGGTAGTTTTAATGTTATGACCAGATGAACTGATTGAGATGTATCTATCTGCACATGTGCTCATATTATATTACGGATTTCTATAGAACATCTACTGCTCCTTGGTAAGGGTGATACAAAATGACTCATGTAGCCATCGTTCTGCTAAGTAATGCCTAAGTTCATCCTTTAAGTAAGTGGGCGAGGGGGAAGGGGGGGGGGACACAAATTTCATTTCTTACAAATAAGAGCCTTAGGAAGAAGCATTCAGACAAAACATAGATTATAAAGCTAATACAATAAGATCAAGTTAACATATGTTACCCCTGCCAGCTGTTGACCTTTTCCTCACTATATCTTGCCAGTTCTTAACTGTACCCTCTCGGTTATCTATAGTACAGCAATCTGGCACCAGTTCTGCCCTGGAAATTAATTTGAGCAAAAATAAGGAACTTTATAGATTGCACCAAGATTGCACCAAGTCTGCGTCTAGATTTCTGGAAATGATTTATTGGTCTACTAGTAGCTTACACAATAATAATGAAAAAAAAAGTGAATTTATTATATATTAAGATTAGAGATGAGCGAACACTAAAATGTTCGAGGTTCGAAATTCGATTCGAACCCCATTATAGTCTATGGGGAACATAAACTCGTTAAGGGGGAAACCCAAATTCGTGTCTGGAGGGTCACCAAGTCCACTATGACACCCCAGGAAATGATACCAACACCCTGGAATGACACTGGGACAGCAGGGGAAGCATGTCTGGGGGCATAAAAGTCACTTTATTTCATGGAAATCCCTGTCAGTTTGCGATTTTCGCAAGCTAACTTTTCCCCATAGAAATGCATTGGCCAGTGCTGATTGGCCAGAGTACGGAACTCGACCAATCAGCGCTGGCTCTGCTGGAGGAGGCGGAGTCTAAGATTGCTCCACACCAGTCTCCATTCAGGTCCGACCTTAGACTCCGCCTCCTCCGGCAGAGCCAGCGCTGATTGGCCGAAGGCTGGCCAATGCATTCCTATGCGAATGCAGAGACTTAGCAGTGCTGAGTCAGTTTTGCTCAACTACACATCTGATGCACACTCGGCACTGCTACATCAGATGTAGCAATCTGATGTAGCAGAGCCGAGGGTGCACTAGAACCCCTGTGCAAACTCAGTTCACGCTAATAGAATGCATTGGCCAGCGCTGATTGGCCAATGCATTCTATTAGCCCGATGAAGTAGAGCTGAATGTGTGTGTTAAGCACACACATTCAGCACTGCTTCATCACGCCAATACAATGCATTAGCCAGTGCTGATTGGCCAGAGTACGGAATTCGGCCAATCAGCGCTGGCTCTGCTGGAGGAGGCGGAGTCTAAGGTCGGACCTGAATGGAGACTGGTGTGGAGCGATCTTAGACTCCGCCTCCTCCAGCAGAGCCAGCGCTGATTGGTCGAGTTCCGTACTCTGGCCAATCAGCGCTGGCCAATGCATCCCTATGGGAAAAAGTTTATCTCACAAAAATCACAATTACACACCCGATAGAGCCCCAAAAAGTTATTTTTAATAACATTCCCCCCTAAATAAAGGTTATCCCTAGCTATCCCTGCCTGTACAGCTATCCCTGTCTCATAGTCACAAAGTTCACATTCTCATATGACCCGGATTTGAAATCCACTATTCGTCTAAAATGGAGGTCACCTGATTTTGGCAGCCAATGACTTTTTCCAATTTTTTTCAATGCCCCCGGTGTCGTAGTTCCTGTCCCACCTCCCCTGCACTGTTATTGGTGCAAAAAAGGCGCCAGGGAAGGTGGGAGGGGAATCGAATTTTGGCGCACTTTACCACGCGGTGTTCGATTCGATTCGAACATAGCGAACACCCTGATATCCAATCGAACATGTGTTCGATAGAACACTGTTCGCTCATCTCTAATTAAGATTAATAAGTAAAAAGTTTTCTTACATTATATGTTGTGTAATGCCTTATCTGCCCTGTGGGGGCGCTGCAGATAAAAAGGACACTTGGGATTCCCCTACAGATTAGACTTGATCAATGGAGCACCAACAGTAGGACATTCCTTGTTCAACCCACCAATAGGGGACAATCCCATTAATGTATACATTGATATCCTGGTACTGTATCTGCCTAAGACCTTAACCCCTTCCACCTGCAGCTATTTTTCAATTTTCGTTTTTCACTTCCTTCCAAAAGCCACAACTTTTTTTATTTTTCATATCATACAACAATGAGGGCTTAACTTGCAGGACAAATTGAACTTTGTAATGGTACCATTTATTATTCTGTATGATGTACTGGGAAGCTGCAAAAAAATTCAGAATGGAGTGAAATTAGAGAAAAACTGCATTTGCGCAACTTTCTTATGGGCTTAGTTTTTATGGCACTCAAAATACAGCTAAAATGACATGTCACATGTATTCTATGAATCGGTACAATTACTGGGATACCAAATTTATTTAGCTTTTTTAATATGTGTTAGGGAATTGCTAGGACAGCAATTCCCCAGTAGCTGTTGAACCCTGGGATAGGACACAAGAGACAGTGAGCCCTAAGCTGAAGCCCCCCCACTTTCCTTTCCTATTGCCAGGCCCTATCCTATGTAATAGGCAGCAAAGACGAAAACAGTCCCTTCCTGTATAGGTGAGACACAAAATGCAGACAAGACGGACAACAACAAAGGGAGGTCAGCTAGCCAAGGGTCAGTAACAGTCAAACGATGCAGTGCCAAATCGGAGTCCAAAGAATAGTCTGTAGGGAAAGCCAGAGGTCAAGAATGCAAGAAAAAATAGTGACAGCAAGGAGCAAGTTTGCGCAAGGCAATAGCAAGCACTGGTGTGAATGAGAGCCAAGACTAAATAGGGAGGAAGAACCCGCCCTGAAACTGACAGGAAGGCAGCTGTCAATCACAGGCAAGACAAAATTTAATCACTTAAAGGACAGCGGCAACAAGGGCAGAAGATGGGTGTAGTACAAATACAATCACAGAGCTAGACCCATGTTCACACAGTGCAACTAAAAACTTTAAGCAAATTATCAACCTGCACACGCCTCCTGCGCTGCAGAACGCGAGCAGAGGGTGGCGCAGAGATCCGAACAAGCAGAGATGTTACAATATGTTAATCTCTCTAAAAAAAAAAATCAAAATTTAGAACCTTGAAATTGTCAAATTCTGACACTTGTAACTTTGTATATTTCCATGTATGGGGCAGCATAAGGCCCCGTTCACATGGGGAGCGGATTGGCAGATTTTGGCCCTGAGAGTGACGCAGGAAGTCGCGGCTTCCCCCTCTGGAGTAGGCTCAAATGAATGGGCCTACTCAGGAGGGTGCTGCTGCAAGGGGGATGCCGGGGCTGAATGAGCGTCAACATGCGTTAAAAAGTTGCTTGGCAGTCTACATAGACCTCCATTGTGAGGGGGCGGATTATGACGTGGATTCAGCGCCATAATCCGCCCCCTCTTGCCCCGTGTGAATGGGGCCATAGGCATCTTTTTTTGCACAGCCAAGTGTACTTTTTATTTATACCATTTTGGGTGTGTTTGATGTTTTATTCAAATTTTTAGAGGAGGTAAAATAACGAAAAAACAGCATTTTGCTCTTTTGATGTGTTCTCTGCTATAGCATTCTCTGTACAGGAAAGGTATTTTTATACGTTTGTAGACCGAGTGTAGACTCAGGGAAACCTAATGTGTGTGTTTTACCTTATTTTTATATCTGTGCTCTGGAAGTGTCGGGGATTTAAAGTTTTATTTTTTTTTTATTTTTTAATATATATAATTTTTCTGTACTTTTTGAACTCGTGCATTGCACTTGGTCTTGAGCTAGCGCATGACAAAGTATTGTGAAATCCTTATACTAGTACAGTCTATAATAGAAACAATATCATGAGAAGCCTGGAAAGTCTTCAATAGGCTCATGGCTGTCATGGGAATAAATCGTCACCCCCACGATCTTGTGCCGAGACATGGTGATCCATGCCAAAATGGCAGTGCCAGTGCACCGTCGGCAAAATCGTGCCTTGGTCAACTCACATACAGTATAATACAGATAAGACTCAACAGCCAACAACAACGACATTTGATTTTTTTCGGCATTTTAGTTTGATAGGTTAACTACACCTACTTTCCAACCCACATTTCCAAAGTATAAAAATGGAAAACTTAAATTTTTTTTGTGTAAATAAGGCCTAGTTCATATCTGCGTTCGGCCCATTCAGTTCCCCTCTCCGCATGGAGCAGCGCTTTTCTCTTCGCATTTTTCATTCGGAAACCACATGGACCCCATTTTAGTCTATGGGGTCCATTGGTTTCCTAAGTAACTGCTTTTTTATGTGAATTAGATTTCTGTACAGGGGGGTCCCCAAGCTGACTCCCCAAATGGAAACCCATGTATAGATGTGAACTGGTCCTAAGCCCAAAAAGATAAATAAATCCTATTTTTTCTTTTTTCAATCTTTATTGATTTATTGATTTTTTCATAAAAGAACAAACAGAGAAGACACAATAGTATGGAAGATATACCTAGAGGCAATGCAGTGAACCCAAGAACACATCATCTGACTACATAAAACCAGTCAGTGACAGATGACAAGACAAAAGAAGAGGGGGTGGGTGAAGATGGGGGGGGGCAGTTGGTAGACCCAAGTAGAACCAGAAAACTCCATACGGAGTTAGTTATGCAAGTGCATGTGGAGTACCAAGGGGGGTAGATAGGCCTTTAGAAGCCAAATATAAACAGGGGTGTGGGGAGGGGGGGCCGAAATCCTATTTTGCGACTTTTTTAATGCCAGAGTTCTTACTTCCGGAGCTTGATAAATCTTCCTTATGGGTACTGCATTACAGGTTGTATGGACATATACGCTTGTATGGACATGTAATATGCCAGCGCGCATAAGGCCTTACAGTGATGTGAATGTATTGGTACATTTAGATTGTGCTTCCTATGTATCTTAGCTCAGGTTAATAGTATCCTAAATGAATTCTTAGGGGGAGTTCACACGGAGTGCAAAATCAAGGCCGCATACAATCCTGGCTCTCATTGAAATCAATGGGAGCGTATACGGCGTTCAAAGTCTCACACGCCGTATACGTGCCACATCACGCGGCACGTTACTCCGTGTGAACTTACCCTAAGGGGGCATTCACATGATGTAATGCGGCATTGATTCTGACACGTAAACTCGTGTCAGAATCAGCGCTGCAAAACAGAATCCCATTGACTTCAATGGGTTCCGTTTAGTGCACGTAACACATTGAAATCAATGGGAGGCTTTTTTTTAAATTATTTTTTACATATTACATAGAGCTCACAATGTACATTTTTTTTTTTCCTATCAGCATGTCTTTGGAATATGGGATGGAAATCCATGCAAACATGGAGAGAGCATGCAAACTCCATGCGGACGTTTTTTTGCCCTTGGTGGGATTTGAACACCAGGACTCCAGCGCTGCAAGGCAGCAGTGCTCACCACTGAGCCACTGTGTGGCCCCCAATGGAAGGCTTTTAACTCATTGATTTCGATGTGATACGCACGCTCATATCGTGAATGCCCCCTCATATCGGTCAAGCACTGTTCTTGCCTCGATCCCAATGCAGGTCTCTACTGGAGAGTGCCTATATATTCCACCTTAGGTCACATAAGTGGTGGTAAAGTGGTGGTTGGTGGTAAATATTAATTTAGCAAAAGCTCATAATAAGTTAAAAAATAGAAAAAACAATACTCATCTCACTGTCTGGATTCCTTGGCGGTCTCTACTTCCTGATCACTCTCGACCCACAGGAAATGCTCCTCGGCCAATCACTGATTGAGGTGGATCATTGCTGCAGCCTGTGATTGGCTGACATAGCATTTCCTGTGTGTCAAGAAGGATCAAGGTGGAGACTGATAAGGAATCTGGACAATATCGAAGCTGGAGCTGTACGGGATCAGTAAGGTGAGTATTACTTATATGTTTTTAACCCATTCTGAGCTGTTTTTCAAAAAATAACCCTTTCAACCCCCCTTGTTTTTTTTTCTAATCTTCCTATTTTATCGCATTAACCACCCTCCTATTTTTGACCCTGTTTCACATGCAATATTCCCGATACGATATACTTCACACTGTTACATATTTGTGTAGTCAAGGGTGAATCCGGGACAAGCATGAATTTCATTATTCCTGTTCCATCACACCCACAAATAATATGGAAACAACATGTGCTAGCAACAAAATATCATGCCATATGTATCAAGAGTACTATCATTCCTCTAAGACGTATGTAAAAAATTGAAAAGCAGAAAAATAAAAGTGTAGGAAAATAGAAGCAGTAACACGATAGAACGATAGCGGCGACCACCAGAATGGCTTTGACCGTCACGTTGCTGCAAACATTGGGCGAAAGCTACGTCAAAGCATCGGATACGATAAAATACTTTGTATAAAATAATAGGAATCTGAATCGCTGAAACCTTTAAGATATCCCTGGCTTTTGTCAACAAATTATAAATAATGCGTTGCGTTACCTTTCTAAATAAATAGAAAAAGCTTCTATAGTGGGCACTTTGCAAGATCCATACACCTACACACTACAGATGGTTTCGTTTTATAAGAGATGAAACTGCATTTGGTGGAACTGATTAAATATAAAAACACCGCCATCTGCCACTTATTCTAATATAAAATGGTTTGGGCAGATGCTGACATCTTTCGAGATGATTGATTCATCTCTGACAAGAGACAATTCTCGGAGGCTTCCAGCTGCCCACTGCTCTCCCAATACCGGCTACATGACTTAAAGCCGGTCACAGCAGTTACATGTGGATGTCGCAGGTGACTGAAGGGCACTTTAATAAATAGCGAGGTAGAATTACTGTCAGCTGCCGCACTCCCAGCACAAAGAGAGATCTGTTTTTATCACAACAGTACAGTAAGTGACATGTCCCGGCTCAGGTCTTCCATTTGACTGATTATATGAGCAAATGTGCATTGCATGGGGTATAAGGTGGTAGGTTGTAGAGTTGTACCGGTGACCTCGACTTTGCAGACGTATGGAAAATTTAACTGATATATAATGCAAAGTGGAAAGTAAAGCAAAGTCTAAAACTCACTTTTTCAGGGACTTTTTCAGGGGTCCAATGCCACTAAGGTAACATAAGCTACACTTAAAATGGATCTCCTATCATATGGACGACACTGGATGGATTTGTATGGCAAATAAAGAAAAAAAAATAGTCTCATTTATATATGGTTCAGTATATGGAAGTAGCCAAGCTAAATTAATAGGAGACATACCTGTAGGGAGGAGCCACGATCGTCAAAATTAAAGGGGTTGTCCAGTTTTAGACCAATAGTGAGAGACAAACATTGTTACATTGTTGCATAACAAAAAGTTGTACAATTTTCCCATATACTTTCTGTATCAATTCCTTTCGGTTTTCTAGATCTGTCATTCTGTCATTCATTATTTCTAGTGCAGGGGTAGGGAACGTATGGCTCTCCAGCTGTTGCAAACCTACAACTTCCAGCATGCATACTGGCTCTGCTGTTCCTTGAACTCCCATGGAAGTGAATGGAGCATGTTGGGAGTTGTAGTTTCACAGCAGCTGGAGAGCCGAAGGTTCCCTACCCCTGTTCTAGAGGATAAAAATCTGTTCATGGTCATGTGATGTACAGTCCATGGTCATGTGATGTACAGTCCATGGTCATGTGATGTACAGTCCATGGTCATGTGATATACAGTCCATTGTCATGTGATGTACAGTCCATGGTCATGTGATGTACAGTCCATTGTCATGTGATGTACAGTCCATGGTCATGTGATGTACAGTCCATGGTCATGTGATATACAGTCCATTGTCATGTGATATACAGTCCATTGCATGTGATGTACAGTCCATGGTCATGTGATGTACAGTCCATGGTCATGTGATGTACAGTCCATTGTCATGTGATATACAGTCCTTTGTTATGTGATGTACAGTCCATGGTCATATGATGTACAGTCCATGGTCATGTGATATACAGTCCATTGTCATGTGATATACAGTCCATTGCATGTGATGTACAGTCCATGGTCATGTGATGTACAGTCCATGGTCATATGATGTACAGTCCATGGTCATGTGATGTACAGTCCATTGTCATGTGATATACAGTCCTTTGTTATGTGATGTACAGTCCATGGTCATGTGATGGACACACAGGTGTACATCTCGTTATAGTCACAGCACAGTAATCAGACATCTGCCTGGTAACGAGCTGTGCACTTGTGTGTCCATCACATGACCTTGGACTGTATATCACATGACCATGGACTGTATAGCACATGACTATAGTCAGAATTCCATCCACAAGAGGTAAGCAGAATGAATTTTATCTACTGGACGCAAACAAAATGAATGAAAGCAAACAGAGATCCAGAAAACCGTGAGGAATTAATACAGAAGGTATATTAGAACATTGTACACATTTCATTATACAAACAATAATATTTGTCTCGTTATATATTGGTGTGAAACTGGACAACTCCTAAGTGCTTAAGCAAGAGAGATAAAGAGAAAAAGCACTGAGCAGTGTATGGTGTAATACGGTTTGGCCAAAGTGTGTATAAATAGCAGGTGGGTATGAAGATTGGCCTCTGACTTTGTAAGGCTGTGTATAATCCTCAGTATCGGGTGTACTACATTAGCAGGAACCTCATAGCCTTGAAGAAGGACTCCAGAAATGCGATTGGAAGCAATTGTAACCTTGCCCACACTTGAGAAAGGGGCAGAAACACGTCATATATTTGTGTTGTGATCTTGGAATAAAGGAAATTTCCTTAGCATGGTTCCTTCAGCCTGACTTCCATCACTGGATTTGAGTTTGGTCCAAAGAATTGCTACACTTCAAAATGAAGAGGTATGATATTAAGGGAATAGAAGTGAAGACAGATGAGCCCCAGGGACTGAGTGATCTGCCATTGCTGTATCAGAGGAAAGAGCAAAGAAGCGCTGGCATGGACATTTGATGAACATGGAATAGAATTTTCTAGAATGTGTGAAGAGATAATACATTTCAAGTTGAGAACAGTATATGGCAGTACTGAGTCAACTACTGGCGTCCAGTGCACCAGCTTCCTCCAGCCTCCAAGAGCCTCATGTGACTGCTAAGGCCCAATCATAGGCTTCAGCAGAACCCTTGATATCACCCAGGAGGAACCTACAAGAAGAGGATTGAAGATGTCTATGAAGGAGCATGGAACGATGTGAGGGAGCCCAGGAGAGATGTTGGAAGGTTAGTATGACTGTTATTTTTCTGCACCTCCCTTGGGTCCCTGCTCATTATATTCTGGGGTCTGAAGAGACCCCACAGTATGATACTGATTTGTTGAGGTTCAGCCCTAACAATCTTGGACTTGGCTTCAAGATTGGAAAATGTATAAAAAATGCTTCTTATTACGAGACAGTTCCCTGATCTCTACTAGACAACCCCTTTAACCCTTGGAGGCATGACTTTATAAATAGTCTCATGTGCAAGGACAGGCTAAAATGACAATGGAGGACAAGGCAAGGACCATGGCAGAGGATGCACCAGAAATCACAATGTGTCAGCCGGAGTCAGGCAGGCAGTAACAAGGGTGAAATCTCGCTTTGTAACCTCGTAACAGATCAGTGCAAGACCCAAAGGACATCCAAGAATCAGAACCAGAATATAACACTGGGTGCTGAAGCCAGAAGATTATCAGAGCCAGACAACAAGTCCTACAACACTGAACAAACCGGTCATCAGTTTTCTCAGGCAGTCATCCAACTGGTGATGTTATATGGCCAGGCAGCTTTCCACAGCAAAGCGACGTGGCCTGAAATGGAGACGGGTCAGACCTGGAGCACAGGGAGGCGAAGGACGTGCCAGCCAGTGATGTCACTACACTACATGTCATACTGCAGTCTCGACTAATATACAATATACATCTACATGATATGACTTTAGACTTTAGGAGGAATGAATGACACATAAAGACAATCTATCATGTATAATCTATAGGAAGTGTTATATTCTCACTGCTTAAAGGAGCCTGCCAGGTCCAAAATGTCTCCCAAACCAATAATAGTGCCATGTAGGTGTCTCTAGTAGGAGCAGGCTCTTACCTTTATGGCCACAACCGATGAGGTAACGCAGGGATCATTATCTTTCAATAGATATGCAAATAAGCTGGCAAGTGCATGAAGGGCGAGCCCGGATTGGGAGATTTGCCAATAGACAGCTGTGATACAAGCAGAATCTGAAAATGTCATTCACAGCTACAGGGGTGTCATTGGGCTGAGATTCCACCGGAGAGTCAAAGCACTTGAAGCTTTCTGTCTGGTGACAAGTCCACCTCGCTGCACTTACACGATGATTTACGTATCCGTGTAAAGACAATCATGTCTGCATTGCTTCACTGGATTGTAGCCACAAAAGTAGATTTCTGTTCCTATTAAATGCCCCTATTTGGCACTGTTATTGGGTGGGACGCATTTTCTTGCACCCCAGGGGCCCCCGATTTCACGGATCCCGGCATTTACAACACATGGGGCCCTGGCCTAAGGTTACATTGAAACAACAGTTTGATGGCTATGTGATGTCAGTTTTTTAACAGATGTTACATGGCAGCATTAAAGGGGTTGGCCACTTTCAGACCAATATTGAGAGACCAATGTTGTTGTTTGTATAATAAAAAGTTGCACAATTTTCCAATATACTTTCTGTGTCATTTGCTCACAGTTTTCTAGATCTCGGCTTGCTGTCATTCATTCTGTTACTTCTAGTGAATAAAACTCTGACCATGGTCACGTGATCTACGGTCCATGGTCATGTGATCTACAGTCCATGGTCATGTGCTATACGGTTCATGGTCATGTTATATACAGTCCATGGTCATGTGATACACAGTCCATGGTCATGTGATAATGTGATATACGGTTCATGGTCATGTGATATACGGTTCATGGTCATGTGATCTATAGTCCATGGTCATGTTGTATACAGTCCATGGTTATGTGCTATACAGTCCATGGTCATGTGATATACAGTCCATGGTCATATGATAATGTGATATACGGTCCATGGTCATGTGATATACAACCCATGGTCATGTGATATACAGTCCATGGTCATGTGCTATACAGTTCATGGTCATGTGATGTGCAGTCAATGGTCATATGCTATACAGTTCATGGTCATGTGATGTGCAGTCAATGGTCATATGCTATACAGTTCATGGTCATGTGATACACAGTCCATGGTCATGTTATATACAGTCCATAGTCATGTGATAATGTGATATACGGTCCATGGTCATGTGTTACACAACCCATGGTCATGTGATCTATAGTCCATGGTCATGTGCTATACAGTCCATGGTCATGTGCTATACAGTTCATGGTCATGTGATCTACAGTCCATGGTCATGTGATAATGTGATACACAGTCCATGGTCATGTTATATACAGTCCATGGTCATATAATATTGATTCAGAAAGTATATTGGAAAATAACGTAAAGTATAACTTTTTATTATATAAACACTAACATTTGTCTCTCAGTATTGGTTTGAAACCCTTTAAATTCAATGTCAGTAAATGGGGGCTATTCACATGACAGTTATTTTGACAGTCTGTTGTCACGGACTATCAAATATAAGTCATTTCCTATTGCTGGCTCTAGCCTAATTCTTTACATACAATTCTTCCTTTAGTATTTATTCTTTGTGAAGGCTAAGAAAAAATTGCATCAAAATATGCATCTATCTGCTGGGTGTGAACTTCCCCTTATAAACATTTCCTAATACAAGACAACAGTACTATGCGCTCAACTAAGGCCCTATGGAGATTGACTTCGTATAGCAGAACATAAGAGAAAAAGTTGCCGATTTGGGTCAAAGTTCGGCTTATGTTCTATAAACCTGAGATGTGACTGCATGGTCCTAGAGTCAGAGCAGGATCACAATTTTGTATATTTTAGGCTCATGTTATCTTGTACAAAAATGTGTTTGGGAAAATCCAGTGTGAACCAGGATGATGTCACCATGTCTTCCCTCTGCATGACTTTCAGCTGTGATTCTCCGTATTGTTTATTCAATGACTTATCACTAACTTTCGGCATTTTTCCATGCAGCTGGATTTTTTTTAGCATACTTTTGTTATTAAAACTGTATTTTAGCGTTATCTTTTATGAGTTCCTTCGTACTTGTGTTTGCTTTTAAGGAGTGCGTCCAAATTTAAACACTACTGTAAAAGTACGTGAAAAGTAGGAAATCTACAATCCGAGTCACAGCCTGTATTATTAGCAAGGACTGCATGAGCTATAGAGCTGAAATCTCTCCATGTTCCTTGTTTATCAATATCTGCACAGAACTTGCTCTGGTTGTTCACTCATTGCTAAGTGTTCTTTATGCCAGACAGAAATCTAAAATTAACAGGTCTCCTGTATTACAGGTATATAGTTAAATACGGAAACCCTGTCCACTTAAAAAGTGGTTACATGCGGAAACCCGCAAACCCCATAGACACTTCACCATTATAGATGAGTGAACAGTAAAATATTCGAGATTCGATATTCGTTTCAAGTAGCCCCTCAATATTCAACTACTTGAATCGAATATCAAACACCATTATACTCTATGGGGGGGAAGTGCTCGTTTCAGGGGTAGGCAACATTCGATCAAATTATACTTACCAAGTCCACGAGTGAGGGTCGGGCTGGATCCTCTGAGAAGTCTTCTCCGTGCAGCGTCCCCGCGGCGTCTTCCGGCTCTGAATTGACTCTACCAGGCATCAGGCCTAGGCAGAGCCGACTGCGCATGCCCGCACTACAAGCAGACATGCGCAGTCGGCTCTTCCCAGGCCCGATGCCTGGCAGAGTGAATTCAGAGCTGGAAGACGCCGCGGAGAAGCTGCACAGAGAAGACTTCTAAAGGTAGGAGAAGAACCAGCGTTGATTGGCCGACTGTATAGCATTCCATTCGAACTTTTCCATTCGAATAGTGAGTGGTACTTGATCGAGTACGAATATTTTGAATACCGTAGTATTCGATCGAATACCTACTCGATCAAGTACTACTCGCTCATCTCTAGTCACCGTATGTTTTAACCTAAAATTTGTAACCTTGTAAACTTGTAACTTGCAGTCACCTGCATAGGCGTAATGTGAGGCTCCCTGACTCCAATACAAAATATGGAATGGGGCGGCCATCCACCATATGCCATGTATAATACTAGTGTCTTTTTATAATTTGGAGAGGCCTTTGGGCCCACTGTGACTCTGAGGGTCTGTAGCAATTGCTACTTCTGCATCTTCTAAAGCTACACCCTTGGTCATCTGGCTTTATTTCTGTTGCCTTCTCCCACCAGGCTAATCTACCCAAATTCACAGATCTCGGCCTACTTGCGTAGGAATAGACCTTCCAGTCTAACCTAGTCAGGATGAGAGAAGCCAGCGATGAGCTGCCTAGGCCGTGGTTTGGTAGCACACATTCCCTTTAAACTCAGACTTAGGCAAAGATCAGATTTCCAGTGCTTTGATGTCCATTGTCTATATTTATGGGCCCGCTCGAATCTCTTATTATTTCTCTCCTTCGGTAGACGTTTCTGTGCTGCAACTTTACTATGAAGACATGATTCATAGAGTCTTCTGTGAATACTGGATGTTGAGATGAGACGGCTGCTCAGATTCAATGAAGCATTTATTTGGCCTTTAGGAAGATGATTTAATAGTCGTAATTCAACTTACTCCACCTTAAAATTTCCAGATGAAAACTATGGGGCAGATTTACTATTTTTGTCCAATAATGAGACAGTGCAAACTTAGACTAGACAGTCTAAAAATATGCCGAATTTATCACAGTCGCTGAGGTTGGATGATAAATTTGGTGAACTTTTGGACTATCTAGTCTAAGTTTATTGACCAGGAGGGCACAATTGTGGGGCAAAATGTTGCATCTTAAAGGGAGTCTGTCATCAGAGCTCAACATATCACCGCATATAGATAGGTTCAGGTTACCTGAATCAAACAATGTTTTGGTGAATTGGTTCCTTTGTTGCTGCGATATTGGCAGTTTTGTCAATATGCAAATGAGATGCCTGGAATAACAAGCGGTAAGCCACATTTGCATATTGACACCAATGATAACTTGGCTACAGGGGCACCGATTCACAAGAGAACACGGTTTGATTCAGGTGTCCAAACCTATCTATGTGTGGGGTTGAGTTGACATGTTGGGTTCTCTTGGCAGAGGCCCCCTTTCCGGGAAGCCACAACTATGTCTCGTTTGCTGCTAAGTCATGTAGCTATGCTGAGTTTGGCAGAAAAAACATCTAAGAGACCTCATAAATGTAGCACAAGACATGAACACCAGAATTCTGTCTGAATTTTATGCAAGCTATAATTTGAAGAATTCAAGAATATACCTGAGACCATTGAGACTCATAATAAGCAGACATGTCCTGTTCTGTAGAGATCACGTCTCGGAAGAATGAAATGTAACACCCACTGTAGATGTAGACAGTCGTGGGTTATCATCCAGCCTTTTCCAGTCTTCTAAGTGATCAAAGCGTCTTGACTAGAGATGAGCGAGTAGTATTCGATCGAGTAGGTATTCGATCAAATACTAAGGTATTCAAAATACTCGTACTCGATCGAGTACCACTCGCTATTTGAATGGAAAAGTTCGATGCAGAACCAGCATTGATTGGCCGAATGCTATACAGTCGGCCAATCAACGCTGGTTCTTCTCCTACCTTTAGAAGTCTTCTCCGTGCAGCTTCCCTGCAGCGTCTTCCGGCTCTGAATTCACTCTGCCAGGCATCGGGCCTGGGCAGAGCTGACTGCGCATGCCCGCTTGTAGTGCGGACATGCGCAGTCGGCTCTACCCAGGCCCGATGCCTGGCAGAGTGAATTCAGAGCCGGAAGATGCCGCGGGGATGCTGCACGGAGAAGACTTCTCGGAGGATCCAGCCCGACCCTCACTCGTGGACTTGGTAAGTATAATTTGATCGAATGTTGCCTACCCCTGAAACGAGCATTTTCCCCCCATAGACTATAATGGGGTTTGATATTCAATTCGAGTAGTCGTATATTGAGGGGCTACTCGAAACGAATATCGAACCTCAAACATTTTACTGTTCGTTCACCTCTAGTCTTGACATGAATGCTTCCCCAAGTAACTGTTGAGGCCCAATCACAGGGCTCACGAGTGACCAGGGCTGTTGACATCACCCAAGAAGACAGAAGAACACTGAGAAGGAAAACTGGATATCACTTGATCATGGTCAGATTTTGGTCCACTAGAAGTAAGCAGAATGAATGACTGCAAGCAGAGATCTAGAAATGGAGTGGAGTCTTGGAGAGGTCATATAGGTGAGTATAAGTATCTTTTTTTTTTTTTTTGCACCTGCGCTGGGTTAACCATTATTATATTGTGATGTCTCTTCGATAATAATGATTTGTTGGGGATGAGACCCAAAAACCTTGGGTTTGACCGAAACTCATTAATGAGCCTAATTCGTTGCAACCAGTGAATCCAAAAGAAAAAAACTCCTTATGTTTCTATATAAACCTTGAGGGATATGTAGGTACCGTATGTTCTCATAGACTTCTATGGGTGCCCTATTACGTCTCTGTACAACTCTGAACCAGAACTTTATTGCATGCATAAACTTCTGTTCAATAGTGATCTTACTCAATGAGATTTATTTTCCCTTCATGCCATGTATTTGGTATTATCAGCTCGGAGTAATCTCACTGTTAAGCTTGCTATTGATTTAGCATTAGGTTTCATCTCTTTTTTCATGTCCCTGTTCTTGATTCTTCTCCTATTTTTTATAATGACAATTATTCATTTGTATTCTTTCTTTGGCTCTTGATATAGAGCGCAGTGATTATTTATCACGTTGCCAGATTTTCATGGCCCTTTTTATGAATTAATATGAAAATATGTTTTACATGTTAGAGAAACTAATTCTTCTTGACATTGGTTGAATTTATAAGATACTGTATTCCTCCAGGGTTCTCCAAAGCAGTGGGTAGATCTATATACTCTGTTGTACTCTCTTATGTCCATTGCAGTGGAAGCCCAAATGTTACTTGTCCACTTTAATAGATCCAGATGATATGTGACACAATATCAAAATCCACAAGACAATCTCTCCTATTCGTCCACCATCTTTACTTCATTCCCACTCTCTGATAAATCATATAGTAATGAGATAGAGACAATGCATGTCTCCAACAAAGATCAATCTACACTGTCTACCAATAAGTATTTGGACACCCAGTAAAGTTCTGCGAAGGTGGAGTTATGGTCTGGGAGTGTTTCTCCTGGTATGGACTGGGACCCTTGGTCCGAGTGCATAGTAAACTCAACGCTGATGCCTATTGTACTATTTTAGATAACAGTGTGCTTCCTACATTATGGCGGTTCTCTTGGTCAGACCAATGTTACTATCAGGATGACAACGCCAGCTGTCACGTAGTGAGGTCTACCATGGCTTGGTATAGTGACAATCAGGTTAACCAACTGTACTGGCCTGCCCAGAGCCCAGACTTGAACCCTATCGAGCACCTCTGGGATGAGTTGGAACCCCAAATTAAAGGATGCAGCAGCCAATGAAAATCAGTGAAATAACTTCCCTGTCTTCTCCAAGCCGAATGGAATAAAATACCACTAACCATCATACAAGGACTTGTGGAACGCATGCCCCAGAGGGTTGAGGCTGTTATTGCCGCTCATGCCACAGTGCTTTTCAAGCCCTGGATCAGACTCCTGATCAAGTCTGTATAATGTAAATTATCATTATAAAATACAGTATGTATAGAAGTTTTTAAAAACTATGGAGGCCTGTGGGGTACAAGGTAGGTACAAGTATCTCATAGACGTCTGTGGTTTGTAAGAGCTCTGAATATTCTCTTTATTATTACTAATTTTAGTTTGTAGACTTAAAAAGAGCCTAATCAAGGGCTTGAAAAGTCCAGGGCTTGAAACGCGTTGTCCTGCTATTGATAATAATGGTGAGTTATACTTACCTTATCCATAGTCTGTAGCAATAAAACAAGATTGTGCCCTTTGTTCGCTTATCTATCATACATCTTTAATAGAGATGAGCGAACAGTAAAATGTTCGATATTCGATATTCGTTTCGAGTAGCTGCTCAATATTCGACTACTCGAATCGAATATCGAATCCTATTATAGTCTATGGGGGGAAAATGCTCATTTCAGGGGCAGGCAACATTCGATCAAATTACACTTACCAAGTCCACGAGTCAGGGTCTGGCTGGATCCTCCGAGAAGTCTTCTCTGTGCAGCGTCCCCGCGGCATCTTCCAGCTCTGAATTCACTCTGCCAGGCATCGGGCCTGGGCAGAGCCGACTGCGCATGCCCGCACTACAAGAAAATGGCCGCTTACAGTCAAAGGTAGGAGAAGAACCAGCGTCGATTGGCCGACTGTATAGCATTCGGCCAATCAATGCTGGTTCTGCATCAAACTTTTCCATTCGAATAGCGAGTGGTACTTGATCGAGTACGAGTATTTCGAATACCGTAGTATTCAATCGAATACCTACTCGATCGAATACTACTCGCTCATCTCTAATCTTTAACCTTTTCAATTCACTGATAAATTTGTTTTCTACTTTAATTCTTGGCGTTGAAATTTTTCTAAAAAGTTTCCACAGTTCATCCTGCGTATGTATCAACGAAGAAGCAAAATTATTCTGAGTGTTGGCACCAATCCTAGAGTCAAGCAGGGCTTTTAAGAGATGTTCAACACAAGTCAACATGTTAATTAACTGTCATTACCATCACCTTCATGTACAGTAAGTGAGCAAAGAAAAAAGTTGAGGATTCGTCGGGAAGTCTTACAGTTTTATTTGAGCTTTCATCTCATTCACCTTATTAAGACGTCGGGACATGAGCGGTGAGGGCATTCATTGCACGGGGATGTGAATAGGTTAACTCTATGTAAACAACAGTCTCTAAGTCAATGAGTAGTAAAGTGAGATAAAACGGTTGCTGTCTCCGCAGCTGAGGGATTTGCAGGGTGAAGTACAGCGACACATGTGGGAGAACATGTGCCAGAATCTCTGGGTGGTGCGGCAATTAGCATAATATACAGTAATAGGAATGTAACCTTTCACATTTCATGCCATGTGGTACTTTCACCATCTGGGTAGACAGAGAAAGGATGATGTCTCCTTTTCAGCTACAGTTGCCTTTTCGACATTTGGCAATTGAAAGGTTATTTTGACAGTGTCACTTCAGATATTACTAAACCTCGTGAGTCGTTACATCTCGTATCCTGTTCCCCATCCAGAATCTATAACGACTGTAAGCATTTAAATATATTAACACAGAAAAGATGACGTTCTGCGAGGAAATATTTGATATATTATCTACAACTAGTCATCAAAAAGTTGAATGTTTGGAATGATAATATAACCCAATCCTTCTGAAGTCCAAAGGACACAAATGTACTTCATTGTTGGAAGAATACTTTATTTCTGGCCAAAGGTATACCGTATATAACGCCCTTATATCATTCTCTGCTCAATTCTTCTTAAAGGGGTTGTGTAGAATTATTTTTTATGGCCTATCTTTAGGACAAGTCTTATATATTTGATCAGCCGGGCGATGACAACATGGATCAGCTGTATGGGGCTGCATTGGAACCCTGTACTATATAGTGTACTGAGCCTGATTCAAATAGCTCCATATACAGTATAGTGGCCCAGTACAGTGTTTCTGTATCTCTGGGAAATGAGCTGGAGTAACAATGCCTGGTCACTATACAGTGTACAGAGCCATCTGTACCGACTTTGTTCATTGATGGAAGAGGACTTTTGATTTCTCCTTCCAAAGATATACTGTATATAAGCCCCTGATATCATTCTTTGCACAATTCTTTTTAAAGGGGTTGTGTGCAATTTCTTTTTATGGCCTACCTCTAGGACAAGCCATAAATATCTGATCACTGAAGTGATAAAAGCATGGATCAGCTGTATGGAGCTGCATTGGAATCCTGTACCATACAGTGTACTGAGCTGGAAGCAAATGGCTCCATACACTGTATAGTGGTTGAGTACAATGTTATTGTACCTCTGGAAAATAAGCTGCAGTGACATTGCCTGGTCACTATACAGTGTATGGAGCCGTCTGTACTGACTCTGTATACTGTATAGTATAAGGTTCCAAAACAGAGTGAAAAGCTGATCTGCACAGGGACTGGCTGCCAGCCTTCTACCGATCAGATATTTATAAAAAAAAATCCTTCTGAAACTCCAATAAAATTTTTGTTTTTAATAAAATCACACTGATGATCCTTCATCCAGATTCTACTAAATCCAAATTCTGGCACTTTTTGGGCATATTTGCTTAAGTTAATCACCTTTTGGGATCCTTTTATGGAACAATCCTGCAAAAAAAGAAAAGGTTGGGAGATAAGGAAATCTCAACTTACTTTAGCAAAAATTTGTCTATGGGCTTCAATTTGTCGAATTCAATGCAGTTACAATACAATACAATACAATACAATACAATACAATACTTCAGCTGCCTGCAGTGGTATAATAAATGTCTTGTGATTCTGGGTGCATCTGCCACATCCCATGTGACCGCTGGGGCCTACTCACAGGCCTCAGTTACGAGACGGAAGAGATGACGCTGAGCCCAGGATAGGTGGGTATAAATATTTATTATTTTAAGTCACCTCCCCTGGGCTAGTATGTATAGTGGTCGGGAACCAGGCTTTCCCCGACTGCTGTCATAGTTGTACGAGACCCCAGACATCTCCAGCTTGCCGCAGGCCCCATACCTTGCTGGGCCCGGTCACGATCGCACTCCCTGCAATCATGATTGTTATGCCCCTGGCTGCCTGTTTTATCAATACACAATATCAGGAAAACCCAAGAGGGTGAAATACTATGGTTATATTGAATATTTGTCTCACCAGCCAAAGATGTAAAAAAAAATAAGATGGTGTGTATGGTATAAATTGTTTCTTTGCTCCTCCTTGGTAGTCCTGTGGTTTCGATCTCATTGATCTCATTAGATTTCTAGATATAGATATCGATCTATGGATATATTCTGATTTGGAGTCATAAAGAAATATTTACTCCCGAAAATGGGTTCGTAAGGTTTTATATTACGAACATTTGGTTCAACATGTTACCATTGTAAGCTGGACTTGATGGACCCAATACGTTACCATTGATGGACTTTCTTCAACCATATAAATATGTAACTTTCTGATGTACTTCCTTCAAGATTTTAGTGCTGTACTGTGATAGATAAGGCTATAAGGCTGATATATTTCAGGGGGAAACATGGTGGCTCAGTGGTTAGCACTAGAGATGAGCGAACACTAAAATGTTCGGGGTTCGAAATCCGATTCGAACAGCCACTCACTGTTCGACTGTTCGAATGGGTTTCAAACCCCATTATAGTCTATGGGGGGAAATGCTCGTTTCAGGGGTAGGCAACATTCGATCAAATTCTACTTACCAAGTCCATGAGTGAGGGTCGGGCTGGATTCTTCTCCCTGTGCAGCGTCCCCGTGTCCTCTTCCGGCCTTGAATTCACTCTGCTAGGCATCGGGCCGGGGCAGAGCCGACTGCGCATGTCCACACTACAAGTGGACATTCGCAGTCGGCTCTGCCCAGGCCCGATGCCTGGCAGAGTGAATGCAGAGCCGGAAGACGCCGCGGGGAAGCTGCACGGAGAAGACTTCTAAAGGTAAGAGAAGAACCAGCGTTGATTGGCAATGTATAGCATTCTGCCAACCAACGCTGGCTCTGCATCGAATCTTAACTTCGAACAGCTAGTAGTACTCGATCGAGTGCGAGTATTTCGAATACCGTAGTATTCGATCGTACACCTACTCGATCGAGTACTACTCGCTCATCTCTAGTTAGCACTGCAGCGCTGGAGTCCTGGGTTCAAATCCTGCCAAAGACAACATCTGCAAGGAGTTTGTATGTTCTCCCTATGTACGTGTGGATTTCCTCCCATACTCCAAAGACATACTGATAGGGGAAAAAATGTACATTTAAAAAAAGAAGACTGATATATTTCTAGCTGTAGATTCTACAAATAAGACCCTATGGATTATGATATGTCCTGATGTGTAGTAATAACACTTGACAAAGTAATTCGGAGCAGACATATGTTCTATGGGGGTGCTGAGTAGACCCTTAGAATTATTTCCTACAATGGGCCCAACCTCAGTCCAGCAGAGTAGAAGTCTACTCTATTTTTATAGGGTTTTTTTTATCCAGTGGTTATAAAATGGTTAAACGTGAGAAGTAAAATATGTGGTTGATACGACTTTAATTGAGTCCAGACATGAAAAGCTGTATTATACTCCACCGAAACCCTGTGATTATGTAGTTTTTGTGTTTGACAACAGCTTTTAAGAGATCAGTTTTCAATAAAACAAGACCCATATTCGGTCTTGGGCTTGTCCCAATGTTTGCTATGAATTATGATTTGCTCACAGACTAAGTGACTCCAGAAGTGTAAGTCAATGACAGTGGAAATTCTCTACTGTACTCGATGCTATTCCACGTCCTTCCCTCTGAAAAGAAAATTCTCTACAGCGAATCCAACATTTAATTCCTTTATGCGGCTTAATGTGTTATGATCTCTGTTATGATCTTTAAACGGCTACACCAACAAAAGGATTCACAATTCATTATTGCAGCTCTCTGTGGTTAACAAACCTAAACAGGTCCCAGATTGGGACAAAACAGCCAAAGTGCCTTAAAACATTGGAAAAATGGATAGTGAGCAATACAGCTCTCTCTGCCCAGAAATACTATTCTTTCCTGAATTATACATATTAAAATTGGACATTTTTTCTCTTTTAACTAGCCTCTTGCTGTTTTAGGTTTGCAGAATTTCAGCCAATGTGTGGTAGTGGCTCCCAAATTGCCGCTTTTAGCAGTAGAGGCATACTAAATTCACTAATGTTCACAGTCAAGTGTAAATGAGAGCCACACAATTTAACGGTGTCTCTATGATTAATTCTCTTATTTCCTTAGTCCTCCGTTACCGTCTCTGTTGAGTTGTGGTTATGATTTTTTACACCAATATCCTGCTACCTTCTGCAGAATCTAGTGTCATCTACCGTCTATATATAACACTAACGTCTTAGGACCTTCTTGATGAAAGGGGTTACCCAGGACTAGAAATGGGTAACGTATCCTTAGGATGAGTAATTCATTTGAGATCGGTAGGGGGTCACCCAACCCCCACATGGATCAGCTGTTCTCCACACACTTTGATATATGGAAAGGGTTATATCATCTAGCGCAACATGTTCTCATTGACTCTTCACTCACCTTTTCAATGCACAAACTTACCCTCTACCTAACCTCGAACCTGTCACAGGTTAATGGCTTCACCAGTCTCACAAGTCTGATGGCTTAGGGTTATTTTTGCTTTTGCTCTCTTTCAAACCACATCTCCAAACTATTACTATTTCTTGCCTTCTACTCCTCATAAACATCTTTCATATCTACTCCTTTGTCACTCCGAAGTCTACAAAAATTCTAGTCCATGCGCTTATCATTTCCAGTGTAGCCTATTGCAACGTCCTTCTATATGGCTACCCAGCTAATTCTCTTGCTTCCCTCCAGTCCACACTTAACTTTGCTGACCAACAGTGGCATAACTAAAGTCTTGTGGGCCCCAGTGCAGTCTTTGGTCCGGGGCCCCCTACGTCATCCCTACAGGGAATTCTTGATAGTGATGGTTACGGGTGCTAAGGAGTTTAATCAACCTTAGTGGGGTTAAGGTAATCTGTGGGTCTCCTTGGTTTATGGGACAGATGGAAGCCACAATCTCAATACTGATGCCAGTATCTATGGGTCCCCTAAGGCTCCTGGGCCCCAGTGCAACTGCACCCTCTGAACCCCCTCAAGTTATGCCCCTGCTGACCAACTAATTCACCTCTCCTCACGCTATTCATAGGTCTCTCACCGCTGACAATCCCCTCAGTGGCTACCCATGACACAACTAATTCAAGATATTAGTTATATACAAGGCCATCCAAAACCTGTCCCCTCCATATAGCTCTAACCTTATGTCCCACTACCTCCTTATCGAAACAAGACCTTCTTCTTCACTCTGATTACATCGTCAACCACATCCAAGATTTCTCCTCTGCATATTCCATACTCTGGAACTCACTACCATGACAGATAAGACTGTCCCCCACAATTCCAACTTTCATTTCCAAAAGTAACCTGAAGACCCACATCAACGAGTGATTATGAAGATAATCTTGTTTCCCTTAGTCCTAACAGCGGCACAATGTGGGGTATTTCTGCCCCTGTGTGCTGGTAGGACAGGCGGATATTTAATTAGCCAATCAAATGCGTGGCAGGCCCTATAAGAGGGCACAAGAACCTCCCCTCTGCGTGTAAATACAAAAGTACCTCCATTACATTTATATACAGTTTTATACATAAGATATGATTCCCAGGGTGGGAAATCTTGTGCCGCTGTTAGGACTAAGGGAAACAAGATTATCTTCATAATCACTCGTTCCCTGTCGTCCTCAACAGCGGCACAATGTGGGGATATAGCAAGCAGGTCCCCAAGATGGGTGGGACAAACCCATGACCGAACTTAAACTGGTCTGGGCAAAGGCAGTGGAATCTGCCACTTAGTCCTTCAGGCGGTAATGCCGAATGAAGGTGGATTCAGATGCCCAAGAGGCAGCTGCATATATTTGGTCCACAGACAAAGCACTTCTTCCTGCCTGTGAAGTGGACATTGCCCTGGTTGAATGGGCATGAAGGAAAGATGGAGCCGACAGCCCTTGGGCGGTATAGGCGACTCTAATAGTCTCGGTAACCCACCGGGATATTGTAGCTTTGGCGGCTTTGGCGCCCCTGTTTTTCCCCGTGTAGCTGACCAACAAGTTTTCAGTCCACCTAAAGGGGCGAGTGCGCTGCAAGTAGATCTGCAGGCATCTGACCACATCCAGCTTGTGCCATCTTTCTTCTTCAGCAGAAGAAGGGAACGGAAAAAATACTGGAAGGGAAATCAGTTGGTTCCTGTTTACAGCAGATGGCACCTTGGGACGAAACCCAGGGAGGAACCTAAGCTGTACATGGTCAGAGAAAAAGGTGGTATATGGCTCCTCAGCGGACAAAGCTTGTAGTTCACTAACGCGTTTGGCAGGTGTGACTGCCAATAGCAGCGCCACTTTGCCGGTTAGCGACTTGAGGGAGACCTCTTCCAGAGGTTCAAATGGCTGGCCACATAGGGCGTTCAGGACCGGAATAAGGTCCCATTGGTGGACAGGGGTGTTTACCACCGGTCTCAGCCTAGTTGCCCCTTTAATAAAGGTGCTCACTAAAGGATCCTGAGACAAACGCCTCCCCAGATAGGCGGACAGGGCCGCTACGTGTACCTTGAGTGTGGCCGCAGCAAGACCTCTGTCTAGTCCGTCTTGAAGGAAGTCCCGGATCGCCTCCGTAGGGGGATCGGTGGAGTCCACTTGATGCTGCAGACACCAGGCATTAAAGCTGTTACCTATTCGACGGTAGTTCCTGTTAGTCGAATCTGCTCTGGCGCTGGATAGGGTCTTCAAGACGGCTTGTGACAGTCCTCTATTTCTCAATAGGGACTGGTCAACCTCCAGGCTGTCAGGTTGAGTCTCCTCAGATCCTGGCATCTCAACTCTCCTTGGGTTACCAGGTCTGGGAGTGGGGGAAGCCTCCAATATATGCCCTGACTCATTTGTATGAGCTGAGCAAACCAAGCCCTTTTTGGCCAGAACGGGATTATGGCTATTCCCGAGGCTTGGTCCTGTCTTATTTTTATCAATACCTTCGGTATGATTGGAACTGGAGGGAATATGTAAAACAGCCTGAACCTCCATGGGATGGACAGGGCATCCACCGCCAAGGGATTGTCCTCCTGGTACAGAGAGCAGAAGGTCCCCACCTTGGCGTTGAGTCGGGTAGCCATAAGATCGACCTCCGGGAGACCCCATCTCTGGACGATCTGTTGAAATACGTCTGGATTGAGAGACCATTCTCCTGATACGGTAATACCCTGACTCAGCTGATCCGCTACTATGTTCAGGGAGCCCTTTATGTGAACAGCGGATAACTGGACCAGATTCTTCTCCGCCTAGGCAAATATGAGATTCGTCTCTCTCAGCAAGGTTGGTGACCTGGTGCCCCCTTGTTTGTTTATATAGACTACCACCGTCATATTGTCTGACCGGTTTTTGACAGACTTGCCTTTCAATTCTGGGGCAAAGTGTACTAGGGCCAGGTACACTGCTCTGAGTTCCTTGAGATTGGATGACCCCAGCTCCGGACATCTCCATCGTCCTTGTACAGTTTTGTCTTGACAATGGGCTCCCCATCCCAATGGGATGCATCTGTTGTCAACAGGGTCCACACTGTCGGGACCGTGGACCTTCCGTCTTTCAGGTGTATCCACCATCTGAGGGCAAGACGGGTAGCGGGAGAAAGGCAGATCTTCTTGTGCAATCCCCGTGGAGACCTGTTCCAGGTTCTCAACACTTCCATCTGCAGGGGACGCAAATGCCATAAAGCCCAAGGCACCGCCCTGGCCGAGGATGACATCAGGCCCAGGACTCTCATGGCGGTCCGGATGGTACCTGCCGAGTGCGCAATAGGAATCGTGCACTGGCTTGGATTCTTTCCTTCCTTGGACCGGAGAGGAAGATCTGCATCGCTTCTGAATCCACTATAAATCCGAGGAATTTTCTTCGGGTGGATGGAACGATTTCGGACTTCTCCCAATTGATAATCCTAACTCCTGTAGGAAGTTGATGGCAAGGTTGAGCTGCTGGAGGAGGGCAGCAGGAGACTGAGCTTTCAGTAGCCAGTCGTCTAGATAAGGGACGATGAAAAGACCCTGAAGTCTGAGGGCCGCAGCGACCGGAGAAATCACCTTGGTGAATACCAGTGGGGCGGATGTGATGCCGAATGGCAGAGCTGTGAATTGATAGTGCTCCCTGTGGCCGGCCATAGCGACGGCAATCCTGAGGAACTTCCTGTGGAAATGAGCAATGGGGACATGTAGATAGGCGTCCTTCAAATCGAGGGTAACCATCACCTCTCCTGGCTGAAGAAACACAGCCACGGAATCCACGGTTTCCATTCGAAATGACCTCTTCCTGATAAACCGATTGAGGTACCTCAGGTCTATTATCATCCTCCAGCCCCCGGTGAACTTGGGGACCAGAAAGACGGGGGAGTAGACTCCCAGACCGAGGTCTGAGGCTGGTACCTTCTCCAGGGCGCCCTTGGTAACCTATTCGGCAACCAAGGCTTCTAGACTGGCCTGCTGAGAAGGTGGAAGAGTTTGGGTGGAAACGAACCGATCTGGAGGTGGAAGATGAAAGTCGATGTGATACCCGTGTTGTATGATCTTCAACACCCATGGGTCTTGGATATGGGTGAACCATGCTCTGGAAAAGGAGGAAAGACGTCCTCCCACAGGAAGGGGGGCCACAGGGAGCTGCCCCACGTCAAAACTCAGGCTTCCTCTTGGTGTCCTCCTTGGAAGCGCCATGACCAGCTCCCCTAGGGCGATATCTAAAACGCTGTTGTTGGGAAGGGCGTCTATAATTAGAGGAAGAACCTCTGCCTCTAGAGGGAGCACGTCTGCCCCTGGATGCTTGAGGTAGGGACCTTCCCCTACCTTCAGCTAATCCCTCCATAATGGCGACTAAGCTTTGGCCAGACACCCTTCCCGGCTCAAAGGGGAGAGCACAGAGAGCTGCTTTAGACGCAAAATCTGCCCGCCAAGGCTTTAGCCAAAGGGGTCTACGGGCCGCAGTAGACAACGCCATAGATTTGGCGGAGATTTTTAATTGATGGCAGGAGGATTCCGCCAAATAATCTGCAGCCCTATGAACTCTTTTCATAGAGGCCAGAATCTCATCTCTGTCTACGCCCAAGTCTATATCCCACCCCTACGATCCAGAGGGTCCTGAAGATTTGAACCATCTTCCAAGGGCACCAGGGTTCTGCGGGACAGCTTTGCTACGGCCAAATCCACCTTCGGGGGAGGCCCCCAGGAATCCCACTGCTTTTTTTTTTTTTTTTTTTTTTTTTTTTTTAAAGAGGCTCAGCAAAGCAAGTTTCCAAGTGGGAAACGTCAGACAGAATCGACGAGGATGGGATTCGAACTCATGCATGCAGAGCACAATGGATTAGCAGTCCATCGCCTTAACCACTCGGCCACCTCGTCCTGGCTGTGTTAACAGGAAACAAACTCTTGAAGATCCTGGAAGCGAATGTCCTTTCTCTGGCTGTTTCCACTGCTGCGCCATAAGGTCGGTCAGCGTGGCGTCCGCATGGAAGGCAATATGTCCCCCAGAGGCAGACGTGGAGGCTTCCCCGTCAACATCTCGGCCCACTGTAGACCGGATGGACTTCAGCAGCCTGCCCGTTTGTTCATAATGGAACGCAGTTCTGCTGGAATGAATGAGTCGTCCTCGGAGGAATCATCCTCTGCCCCCCGCAGGTGTTACAAGGGGGGGGGGAGAGACGAGGAACGGAGCTCAGAGCATGGTCTCCTGGTGAGCTGAGACAAGGTGCAATGGATCCCTTTGAGGGAATCATCCTGCAAAACAAAAAGGAGAGTACAAGCAAGGGAAAAACTATTTACCCAAGCGATGCCCAAACTCACCATCTCCTTGACCCATGCTTTCATATCTCTGGGAGAGGGCTCCACAGGTGGAGGACCTCTGCACCCGCGACAACGGGCCCACTCATAGCCTGAAAATAGGCAAGTTATAGGACCAGTAGTACCCGGCAGGGCACAACCTTTCAAGCCGCTACCTACCATCAGGGAGCGGTGTGTCACAATCAAAGCAGGAAAGATGTTTCCTCTTGGAAGAGGTTTTCCTCCTACCATCCCCAGGAGGGGTAGTAGAGGATGACATATCCTACAGAGAGAGATAATAGACCATGCAACACTGTCACCATGACATCATACCAGCTTTTAAAAAAAAAAGGGTAAATCTTACCAGGTCCAGTAGACCGGACAGTGAGGTGACGGATTTAACCTGGGAGAACATACAAACTCCTTGCAGATGGTCCTTTGCCCTTGGCGGGATTTGAACACCAGGACTCCAGCGCTGCAAGGCTGCAGTGCTAACCACTGAGCCACCGTGTGGCCCCTTTCCCAATAAAGTTTGCAAACTGGAAAAGAGTTCAAGATCAATGAACACCACAATCGCACGCCTTCAGCAGATACTGCAGGAAGGTCTCTGACACCAGGCCAGCCAGCCTCTTAATTCTGGCCGGCTGGAAGTGGGCGGAGCCACAATCAAAGCAGGTGAGGCAACCTGCCCAGACAACTAACCCTGTAATCAGGGGTCTGCAAAGATATACATTCCCCCCCACCAAGAGGCCCTTAACCCGGGCACTTACCCCCACATCTCCCCGTCTTTTCCGGCCTTTAATAAGGCCTGAATCTTCCCTGAGTGAGCGGCCGCCAGCGCCAGGCCGTTGCCAAGGCGCTATGATACTTCCGGCGAAACCGGAAGTGCGCGCTTACAGCAGCCGGCGGGGAACAGGATACACAACAGTGTGGTTCCACCCGACGGCAGTCCGCACGGCCACCAGAGGCGGCATGCGGAGTCCCCGGACTCTCACCAAAATGTCAGGTAGGTCACAAGGAGCAGGGGAAGCGGAGGAGAGGGGGGGAGGGGGGATAGAGGGGGGTAGCCACACATGGCTAACAAGCACGTTCTCCCCGCAGGGCACAGAAGGTGACAAGAAGAAAACAACCGCTCAGGAGGTGAGTGATCCTGCTGAGCTTCTCTAAGAGGACACAAGTCCTCCCACCTGTCCTCTGTCCACACAGGACAGAAAAAAACACGCAGAGGGGAGGTTCTTGTGCCCTCTTATAGGGCCTGCCACGCATTTGATTGGCTAATTAAATATCCGCCTGTCCTACCAGCACACAGGGGCAGAAATACCCCACATTGTGCCGCTGTTGAGGACGACAGGGAACCCCCATTGACAGTATGCCAACATATGAGCAACTGTTTCCTACACCTATTGTTTCCACCTACCATCCCATATAGATTGTTAGCAGCAGACAGGATTCTCTTTCTTTTTGTATCAGTTTAGTCATCTTGTTACTTTTGTGTTTATTGTACTTGTTGGATTTGTGCTTTGTATGTAAACCCCTTCACGATGGGATTAATATAATAATGTTCAGCACCATGGCATTAATGGTGTTATGTAGAATAATAATAATAATAACAACTCATGTTGATGGATGTAGTTGTAGCGGCCTGGCAATACAAACTTAAATTCAGTTTGTATATACACATGTACATTATTATATTAATACTTTGGTACTGCACATTATTATATTAATTCCATATGCTGTACTTTATTATATTAATTCTATTAACTTGTACATTATTATATTAATTCTATTGTGCTGTACATTATTATACTGTATTAATTCCATAGTGCTGTACATTATTATATTAATTCCATGGTGCTGTACATTATTATATTAATTCCATGGTGCTGTACATTATTATATTAATTCCATGGTGCTGTACATTATTATATTAATTCCATGGTGCTGTACATTATTATATTAATTCCATAGTGCTGTACATTATTATATTAATTCTATGGTGCTATACATTATTAATTCCATGGTGCTGTACATTATTATATAAATTTTATTGTGCTGAACATTATTATAAGAATTCCTTGGTGCTGGACATTACTATATTAGTTCCATGTGTTGCACATCATTATATTAATTCCATATGCTATACTTTATTATATTAATTCTATTAACTTGTACATTATTATATTAATTCTATTAACTTGTACATTATTATATTAATTCTATTAACTTGTACATTATTATATTAATTCTATTAACTTGTACATTATTATATTAATTCTATTGTGCTGTACATTATTATATTAATTCCATGGTGCTGTACATTATTATATTAGTTCCATGGTGTTGTACATTATTATATGAATTCCACAGTGTTGTACATTATTATATTAATCCCATGGTGCTGTACATTATTATATTAATTCCATGGAGCTGTACATTATTATATTAATCCCATGGTGCTGTACATTATTATATTAATTCCATAGTACTGTACATTATTATATTAATTCCATGGAGCTGTAAATTATTATATTAATCACATGGTGCTGTACATTATTCTATTAATTCCATGGTGCTGTACATTATTATATTAATTCCATAGTACTGTACATTATTATATTAATTCCATGGAGCTGTAAATTATTATATTAATCACATGGTGCTGTACATTATTATATTAATTCCATGGTGCTGTACGTTATTATATTAATTCCATGGTGCTGTACATTATTATATAATTCCACGGTGCTGTACATTATTATATTAATTCCATGGTGCTGTACATTATTATATTAATTCCATGGAGCTGTATATTATTATATTAATTCCATGGAGCTATACATTATTATATTAATTCCATAGTGCTGTACATTATTATATTAATTCTATGGTGCTATACATTATTAATTCCATGGTGCTGTACATTATTATATAAATTTTATTGTGCTGTACATTATTATAAGAATTCCTTGGTGCTAGACATTACTATATTAGTTCCATGTGTTGCACATCATTATATTAATTCCATATGCTGTACTTTATTATATTAATTCTATTAACTTGTACATTATTACATTAATTCTATTAACTTGTACATTATTATATTAATTCTATTGTGCTGTACATTATTATATTAATTTCATGGTGCTGTACATTATTATATTAATTCCATGGTGCTGTACATTATTATATTAATTCCATGGTGCTGTACATTATTATATTAATTCTATGGTGCTATACATTATTAATTCCATAGTGCTGTACATTATTATATTAATTCTATGGTGCTATACATTATTAATTCCATGGTGCTGTACATTATTATATAAATTTTATTGTGCTGAACATTATTATAAGAATTCCTTGGTGCTGGACATTACTATATTAGTTCCATGTGTTGCACATCATTATATTAATTCCATATGCTATACTTTATTATATTAATTCTATTAACTTGTACATTATTATATTAATTCTATTAACTTGTACATTATTATATTAATTCTATTAACTTGTACATTATTATATTAATTCTATTGTGCTGTACATTATTATATTAATTCCATGGTGCTGTACATTATTATATTAGTTCCATGGTGTTGTACATTATTATATGAATTCCACAGTGTTATACATTATTATATTAATCCCATGGTGCTGTACATTATTATATTAATTCCATGGAGCTGTACATTATTATATTAATCCCATGGTGCTGTACATTATTATATTAATTCCATGGAGCTGCACCTTATTCTATTAATTCCATGGTGCTGTACATTATTATATTAATTTCATAGTACTGTACATTATTATATTAATTCCATGGAGCTGTAAATTATTATATTAATCACATGGTGCTGTACATTATTATATTAATTCCATGGTGCTGTACATTATTATATTAATTCCATGGTGCTGTACATTATTATATAATTCCACGGTGCTGTACATTATTATATTAATTCCATGGTGCTGTACATTATTATATTAATTCCATAGTGCTGTACATTATTATATTAATTCTATGGTGCTATACATTATTAATTCCATGGTGCTGTACATTATTATATAAATTTTATTGTGCTGTACATTATTATAAGAATTCCTTGGTGCTAGACATTACTATATTAGTTCCATGTGTTGCACATCATTATATTAATTCCATATGCTGTACTTTATTATATTCATTCTATTAATTTGTACATTATTATATTAATTCTATTAACTTGTACATTATTATATTAATTCTATTGTGCTGTACATTATTCCATGGTGTAGTACATTATTATATTAATTCCATGGTGCTGTACATTATTATATTAATTCCATAGTACTGTACATTATTATATTAATTCCATGGAGCTGCACCTTATTCTATTAATTCCATGGTGTTGTACATTATTATATTAATTCCATGGAGCTGTAAATTATTATATTAATCACATGGTGCTGTACATTATTATATTAATCACATGGTGCTGTACATTATTATATTAATTCCATGGTGCTGTACATTATTATATTAATTCCATGGAGCTGTACATTATTATATTAATTCCATGGAGCTGTACATTATTATATTAATTCCATGGAGATGTACATTATTATATTAATTCCATAGTGCTGTACATTATTATATTAATTCCATGGAGCTGTACTTTATTATATTAATTCCATGGTGCTTTACATTTGAGATTTTACATGCAATACACAAAATACACAAAACAAGTACACTACCAACAGTGACCCAACTGGTACAAGGGGATTGAGGGTCCTGTCCTACAAGGGTTTACAATGTATGTATTTCATTGACTGTTGCGGGTTACGATACTGTTTGTCTTTGCAGCAGTTCCCTTACATGAAGCTCCAGTTTAAAGAGGCTTTATAGTTAGAAAATGTAAAGGTTTGGGTCTTTCCAATGTATCTTCATTACATATTTTACTAGTTCAGTTTTCAGTATATATCCCACTGCTGTTGACAGATCTTAAAATGTAGTGTCCTGTTTACATCCCAGTAGCCATAGGTACTATAGTTATTAATTCTGTGGGTTATATATAATGTGGCACTTGTCAGTTGGAACAGTACTCACCGATACAGATATCAATGTATTGTCAAGTAAATATATATGATCTAGAAACAGGAAAAACCTATAAAATCAATGCTTAAATGGATGAGATAAACCATACCTCAATCCATGTGTGTCTAGTAGAGTCAGTGCCACAAAGTGTTAACATACTGTAGCTTGTCTTGAAACATCTGACAACTTATTTGTCTTGATATCCCCCTCTTTACAGAGTATAGTCATCTATCTCGGAGTAATTCTTCGGAAATAGATTTGTTGACCTCACCTTTTCCATCTTACACAATTCTCACTCCACAATAGCCTTTGCTTTGGAAAATGAGGCATTTTTTTCATTATAAATGGCCTTGCAGAGAAAAGTTTCTACATCTGAAAGTGAGTATACAATTGTAAGGTTCATGTCATTGAAACAGCTATTGGTAAACCCACCTGGGTCCTCGGGCTCCATTGTCTTGTGCTCTAACCCATTAAAAAATATACCGCCGAAAATAGACAGGCAGAAAGAAACAAAATCTGCACTATAACTGTAGGAGACAAAGACTGCAAGATATCAAATAAAAGGACACACGAAAAAATGTCAAAGAAAAAATAAATTGTCAGTCTAAATGGCCATCGAGAAGAGTCCTGTACCCAGTGGATGTTTTACTCATGTGAACAGCGGTCTCAGTAAACCATCTATAAGTGGATCTACATGTATTCTAACTATGAAAGACAAAGGACCTCCGATAGCAGCATGCTTTGAGTCCATATAGAAAACCTTCCTCATATATGGACAACAGATTTTTCCCCGTTCGGCATGGGGTAGTCATTTTCGCAAAAATGGCTTTGAAGTCTGGACTGATCTCACCATTGACTGTACTGTTTTAAGGAGAACCTCTCACCACTTTCACCAACTGATGCTTGTTCCATTGTCTAAGAGGAACCCCTCCACTGATTCCAGGACTCTTGGGATATTTCTGTGGCCCCCACCATTCCTGAGAAATCAGTGCAATATTGGGGCCCAATAGGAAGGGATGGGTAGCATAAGTAGCTCCTCTGTGCAATACAGTCCTCCGCAGTTGTGTACAGGACTGCTTTACACGGATGGAGAGGTAGCAGTCCTATGTGAGTTATGATGTAAGACTGTAATTGTAAAGTTGGGGTCAGGATGGCCATTAAACTGTAGGTACAGCAGTAACCACCATCACACAGTCCACTGACTCCTCAATCTAGAGGCTCTCAGGATTTTCTCACACTTCATGGTAATGAATCACATTTTTTCTAAAATGACTGCTGCACATGTTAGGACATGGGGCAAGGAACTCTGGGAATGGATCACCCACAATACCATGCGTGCAGCTAATCAGCTGCCAGCCAGCCCTGTGAAGTCCCAGCCCTTCAACCCCTTCACGACCACCAATTTGGAGCACAGCTCCAATATCGGGTTTATAACCCCTTGGATGCCACAGTCAAACATGACTGGAGCATCCAAAGGGTTCCACCATTCTACATGTCTCCCTCAGCATCTTCCACAGCCCGGGGTCTGGCCAGTGACCCCAGGCTGTTACTAGCCCCCAGTACCTGGTTGAGCCTGCCCAGAAATGAGGAAGTCAGTCTATGTGTCTGCAATACTTCCTCTATAGACTGCAATACATTTGTACATCACTGGTTCAGGTCCCCTAGTGGGATATCACTAAAAATCACTGCAAGGCACAGTGTATTAAACCACTACACAGGCTCTCTGTAGCCAGTAAATAGCTGTTTTATAACTCGATTAGCTGCAAATTAATTAGTATTGAATCATTTAGGAAAATTCGTTTGTTGCCTCCATATACTCAGGCCTACTCCATGAGCTGAACTCCCACCAATCTTCTCCATGGCCCCCCTGCAAATACTCTTACCCTCCTCCAGTCCACCTTAAACTGTGCTGCTCGCTTAATTCACCTCGCCACCCGCCCCCGTTCTTCATCAGCCGCTCCCCTCTGCCAATCCCTTCACTGGCTGCCCATTGCCCAGTGAACAGAATTCACCATGAGATTAATATAATAATGTACAACACCGTGTAATTAATATAATAATATACAGCATCATGGAATTAATATAATAATGTACAGCACCATGAAATTAATATAATAATGTACAGCACCATGGGATTAATATAATAATGTACAGCACCATGGGATTAATATAATAATGTACAATACCATGGAATAAATATAATAATATACAGTACCAAGGAATTAATATAATAATGTACAGCACCATGGAATTAATATAATAATGTACAGTACCAAGGAATTAATATAATAATGTACAACACCATGGAATTAAGAAAGTAATGTAAAGCACCATGGAATTAATATAATAGTGTACAACACCATGGAATTAATATAATAATGTACAGCAGCATGGAATATAATAATGCATAGCACCATGGTATTAATATAATAATGTACAGCACTATGGAATTAATATAATAATGTACAACACCATGGAATTAAGAAAGTAATGTAAAGCACCATGGAATTAATATAATAGTGTACAGCACCATGGAATTAATATAATAATGTACAGCACCATGGAATTAATATAATAATGTACAGCACCAATGAATTAATATAATAATGTACAGCACCAATGAATTAATATAATAATGTACAGCACTATGGAATTCATATAATAATGTACAGCACCATAGAATTAATATAATAATGTACAACACCATGGAATTAATATAATAATGTACAGCATCATGGAAATAATATAATAATTAGAGATGAGCGAACAGTGTTCTATCGAACTCATGTTCGATCGGATATTAGGCTGTTCGGCATGTTCGAATCGAATCGAACACCGCGTGGTAAAGTGCGCCATTACTCGATTCCCCTCCCACCTTCCCTGGCGCCTTTTTTGCTCCAATAACAGCGCAGGGTAGGTGGGACAGGAACTACGACACCGGTGACGTTGAAAAAAGTAGGCAAAACCCATTGGCTGCCGAAAACATGTGACCTCTAATTTAAAAGAACAGCGCCGCCCAGCTTCGCGTCATTCTGAGCTTGCAATTCACCGAGGACGGAGGTTTCCGTCCAGCTAGCTAGGGCTTAGATTCTGGGTAGGCAGGGACAGGCTAGGATAGGAAGGAGAAGACAACCAACAGCTCTTGTAAGAGCTAAATTCCAGGGAGAAGCTTGTCAGTGTAACGTGGCACTGACGGGCTCAATCGCCGCAACCCAGCTTTCCCAGGATCCTGAATGGAATACACTGTCAGTGTATTCCCGTATACCCGATATATACCCCGATACCCGTTCCAACGGTGTGCCCCCCCACCTTCACCCCAGAAATACCCTGCAAGTCCCCTAGCAATAGAATTGGGGCTATATACACCCACAATTTTTACTACTGGTATACAGTGCCATTGTCTGACTGGGAATTCAAAGAATATATTGGGAATACAAATACCCTCATTTCTTGCTACTGCCATATAGTGCCAGTTTCTGACTGGTAATTCAAAGAATATATTGGGGTTACGTGCACCCACAATTTTTACTACTGGTATACAGTGCCATTGTCTGACTGGGAATTCAAAGAGTATATTGGGAATACAAATACCCTCATTTCTTGCTACTGCCATATAGTGCCAGTTTCTGACTGGGAATTCAAAGAATATATTGGGGTTACGTGCACCCACAATTTTTACTACTGGTATACAGTGCCATTGTCTGACTGGGAATTCAAAGAATATATTGGGGTTATAAATACCCTCATTTCTTGCTACTGCCATATAGTGCCAGTTTCTGACTGGTAATTCAAAGAATATATTGGGGTTACGTGCACCCACAATTTTTACTACTGGTATACAGTGCCATTGTCTGACTGGGAATTCAAAGAATATATTGGGAATACAAATACCCTCATTTCTTGCTACTGCCATACAGTGCCAGTTTCTGACTGGGAATTCAAAGAATATATTGGGGTTACGTGCACCCACAATTTTTACTACTGGTATACAGTGCCATTGTCTGACTGGGAATTCAAAGAATATATTGGGGTTATAAATACCCTCATTTCTTGCTACTGCCATATAGTGCCAGTTTCTGACTGGTAATTCAAAGAATATATTGGGGTTACGTGCACCCACAATTTTTACTACTGGTATACAGTGCCATTGTCTGACTGGGAATTCAAAGAGTATATTGGGAATACAAATACCCTCATTTCTTGCTACTGCCATATAGTGCCAGTTTCTGACTGGGAATTCAAAGAATATATTGGGGTTACGTGCACCCACAATTTTTACTACTGGTATACAGTGCCATTGTCTGACTGGGAATTCAAAGAATATATTGGGGTTATAAATACCCTCATTTCTTGCTACTGCCATATAGTGCCAGTTTCTGACTGGTAATTCAAAGAATATATTGGGGTTACGTGCACCCACAATTTTTACTACTGGTATACAGTGCCATTGTCTGACTGGGAATTCAAAGAGTATATTGGGAATACAAATACCCTCATTTCTTGCTACTGCCATATAGTGCCAGTTTCTGACTGGTAATTCAAAGAATATATTGGGGTTACGTGCACCCACAATTTTTACTACTGGTATACAGTGCCATTGTCTGACTGGGAATTCAAAGAATATATTGGGGTTATAAATACCCTCATTTCTTGCTACTGCCATATAGTGCCAGTTTCTGACTGGTAATTCAAAGAATATATTGGGGTTACGTGCACCCACAATTTTTACTACTGGTATACAGTGCCATTGTCTGACTGGGAATTCAAAGAGTATATTGGGAATACAAATACCCTCATTTCTTGCTACTGCCATATAGTGCCAGTTTCTGACTGGGAATTCAAAGAATATATTGGGGTTACGTGCACCCACAATTTTTACTACTGGTATACAGTGCCATTGTCTGACTGGGAATTCAAAGAATATATTGGGGTTATAAATACCCTCATTTCTTGCTACTGCCATATAGTGCCAGTTTCTGACTGGTAATTCAAAGAATATATTGGGGTTACGTGCACCCACAATTTTTACTACTGGTATACAGTGCCATTGTCTGACTGGGAATTCAAAGAGTATATTGGGAATACAAATACCCTCATTTCTTGCTACTGCCATATAGTGCCAGTTTCTGACTGGTAATTCAAAGAATATATTGGGGTTACGTGCACCCACAATTTTTACTACTGGTATACAGTGCCATTGTCTGACTGGGAATTCAAAGAATATATTGGGGTTATAAATACCCTCATTTCTTGCTACTGCCATATAGTGCCAGTTTCTGACTGGTAATTCAAAGAATATATTGGGGTTACGTGCACCCACAATTTTTACTACTGGTATACAGTGCCATTGTCTGACTGGGAATTCAAAGAGTATATTGGGAATACAAATACCCTCATTTCTTGCTACTGCCATATAGTGCCAGTGTCTGACTGGGAATTCAAAGAATATATTGGGGTTACGTGCACCCACAATTTTTACTACTGGTATACAGTGCCATTGTCTGACTGGGAATTCAAAGAATATATTGGGGTTATAAATACCCTCATTTCTTGCTACTGCCATATAGTGCCAGTTTCTGACTGGTAATTCAAAGAATATATTGGGGTTACGTGCACCCACAATTTTTACTACTGGTATACAGTGCCATTGTCTGACTGGGAATTCAAAGAATATATTGGGAATACAAATACCCTCATTTCTTGCTACTGCCATATAGTGCCAGTTTCTGACTGGGAATTCAAAGAATATATTGGGGTTACGTGCACCCACAATTTTTACTACTGGTATACAGTGCCATTGTCTGACTGGGAATTCAAAGAATATATTGGGGTTATAAATACCCTCATTTCTTGCTACTGCCATATAGTGCCAGTTTCTGACTGGTAATTCAAAGAATATATTGGGGTTACGTGCACCCACAATTTTTACTACTGGTATACAGTGCCATTGTCTGACTGGGAATTCAAAGAGTATATTGGGAATACAAATACCCTCATTTCTTGCTACTGCCATATAGTGCCAGTTTCTGACTGGGAATTCAAAGAATATATTGGGGTTACGTGCACCCACAATTTTTACTACTGGTATACAGTGCCATTGTCTGACTGGGAATTCAAAGAATATATTGGGGTTATAAATACCCTCATTTCTTGCTACTGCCATATAGTGCCAGTTTCTGACTGGTAATTCAAAGAATATATTGGGGTTACGTGCACCCACAATTTTTACTACTGGTATACAGTGCCATTGTCTGACTGGGAATTCAAAGAGTATATTGGGAATACAAATACCCTCATTTCTTGCTACTGCCATATAGTGCCAGTTTCTGACTGGTAATTCAAAGAATATATTGGGGTTACGTGCACCCACAATTTTTACTACTGGTATACAGTGCCATTGTCTGACTGGGAATTCAAAGAATATATTGGGGTTATAAATACCCTCATTTCTTGCTACTGCCATATAGTGCCAGTTTCTGACTGGTAATTCAAAGAATATATTGGGGTTACGTGCACCCACAATTTTTACTACTGGTATACAGTGCCATTGTCTGACTGGGAATTCAAAGAGTATATTGGGAATACAAATACCCTCATTTCTTGCTACTGCCATATAGTGCCAGTGTCTGACTGGGAATTCAAAGAATATATTGGGGTTACGTGCACCCACAATTTTTACTACTGGTATACAGTGCCATTGTCTGACTGGGAATTCAAAGAGTATATTGGGAATACAAATACCCTCATTTCTTGCTACTGCCATATAGTGCCAGTGTCTGACTGGGAATTCAAAGAATATATTGGGGTTACGTGCACCCACAATTTTTACTACTGGTATACAGTGCCAATTTCTAACTAGGAATTCAAAATGCGCAAGGCTCCCGGAAAGGGACGTGGACGAGGCCGTGGGCGAGGTCGGGGGAATGGTTCTGGGGAGCAAGGTAGCAGTGAAGCCACAGGGCGTCCCGTGCCTACTCCTGTGGGGCAGCAAGCATTGCGCCACTCCACAGTGCCAGGGTTGCTTGCCACATTAACTAAACTGCAGGGTACAAACCTTAGTAGGCCCGAGAACCAGGAACAGGTCTTGCAATGGCTGTCAGAGAACGCTTACAGCACATTGTCCAGCAGCCAGTCAGACTCTGCCTCCTCTCCTCCTATTACCCAACAGTCTTGTCTTCCTTCCTCCCAAAATTCCGAAGCTTTACAGAACAATAACCCAAACTGTCCCTGCTCCCCAGAGCTGTTCTCCGCTCCTTTCATTGTCCCTCAACCTGCCTCTCCACGTCACGATTCCACGAACCTAACAGAGGAGCATCTGTGTCCAGATGCTCAAACACTAGAGTCTCCTCCATCTCCGTTCGATTTGGTGGTGGATGACCAGCAACCCACCCTCATCGACGATGATGTGACGCAGTTGCCGTCAGGGCATCCAGTTGACTGGCGCATTGTGCGGGAGGAGGAGATGAGACAGGAGTTGGAAGAGGAAGTGGTGGATGATGAGGACACTGACCCGACCTGGACAGGGGGGATGTCAAGCGGGGAAAGTAGTGTGGATGTTGAGGCAGGTGCAGCACCAAAAAGGGTAGCTAGAGGCAGAGGCAGAGGTCAGCAGCTTAGGCGAAGCCAGGCCACACCCGGAATCTCCCAAGATGTTCCAGTTCGTACCCAGCCCCGAAAAACTCCCACCTCGAGGGCACGTTTCTCGAAGGTGTGGAGTTTTTTCAAGGAATGCGCCGAGGACAGATATAGTGTTGTCTGCACAATTTGCCTCTCGAAATTGATTAGGGGCTCTGAGAAGAGCAACCTGTCCACCACTTCAATGCGCCGTCATTTGGAATCCAAGCACTGGAATCAGTGGCAGGCAGCAACGGCAGGACAAAGGCCGCCTGCCGTTCACGCCACTGCCACTGCCTCTGCCTCTGCCTCTGCCACTGCCACTGCTGACTGTGCTGGCGATGCACTCCAGAGGACGAGCCAGGACACCACTTCATCTGCCTCCGCCACTTTGTTGACTTCTACCTCATCCTCCCCTGGTCCTGTCTTATCTCCTTCTCCTGCACCATCAAAGGCACCATCAGGCGTTTCTTTACAACAACCCACCATCTCTCAGACATTGGAGCGGCGGCAGAAATACACTGCTAACCACCCACACGCGCAAGCCTTGAACGCCAACATCGCTAAACTGCTGGCCCAGGAGATGTTGGCGTTCCGGCTTGTTGAAACTCCCGCCTTCCTGGACCTGATGGCAACTGCGGCACCTCGCTATGCCGTCCCTAGCCGTCACTACTTCTCCCGGTGTGCCGTCCCCGCCTTGCACCAGCACGTGTCACTCAACATCAGGCGGGCCCTTAGTTCCGCGCTTTGCACAAAGGTCCACTTGACCACCGACGCGTGGACAAGTGCATGCGGACAGGGACGCTACATTTCACTGACGGCACACTGGGTAAATGTAGTTGAGGCTGGGACTGCTTCCCAAACTGGCCCGGTGTACCTCGTCTCCCCGCCTAACATTCCTGGCAGGGACACGAGAAGAACACCCCCCTCCTCCTCCTCCTCTACCGCCTCCTCCTCCGCCTCCTCCTCCGCCACCGCCTCCTCCTCCGCTGTTAGATTGACCCCAGCTACGAGTTGGAAACGTTGCAGCACTGGCGTTGGTAGACGTCAGCAGGCTGTGCTGAAGCTGATCAGCTTGGGGGACAGACAGCACACTGCCTCCGAGGTGAGGGATGCCCTCCTCGATGAGACGGCAATATGGTTTGAGCCGCTGCACCTGGGCCCAGGCATGGTCGTTTGTGATAACGGCCGGAACCTGGTAGCAGCTCTGGAGCTTGCCGGACTCCAACATGTTCCATGCCTGGCCCACGTCTTCAACCTAGTGGTGCAACGTTTCCTAAAGAGCTACCCCAATGTTCCAGAGCTACTGGTGAAAGTGCGGCGCATGTGCGCCCACTTTCGCAAGTCGACAGTAGCCGCTGCTAGCTTAAAATCTCTCCAGCAACGCCTGCATGTGCCACAACACCGGCTTTTGTGCGACGTCCCCACACGCTGGAACTCAACGTTTCAGATGTTGAATAGAGTGGTTGAGCAGCAGAGACCTTTGATGGAATACCAGCTACAAAACCCTAGGGTGCCACAAAGTCAGCTGCCTCAGTTTCACATCCATGAGTGGCCATGGATGAGAGACCTTTGTGACATCCTACGGGTCTTTGAGGAGTCCACAAGGAGGGTGAGCTCTGAGGATGCGATGGTGAGCCTTACAATCCCGCTCTTGTGTGTTCTGAGAGAATCCCTGATTGACATCAGGGATAACTCAGATCACACAGAGGAGTTAGGGATAGCATCCGATCCGTCACAGCTGGAGAGTAGGTCCACACATCTGTCCGCTTCACTGCGTTTAATGGAGGAGGAGGAGGAGGAGGAGGAGGAGGAAGAAGAGTTGTCCGATGATGTGATGGTGATACAGGAGGCTTCCGGGCAACTTCGAATCGTCCCATTGTTGCAGCGCGGATGGGTAGACATGGAGGATGAGGAGGAAATGGAGATTGAACTTTCCGGTGGGGCCAGAGGAGTCATGCCAACTAACACTGTGGCAGACATGGCTGAGTTCATGTTGGGGTGCTTTACAACCGACAAGCGTATTGTCAAAATCATGGAGGACAACCAGTACTGGATCTTTGCTATCCTTGACCCCCGGTATAAAAACAACATCTCGTCTTTTATTCCGGTAGAGGGGAGGGCCAATCGCATCAATGCTTGCCACAGGCAATTGGTGCAGAATATGATGGAGATGTTTCCAGCATGTGACGTTGGCGGCAGGGAGGGCAGTTCCTCCAGTAGGCAACCAAGTTCTCACCGGTCCACACAAACGAGGGGCACACTGTCTAAGGTCTGGGACACCTTGATGGCACCCCCTCGCCAAAGTGCCGCCACGGAGGGTCCTAGTGTCACCAGGCGTGAGAAGTATAGGCGCATGTTGCGGGAATACCTTTCCGACCACAGCCCTGTCCTCTCCGACCCCTCTGCGCCCTACACGTATTGGGTGTCGAAGTTGGACCTGTGGCTTGAACTTGCCCTATATGCCTTGGAGGTGCTGTCCTGTCCTGCCGCCAGCGTCCTATCTGAGAGGGTGTTCAGTGCAGCCGGTGGCATCATCACTGACAAGCGCACCCGTCTGTCAGCTGAGAGTGCCGACCGGCTCACTTTGATAAAAATGAACCACCACTGGATAGAGCCTTCATTTTTGTGCCCACCTGTGTAAAGCACCCCAACATGAAACTCCATGTCTGTACTCAACCTCTCCAATTCCTCCGCATCCTCATACTCATCCACCATAAGCGTTGCACAATTCTGCTAATACTAGGCTCCCTCCAACATGATTTCCCCCAACTCTGCTGGTTAGAGGCTCCCTCCACCCTGATTTCCACCAACTCTGCTGGTTAGAGGCTCCCTCCACCCTGCTTTCCCACAACTCTGCTGGTTAGAGGCTCCTTCCACCATGAATTTGCCCAAACTGGGCTGTTTAGAGGCTCCCTCCACCATGAATTGGTCCAAACTGGGTTTTTTAGAGGCTCCCTCCACCATGAATTGGTCCAAACTGGGCTGGTTAGAGGCTCCCTCCACCATGAATTGGTCCAAACTGGGCTGGTTAGAGGCTCCCTCCACCATGAATTTGCCCAAACTGGGCTGGTTAGAGGCTCCCTCCACAATTAATTGGTCCAAACTGGGCTAATTAGAGGCTCCCTCCACCATGAATTGGTCCAAACTGGGTTTTTTAGAGGCTCCCTCCACCATGAATTTGCCCAAACTGGGCTGTTTAGAGGCTCCCTCCACCATGAATTGGTCCAAACTGGGCTGGTTAGAGGCTCCCTCCACCATGAATTTCCCAAAACTTGGCTGTTTAGAGGCTCCCTCCACCATTAATTGGTCCAAACTGGGCTGGTTAGAGGCTCCCTCCACCATGAATTTGCCCAAACTGGGGTGGTTAGAGGCTCCCTCCACCATTAATTGGTCCAAACTGGGCTGGTTAGAGGCTCCCTCCACAATTAATTGGTCCAAACTGGGCTAATTAGAGGCTCCCTCCACCATGAATTGGTCCAAACTGGGTTTTTTAGAGGCTCCCTCCACCATGAATTTGCCCAAACTGGGCTGTTTAGAGGCTCCCTCCACCATGAATTGGTCCAAACTGGGCTGGTTAGAGGCTCCCTCCACCATGAATTGGTCCAAACTGGGCTGGTTAGAGGCTCCCTCCACCATGAATTTCCCAAAACTTGGCTGTTTAGAGGCTCCCTCCACCATTAATTGGTCCAAACTGGGCTGGTTAGAGGCTCCCTCCACCATGAATTTGCCCAAACTGGGCTGTTTAGAGGCTCCCTCCACCATGAATTTGCCCAAACTGGGCTGGTTAGAGGCTCCCTCCACCATGAATTGGTCCAAACTGGGCTGGTTAGAGGCTCCCTCCACCATGAATTTGCCCAAACTGGGCTGTTTAGAGGCTCCCTCCACCATGAATTTGCCCAAACTGGGCTGGTTAGAGGCTCCCTCCACCATGAATTGGTCCAAACGGGTTTTTAGAGGCTCCCTTCACCATGAATTGGTCCAAACTTGGCTGTTTAGAGGCTCCCTCCACCATGAATTTGCCCAAACTGGGCTGTTTAGAGGCTCCCTCCACCATGAATTGGTCCAAACTGGGCTGGTTAGAGGCTCCCTCCACCATGAATTTCCCAAAACTTGGCTGTTTAGAGGCTCCCTCCACCATTAATTGGTCCAAACTGGGCTGGTTAGAGGCTCCCTCCACCATGAATTTGCCCAAACTGGGCTGTTTAGAGGCTCCCTCCACCATGAATTTGCCCAAACTGGGCTGGTTAGAGGCTCCCTCCACCATGAATTGGTCCAAACTGGGGTTTTTAGAGGCTCCCTCCACCATGAATTGGTCCAAACTTGGCTGTTTAGAGGCTCCCTCCACCATGAATTGGTCCAAACTGGGGTGGTTAGAGGCTCCCTCCACCATTAATTGGTCCAAACTGGGCTGGTTAGAGGCTCCCTCCACCATTAATTGGTCCAAACTGGGCTGGTTAGAGGCTCCCTCCACCATGAATTTGCCCAAACTGGGCTGTTTAGAGGCTCCCTCCACCATGAATTTGCCCAAACTGGGCTGGTTAGAGGCTCCCTCCACCATGAATTGGTCCAAACGGGTTTTTAGAGGCTCCCTTCACCATGAATTGGTCCAAACTTGGCTGTTTAGAGGCTCCCTCCACCATGAATTGGTCCAAACTGGGGTGGTTAGAGGCTCCCTCCACCATTAATTGGTCCAAACTGGGCTGGTTAGAGGCTCCCTCCACCATTAATTGGTCCAAACTGGGCTGGTTAGAGGCTCCCTCCACCATGAATTGGTCCAAACTGGGGTTTTTAGAGGCTCCCTCCACCATGAATTGGTCCAAACTTGGCTGTTTAGAGGCTCCCTCCACCATTAATTGGTCCAAACTGGGCTGGTTAGAGGCTCCCTCCACCATGAATTGGTCCAAACTGGGTTTTTTAGAGGCTCCCTCCACCATGAATTTGCCCAAACTGGGCTGTTTAGAGGCTCCCTCCACCATGAATTGGTCCAAACTGGGTTTTTTAGAGGCTCCCTCCACCATGAATTGGTCCAAACTGGGCTGGTTAGAGGCTCCCTCCACCATGAATTGGTCCAAACTGGGGTGGTTAGAGGCTCCCTCCACCATTAATTGGTCCAAACTGGGCTGGTTAGAGGCTCCCTCCACCATTAATTGGTCCAAACTGGGCTGGTTAGAGGCTCCCTCCACCATGAATTTGCCCAAACTGGGCTGTTTAGAGGCTCCCTCCACCATTAATTGGTCCAAACTGGGCTGGTTAGAGGCTCCCTCCACAATTAATTGGTCCAAACTGGGCTAATTAGAGGCTCCCTCCACCATGAATTGGTCCAAACTGGGTTTTTTAGAGGCTCCCTCCACCATGAATTTGCCCAAACTGGGCTGTTTAGAGGCTCCCTCCACCATGAATTGGTCCAAACTGGGCTGGTTAGAGGCTCCCTCCACCATGAATTTCCCAAAACTTGGCTGTTTAGAGGCTCCCTCCACCATTAATTGGTCCAAACTGGGCTGGTTAGAGGCTCCCTCCACCATGAATTGGTCCAAACTGGGCTGGTTAGAGGCTCCCTCCACCATTAATTGGTCCAAACTGGGCTGGTTAGAGGCTCCCTCCACCATGAATTTGCCCAAACTGGGCTGGTTAGAGGCTCCCTCCACCATGAATTGGTCCAAACTGGGTTTTTTAGAGGCTCCCTCCACCATGAATTTGCCCAAACTGGGCTGGTTAGAGGCTCCCTCCACCATGAATTGGTCCAAACTGGGCTGGTTAGAGGCTCCCTCCACCATGAATTTGCCCAAACTGGGCTGTTTAGAGGCTCCCTCCACCATTAATTGGTCCAAACTGGGCTGGTTAGAGGCTCCCTCCACCATGAATTTGCCCAAACTGGGCTGTTTAGAGGCTCCCTCCACCATGAATTGGTCCAAACTGGGTTTTTTAGAGGCTCCCTCCACCATGAATTGGTCCAAACTGGGCTGGTTAGAGGCTCCCTCCACCATGAATTTCCCAAAACTTGGCTGTTTAGAGGCTCCCTCCACCATGAATTGGTCCAAACTGGGCTGGTTAGAGGCTCCCTCCACCATGAATTTCCCAAAACTTGGCTGTTTAGAGGCTCCCTCCACCATGAATTGGTCCAAACTGGGCTGGTTAGAGGCTCCCTCCACCATTAATTGGTCCAAACTGGGCTGGTTAGAGGCTCCCTCCACCATGAATTGGTCCAAACTGGGTTTTTTAGAGGCTCCCTCCACCATGAATTTGCCCAAACTGGGCTGTTTAGAGGCTCCCTCCACCATGAATTGGTTCAAACTGGGCTGGTTAGAGGCTCCCTCCACCATTAATTGGTCCAAACTGGGCTGGTTAGAGGCTCCCTCCACCATTAATTGGTCCAAACTGGGCTGGTTAGAGGCTCCCTCCACCATGAATTTGCCCAAACTGGGCTGGTTAGAGGCTCCCTCCACCATGAATTGGTCCAAACTGGGTTTTTTAGAGGCTCCCTCCACCATGAATTTGCCCAAACTGGGCTGGTTAGAGGCTCCCTCCACCATGAATTGGTCCAAACTGGGGTTTTTAGAGGCTCCCTCCACCATGAATTTGCCCAAACTGGGGTGTTTAGAGGCTCCCTCCACCATGAATTTGCCCAAACTCTGCTGGTTAGAGGCTCAATCCACCCTGATTTTCAAAACAAATGTTGGTGCCAACCTCAACTTACTACAAGGGCCAAATTCACTGCTGGTGACAAGCTCTCCTCACTGCAAGTGCCAAATACACATGTTTCAAGGTGTTTTCCTACTGTCAGAGAGGTGGTATTGAGTGTGTAAAGTGTGTAGTTGTTAGGCTGTGATGTTGGGGTAATAGAGGGTCTTTGGTGTGTTAGATGCCCCCAGACATGCTTCCCCTGCTGTCCCAGTGTCATTCCAGAGGTGTTGGCATCATTTCCTGGGGTGTCATAGTGGACTTGGTGACCCTCCAGACACGGATTTGGGTTTCCCCCTTAACGAGTATCTGTTCCCCATAGACTATAATGGGGTTCGAAACCCGTTCGAACACACGAACATTGAGCGGCTGTTCGAATCGAATTTCGAACCTCGAACATTTTAGTGTTCGCTCATCTCTAATAATAATGTACAGCACTATGGAATTCATATAATAATGTACAGCACCAATGAATTAATATAATAATGTACAGCAGCATGAAATATAATAATGCACAGCACCATGGAATTAACGGTGCTATATAAATAAACAATAATAATAATCTTATTTTGATGACCTATCCCAAGGATAGGTCATCTATACTGACCCTACAAGTCTGCATTGTATAATAATACATTTCTAAATTCATATTTTATGTAACATGGACTGATATCTACATACATTTAGTACATATAGTAACCTGCTCCCTGCATATTGCATATGTACATAGTATAAGTCCAGACCTCACTTAGATCTAGAGTCCCTCTAAAAGGTTCTTTACATTTGTGTCTGCTCATGGTCAGACCATGTCTTTTTCTCAGTCTGTTTGTCCCTGTTAGACTTCAAGCTGACATATATAAACTTTCTTGGTTTCCATGATCCCACTTTGCCACTAACTACGTACATATAAAATAAAACATTTTTACATACCATTCAGGTCTTTTATAATATTATAAAACCATGGGGCAAATGTACATTTATTTCTCCTTCAAAAACTCAAACAAAACCTTTCCATAGTCAGAGACAGTTCTTCTGTTCAGCCTCAAGTTTAATGGCCGTGAATGGAATATCTACAAAGGAATAACAGTCACCTTGGAAGAAGTCTGGAGTAGACACTAACATCCTGATATGTTTCTTCTCCACCTGCAGAAATCGCAGTACTGTTTAACCTCTTATATGGCTGAAAAATGTGTGAACCTGATTTCTCTTCAAACTTTTAACGAAAATAGCGAGAACCTTTACGTTAAGGAACAACAGGAAATTTCCTATTACGTGATAACGCTTGCACAGTTGTCTTGAGTTATGTTGGGGAACAGCTAAGGATTCACCTTTGACCAGACTTATGGAGCTTGACTTGTTCCTAAAGTTTCATTTTCCCTTATGAGGATGTTCTTGAGATGATCCGTGGGTTCTACTAGGCAACAGTTGAAGGGTGAGCTGTCCACGACAATGGAGGGGAGCTGTTGTGCGCCACTTGGGAATCCAAATAGGAATTGATATCTATCAACTTCATTGCACAAGATCACAGGCCACCAGGACTTTATGTGGTTATGTCCCAACTCCAACTACTGCTGACCTCAATCATTGTAACTAGAACAGACGGTACAAAAAACATGTTTAATATAAGAACATGAAGATAGCCTAATGTGCTTTCCCAAATGGAATTTCTTCACTTTAAAGGATTGTGCCAAGGTAGAACTTATACCCTATCCATGGGAAAAGGAATAAGAGGCAGATAGAGGGATTCCCAAAGATTATGAAAATGACAGATGTTTGCCTTCAACTCCCTCAATCCCAACTCTTTGGGATTTCCAGGGATTCCCAAGACCTGTAGTCTGAGGTGTAAATTGAAGCTCCTGGACCCAAAGGAAAATCTTTACTGGGCCTCATTTGTACCACATACAATCTAGAATAGTGATATATTTCATGAAGCAGAGGGGCCTTTGGGGCCCCCTACAGTAGCAACTGCTACTTCTGCACACCCTATAGATTCATCTCCGCTAAATTCACAAAGGAGACAAAGGACCCTGGAGGTCCAAGCAGTAGAACCCTCACCAACCCACAACTTATTCCCATCCTGTTAATAGAAGATAAGGGTAAGTCTTTTGGAGACTCTGTAGCAGTGTCCTCCTGAAAAGAGGAATGGAGGAACCCCCCCCCCCTTCCCTAGTTTTAGCTTTACAATGATGGACACCCAACAGACCCCATTATAGACCCAATTATAGATGCAGTCCGTCATACTCTGTGTGTTGCTACTGTTTTAGCAGTCCACCTCTCCTTGTTCAGATCCCCTGACAAATCCGAAATATAAAGAGGTGACAGTAGTGTGAACCTAGCATCAGTTGAAAACTTGGCACTACCCTTTCATAGACTCCTCTCCCTCTGCCTCGTATGTTGATGACGCACTATCCATTTACTGATAAAATCTCTTCACAAGAGTCAGAAGGAAGACATTTTTATAGATTTATTTACTGAAGGATCAGGTTATAACTGTGACTTGATATGTGTTCTTGTCAATTTCCCAATGCCATTTCCTAGATAATCTTGCTTGGCAAGGTTCACAGATCAACTATATATGAATAAATTTACAAGGCAGAGATTCCCATCACGCCTAACACTTCTCAAATGTGTCTACATAACTGGGCATGGCTCAACGGCAAAGGGCAGTGTGTTGGGTGCAGCAAAATTAGCTAAAATGTGTTGCAAAATTTTACCACATAAGTAACCATTAGGTGTAAAGATACACAAAAGCATATTTATCATCCAGCAGGAAAGATTTTGCCGAATCTTTAGGTGTAATCAAATTTTATTGAAAATTTTTAAAACAAAGTAAAACATAACACGCGCATGAGAGGCAGAGGTCAAAATAAAAGCAGAGCAAAGGCCAACAGCGTCCAAACCAACAATATACACAAAGACCCTCAAGCGCAGGGACATGAAAAACTAAGACAAATAAAGAGAACACAAGGAGGGACAAGAGGAGAGCAGGGTACAAAATAAAAAGGAACCAGCAGAGGGAAGACAGGATACGAAGGGAAGAGGGACCAGGGCAGGCAAAAGCTGGAAAAAAGATGGAGCGCAGTCAGAGGCCAAACAGGGAAGCAAATTCTGGGGTTTCCTGAAATATGATCCACGGCCGCCAGAGGGCTTCAAATTTAGAGGAATCCGCAGAGTCCTCAGCAACCAGAGCCTCCATCCGCCTGATGAGAAGGAGCTCCTGTAGCCACTCTACTAGGGAAGGCACCACGGGGCTCCACCAATGTCTGGGTATAACCGTCCTAGCGGCCGTGAGAAAATGGCGCAACAAGTCGCCTTTGACCTTGGAGATTTTCCCAGGAATCAAGGAGAGGAGAGCCACTTGAGGAGAGGGAGATATAGAACGACCACTAACCTTTGAGTAGACAGAAAAGACCGAAGACCAGAATACCTGGATCTTACTGCATTCCCACCAGATGTGGAAGAAGGATCCCACTGCAGAACCACAGCGCCAGCACAGGTCTGGGACAGAGGGGTAGATACGATGCAAGAGGGTCGGGCAGCGGTACCATCGAGACAAAAGTTTGAAGTTCTTCTCTTGAGCGCTACATGGCAGCGGCAGTTTATGTACAAATAGGAAAGAGCGAGCCCAATCAGCAGCAGACAGGTGCAGACCTAAATCAGAATCCCAAGCGCTAGTAAAGGGGGGAAGACCTGGGGTAGCGGCAGTCAAGAGAACGTCATAAAGAAGCAAAAGAGCACCAGGGGGCGCCTCCTGCCGGCGCAATACTGCCTCTAAAACGGTCGGAGCAGCAGCAAGAACCGGCGGCAAGGAAAACCTGCGGAAAAAGGTTGAGAGCTGGTTATACTCCAACCAGGAAAGGGACAACCCCGGAGAAGAAGCACTAAGTTGTTCGAGGGACGGGAGTGGGGAAGACCCCGCGATAGAGCAGAGCCTAATGTCATCGTCAACAGACCAGCAAAGAAAGCGACGGGCCGACTGAGCAGGAGGGAACATGGCATTCCGAAAAAGAGGAGTCAGGGAACCAGGGACCCTAGCCAAAGATGACAACTGATGAACCCTATCCCAGGTTGCTAGGAAGTGTGAGGAGAGCAAGGAAGGGAAGGCAGGACAGGCCTGGAAGTGAGGGGGAATCCATGGTAAGGAAGCAAGGGGAGCAGACAGAAGTGCCGCCTCTATTGAGACCCACTGCTTGTCAGAGGCCCTGAACCGCCAATCGAAAAGACAGAGCAAGACCGCAGAGCGGTAATACAAGAAAGGATCAGGAAGGCCCGCTCCCCCACAAACCCTACGACGAGTAAGAGAACGAAACTTAAGCCTGCTTGCCGAATCTTTAGACTGCCATAACTAAGTATACTTTGTTTAGGTATGAGACAGTGGCCCAGATTTACTATTGTGGTTACCACTACATATCTGGTGCAAATGTGGTGCACCTTAAAGTGGACATTTTGCCACCCCTAATAAGTCCAGCTCTTTATATCAATTAATAGATGCTGCTGCAAAGATTCTGGCACGGTTGCAAATTTTTCTCTAGCCCCCGCCATTTCTGAGCAATCAATGCTGTTAGTTTTGGTACCTGATATTCTATTTAGTCTCTGTACTGTCAGGATGGCGGTGTCAGGTAGGAGCAGGCAAGGGGTGTGATTCTGAGCTCTGACACTGGCTGCCTCTGATTGGAGCTCTGAATCACGCCCCCTTCCCGACACAGCCCTCCTGGCATTACAGAGCTAAAATAGCACATCAGGCACCAAAACTAACTGCTCTTGTTGCTCAGGAACGGTGGGGACTAAAAAGTAAATTCCAACTGTGCTGGAATCAGTGGAGTGGCACCTATTAACAGATTCTAAGAACTTAAATTGGTGGAGGTGGTGAAAGGTCCTCTTTAAGTGCCTGACATTGTGGCACATCTAGTCATAGCTAAAAGTTTTCCATCTTGCTAGGCAGGTGGGAAAAAGGGGTGACAAAATGGAAGTGTGGCTTAAAAATGTACCAAAATTATGTCATAAAATAGATATGTCAGATTTATCACTGTGCTAATCTGGCGTCTTCTCAACGATCATGTGGGCCAACGTGTTAGTAAATCTGCCCCAGTGTTGTATCAGGATGAATAATCTCCTCTTGTTACATATATTACATTGAATAACTGGAAGTCTATGATAAAATGAAGATATTTTTTCTTCCAAGGAGATAACTTTTAAGTTCCCTCCTTAATGTTCATTTCTTCTCTCTCAGTTTAATGAGAGGCTCGCAGATCTACCATTGTTCTACCTATTGAGCGAAAGTCTGCAAATGAAGAGAGCAACGGAAAAAATAGCTGCACCAGCTGTGGTTTGTTATTTATCAGAGAAGGAAGAAAAGCCAAAGGAAGAACGCCACTGCACACAAGTAAAACTAAAATAGCAGCCCCTTAGCACAGCTGTTGTAGAAATGAGACGAATTAGAAAAGAAATGGGGTATTCTAGCAACAAGGAGGAGAGGAAGAAAAAATAGCCAAAAAGGGATTGAGGTGACGAGAATCACCGAGCCCCCGTGTATCCATATGTTATACATGACATGTATAACATCCCATAGATCAGCTTCATGCAGGACCTCGATGAAACGCTTACGATATTGTAGTGTATTCTGTACGTTCCCGATGTAAAGAATCCACTTCAGACATTTGATTTAAAGTCAATCTCCAGCCAAGAAATGAGTATTCCATTTTGGCTGGAGATTCGACCTCCCAGCCGCGCACCATTACGTCGTGCTCACCAGGTGGTCCTGCATTTCTGAGGTTGGTGAAGGATAAAGGGAATGGTTTGGACCCTACAGGTAAGGTGTTCATACAGTGCTTGTAGCAAAATACTTGTCCAAAGAGTGTTTTGCCTGTGGAAACAGCGGCAGAAAATCCAAGGCGTTTACCGACGTTGGTTCCATCAGGTGTGCTTGCACTGGTTTGCCAATTCAATATGGATGATCAGTGTATGCTACGTGTTGGGGCTGTGGTGGAGACTTCAATACTAAAGACTTGGTGAGATAGGGTTGGACATTTCTCTGAGAAAAGATGCATGTGTTTCTGTCTCCGATCTGTTATTTTTGGAGCAGATTCAATGTCTCAAAATCAGCTCCAAAAATGCAGCGTGAATCCCGCCTTCAGATTCCATATTGGGAATTGCAGTCAAACATTTTCAGTTATGGGATCCTGTTTTTTGATGGTAGCGATAGAGCACTCATGCAAGGCTGCCATAAGCCATGTCAATGGAGTCTTCAGTTGACTCTACAAAAGGAGATAAGGCTAAGTTCACATTTGTGCCCTAGTCTTTGTTGGAGACTCCGCTAAAGAAACCATCAAAAATTGGCTGAAACAAAAGTCCTGCAATGAGGACTTTTCTCTCCACTGCTTTCAGTATGGAAATGGCAGACACCCAACGGACACCCAGCAGTTTCGAATAGCATGCACCCATAGGAATAAATGGGCGCAGCCTGCTGCTTAACCCCCTACGTGCCGGCCGGCTCCATTCATTGCTATGGGTGCGTGCTATTCGAAACTGCCGTTTCGAATAGTACTCGCTCATCCATTGATTCTGCAGGGGATACGTTGCTGCCTAAGGGCCCCTTCATATGGCGTAAGCGCTCGGTTCAGTCCGAGCCGTACACGCAAGTGCTTCTAAAAACTTGCCATTCACTTCAATGGGAGCGCTCGTAAACCCGGCTTTACGAGTGCTTCCATTGAAGTAAATGGGAGGCGTTTAGAAGCGCTCACGTGTACGGCTCAGAATGAGCTGAGCGCTTACGCCGTGTGAAGGGGCCCTATGGTGTCTGGAAGCCGTACCATTCTATCCTATTAGAAAATTCATATTTACTCTTCCATATTTACTCAAAATGAACAGGCACGTTTATGGTGTAGTACAAAGAAAACCTTGTAGAAAGAAAGGATCCTCCATAGGTCAATGTACTAGCGTAATGGTGGTCACCAACCACAAGAAGGACCATGAAGTCCATCAGGATTTACAATATAACACATACCTGTTCTATATAGCTGTATATAGAGTCCAGTCTGACTCTGAATCAAAATTGAATGGAATTTTCATACTGAGGATCCGATGGGGTCCAACATCCGGACTCTCCACAGATCATCTATATTTCAGTGGAAAACCCCTTTAGCTTGCATCTTACAGCTCCGTTCATAGAGGAAGCATAAAAAGATGTACAAAATATGTCCAGAAATGTGTTTTTCTGTTTTGTAAAATCAATTTCTCCTATAAAGGATTTTACTACTACCAGGAAAGAGGTCAAGAACAAAAGCCATAATAAAAAATTGTTTCCTTGTACTAGTAAAGGGTAGAATAAGATAAAAATGTTCTCATGCTACACCGATCCATTGATGGTCCACATATAATGTCAACACATAGGTGACAATATTTAAACCAAAAATGACGCAGATATTGTTCTACTTGATGACTGAATCCATAAATATTTATATTATGACATCCCTTTATGACATCACTGCACCTGACAAAATCAGAAGAGGACACATTGTGTTTGAAATCTCTTGGGGCTCCGGGGTTTACAAATCAGTCCATCAGGTTGAGTGGTTGGATATCTGAAAATTGGTGTCTTAAGTACTTTAACCATCATGTGGCCCACCAGAATACCAGAGGACTCTCCAGTTGGAGTAGGCTATACCATTGTAAGGGTCTGGAATAAGATATACAAATTTGAAGGTTACAATGGTTTGTTTTCTAGCGGTTGTTGAGGGTGGGCCCCAGAATCATTGGAACAAAAGAACCTCAATCTGCCCCTGGAGGACTCTGGAGGTTTTCCACAGTTTTTGCTGCAATTGTCCCTGAAAATTCAGGTAAGTATGTGTGTCATTCAGAAAACACTAAAAGGACACCTCTAGAAGAAACATCAACATAAATCCTGGTCATCATTTGTCCCTGAATTCCCAGTAAAACACTGCAGAGTAACATTGTAACTACCTGTACAGGTAAGCGCCCATGTCCTTTTAAGATGCTCACCATGGGACAGGGTACAGTATATCACGCTATTGATCTTCATCAATGCTCACTAGGGTGTAAGTCAGTACTGGAGGGGATCTCATTTCCATTTAACCCCGAGGCTTTCTCTGGTCTTTGTACACCTCTTTTCAACATTCTACTATTTCTATGTAAAGTACAAAATATTATTATATTATGTATAAAACATGCACTTGTCCATTTTTCAAAAATTTCCAGCTCAACAGGTGGGATTTCACCTTTAACATAGAAGACGTCTTAGACTGTTTTATGCACTTGATTAAACTTCATTCTTTCTGCCACTTCCTTCCTGTGAGTCAATTACAGAAATACCGAGGAATAAAGTACACACATGTAATACAGGTGTACACTACACAATACAATACAGTCATACAATAGTCATAGTGAAGACCATAACTAACAAAAACACCCATACACATTAGATATAAGTCACCGGAACCTGATAGCTTTGCTGATTGCAGAATTGGATATGTCAATTGTCACTTTTTAACAGGCTCGGATTGACCCACAAGTGAACAGGTGAATCCTCTGGAGGGCCCCCGGGTCACTCTACTCTGCCGTGGTATAAGCCACTCATTGTACTTCATACTGATACTCATCAAACTCCAACACAATAGAGATGGGTGAACCTCCCAAGATTCATTTAGTTTCAGGTTCAGGTGGTTCAGGTCCCTGGGAGGAGGTCCAAAAGAGGTGAGTATAATTTAAAAAAAAAAAAAAAAATTCACCCCGGGTCTCCAACTATTATACTCTGTGGTCTGAAGAGATTCCAGAGTATAAGAGTTTAATATAATGCATGTCACATCAACCTTTTTAATTTGTCCCCAATTATTAGGTTTAACAACTGAACAATTTTGGATATTCAGGTTGAACCAGGGTGGGGCTAAAGAGGTTCACCCATTTCTAATCTCGTCCAGGCTATGTTTCACTATAATATACTGGGCAAATTATTTAAGAATCCACCCAGGTCATTTTTATATACTGTAGACACATTGGGCAGCTGAGACAACATCTAGTTGTAGAGTCAGGACAGTCAGTATTCTTCCTCCCTTGGACCCATTTTTCTCAATCACACTGCAGGACTCCAATTGTCTTGTAGCCTCTTACTGATGCTTGCCATCTGCTGCGGAGGGCACATATCCCTGGCTCACAGAGATAAGAGGGCCCTAGTTCAATCACACCAAATATCCCAATTCTATAAATGGACACTAAACATAGAGAATGGTCAAAAAATAAATAAGTAAAACAATGTTCCAATTCCAGAGGGATGAAGGGTAATCTCTCTAGCTAGCAACCTTAGATGATTGACCACTGGTGGCCATTCTGTGTCCCTACCCAAGACCAGGTTGTTTACTGAGGTATATTTGGTGTTTCGAGGACCATTATACAGATGTTCTTTGGTATTTTGCTATTGCTCTACAATGCAATGCACTGGTTCTTGCCTTCTCTTGCAGGTACAAGTAGAGATTTGGCGTGTCCTATGGCACGGTGACCCTATGCTGGTTACGATTGAGAGTCTGACTGCATGACATTCCTATACCAGAGATGAAAGCCTGTGGACATAGATGGCAGCATCGCCTCTGGGGACAGGAGTGTTGTCTGCGGCCTGGTGTGAACTTTAGTAACTTGTGGTCACTGTTCCGAGGTGCTGTGACGTTTATGTGTGTCAAACTAAGTAAAATTTCTTTTCCAGTATTGAGCTTTTGGGTGTTTTTTTCCATCATGACTACACCATCCACTTTCTTACACTACATCACCATCCTCTACATGGAAAATCGCAGTACTACACCTAGTGTAAGGTTATTAGTGATCCTATTTGGTCCCAATAATAACTCAAGCCCTTTTCCTCCTTCAATACATTTCCTTCTACTGATTCTGGCACAGTTGCCATCTTTTCTCTAGCCTGCACCACTCCCGAGCAAATTGCGCAGTTCGTTTTGGTCCCTGATATACGAAATAGACTTTCTAATGTCAAATGGGGGGTGTCAGGCAGAAGCAGGCAACGGGGCGTGACTCAAAATTCCAATCAGTGGTGGACAGTGTTAGAGATCAGAATAACGCCCCCTTGTCTACTGTCTGACATGACTCACGTGACATTACACACTATAGTTAGATAATGAATCAGGCTAGAGAAATAATTTCATCTGCGCTCAAATCATTGGAGGAGTGCCTATTATAGGATAGAAAGAGCTGGAGTTGGTGGAGGTGGTATAGGGACCCCTTTGAAAATGAGAGAAATATAAATAAATTTCTTCTATGTCTCTCACGAGGTCAGTCATGTCCTCGCCTTCCACCTAAGGGCTAGTTCACACAAAGTTTTTTGGCAGCGAATTTTGACATGGAATCCGCCTCAAAATCCGCCTGCCAAAACGGCTCCCATTGCCTTCAGTGGGAGCCACTCACTTCTTTGTTCCACTAGCTAGTAGAGGAAAAAAGAATCGAGATGGTGTCAAGACCTTGTTTTGTTTAATAAAAATTTGCTGTTGGATTTTGATCCGGTGGTCTGGGGTCCTATGGTGGTTTCCTTGCCATTAGGCCATCTGCTTGGGCATTCACTATAAGCCTTTTGAGTATACCTGAGGTTCAAACCTCAGGTGTGGGTCATTACCATTATCCTATGGGACTATACTGGGGCCTTTATTAGGAGGAGGGCTGGCTTCCCCAGTTGCCAGTTTTCGTGGTTACCACCTAGAACTCTTGGCTCAGGGAGGAATATTGTTTGATAGGTTTGCAACTGACTAGGAAGTGGTGTGAGTGTTGCCTTATGAGTGAGTCTGGTTTTCCCCTCCACACTTCTACTCTACCCTGTCCTTCAGTTCTGTTTGCTTGGCACTATCTGGTTGTTTGAGGTTTGGGTTCCAGTTTGTTTTGCCCCAGTCCTGTGTTAACCCTTTCCTCACCTCTCCACTGTCCCTCTCCTCATTCTCTTGTTGCATATAGTGTTGTGCTGAGTGTCTGTTGTCCAGCACACCCCATCCTGTTTGTTTTGTCTGCAGCTGCACCTTGCTTTCTGCAGGGGTGACCACCTTAGTATTCCCAGTCCCTAACTCTCTTGTAGCTCTTGCTCTATCTGTCGGCTAGGCCTTCATGTTAGAGAGCCAGGAGTTGTCGGGGCCATGGCTAGCTTGGGAACAGCTGACCACCACCCGCAGGCAGGGCCTAGCTAGCCGTCGTAGTGTCAGGATAGTCTCCTTCCTCTGTTTCCTTTAGCGGTGCAGTCTGCAGTCCGGATTCTTGGTCTGGGCATAGACACGAATGTAACAGATGCCCTGTCTTGCTGTGGATTCCACGGCCGACGCAGCTGTGGCATCTGCGGAGCAAGACTCCCTCGCGAATAGGCCCATTCACTCTGGCCTAATCCGAAGCAGAATGCTGCGATGGGATGCCGGTGCACTGCATTGGCATTCCGCCATGGCTAGCCGCGCGGTATGTTCATATACGGAATAGCATGAACATACCGTAAAGGTATCAAAATAACTGTTAGATTCTGTCCTGATTCTGACGGGGAATGAAGAGGAACCTGAGGTTGAAATCCGTCTCAAATTCCTCCTCATTTTCGGCCATGTGAACTTACCCTTACTTTCTTGCCCTCTACCTCATTTGCAGTAGGACGGACAGATTGCTAAGCCCACCTCTTGTCTTATTCCCAACAGTTATTCTCCAGCTGAAGATGACGCGTATCTTAGGTTAACCCTATATTCTCTTCTGGGTCATCACAACACCAACATCCAAAAAATGCTACAGACAAACAGCAAGAACCACTTTATTTCCAATATACTTTCATCAATTATTTCTAGCTTTAATGTTTCTTTATCTAAGCCGTTGCATTATCTTGGCAGCCTTATAGGTAAAGATTTGTCATGACATAAAGTGGACCATACTCGTAGGACCAGATTTCTGCTATTACCAGCCCTACAGTGAATAATGCGTTTTGTGTTTACACGTTATAATGCACAGATCCCAGCGCAGCTCCGAGTTAGCATGTCTCCTCTATTATGTGGTCAGCTGTGTCTTTGTAAACCTGGCCAATGCAGAATAGAGGGATGAATAAGTGCTGTTGTATTAGCACACCTGTGCCTGGAACACAGCTGTTTGGTTCACAACAGGGTTGCTGTTTGCAGTTGCGAAACATTTTCACACCCGCCACCCACTCACTGTTTCTTTAAAACATTTATTGGCTCCTGAAGTCAAGGACTGGTCTGTTTTTCTCTCTGTAAATCAGATACCAGTGTATTATCTCATGAAATCACTAACCAGACCGAAGATGAAATATCCTGCAAACTGGGCTTTTCCCTTGATAACTGCAGCAAATCCTTTAATATGTCGGTGAAAAGTCTGATATTCACACTGAGCCGCAGAGACTGAGACTGATATGAGAAAGTGTCATGTTGGTAGAGGTGCAGCCGGGTGTCGGAATTACACAGAACGCTCTACAGGCGGAGAGATTAATGGTTAGGAAGTTCTGAGAATACAAACAGCTATACACATGGAAGGAGGACAAACAAACGTGTCACTGCAAGGTCAACGCCACTTACTACTTCATCCTTATTAGTATTGTTTTTATCTACAGTTTCTCTTTTATTCTTCCGTTTTACGGTATTAAATACAATTAGATTAAATTGCTTTTTCAATATTGCTTATGGTCTCCATGCAAATTGGTAGAACCCAATATAAAAAGAACCTCTTACAACCTGCACCAACTGCAGTTCTTTGCTTTATTTAATAGCCGCCCCTACACTGGTTCCGATGCGGTTGGAATTCTATCGGTAGCCCTTGCCATTTCCAAGCAATCATTACTATTAGTTTACTTTACTTTTCTTAACTGCCAAGTGGGTGGTGTCAGGGAAAAGCAGAGAAGGGGTTGTTATTCGGAGTTCTGGCACTGTCCATTTAGAGGCAGACAGTGTCATAGATCAGAATCATGCCCTCTTGTCCCCTGTAGCTAAAGACCACCCACTTGACAATAAATAGTCTTATACAGCATGGCTCAGGAATGGTTGGAAAAGAAAAAATTCCAACATTGGAATGGTGACGATTAGAGGATGTGAGGAAGTGGTGTTGGTGGAGATGGTGACCAGTCCTCAGTCGGGTGCCTGCAATTGGTTACCTTGCCTGGCTTTCATACCTGATTCTTTATGTAGCACAGCTTTATACTGACCTCCTGGAACTGAACCTTGTATTGGAAAACTGCTTGTCTCCTGATTCTGGTTTTGATGTGTCCTCTGGTAACTGACCCTTGTTTTTATATTGGAAAACTGCTTGTCTCCTGATTCTGGCTTTGATGTGTCCTCTGGTAACTGCTTGTCTCCTGATTCTGGTTTTGTTGTGTCCTCTGGTAACTGACCCTTGTCTCGATATTGGAAAACTACTTGTCTCCTGATTCTGGCTTTGATGTGTCCTCTGGTAACTGCTTGTCTCCTGATTCTGGCTTTGATGTGTCCTCTGGTAACTGACCCTTGGTTTGATATTCAAAAACTGTTTTCTGATTTTGGCTCTGACGTTTTTCCCCCAAACTAACTACTGGCCTGGACTTCATCTCATGATTTATCCTCCTGATTCTGATTGACCTTGAAGGTTATCTTGGGTTCTGGAGTGATTTCTGATTGAGGATCATTTATTTCTTATACTGTTTCTGATGTGATAACTTGGACTTCAGCATTCAGCTGGTATTGGTGAAGAAATTTGAGTGTCTGGAATCTCTCAGATAGTTCTATTACTCTCTGTTATCAGCCAGATTCTGCCATTTCTGATATTTGCTCCAGCGACTCTACCATAACAGGTGTCTGCTATGCCTTTATGTTGAACTTTCTATTGTGACAATAGACGATGCAACAGAGTCCAGGTGAATGTTACCAAATACCGTACTTTTCTTTACAATCCTGCAAGCCCATAGAGCCCTATGTTATAATACAGTATTATAGTAAATTGACATCTTGTCTATCATTGCGCAGCTGCATGCTCTAATACCAGCCTGCGTACAGCACTGTAAATAGATCTGGTCAGTAGCTGCAGATGGCTGTCAAGAATAGCTAATAACACCAAACAATAACAATTACCATGTGTAAAGGGACAGATTGAAGAATGGAGGAAATTGACATGACTTAATGCCGTGCGTTGTTTGCCTGAATGTAGAAAGGAATAATGTTAAATCAATAATATACGATGATATTGACTTACTATGAGCGAGCGCTATGCAAATTATGGTTTAGAATAAACAGGCAAATATTTATTGTTATTTTGCAGGATCCTGAGACCCCGAGGGGCTTCAATACATTCAGCGGAGAGTCTAACATTGGTCTTTTGCAAAGAAATTGCTTTGGTACATAAATACATTTTAGAATTTGCAACTTGTAAATCAATATGGAAGTGTTGTCCTAGTCTAAAACTAGTGTAAGAGTACACAGAAGAGAGAAACCGCTGACAGCACGCAACCGAAATAGGTCATTATAGAACCTGTGCTGTTATGGACTATATTATACTATGTGTTGTTATCATGGACTATATTATACTATTTTGACCTGTATATTGTGGTGTCCTTAAAGTAGGTTATGCCATTAAAGTACTTCTCCTCTAGCCATAGAGACCCCCACTAATCCCGAGAACCTTTCTACCGACCACAGCCAAACTGATATCCATAATGTTTCTATATTATTGGCTTTGGAACTGTGTAAAGGATCCCTTTCTTGCTGGAGGAGATGCTATTTTAGTTGGTACGATTAGGGAGTACATACAATGTTGTACCTTTTTAAGCAAATTATGGTGACCCAAAATGCCAATTTGGGCATGGTCATTGTTTTTTCCATTACAGCATTTACTGTATGGGTACGAAATAATTTGATCATTTTCAGAATTGATAGATAGATAGATAGATAGATAGATAGATAGATAGATAGATAGATCAATAGATAGATAGATACATAGATGGATGCATGGATAGATATAGATAGATAGATAGATAGATAGATAGATAGATAGATAGATAGATATGAAAAGTGAGATAAGGTTGGACTGTTACAACAGGAGACATTAGTAATTGCTTAAAGGGTCAAAAATATCTCCAATCACCTGATCCCTTATATTCCTATATGAATGGACAAGCTGGTTGCACATGCGCAGTTTGATAGAGGATTGATGGAGTGCCCACGTGCATGCTTCACCTGCCATTACATTGAGATGGGGGAACAGGACCCCAGGTCTTGTGATTGTAGAAATTCCCAGGAGTCGGATTGATCCTTTGGATAGGAGGTAACTTCAATTAGTCAGAATGGCCCTTTAAGGTGAATCATGACATGGAGGAAGCAGAATAACTTTTTGTTTCCTGCACATTCTCCATAAGACCTATGGTGTTTTGTTTGGTTTCTGACACATTGTAAAACCTGTTACTATTTAATTGTACAAATCACTTTGAGCTCCTAGCAACACCTTATAAAAACTTTATAGATATTAGCTGTAGCCGATAGTGAAATTATTGCTCCATCATAGAAATTCCTTGTATACTTTAGATTACAGTAGTAAAGATTTATTGCATGTTCCACTACACAGGATCTAAATATATCACCTTATATCTCATATCTGGGACATTCCTTCTGGACTAGTGAAGTCCAGTTAAAGGGTTTGTTCATTAGATGTCTTGGGCTTAGAAAAGATAACCAATATCAGATGAGTGAGGGTTCCACAACTTAGACCCGGACCTCGCAGCTGATGTGGCTAGCAGGTTTACATAGCATATCGGAAGCAGACAAGTGAATAGGAGGTAAACTGCAGTAATCCGGCATATTGGGTGCCAGCTGTGTAATAGCCGCTAACTCTGACAGCAATAATTGGGGTTGTTAAACTATTTTGATGTTGGGGTCAATTACAACCATGGCATGCAAATGGTTAGATTGCCTGCGGACTGCCATGTTTAGACTCGTTGGTGCCTTTGCATGGCGGGGAGTAATGATCAGTTGCTTTGACAGCTTTGATATTATAGGAGTTCTATACGGGAGATTTGTTTGTTCTGAAAGATATATATATATATATATATATATATATATATATATATATATTGTAAGTTGAAACCAGGAAGAAGGGAAGACAGAGACAATGAGTCCTAAACTAGACCCAGCCCCTGTCCCTACCTATCTGCCACACTGTCCTAGTGACAGGAGCAACTTGGCGACGGTCCCTTCTCTGAATGAGTGACACAGAACAAGACAGGACAAAACAACACAGAAGTGAAGTAAGCAAGCCAAGAGTCAAAGCCAGAGAGACAAAGCAGTACAAAATCGTAATCCAAAAGACAAGTCACAAGGGAAGCCAAAGGCAAGAGGTCAGTAATACAATAGTAAGAGAAGTAGGAAGCTAGCGAGTACAAAGTCACAGGACAGAGTCATGAGCCAGCAAACCTGTGTGTGCTGATGACCTGTATATAGGAAGCCCAGGACCTGCCCAGACTTAACTGGTAGATAGGTTGTCAATCACACAGGCAAGGCTAAACTATTTGACGAACAGAAGGAAACAAGGTGCTGGAGATAGGTGTGGTGGAAATTCAATTACAGAGGAGAGGTAATAGAGCAGTGTTCACTCAGAGCAAAACTCTAGCAAATAATCAAATTGGGGGCCACAGGGTGGCTCAGTGGTTAGCACTTTGTACACTCTAAAGGGGCCATGTAGACAAATCAATGCTGTAGCCTTTCAATTTCCAGATTTTGAGCTCAAACCCTCATAGCTATGCCATCACTTTATGAGATAGGAATATTCCTTTAAAGGGAGTCTGTCACCAGACCTCAGTATATCAATCCGGTCATGGTAGATATGTTACTCTGTTGCTTGCTGAGATATCACTATTTTTGTCAATATGTAGATTAGATCTTTGATGGCAACACTCTTATTGTTCCACTCTTATTGTTCCAAAGAGCTTATTTGCATATGGACAAAACCAGTGGAAGGAGGCAGTGATTCACAAGGGTAAGACACCATTCAGTTCGGGTGACCTTATTCTATCTATCTGTACGTCAGGGTTCATATGCTGGAAAATATTGCTAAAGTTCTTAATTTTTACAAAATATCCCCACCCTGTCCAATCCAGGGTTCACTGACACATTAACCAAGTGTTACTTCCCCCTCTTAAAGTTAGATATAAGAACAGTCACCAGATTAAACTTGTTTTTGATGCCGATTTTTCATTATGTTTCCGTGACAATTAAATTTAGAATAAATGAAAACCGGTTACACAAGTGTTTATGTAAAATTAATAAATGCCATGTGAATATTCATGATAGCGAATGAGATTAGCCTATTGTTCTTTTCTAGAAATGTATAAAGTGATAAGCAGGTCCCCGGAGAAATCTGTAACATTGTATCAACTTCACATACTTTGCATATTTTGATTAAAAACAAATACATTCGGTATTGGAGGAAGGTTATCGGAAGAGATTTTAATGAGTGTGTGATCCATTAAGGGGGGTAGAAAGATATTTTGTTTCGCTTACAAATCTGATAATTGTTTACATTTATGCTTCTGATTTAATTACGCAAACGGATATTGGTTCTTTTTTAATAAAAAAATATCTTAGGTTTCATCGGAATCCTTGAAGCCTTTCTCTCTCTCCGGTTCTCTTCCTCCATTATTCCCTTTATTTCTATCTTATCTTTTATCTGTTGTGCTGGCCATATACTGTATTGAACCTAAGACAGCTGCCTAACTTTAGGTTCATACCAGTGGCATAACTACTGGGGAAGCAGCGGAGGCAGCTGCCACAGGGCCCGGGACATTAAGGGGCCCGGCGACAGCCACTACCGCTGCCCTTAGCTTAATATTTTTTTGCAAAACCTTTTCAGGCAATCACAAGATTACTGTAACTGTCAATGAGACTTCTGCGCCTCTCAACAGGAATTTTGGCCTACTCCTCATGAGCAGACTGCACCAGTTGTCTTGGGTTTGAAGGGGGCCTTTTCCAGACAACATTTCAGCTCCTTCCAAAGATGCTCAATAGGATTTAGGTCAGGGCTCCTAGAAGGCAACTACAGAGAAGTCCAATGTTTTCCTTTTAGCCATTCTTGGGTGTTTTTAGTTGTATGTTTTGGGTCATTATCCTGTTGCAAGACCCATGACCTGCAACTCAGATCAAGCTTTCTGACACTGAGCAGCACATTTCTCTCTAGAATCCCTTGATAGTCTTGCGATTTCATTGTACCCTGCACAGATTCAAGACACCCTGGGCCAGATGCAGCAAAGCAGCCCCAGAACATAACAGAGCCTCCTCCATGTTTCACAGTAGGGACCGTGTTCTTTTCAAGATATGCTTCATTTTTCCATCTGTGAACATAGACCTGATGTGCCTTGCCAAAAAGTTTGGTTTTTGTCTCATCTGTCCATAGGACATTCTCCCAGAAGCTTTGTGGCTTGTCAACATGTAGTTTGGTTATTATTACTTTTCAGATTTAAGTAATTTCTGTGACCATTGTGGGTTTTTCTTTCATTAAACTTAACCAAATGTCAAATAATACCACCATACAACGTATAAACAATACCTCCATACAGCCAAGACCGGTTTTTCCTACCATGCAACCCGCGAAATTGAATGAGGTCCAGAGATTATTGGATCCCCATCTAATACTTATAACATATTTGCCAACTGTTCTGAATTTGTCAGGACTGGGATGAATTTTTAAGGCTAGTCCCAGGGATTATTTTCCCTGTGCACTACCTCATAAAACATAAACTGTCTTTTAATTGTCTTAAACCGACCGCTACCTATTGGATTACTTGCAAAATACAAGTAAGAAAAAGTGTCGGCTCCCCCCCCCCCCCCCCGATCAATCCTGATTTGGATAGCAATTTGGACCTGGAAACTTGCAGGTTTCAGATATCTTGATACTGACTTCTAGATAGACTTGAAATGCACAGGGTGATTTGAAGGCAGATGCAACTTGTTATATAGATGAGGTACAATTTTATGTCATTTTTTTATGTTGATTTAATAAGGAAAGTGAGTTTTTTCTTATATTCCTATAGGATTAATCAATACCTACCTTACCTTGACTCCATTTCAGTCCATCGTACTCCTGCGCATGATATCTTGAGGCTGTCGTCATCTGGATGTAACGTGCAGCAGTTCCTAAAGTCACTCCATAATGGAAGAGTCAGAGCCTTACAAACAATAGGGTAACTAAAGTCTTGTGGGCCCTGGTGCAATATTTTGTCCTGTGCCCCCTTTATTCATCCTTGTAGCAAATTCTTGATAGTGATGGTTTCGGGTGCTAAGGAGTTTAATCCACCTTAGTGTGGTTAGGGTAATCTGTGGGTCTCCTTGGTTTATGGGCAAGATGGAAGCTGTAATCTCAATACTGATGCCAGTGCTTATGGACTCCCTAAGGCTCTTGGGCCCCGATGCGACTGTACCCTCTGCACCCGCTCAAGTTACGGCCCTGCTTACAAAGTAGGTACTCAAGAGACCTTATCTGAGAGAGCAGGTATTGCAGCAGCAAGGGTGATGTGAAAGGCAAGTGCAAGGCCATATACTGTGTGTAGGAGCGTTAAGGGGCAATATACTATGTATTGTGGCTTTAAAGGGGCAGTATACTATATGTGAGGGCACTAAGAAGCCGGTATTAGTATAGTTCTGCTTGGAGACCCAGAAATGCCAAATCCATCCCCGAACACAGTATCCAATAATACTACAATTTAATGTGCACATGAGACTGCTTTTTCTTCCCAAATAAAGTAACCAACCAGTGTCCAAATATTATCGCTAGACAATACTTAAATCAACTATTGCTAGGTAAAGGTAAAATCCTTGGTGGGCCTGCACTGTGAAGGTTCACATACTCTACCCTCGGATCTCTCGTGTTCAGTCTTTTGGGGCTCCTTGGAAAATGGGAAAAAAATCTGCCTCAAAATTCAGCTACAAAACAATGCTCCATCCTGAAACAAGGAAAAAGGAAAAGGCGCATCTGGCCTGACTGGCTAAGTCTTTGAGAAAGGGCTACAAAAGCCTGAAACGCGTTGTGATGATTTGTCAATAAAAAGTATTAGTGAACACCTTCGATTGCATCTTCTATGTGGGATACTGTGAGCGCGGTTCTCCCTATTGTCTCATTCTGGAACAAGAGAAAGACCAACCAAGAAGGGGATGAATATTTATGCAACATACTGATCCATTGTGTGATTGTATGATATGTATTAAGCGTATTAGTATTACATCCCATCAGTTCACATTCAATAGTCCTTCATATTATTTGTTGCTAAAAGAAATCTGCATAAAACCATGGAGGAAAAAAAAATTACAAAAACTTTTTTGCCCTTCAGTTTAATTCTAAGGATGTCGAACCGGTCTATGGGTGTAAATCTATCCTGCAAACGGAGGGAGAGGTGTGAAATGAATTATTTGCAGCCCTTTGTATGGCGGTTTTTGTGCAGTGTCCCACTTTCCTTTTGGATCTAGAAGCAGAGCCTGCGCTTCTATCTAGACAGAATGTGTGACATATGATTTACTTAAGAAATAGAAGTTTCACAATGTCCTTGGTTTTGGCACCGAGCTTTCTGCAGACGGCTTTCTGAATGTATTGATCTCATTAGATGATAAACGTGCTGCAGATCGCTCATAATACTTTGGAGAAATGTAAAATCATTAGCAGGTCATTGTCAAAGTTATAACATGTCGTTTTAAGCTGCTTAGCAAACTGGTGGCAGTGTATGATACGGGGATTAACCTGTGCTTGCCGAACGTGTGCAGAAAAATGTGGAAAAGTCAGATACACTCTGCATAAAAATTGCAGCTCTGCTCAGATGTATGAGGAAGAAGGGAGATGGAACAATTCAGAAAGGTCAATGAGAATCGAAAAAAGAGGAATTTTTTTTGAATCTTTTGCAAAGCCTATTCCGCAGAATTGAAGATTTTATGTTAACATATTGAAATATATAATTTAAGTCCATATAATTTTTAGGGACCTTCGGCTGGGTATCTGAAGTCTTGAAAATTTCCCTATGCAAAACGTACCGTATAAACATGGGGTAGATTCTCATCCTCTATCCTTAAAGGAACTGGATGATCATGGGGTAGATTCTCATCCTCTGTTCTTAAAGGAACTGGATGATCATGGGGTAGTTACTCATCCTCTCGCCTTAAAGGAACTGGATGATCATGGGCTAGATTCTCATCCTCTGTCCTTAAAGGAACTGGATGATCCTGGGGTAGATTCTCATCCTCTGTCCTTAAAGGAACTGGATGATCCTGGGGTAGATTCTCATCCTCTGTCCTTAAAGGAACTGGATGATCATGGGGTAGATTCTCATCCTCTGTCCTTAAAGGAACTGGATGATCATGGGGTAGATACTCATCCTCTCGCCTTAAAGGAACTGGATGATCATGGGGTAGATTCTCATCCTCTGTCCTTAAAGGAACTGGATGATCATGGGGTAGATTCTCATCCTCTGTCCTTAAAGGAACTGGATGATCCTGGGGTAGATTCTCATCCTGTGTTCTTAAAGGAACTGGATGATTATGGGGTAGATACTCATCCTCTCGCCTTAAAGGAACTGGATGATCATGGGGTAGATTCTCATCCTCTGTCCTTAAAGGAACTGATCCACAGGGATAATCTCATTCTCCAGTGGTAAAATGCGGATTCCCACATGACAGGCAGCTAGCCAATGATATCACTTGGATAAGCTGCACTTTTTTTCTACAGCTCCACCTGCAGGAGAAATGTGGAAGTGCATAGTGTCCATTACAATGAATGGAAGACCAGTTCATTGTGGGACAAGTCCTCCAGAGCGGGAACTGATGTTTAAGGAGGTGGTCTGTCATCATTGCAAGGACCATAACCACAGCAGTAATGGCATAAATGACTATTACACATGATCATTGAGGCCCATGACCGGCCATTGAGATTGATCATTGCCAACGGTGCAAAGGACCTCCAGTAATTGATGCCATTTCTGATGGTCTGAAGGACAGGTGTTAAAAAATGTCTCCCTAGTTGACCCAAAGAACCCCAATTGAAGCAAGTAAAAAAAAAAAAAAACCTGTAAAAAAAGAGAAATCTGCCTGTATGTGAACTTGGCCTAATGTTAGAGCTGATTTAGTTGTAAAAGTATAGTGTTAATATCAGTCAGTTTAACTTACGGGACATAATCTCCAATGACACATTGTTTCTATAACTAGATAGAGACAGACAGCTTTTCATTCCCACTAACATGTGCACTGTAGACAGTTTTCCTGCTCACATCCATTTAGATGTAATGTTTTGACAGATTCGCAGTCTGTCATTTCTAATGGTCAGTGGAGAAGTGTGAATGACTTACTGCTAATTTGGCAAATATTTTCACAGCTCATGACGGAGAACCGTGTGTTTGTAGAATTGTTTATGGATTCCAAGAGCCTCCTCCGATGTCTCGTAGAACTGACAATCTTTAAGTTATTTTACTAGAATTTTTAGTTACAGAAAACACTATACTTGGACTGAGACAGATTCCTTATACACTGTCTACCAATAAGTATTTGGACACCCATGGAAATGCAGATATCTGTGGTCGTGATGTACGTCACACCTTCCACCATTAAATAAGTAACAGCATTGGCATTAGTCACATGCAAGATGCCACGAAGTGCAGAGTTGTCCGATAGCTAGAAAGGAGTAATAGTGGGGTATCATAGAAATGGTTGATCCTTAAGGGACATAGCAAGTGAACTGAATTACCCAAAATCGACAGTGGCCTATGTGATTACGAAGTGGAAGGTGAACGGTGATTGTCGGAATGTGCCCAGCAGACCCCCGAAACTGGGAGATAGAGAGCGAAGAGTGCTGGCCAGAGAAACCGCACCCAACCGATGGCTCACATACACCAGGAGTTTCACCAGGCATCCAGGAGTATTGTGTCGCTCAATACCATCCGTAAGGAAGCATCTGCTGGGTTCTACCAACTATTGGATAGGAATAAATGTTATTTTTCTATTCTACAACAGGTGTCCACATACTATTGGTAGACAGTGTATATTAGCCATTGTGTTCGTGGAGAAGAGGAGAACACCATAAATATCTCCCATAGAGGTAGACCAGGGCACAGCAATGGGTGATGAAAAGGGAGAGGACTCAACCATGATGGGTTGGTGGGCCATCACTGCTGAATACCCTCCTGCTTCTGGCCCAGAGTTAGCAGTATTGTAGACTATTTTGTGAGTATGAGAAATGGTAGGGAGGGACATGTTTGGATGACAGTGGTTTTACCCTAGGAAATACGTTAATATGATGCCCCTGAGATAGGAGGATGGAGTTCAACCTGAGATGTGATGTCTGATCCTAAATTGAATCCAGTAGCAGCTGTAGATACTGTAGATCCAGTTATAGACACTAGTGACACAATTCTGTATGTTATCTTGAAGAAAACCTATAATGGATGCTTAATCTAGAATCCAGTGTATTTCTAATAGCAATACTAATTCTAGTAACATTTGTGAGAAAATGGTAACAGGAGTGACAGTGAAGGGCTGAACAAAAAAGAAACAGCATAGGAAGTGAATACACAATATCACTAACCAGATAAAGGAGTGCATCCACCAACATCTATGAGCATCCATCATATTATGCCAATGGATTGCAACCACTGCCATCTTTTCTTTACTATCACAGTTTGCCACCTCCTCCTGCTACATGGCTGTGTCCCTCTGGTCCTGCACACATCTTCTGCCCTTCTGCTTCCCTGAACATCATTCTCCAAATACGTTCTCTGTTTTTTACACTTTTAGGATGAGCTTACTATTACACATTAGCTACAGACCCCAGTCTCGGTAGCTGTCTATATATTTGTCACACCCTCAGTACTATGTCTGAGCAAAGGTTCCTATGTACCCTGCCTGATAACAATATCTGACCTCATTTTATGACCATCACACTTGTCCAGCCTGCCTTGAATACCAACCTTTTACTAGCCATGAACTTTGCCAGCCCTAAACTTTGACCTGTAATTGAATTACTCTCCTGTCTGATCCCTGGTGGTTTGCACCAACATCTCACAGTCTGCTTGGCCAACTGCTATCAACACCAAGTCCATTCCAAGAGGTAGAGACCAGGCGGTCTCCCAGCTGTGAAGTCCAAATCCCTATATGGAGGGTATAAGGTGAATACCAGGAAGGCTACTTAGACAACACCCTTAAAAGTGACCTGAAGTAGAACTGGTTTTGTATCACAATGGGCCAACATACAGTGGTTATATGGAATGATTGACAATTCACTGTGGGTTCACACCAGCGTTGGCTCTCCCTTTGGGATTCCCTTCTCCACTCCACATGAAAAGCAATGCTTTTCTCTCCACATTTTTTGGCGGAAACTGAGTGGATCCCATTATAGTCTATGGGGTCCACTTTTTTAAGCGGATTAGGTTTCTATTCCCCAAGCAAACTACCCCCTGAACGGAAATCTGAATGCTGATGTGAACCTACCCTAAGTTAAGTGTTGTGGATGAGATGTTAGACATAGTAGTGACATAGAGATAGTGATCTGGTCTCCCCTACGGTAGTAGTCCACAGACGAATCGGATAGGTGGCACGGCAGGTCCACAAATCACTGCCCATACAGATACTATATATGAATTGTCAGTACATTGTAATAAAGCTTTGCTATAAGTTCTTTATAACTTTCTTTACGGCTGTATGAAACCAAATTTGTTTTGTCAACTTGTTTTTAGGTTTAGTCATCCTGTACCACAGAAGTCATGCCTCGTGATAGCGTGATTTAGGTCATTGCATGACATCACAGCAGATCAGTTATGAGTTATGCGTTGCCATCTCCCTAATAAATGATGTATGTCTGCCTCACCCTAATGTCCTCATCATTGGTTGCACATGTTGTTAGGCCACAATGTAGCATTGGATGTCCTTCTAAGTTACTTGGGAACTTTATGTTTTTTGGAGACGATGACTTAGTCGGGAATTTCCGAGCTTAACAACAGCAACTAAGAATATTTTTAAGGAAATAAAAAGGTGAAAATATCAGAATAGTCTCGCTTAACATCCCAGATATAGTGTCACCATTGTCCATGGGCTGTGTCTGGTGGCTGCATCTACATTAGTCTTAGTTGTAATAGTAGTGTTGTTTTTTGCACATCACCTTTGACCACTTAAACATATTCATAAAATAATGACTAGGTACACTAAACATGACTGTTTTCTTCTTCTTCTCAGAATGTGACCTCATGTCCATTAGTTAGATGGCATTGCCACATCCCCATTCCATAAACAAAAATAAGACTGAGCTGTGGTATGGCCATGTAACCTACTGACATGATGTCATTTCCTGAAAAGAAGAAAGCCGCCATGTTTTCGAAGTCCTGCACAAGCACCTTTACTTGTTCTAAAAGGGTTGTCTGAAACCCAAGAATCATGGATACCAATGATGTATCCACAGAATAGGTTCTCAGTATCACATCGCTGGGGATCTGACATCTGGACCCCGTACCGTTTAGCTTCTTCGCTTGCTGGAAGCCATATAAAAGCTGTATGGCCAGTACTAGCCCTTCCCTTGTTCCAGTGAGTGGGGGCAGAATTACAATTTTCCAATATCGCCACTACCGTATGGAGCCAGAATCTGTACACAATGTACAGTGTAGCGCTGGATCCAGGTAACTGTAACTTACCTTGTAAGGGTCAGTTCACACGTGAACTGCCCGCACGGGTTTTGACACGGAAAGAGACGCGGTGAGCCGCGTCTCTCTCTTGTCAAATGAATGAGCCGACATAGGAGGGAGCTGCTGGGGGCGGAAAAAAAAAGCCCGGTGGTCTACATAGACCACCATTGTAAAGGGGCGGATTTTGAAGCAAAATCCGCTGTCAAAATCCGCCCCTTTGTTCACGTGTGAACTAGCCCTAAATGGTTTCCAATAACCAAATCAGCTGATCGGCACCAAGTATGGGTATTGGACCCCCTGTGGATAGGTCATCAGTATCCATGACCCTTGGGTATTGGAAAACTCCTTTTAGAATCTAGATGTAGAGAGTAATAAGAGTAATAAGTAAGTGGTTATCAGGCAAGACATGACCTGGTTTTCAATAGACAGAAACTGAATGGAAATCTCATACTGGTAACATAACTGATACAACCCATACTTAAGTTGAGCATACACATTAGAATAATGCTGAGCAAATCCATTGAAATGGGTGTGACCAACCAACCGTCTAATGCATATGGGGTCATCATGGCAGATGTTGGAGGTAAGATAAGTTAGACTGTTGACTATCAGTATTCCTAATCCTTTTGTTCTTAGGGAAGATAAGCAACCACCAAAGCTTTAAGGTGGCCACTCACTCCACTCTTTCTATTCAGAATGCATAAGATAAGATAATCCTTTAATAGTCCCACAGTGGGGAAATTTCAGTATGTTACAGCAGCATAGTAATACAGATACAGGATAATACACAGTAATATATTACAGACATAGACACACATATGCTGAGAAGAGAAGATATACTAAGAGTCCATAGCAGCTAAGGAACTGAAGAAGAAAGAAGGAAGACTTCATAATCATAATCATTAGTTCTCTGTGTGGAGTGATCTTCGCTTGGTCTGATGTAGATTATACAGCCTGATCGCAGTTGGAATGATGTACAATTTGCTGAGCGTACATGTGCATGGAGGGTCAAGAGAAATAGCTGTCAGCTAAACTAGTAGCTATTTATTATGTACAGCCAGCTATACTGATACTATACGGACCTTAATATAACTCTATAGGGTCCATTAGTCCCTGTCTGTGTCTGTCATGTCATGTATTATGCACTCTGTCATTATTTCCTTCTATAAAAGATACCATGTTTTAAGTATAAGCCAAAGACTATAATAGATGTCAGATTGATGTTGGGTCCATCTCTAGGACCTCTGGGTTTTTGAAGAATGAGGATCCCCAGACCTGACTACATACAAGAAGAGAATGAAGGAGATATAGCCTCCTATGTGGGCCAAGCTAGAAATGTCTAATAAACCTTTCCCGAGTGTTTCACCAATCCTAAACTAGACTACTTGTCAGATGTCAAAGAGCAACACAATCTCACTGACCTATCCATGACAACTAAATGGTCACTCATGGTTATAAGTGACAGTAATGAAATAAAATGGCCCAATAAACAACTAATAATATATGCAGGAGGCATCTCATAGGGTATCTAAGGCGTAGGATCATGACCTCTCAGGTGGGAGATTTGCAGACGTGACTCTAAGGAGATTTACCAAAGTTGATTACTAGAAGTGATGGGTATGTTATAGTTATGGGACGTTATTGGATGGATAGATAGATAGATAGATAGATAGATAGATAGATGATAGATAGATAAATAGATAGAGAGAGAGATAGATAGATAGATAGATAGATAGATATAGATAGATAGATGATAGATAGATAGATAGATAGATAGATAGATAGATAGATAGATAGATAGATGGATAGATATAGATAGATTTTTCTCGTCTCTACAGCCTGTAGCTACAAATAATTCCATTCCTTCTGTCCTTTGCCGTTTTCATCTTCCATTTGTCTCCATGAACCAGTTCATTGCCAGAGAGAAGCGCGATTTCATCTTCATCATAATCTTTATCTGTCTTTGAGTGAATTAGATCTGCAGATTGCATGTCAATACTTAAAACAGGGTCATACTGATAACCCATCTGTATTTTATCAAAAAGCCAATCTGTCGCAGTTTTGTATAGGTAATCCCAAGCTCGTATGCAGAATGAAGACTGCGCTCTTGAAAAATACGAACAACTGGTTCCAACAGATGTACATATCCGCGAATGTCACATATATTCTGCAGAATTGTGCGGCACAAATAGTCCTCATTGAGAGATTGTGTGATAGATGTGTGCCATGAGCCAAGTAAGCCTACCTCCGTCCTGGTGTTAGCGCTAAGTGCTTGATAATATTGTGATGATTAAAGATACAGTAATGACTTCAATTATTTTAATAAATTCTTAAACAAAGCAGCAATGATAGGAATATTAGGACACGTTAAGAAGCATATACTGCGGATGGCAACATTGAAATACCCAAGATGTACTCCTGCTCATGTCTTATTTTTGGGGTACATTTCCGTAAATGCATCTCTTTGTTGTCCAATTTATTTTATTCTCAAGCAAAAGCAGGATTGTTAGGATATACTGTATGTACCAGCAGAGGGCAGGAGGCGAAAGTCAAATGGACCTATAAAGGGTACCTGAGTTTTTATCAAAAGTCTGTTCTTTGGCAGTATAAGGCTGGGTTCACACCAGTGGCGCAACTACCGTAGTAGCAGTTGTAGCAGCTGCCACAGGGCCCGGGACATTAGGGACCCGGCGACAGCCTCTACCACTGCAGATTTTTTTTTGGTTTTTTTTAATAGGCCGTTACCCGCTGGAGTTACTCGAGCCGGTAACAGGCCCTATTTACTTACCGATCCTGGCAGGAGCTGGGATCGGTAAGTGACGGCGTAGGCCCCACAAGCACTATTATAATCGGGGTCTTTTCGGACCCCTGAGTATAACAATCGGTGGCCCGGGAGAGGACATAAAAACATTGTTACTTACAGTACCTCTCCAGGTTCCTGGCAGGCTTCGGGCCGGCTACTTGCGTGATGTCATATAACCCGCGACGAAGGGCCCTGGTCACATCATGTCCCGTAAGATGGCCGACAGTGACGGAGAATGCAGGGGAGTCGGGAGATAGGTAAGTAAGAGTAGTTTTTTTATGTTTTTATCCATAATACTGTGTACTGGGGCCACTATGGAGACATAATACTGTGTGCAGGGGCCAATATGGGGTATTATAGTGTGTGCAGAAATGCACACGGGGGTGGGCGGGCGTCGGTGGTAGGGGTCAGTTGGTCGAGGTCTTCAACGTCAGTCGGGGGGGGCCCATATCAAGAGTTCGCCACGGGGCCCCGCCATTCCTAGTTACGCCACTGGTTCACACCCGTGCCCTCTCTCCATTCAGGGTTTCTATCCCCCAATCCACCTGAAAAATGCAAGCAGGATTTTTATCTCTGCATTTTTCCACATTTTTGTGGAAACCTGATGGACCCCATTATAGTCTATAGGTTTCCACAAAAAAACATTTTTAAGCAGAGTGGGTTTCTGTTTTTCAGGTCCGCAAGTGGACCTGAAAAACGGAAACCCGAATTCAGGTGTGAAAGCCATGACACATAGTGTCCTATCTGCTTTTTGGCTATTAATAGGCCCTTTATGGCTGCAGCACATTTTAATTTTCTCTCTGATACAGTATTAATGTACAATAAGCTGCAGTCTGCTCTATCCATTACTGCCCCCATCTATTATTACTACTACTGGTTTCTATACATGAAATTTTGTCAGGAGTCACTGTAAAATAACATATAAATAGCTGAGGAAAGCCCAAGTGACCATAATGTAAGGCATCCATGGACACTGGACTAGAAAAAACAGATTATGATGCAGCTAAAAAGATCCCTGACACATAAAGAGAGAAATCAGGTAACAATTATAGACTTCAGCTGTGACCTCGGGACAGATGAGGCCAGAAGAAGACACCAAGGCAGCCTTGTATGACACAAGGATGGTGAAAAACGTTAAAGGGTGGAGAATATAACTGTTTATTACTAGAGATGAGCGAACAGTGTTCTATCGAACTCATGTTCGATCGGATATTAGGCTGTTCGGCATGTTCGAATCGAATCGAACACCGCGTGGTAAAGTGCGCCATTACTCGATTCCCCTCCCACCTTCCCTGGCGCCTTTTTTGCTCCAATAACAGCGCAGGGTAGGTGGGACAGGAACTACGACACCGGTGACGTTGAAAAAAGTAGGCAAAACCCATTGGCTGCCGAAAACATGTGACCTCTAATTTAAAAGAACAGCGACGCCCAGCTTCGCGTCATTCTGAGCTTGCAATTCACCGGGGACGGAGGTTTCCGTCCAGTTAGCTAGGGCTTAGATTCTGGGTAGGCAGGGACAGGCTAGGATAGGAAGGAGAAGACAACCAACAGCTCTTATAAGAGCTAAATTCCAGGGAGAAGCTTGTCAGTGTAACGTGGCACTGACGGGCTCAATCGCCGCAACCCAGCTTTCCGCGGATCCTGAATGGAATACACTGACAGTGTATTCCCGTATACCCGATATATACCCCCGATACCCGTTCCAACGGTGTGCCCCCCCCCACCTTCACCCCAGAAATACCCTGCAAGTCCCCTAGCAATAGAATTGGGGCTATATACACCCACTATTTTTGCTACTGGCATATAGTACCATTGTCTCACTGGGAATTCAAAGAATATATTGGGCTTACATATAACTTCAATTCCAGGGAGAAGCTTGTCAGTGTAACGTGGCACTGACGGGCTCAATCGCCGCAACCCAGTTTTCCCAGGATCCTGAATGGAACACACTGACAGTGTATTCCCGTATACCCCATATATACACCCCAAATCCCCGTTCCAACGGTGTGCCCCCCCACCTTCACCTCAGAAATACCCTGCAAGTCCCCTAGCAATAGAATTGGGGCTATATACACCCACTATTTTTGCTACTGGTATATAGTGCCATTGTCTGACTGTGAATTCAAAGAATATATTGGGGTTACGTGCACCCACAATTTTTGCTACTGGTATATAGTGCCATTGTCTGACTGGGAATTCAAAGAATATATTGGGGTTACAAATACCCTCATTTCTTGCTACTGGTATATAGTGCCATTGTCTGACTGGGAATTCAAAGAATATATTGGGGTTACAAATACCCTCATTTCTTGCTACTGCCATATAGTGCCAGTTTCTGACTGGTAATTCAAAGAATATATTGGGGTTACGTGCACCCACAATTTTTGCTACTGGTATATAGTGCCATTGTCTGACTGGGAATTCAAAGAATATATTGGGGTTACAAATACCCTCATTTCTTGCTACTGCCATATAGTGCCAGTTTCTGACTGGTAATTCAAAGAATATATTGGGGTTACGTGCACCCACAATTTTTGCTACTGGTATATAGTGCCATTGTCTGACTGGGAATTCAAAGAATATATTGGGGTTACAAATACCCTCATTTCTTGCTACTGCCATATAGTGCCAGTTTCTGACTGGTAATTCAAAGAATATATTGGGGTTACGTGCACCCACAATTTTTGCTACTGGTATATAGTGCCATTGTCTGACTGGGAATTCAAAGAATATATTGGGGTTATAAATACCCTCATTTCTTGCTACTGGTATATAGTGCCATTGTCTGACTGGGAATTCAAAGATTATATTGGGGTTACATGCACCCACAATTTTTGCTACTGGTATATAGTGCCAATTTCTAACTGGGAATTCAAAATGCGCAAGGCTCCCGGAAAGGGATGTGGACGAGGCCGTGGGCGAGGTCGGGGGAATGGTTCTGGGGAGCAAGGTAGCAGTGAAGCCACAGGGCGTCCCGTGCCTACTCCTGTGGGGCAGCAAGCATTGCGCCTCTCCACAGTGCCAGGGTTGCTTGCCACATTAACTAAACTGCAGGGTACAAACCTTAGTAGGCCCGAGAACCAGGAACAGGTCTTGCAATGGCTGTCAGAGAACGCTTACAGCACATTGTCCAGCAGCCAGTCAGACTCTGCCTCCTCTCCTCCTATTACCCAACAGTCTTGTCCTCCTTCCTCCCAAAATTCCCAAGCTTCACAGAACAATAACCCCAACTGTCCCTGCTCCCAAGAGCTGTTCTCTGCTCCTTTCATTGTCCCTCAACCTGCCTCTCCACGTCACGATTCCACGAACCTAACAGAGGAGCATCTGTGTCCAGATGCTCAAACACTAGAGTCTCCTCCATCTCCGTTCGATTTGGTGGTGGATGACCAGCAACCCACCCTCATCGACGATGATGTGACGCAGTTGCCGTCAGGGCATCCAGTTGACCGGCGCATTGTGCGGGAGGAGGAGATGAGACAGGAGTTGGAAGAGGAAGTGGTGGATGATGAGGACACTGACCCGACCTGGACAGGGGGGATGTCAAGCGGGGAAAGTAGTGTGGATGTTGAGGCAGGTGCAGCACCAAAAAGGGTAGCTAGAGGCAGAGGCAGAGGTCAGCAGCTTAGGCGAAGCCAGGCCACACCCGGAATCTCCCAAGATGTTCCAGTTCGTACCCAGCCCCGAAAAACTCCCACCTCGAGGGCACGTTTCTCGAAGGTGTGGAGTTTTTTCAAGGAATGCGCCGAGGACAGATATAGTGTTGTCTGCACAATTTGCCTCTCGAAATTGATTAGGGGCTCTGAGAAGAGCAACCTGTCCACCACTTCAATGCGCCGTCATTTGGAATCCAAGCACTGGAATCAGTGGCAGGCAGCAACGGCAGGACAAAGGCCGCCTGCCGTTCACGCCACTGCCACTGCCTCTGCCACTGCCTCTGCCTCTGCCACTGCCACTGCTGACTGTGCTGGAGATGCACTCCAGAGGACGAGCCAGGACACCACTTCATCTGCCTCCGCCACTTTGTTGACTTCTCCCTCATCCTCCCCTGTTCCTGTCTTATCTCCTTCTCCTGCACCATCAAAGGCACCATCAGGCGCTTCTTTACAACAACCCACCATCTCTCAGACATTGGAGCGGCGGCAGAAATACACTGCTAACCACCCACACGCGCAAGCCTTGAACGCCAACATCGCTAAACTGCTGGCCCAGGAGATGTTGGCGTTCCGGCTTGTTGAAACTCCCGCCTTCCTGGACCTGATGGCAACTGCGGCACCTCGCTATGCCGTCCCTAGCCGTCACTACTTCTCCTGGTGTGCCGTCCCCGCCTTGCACCAGCACGTGTCACTCAACATCAGGCGGGCCCTTAGTTCCGCGCTTTGCACAAAGGTCCACTTGACCACCGACGCGTGGACAAGTGCATGCGGACAGGGACGCTACATTTCACTGACGGCACACTGGGTGAATGTAGTTGAGGCTGGGACTGCTTCCCAAACTGGCCCGGTGTACCTCGTCTCCCCGCCTAACATTCCTGGCAGGGACACGAGAAGAACACCCCCCTCCTCCTCCTCCTCTACCGCCTCCTCCTCCGCCACCGCCTCCTCCTCCGCCACCGCCTCCTCCTCCGCTGTTAGATTGACCCCAGCTACGAGTTGGAAACGTTGCAGCACTGGCGTTGGTAGACGTCAGCAGGCTGTGCTGAAGCTGATCAGCTTGGGGGACAGACAGCACACTGCCTCCGAGGTGAGGGATGCCCTCCTCGATGAGACGGCAATATGGTTTGAGCCGCTGCACCTGGGCCCAGGCATGGTCGTTTGTGATAACGGCCGGAACCTGGTAGCAGCTCTGGAGCTTGCCGGACTCCAACATGTTCCATGCCTGGCCCACGTCTTCAACCTAGTGGTGCAACGTTTCCTAAAGAGCTACCCCAATGTTCCAGAGCTACTGGTGAAAGTGCGGCGCATGTGTGCCCACTTTCGCAAGTCGACAGTAGCCGCTGCTAGCTTAAAATCTCTCCAGCAACGCCTGCATGTGCCACAACACCGGCTTTTGTGCGACGTCCCCACACGCTGGAACTCAACGTTTCAGATGTTGAATAGAGTGGTTGAGCAGCAGAGACCTTTGATGGAATACCAGCTACAAAACCCTAGGGTGCCACAAAGTCAGCTGCCTCAGTTTCACATCCATGAGTGGCCATGGATGAGAGACCTTTGTGACATCCTACGGGTCTTTGAGGAGTCCACAAGGAGGGTGAGCTCTGAGGATGCGATGGTGAGCCTTACAATCCCTCTCTTGTGTGTTCTGAGAGAATCCCTGATTGACATCAGGGATAACTCAGATCACACAGAGGAGTTAGGGATAGCATCCGATCCGTCACAGCTGGAGAGTAGGTCCACACATCTGTCCGCTTCATCGCGTTTAATGGAGGAGGAGGAGGAGGAGGAGGAGGAGGAAGAAGAGTTGTCCGATGATGTGATGGTGATACAGGAGGCTTCCGGGCAACTTCGAATCGTCCCATTGTTGCAGCGCGGATGGGTAGACATGGAGGATGAGGAGGAAATGGAGATTGAACTTTCCGGTGGGGCCAGAGGAGTCATGCCAACTAACACTGTGGCAGACATGGCTGAGTTCATGTTGGGGTGCTTTACAACCGACAAGCGTATTGTCAAAATCATGGAGGACAACCAGTACTGGATCTTTGCTATCCTTGACCCCCGGTATAAAAACAACATCTCGTCTTTTATTCCGGTAGAGGGGAGGGCCAATCGCATCAATGCTTGCCACAGGCAATTGGTGCAGAATATGATGGAGATGTTTCCAGCATGTGACGTTGGCGGCAGGGAGGGCAGTTCCTCCAGTAGGCAACCAAGTTCTCACCGGTCCACACAAACGAGGGGCACACTGTCTAAGGTCTGGGACACCTTGATGGCACCCCCTCGCCAAAGTGCCGCCACGGAGGGTCCTAGTGTCACCAGGCGTGAGAAGTATAGGCGCATGTTGCGGGAATACCTTTCCGACCACAGCCCTGTCCTCTCCGACCCCTCTGCGCCCTACACGTATTGGGTGTCGAAGTTGGACCTGTGGCTTGAACTTGCCCTATATGCCTTGGAGGTGCTGTCCTGTCCTGCCGCCAGCGTCCTATCTGAGAGGGTGTTCAGTGCAGCCGGTGGCATCATCACTGACAAGCGCACCCGTCTGTCAGCTGAGAGTGCCGACCGGCTCACTTTGATAAAAATGAACCACCACTGGATAGAGCCTTCATTTTTGGGCCCACCTGTGTAAAGCACCCCAACATGAAACTCCATGTCTGTACTCAACCTCTCCAATTCCTCCGCATCCTCATACTCATCCACCATAAGCGTTGCACAATTCTGCTAATACTAGGCTCCCTCCACCCTGATTTCCACCAACTCTGCTGGTTAGAGGCTCCCTCCACCCTGATTTCCACCAACTCTGCTGGTTAGAGGCTCCCTCCACCATGAATTGGTCCAAACTGGGCTGTTTAGAGGCTCCCTCCACCATGAATTGGTCCAAACTAGGGTTTTTAGAGGCTCCCTCCACCATGAATTGGTCCAAACTGGGCTGTTTAGAGGCTCCCTCCACCATGAATTGGTCCAAACTGGGGTTTTTAGAGGCTCCCTCCACCATGAATTGGTCCAAACTGGGGTTTTTAGAGGCTCCCTCCACCATGAATTGGTCCAAACTGGGCTGTTTAGAGGCTCCCTCCACCATGAATTGGTCCAAACTGGGGTTTTTAGAGGCTCCCTCCACCATGAATTTGCCCAAACTGGGCTGTTTAGAGGCTCCCTCCACCATGAATTGGTCCAAACTGGGGGTTTTAGAGGCTCCCTCCACCATGAATTGGTCCAAACTGGGCTGTTTAGAGGCTCCCTCCACCATAAATTGGTCCAAACTGGGGTTTTTAGAGGCTCCCTCCACGATGAATTGGTCCAAACTGGGCTGGTTAGAGGCTCCCTCCACCATGAATTTGCCCAAACTGGGCTGTTTCGAGGCTCCCTCCACCATGAATTTGCCCAAACTGGGCTGTTTAGAGGCTCCCTCCACCATGAATTGGTCCAAACTGGGGTTTTTAGAGGCTCCCTCCACCATGAATTGGTCCAAACTGGGCTGTTTATAGGCTCCCTCCACCATGAATTGGTCCAAACTGGGGTTTTTAGAGGCTCCCTCCACCATGAATTGGTCCAAACTGGGATGGTTAGAGGCTCCCTCCACCATGAATTTGCCCAAACTGGGCTGTTTAGAGGCTCCCTCCACCATGAATTTGCCCAAACTGGGCTGTTTAGAGGCTCCCACCACCATGAATTTGCCCAAACTGAGCTGTTTAGAGGCTCCCTCCACCATGAATTGGTCCAAACTGGGGTTTTTAGAGGCTCCCTCCACCATGAATTGGTCCAAACTGGGGTTTTTAGAGGCTCCCTCCACCATGAATTGGTCCAAACTGGGCTGTTTATAGGCTCCCTCCACCATGAATTGGTCCAAACTGGGGTTTTTAGAGGCTCCCTCCACCATGAATTGGTCCAAACTGGGCTGGTTAGAGGCTCCCTCCACCATGAATTTGCCCAAACTGGGCTGTTTAGAGGCTCCCTCCACCATGAATTTGCCCAAACTGGGCTGTTTAGAGGCTCCCTCCACCATGAATTGGTCCAAACTGGGGTTTTTAGAGGCTCCCTCCACCATGAATTGGTCCAAACTGGGCTGTTTAGAGGCTCCCTCCACCATGAATTGGTCCAAACTGGGGTTTTTAGAGGCTCCCTCCACCATGAATTTGCCCAAACTGGGCTGTTTAGAGGCTCCCTCCACCATGAATTTGCCCAAACTGAGCTGTTTAGAGGCTCCCTCCACCATGAATTGGTCTAAACTGGGGTTTTTAGAGGCTCCCTCCACCATGAATTGGTCCAAACTGGGGGTTTTTAGAGGCTCCCTCCACCATGAATTTGCCCAAACTGGGCTGTTTAGAGGCTCCCTCCACCATGAATTTGCCCAAACTGGGCTGTTTATAGGCTCCCTCCACCATGAATTGGTCCAAACTGGGGTTTTTAGAGGCTCCCTCCACCATGAATTGGTCCAAACTGGGCTGGTTAGAGGCTCCCTCCACCATGAATTTGCCCAAACTGGGCTGTTTAGAGGCTCCCTCCACCATGAATTTGCCCAAACTGGGCTGTTTAGAGGCTCCCTCCATCATGAATTGGTCCAAACTGGGGTTTTTAGAGGCTCCCTCCACCATGAATTGGTCCAAACTGGGGTTTTTAGAGGCTCCCTCCACCATGAATTGGTCCAAACTGGGGGTTTTTAGAGGCTCCCTCCACCATGAATTTGCCCAAACTGGGCTGTTTAGAGGCTCCCTCCACCATGAATTTGCCCAAACTGGGCTGTTTATAGGCTCCCTCCACCATGAATTGGTCCAAACTGGGGTTTTTAGAGGCTCCCTCCACCATGAATTGGTCCAAACTGGGCTGGTTAGAGGCTCCCTCCACCATGAATTTGCCCAAACTGGGCTGTTTAGAGGCTCCCTCCACCATGAATTTGCCCAAACTGGGCTGTTTAGAGGCTCCCTCCATCATGAATTGGTCCAAACTGGGGTTTTTAGAGGCTCCCTCCACCATGAATTGGTCCAAACTGGGGTTTTTAGAGGCTCCCTCCACCATGAATTGGTCCAAACTGGGCTGTTTAGAGGCTCCCTCCACCATGAATTGGTCCAAACTGGGGTTTTTAGAGGCTCCCTCCACCATGAATTGGTCCAAACTGGGCTGTTTAGAGGCTCCCTCCACCATGAATTGGTCCAAACTGGGGTTTTTAGAGGCTCCCTCCACCATGAATTTGCCCAAACTGGGCTGTTTAGAGGCTCCCTCCACCATGAATTTGCCCAAACTGAGCTGTTTAGAGGCTCCCTCCACTATGAATTGGTCCAAACTGGGGTTTTTAGAGGCTCCCTCCACCATGAATTGGTCCAAACTGGGGGTTTTTAGAGGCTCCCTCCACCATGAATTTGCCCAAACTGGGCTGTTTAGAGGCTCCCTCCACCATGAATTTGCCCAAACTGGGCTGTTTAGAGGCTCCCTCCACCATGAATTGGTCCAAACTGGGGTTTTTAGAGGCTCCCTCCACCATGAATTGGTCCAAACTGGGGGTTTTTAGAGGCTCCCTCCACCATGAATTTGCCCAAACTGGGCTGTTTAGAGGCTCCCTCCATCATGAATTGGTCCAAACTGGGGTTTTTAGAGGCTCCCTCCACCATGAATTGGTCCAAACTGGGGTTTTTAGAGGCTCCCTCCACCATGAATTGGTCCAAACTGGGGTTTTTAGAGGCTCCCTCCACCATGAATTTGCCCAAACTGGGCTGTTTAGAGGCTCCCTCCACCATGAATTTGCCCAAACTGGGCTGTTTAGAGGCTCCCTCCACCATGAATTGGTCCAAACTGGGGGTTTTTAGAGGCTCCCTCCACCATGAATTTGCCCAAACTGGGCTGTTTAGAGGCTCCCTCCATCATGAATTGGTCCAAACTGGGGTTTTTAGAGGCTCCCTCCACCATGAATTGGTCCAAACTGGGGTTTTTAGAGGCTCCCTCCACCATGAATTGGTCCAAACTGGGGTTTTTAGAGGCTCCCTCCACCATGAATTTGCCCAAACTGGGCTGTTTAGAGGCTCCCTCCACCATGAATTTGCCCAAACTGGGCTGTTTAGAGGCTCCCTCCACCATGAATTGGTCCAAACTGGGGTTTTTAGAGGCTCCGTCCACCATGAATTTGCCCAAACTGGGCTGTTTAGAGGCTCCCTCCACCATGAATTGGTCCAAACTGGGGTTTTTAGAGGCTCCCTCCACCATGAATTGGTCCAAACTGGGGGTTTTTAGAGGCTCCCTCCACCATGAATTTGCCCAAACTGGGCTGTTTAGAGGCTCCCTCCATCATGAATTGGTCCAAACTGGGGTTTTTAGAGGCTCCCTCCACCATGAATTGGTCTAAACTGGGGTTTTTAGAGGCTCCCTCCACCATGAATTGGTCCAAACTGGGGTTTTTAGAGGCTCCCTCCACCATGAATTGGTCCAAACTGGGGGTTTTAAGAGGCTCCCTCCACCATGAATTTGCCCAAACTGGGCTGTTTAGAGGCTCCCTCCACCATGAATTTGCCCAAACTGGGCTGTTTAGAGGCTCCCTCCATCATGAATTGGTCCAAACTGGGGTTTTTAGAGGCTCCCTCCACCATGAATTGGTCCAAACTGGGGTTTTTAGAGGCTCCCTCCACCATGAATTGGTCCAAACTGGGCTGTTTAGAGGCTCCCTCCACCATGAATTGGTCCAAACTGGGGTTTTTAGAGGCTCCCTCCACCATGAATTTGCCCAAACTGGGCTGTTTAGAGGCTCCCTCCACCATGAATTTGCCCAAACTGAGCTGTTTAGAGGCTCCCTCCACTATGAATTGGTCCAAACTGGGGTTTTTAGAGGCTCCCTCCACCATGAATTGGTCCAAACTGGGGTTTTTTAGAGGCTCCCTCCACCATGAATTTGCCCAAACTGGGCTGTTTAGAGGCTCCCTCCACCATGAATTTGCCCAAACTGGGCTGTTTAGAGGCTCCCTCCACCATGAATTGGTCCAAACTGGGGTTTTTAGAGGCTCCCTCCACCATGAATTTGCCCAAACTGGGCTGTTTAGAGGCTCCCTCCATCATGAATTGGTCCAAACTGGGGTTTTTAGAGGCTCCCTCCACCATGAATTGGTCCAAACTGGGGTTTTTAGAGGCTCCCTCCACCATGAATTGGTCCAAACTGGGGTTTTTAGAGGCTCCCTCCACCATGAATTTGCCCAAACTGGGCTGTTTAGAGGCTCCCTCCACCATGAATTTGCCCAAACTGGGCTGTTTAGAGGCTCCCTCCACCATGAATTGGTCCAAACTGGGGTTTTTAGAGGCTCCCTCCACCATGAATTGGTCCAAACTGGGGGTTTTTAGAGGCTCCCTCCACCATGAATTTGCCCAAACTGGGCTGTTTAGAGGCTCCCTCCATCATGAATTGGTCCAAACTGGGGTTTTTAGAGGCTCCCTCCACCATGAATTGGTCTAAACTGGGGTTTTTAGAGGCTCCCTCCACCATGAATTGGTCCAAACTGGGGTTTTTAGAGGCTCCCTCCACCATGAATTTGCCCAAACTGGGCTGTTTAGAGGCTCCCTCCACCATGAATTTGCCCAAACTGGGCTGTTTAGAGGCTCCCTCCACCATGAATTGGTCCAAACTGGGGTTTTTAGAGGCTCCCTCCACCATGAATTGGTCCAAACTGGGGGTTTTTAGAGGCTCCCTCCACCATGAATTTGCCCAAACTGGGGTTTTTAGAGGCTCCCTCCACCATGAATTGGTCCAAACTGGGCTGTTTAGAGGCTCCCTCCACGATGAATTGGTCCAAACTGGGGTTTTTAGAGGTTCCCTCCACCATGAATTGGTCCAAACTGGGGTTTTTAGAGGCTCCCTCCACCATGAATTGGTCCAAACTGGGCTGTTTAGAGGCTCCCTCCACCATGAATTGGTCCAAACTGGGGTTTTTAGAGGCTCCCTCCACCATGAATTTGCCCAAACTGGGCTGTTTAGAGGCTCCCTCCACCATGAATTGGTCCAAACTGGGGTTTTTAGAGGCTCCCTCCACCATGAATTTGCCCAAACTGGGCTGTTTAGAGGCTCCCTCCACCATGAATTGGTCCAAACTAGGGTCTTTAGAGGCTCCCTCCACCATGAATTGGTCCAAACTGGGGTTTTTAGAGGCTCCCTCCACCATGAATTTGCCCAAACTCTGCTGGTTAGAGGCTCAATCCACCCTGATTTTCAAAACAAATGTTGGTGCCAACCTCAACTTACTACAAGGGCCAAATTCACTGCTGGTGACAAGCTCTCCTCACTGCAAGTGCCAAATACACATGTTTCAAGGTGTTTTCCTACTGTCAGAGAGGTGGTATTGAGTGTGTAAAGTGTGTAGTTGTTAGGCTGTGATGTTGGGGTAATAGAGGGTCTTTGGTGTGTTAGATGCCCCCAGACATGCTTCCCCTGCTGTCCCAGTGTCATTCCAGAGGTGTTGGCATCATTTCCCTGGGTTGTCATAGTGGACTTGGTGACCCTCCAGACACGGATTTGGGTTTCCCCCTTAACGAGTATCTGTTCCCCATAGACTATAATGGGGTTCGAAACCCGTTCGAACACACGAACATTGAGCGGCTGTTCGAATCGAATTTCGAACCTCGAACATTTTAGTGTTCGCTCATCTCTATTTATTACATATCCACCTCTCCCCCCAGGGCTTCCACTTTTCATAGTCTGGAGTCTGCACTTTGCATTTTCTGATACCTATTATGAGCTTGTCCTATTTTTGGCCATTTTTATGGATCCCTCCTTACATTGCATGTATGCAGGATCCATGAAAACGGATTTCCCTTGGGTCTACGATGGCTTTGAAAAAATGGATGTTTTTCATGGCGTTTTGCAAAAAGTTTTGTATGAATCTAACCTTAGAGGTGATCCTTTATTATATTAAATAGACTTCAGTGAAAACTGAATATTTTGGAACTTTATTTGGAGGCTTTACTAGTTTCAAAAGTGAATGCTACTACCCTGACCATTCTGCTTTGTAGTTGGTGCTGGACAGCTCCTATTCTTATCTTATGTCACATGGGGGCAGTTCCATTTGCCCCATTACTTCCTTTATCATATAGTCTTTGTGATATGAAAGCATCTGTCATGTCAGGCAGCTTTTCCGGATAAGCTTGAATGAGTGTCCATAACTATTTCTGGCCATTATACTGTATGACTTGTATTGTGCAATTTTTAGCAGAGTTTTCTCGTGCAAGCTCAGTCTGTAGCCTCTTAGATGACTGATGGAATTATCTGCCACACTGGAAAACTGAATTTTTACTGTGCGTGTTGTGACATCACTGTGTGCATTGTCCCTGTATTGGGGCATTACTGTGTGTACTATCTCTGTACTGTGACATCACTGTGTGTATTATCCCTGTACTGTGACATCACTGTATTTATTATCTCTGTACTGTGACATCACTGTGTGCATTATCCCTGTACTGTGACATCACTGTGTGTATTATCTCTGTACTGTGACATCACTGTGTATATTATCTCTGTACTGTGACATCACTGTGTGTATTATCCCTGTACTGTGACATCACTGTATTTATTATCTCTGTACTGTGACATCACTGTGTGCATTATCCCTGTACTGTGACATCACTGTGTATATTATCCCTGTACTGTGACATCACTGTGTGTATTATCCCTGTACTGTGACATCACTGTGTATATTATCTCTGTACTGTGACATCACTGTGTGTATTATCCTGTACTGTGACATCACTGTGTGTATTATCCCTGTACTATGACATCACTGTGTGTATTATTCCTGTACTGTGACATCACTGTGTATAGTATCCCTGTACTGTGACATCACTGTGTGTATTATCCCTGTACTGTGACATCACTGTGTGTATTATCCCTGTACTGTGCCATCACTGTGTGTATTATCCCTGTACTGTGACATCACTGTGTGTATTATCCCTGTACTGTGACATCACTGTGTATATTATCCCTGTACTGTGACATCACTGTGTGTATTATCTCTGTACTGTGACATCACTGTGTGTATTATCCCTGTACTGTGACATCACTGTGTATATTATCTCTGTACTGTGACATCACTGTGTGTATTAACCTGTACTGTGACATCACTGTGTGTATTATCCCTGTACTATGACATCACTGTGTGTATTATTCCTGTACTGTGACATCACTGTGTATAGTATCCCTGTACTGTGACATCACTGTGTGTATTATCCCTGTACTGTGACATCACTGTGTGTATTATCCCTGTACTGTGCCATCACTGTGTGTATTATCCCTGTACTGTGACATCACTGTGTGTATTATCCCTGTACTGTGACATCACTCTGTGTATTATCTCTGTACTGTGACATCACTGTGTGTATTATCCCTGTACTATGACATCACTGTGTGTATTATCTCTGTACTGTGACATCACTGTGTGTATTATCCTTGTACTGTGACATCACTGTATTTATTATCTCTGTACTGTGACATCACTGTGTGCATTATCCCTGTACTGTGACATCACTGTGTATATTATCCCTGTACTGTGACATCACTGTGTATATTATCTCTGTACTGTGACATCACTGTGTGTATTATCCTGTACTGTGACATCACTGTGTGTATTATCCCTGTACTATGACATCACTGTGTGTATTATTCCTGTACTGTGACATCACTGTGTATATTATCCCTGTACTGTGACATCACTGTGTGTATTATCCCTGTACTGTGACATCACTGTGTGTATTATCCCCGTACTGTGACATCACTGTGTGTATTATCCCCGTACTGTGACATCACTGTGTGTATTATCTCTGTACTGTGACATCACTGTGTGTATTATCCCTGTACTGTGACTTCACTGTGTGTATTATCTCTGTACTGTGACATCACTGTGTGTATAGTATCCCTGTACTGTGACATCACTCTGTGTATTATCTCTGTACTGTGACATCACTGTGTGTATTATCCCTGTACTGTGACATCACTGTGTGTATTATCCCTGTACTGTAACATCACTGTGTGCATTATCTCTGTACTGTGACATCACTGTGTGTATTATCCCTGTACTGTGACATCACTGTGTGTATTATCTCTGTACTGTGACATCACTGTGTGTATTATCTCTGTACTGTGACATCACTGTGTGTATTATCCCTGTACTGTGACATCACTGTGTATATTATCTCTGTACTGTGGCATCACTGTGTGTATTATCCTGATACTGTGACATCACTGTGTGTATTATCCCTGTACTGTGACATCACTGTGTGTATTATCCTTGTACTGTGACATCACTGTGTGTATTATCTCTGTACTGTGACATCACTGTGTGTATTATCCCTGTACTGTGACATCACTGTGTATATTATCTCTGTACTGTGGCATCACTGTGTGTATTATCCTGATACTGTGACATCACTGTGTGTATTATCCCTGTACTGTGACATCACTGTGTGTATTATCCCTGTACTGTGACATCACTGTGTGTATTATCCTGTACTGTGACATCACTGTGTGTATTATCCCTGTACTGTGACATCACTGTGTATATTATCCCTGTACTGTGACATCACTGTGTGTATTATTCTGTACTGTGACATCACTGTGTGTATTATCTCTGTACTATGACATCACTGTGTGTATTATCCCTGTACTGTGACATCACTGTGTGTATTATCCCTGTACTGTGACATCACTGTGTGCATTATCCCTGTACTGTGACATCACTCTGTGTATTATCCCTGTACTGTGACATCACTGTGTGTATTATCCCTGTACTGTGACATCACTGTGTGTATTATCCCTGTACTGTGACATCACTGTGTGTATTATCCCTGTACTGTGACATCACTGTGTGTATTATCCCTGTACTGTGACATCACTGTGTGTATTATCCCTGTACTGTGACATCACTGTGTGTATTATCCCTGTACTGTGACATCACTGTGTGTATTATCCCTGTACTGTGACATCACTGTGTGTATTATCCCTGTACTGTGACATCACTGTGTGTATTATCTCTGTACTGTGACATCACTGTGTGTATTATCCTGGTACTATAACATCACTGTGTTTGTTATCCCTTGTAAAAGGATCCCTCTGAGAAATCCTTAAAGATGTGTATCGCTAGTCCCAGAAAACCCCTTTAATACTCCCTTATTAGAGACATATCATAAACCTTACAAAATGTTGTTACAATGCAGTCTCCGGGCTCTAATCTTGGCACATTATTTGTTTACATGTACTTAATACACATGGGATATGTCCATAGGGAGTATGAAGTGCAAGTTGTCTTATATTATATGACTTTACTGAATGCTGGAATATTCATGAGCTCCACATTGTGTCTTGATATAATCCAGGGTCTCAGGTACTTGGCACCTATAGATTTGTCTGCCTTCACTTCCCTTCAAATTTGGTTCGATTTCCCATTAAATAATTGATTCTTTGTGTTTTGAATCCGTTCCCCTCTGTCCAGACCTCGTGCTCTTGAGGATTTGGCCTGTTTGACTCTGTGCCACCTGTCCTGACCTTTAGCTTGGTGTGACAAATGAATTCTGCCTGCCCTGACCTCGGCTTGTCCACTGTCCATTGAACCTGCTATATACAAAGCTTGACATCACTGGCAGCACACAAACTTAAAACAACATACAGTCTAGGGCAGGGGTCCTCAAACTGCGGCCCGAGGGCCACATGCGGCCCACCAAGCACTTCTGTCTGGCCCCGCCGACAACGCTGGCAGGCGTGCATTTATAATGAAGCTTCTGGGGAGCTCGGGCCAGGCCATGGAGCGCACTTCACTTTACCTATTGGAGGGCACCGCTCCCGATGTCTGTGCGACCTGCTCTGCCTCCGGCCCACTGTTTAAAAAGTTTGAGGACCCCTGGTCTAGGCTATGCGTTATGCCAGTTTCATGTAAACAGCTTTGGAATGAGACATATGGGCTGGGCTTTGGCTGGACCTCCCTGACCTAACCCTGAGCCAGGACCCAGTATTATAGTGATCTAAAACAGGGGGCCCCAATCACCAGTCTGGAGAGCAGGACTGGACCGTTGGGGTTTTTGTGCTGGTCTGTGGAGTGGGGCGGTGGGCTGGCCTCAGTCTTAGCTGGATACATGGCGCTAGGCCACGTTGCTATGGTAATGTGTAAACTATGGGGTAGCACAGCGTCCTGTAGCTGCTAAGGACGCCATACTAGCAGATAATTTATATGTTACCTTAGCAAAGTGGCCTAGCGCAAAGTATCCAGCCTCAGTGTCTAGCAATTTGTCATGTCCACTCAGATGCTTGTGTCATGCCCACCTGCCCCATAAAGTCTTCCAATCCACATTGTGGAGCCCACTTATATCCCCACCCCATATGAGCAAAGACTCGCCCCTGACCTACCCCGACCCCACCCTGCCAGGCCATGGAAAAAAGGTCTTGCTTAGACTCAGTCTCCAGTGCAAAAAAAGTTCGGGACCATTGTTCTACAGTAATATATTAGGAGTCCCTGCTAGTCCACAGCTCTGCTGATCCATACTGAAAGCAGAATTACACTACAGGACGGTAGCGCCATCACTATAATACTGGGAGCTTGGCATAAGTTTCAGTCCGGGAAATACAGCCAACATCGAGTCTGTCTCTCCTGGACCAAATCTGTACATGTGAAGCCGGCCTTAGCTCTGCACCTAGTCGTAACGCTCGCCAAACCTGGTTGGCGTTACCGGTATTACACAAGACATAACGTGTATTCCGCTACCGTGGGCTAGTAAAGCGCTGACTGCGTGTGTTACCAGGGTTTGTGGAGTCACAGTAAGAATACACCTGTATAGTAGAAAACACAGAGTGAATCCAGCATTCCCAGTGACTCAGATCTAAATTTAATCTCATTGGCTTCCATAGTCTTATCTTGTGCCACGACACCCACCTAGCCACCTGTCTCCGACTAATACAGCAATAAATATCATATTTTCCATTTCATGTTGTTTTCCTGCTCTTTATTTGCAGCAAAACATCTACTCATTTGTATTCAGATATTTATTTCTTTAAAAAGCTTCTGCATACAGTATAAGCCATCATCTAAACGTAGTATATATCCTCAGCTGGAATACTATGTCTGATATACGTAGAATAATACCCAGGGGTGGAGTGGAATGACTTCTGTATGAGCAGTTGTATAAGAATAAAAAAACAGATACAGCGCCACTCTAGTCCATGGACTCGATCTGGTATTGCAGTCATCTTATTAAAATGTGAGATGCAAATGAAGCTCAAGCACATTGGGGCCCTACCAGGCGATCTAAGGGGCCTGTATTCAGGTGTGAAATACAGAGTCTCTTACATGACCCATTGCACTTGAACCTCATTTCATGCAAATGGGTCCTTTTTTGGGCCATATGAAATATGATTGTGCTCAGCCTGTCCCCTACAATGTACTGGGACTTTATTGGATCCAAAAGTGTGAAGGTTCTTACATCACTTTTACCAAGCGCCATGCCATTTGAATGGGACTGAGCTGTAGCTTGGCCATGTGATCAATGTCCATGATGCCACTGCCCTGAAAAGAGTAAGTGGTGATTGACCAAGCTCCATGGCCTCTCCATATACTGATTTATGGGGGAATGTTAGATCCCACATATGATATCGGTGATCTCTTCTAAAGGAAGGTCATACATTTTAGACTCCAGAAAAACCCTTTAACTTTTTCCATAGAAATTGACTTATTTCTGCTGCCAATTACATTGTAAGAATATAATTAAGAACACAACGTAAATGTCTCTTCTGTCACAAACAAATTGCTGAAGTCTATTAGTAATTTATAGCGGATTCCAAATTATCAAAATGGCAACACCCATGACTATGCCAAATGATTTAGGATCAGATGCCAGGCGCTTAATCATAAATCTCTGTATTCCTGTAACGCTGATTCTTTTGGGACTTGCTTAGTCATCCAGTCACATTTATTATGTTCTTCCAATTTAGACACATCAACGCAACAGCTTACATTCACTTTTCAGAATAAAACTTAGGCCAAGTTCAATCACGCGCAGAAAGTTTTTTGATATGTTTTGACTCAACTGGAGGTTGGCACTTTTTTTGGTTTGGTTTTGGATATTTCATTGATTAATGGGAATGAACAGGTTAAGTGTTAAAAAGGTAAGCATAGGAGATTTTCGTATAGAAATGCATGGGCACTTATAGGGGATTTGGTTGCATTTTCTAAGATTTTAAGTGCGTGCCTATTGAAGCTAAAGTGAAGTAACCTATGGATAGGTCCACTGTTAAACTCCTTCTCTTTGCATCCATCAATATACAGTACAATTCATTCCCTTATTCCTCACAGCTGGAATTTTTTCTCTAGGAACTTAAATTATGGTCGAAACCCCTCAATAAACCATCTCTTGAAGAAGACTGGACCTTAACTGGACCAGATTTTCTTAGGCCTGGCTTACAGCTGCGTTCAGGTTTCCGTTCAGGGAGCCCTCCAAATGGAAACCTATCTGCAGAAAAAAGTGGTTACCTAAGGAAACTCGCAGATCTCATAGACTATAATAAGGTCCATGCGGTTTCCGCTCAGTTTCCTACTGCTTGTAGGAATTTTCTCTCCACATATTTTATGTGGATAGGGGAATGGAATGGCTCAAACACAGGTATGAACCGGGCATTAGAAAGGTTTTCACTTCCACTATATGTTATGCTATCTAGCCATCTTCTTTGAGAAGTTGCAATTGGTTGTCTCAAAGAAGGTCAGATAGGATTTATATGACTTAGCTCCATCTCTTGATAGCTATAAAGCTTTAGCATTTTGGCGTCTGTATCATAAAAAAACATCCAATTTGTAAGAATATTTGACTAGTTTGAAAAAGAAAAGCTTGTACACTTAACGCTAAGTTCACACTAACGTTCGATCTCTGTTCTCAGCTTTCCGTCTTCTGCATGCAAAGCTGTCAGACCGGGTCCGTCCGTGAGCGCCGGTGAGCGTTTTATACTCTCCGCCGCAAAACCGTTTTTTAAAAATCGGACACAGAGTACTGCATGTCCGACTCTGTGTCCGATTTTTAAAAAACGGTTTTGCGGCGGAGAGCATAAAATGCTTACCGGCGCTCACCACTAGAGATGAGCGAACAGTGTTCTATCGAACTCATGTTCGATCGGATATTAGGCTGTTCGGCATGTTCGAATCAAATCGAACACCGCGTGGTAAAGTGCGCCATTACTCGATTCCCCTCCCACCTTCCCTGGCGCCTTTTTTGCTCCAATAACAGCGCAGGGTAGGTGGGACAGGAACTACGACACCTGTGACGTTGAGAAAAGTAGGCAAAACCCATTGGCTGCTGAAAACATGTGACCTCTAATTTAAAAGAACAGCGACGCCCAGGTTCGCATCATTCTGAGCTTGCAATTCACCGGGGACGGAGGTTTCCGTCCAGTTAGCTAGGGCTTAGATTCTGGGTAGGCAGGGACAGGCTAGGATAGGAAGGAGAAGACAACCAACAGCTCTTATAAGAGCTAAATTCCAGGGAGAAGCTTGTCAGTGTAACGTGGCACTGACGGGCTCAATCGCCGCAACCCAGCTTTCCCAGGATCCTGAATGGAATACACTGACAGTGTATTCCCGTATACCCGATATATACCCCCGATACCCGTTCCAACGGTGTGCCCCCCCACCTTCACCCCAGAAATACACTGCAAGTCCCCTAGCAATAGAATTGGGGCTATATACACCCACTATTTTTGCTATTGCCATATAGTGCCATTGTCTGACTGGGAATTCAAAGAATATATTGGGGTTACGTGCACCCACAATTTTTGCTACTGGTATATAGTGCCATTGTCTGGGAATTCAAAGAATATATTGGGGTTATAAATACCCTCATTTCTTGCTACTGGTATATAGTGCCATTGTCTGACTGGGAATTCAAAGAATATATTGGGGTTACAAATACCCTCATTTCTTGCTACTGCCATATAGTGCCAGTTTCTGACTGGTAATTCAAAGAATATATTGGGGTTATAAATACCCTCATTTCTTGCTACTGGTATATAGTGCCATTGTCTGACTGGGAATTCAAAGAATATATTGGGGTTACAAATACCCTCATTTCTTGCTACTGCCATATAGTGCCAGTTTCTGACTGGTAATTCAAAGAATATATTGGGGTTATAAATACCCTCATTTCTTGCTACTGGTATATAGTGCCATTGTCTCACTGGGAATTCAAAGAATATATTGGGGTTACAAATACCCTCATTTCTTGCTACTGGTATATAGTGCCATTGTCTGACTGGGAATTCAAAGAATATATTGGGGTTACAAATACCCACATTTCTTGCTACTGGTATATAGTGCCATCGTCTGACTGGGAATTCAAAGAATATATTGGGGTTACAAATACCCTCATTTCTTGCTACTGGTATATAGTGCCATTGTCTGACTGGGAATTCAAAGAATATATTGGGGTTATAAATACCCTCATTTCTTGCTACTGGTATATAGTGCCATTGTCTGACTGGGAATTCAAAGAATATATTGGGGTTATAAATACCCTCATTTCTTGCTACTGGTATATAGTGCCATTGTCTGACTGGGAATTCGAAGAATATATTGGGGTTATAAATACCCTCATTTCTTGCTACTGGTATATAGTGCCATTGTCTGACTGGGAATTCAAAGAATATATTGGGGTTATAAATACCCTCATTTCTTGCTACTGCCATATAGTGCCAGTTTCTGACTGGTAATTCAAAGAATATATTGGGGTTATAAATACCCTCATTTCTTGCTACTGGTATATAGTGCCATTGTCTGACTGGGAATTCAAAGAATATATTGGGGTTACGTGCACCCACAATTTTTGCTACTGGTATATAGTGCCATTGTCTGACTGGGAATTCAAAGAATATATTGGAGTTACAAATACCCTCATTTCTTGCTACTGGTATATAGTGCCATTGTCTGACTGGGAATTCAAAGAATATATTGGGGTTATAAATACCCTCATTTCTTGCTACTGCCATATAGTGCCAGTTTCTGACTGGTAATTCAAAGAATATATTGGGGTTACGTGCACCCACAATTTTTGCTACTGGTATATAGTGCCATTGTCTGACTGGGAATTCAAAGAATATATTGGGGTTATAAATACCCTCATTTCTTGCTACTGCCATATAGTGCCAGTTTCTGACTGGTAATTCAAAGAATATATTGGGGTTATAAATACCCTCATTTCTTGCTACTGGTATATAGTGCCATTGTCTGACTAGGAATTCAAAGAATATATTGGGGTTACGTGCACCCACAATTTTTGCTACTGGTATATAGTGCCATTGTCTGACTGGGAATTCAAAGAATATATTGGAGTTACAAATACCCTCATTTCTTGCTACTGGTATATAGTGCCATTGTCTGACTGGGAATTCAAAGAATATATTGGGGTTATAAATACCCTCATTTCTTGCTACTGCCATATAGTGCCAGTTTCTGACTGGTAATTCAAAGAATATATTGGGGTTACGTGCACCCACAATTTTTGGTACTGGTATATAGTGCCATTGTCTGACTGGGAATTCAAAGAATATATTGGGGTTACAAATACCCTCATTTCTTGCTACTGCCATATAGTGCCATTGTCTGACTGGGAATTCAAAGAATATATTGGGGTTACAAATACCCTCATTTCTTGCTACTGGTATATAGTGCCATTGTCTGACTGGGAATTCAAAGAATATATTGGGGTTACGTGCACCCACAATTTTTGCTACTGGTATATAGTGCCAGTTTCTAACTGGGAATTCAAAATGCGCAAGGCTCCCGGAAAGGGACGTGGACGAGGCCGTGGGCGAGGTCGGGAGAATGGTTCTGGGGAGCAAGGTAGCAGTGAAGCCACAGGGCGTCCCATGCCTACTCCTGTGGGGCAGCAAGCATTGCGCCACTCCACAGTGCCAGGGTTGCTTGCCACATTAACTAAACTGCAGGGTACAAACCTTAGTAGGCCCGAGAACCAGGAACAGGTCTTGCAATGGCTGTCAGAGAACGCTTACAGCACATTGTCCAGCAGCCAGTCAGACTCTGCCTCCTCTCCTCCTATTACCCAACAGTCTTGTCCTCCTTCCTCCCAAAATTCCCAAGCTTCACAGAACAATAACCCCAACTGTCCCTGCTCCCCAGAGCTGTTCTCCGCTCCTTTCATTGTCCCTCAACCTGCCTCTCCACGTCACGATTCCACGAACCTAACAGAGGAGCATCTGTGTCCAGATGCTCAAACACTAGAGTCTCCTCCATCTCCGTTCGATTTGGTGGTGGATGACCAGCAACCCACCCTCATCGACGATGATGTGACGCAGTTGCCGTCAGGGCATCCAGTTGACCGGCGCATTGTGCGGGAGGAGGAGATGAGACAGGAGTTGGAAGAGGAAGTGGTGGATGATGAGGACACTGACCCTACCTGGACAGGGGGGATGTCAAGCGGGGAAAGTAGTGTGGATGTTGAGGCAGGTGCAGCACCAAAAAGGGTAGCTAGAGGCAGAGGCAGAGGTCAGCAGCTTAGGCGAAGCCAGGCCACACCCGGAATCTCCCAAGATGTTCCAGTTCGTACCCAGCCCCGAAAAACTCCCACCTCGAGGGCACGTTTCTCGAAGGTGTGGAGTTTTTTCAAGGAATGCGCCGAGGACAGATATAGTGTTGTCTGCACAATTTGCCTCTCGAAATTGATTAGGGGCTCTGAGAAGAGCAACCTGTCCACCACTTCAATGCGCCGTCATTTGGAATCCAAGCACTGGAATCAGTGGCAGGCAGCAACGGCAGGACAAAGGCCGCCTGCCGTTCACGCCACTGCCACTGCCTCTGCCACTGCCTCTGCCTCTGCCACTGCCACTGCTGACTGTGCTGGCGATGCACTCCAGAGGACGAGCCAGGACACCACTTCATCTGCCTTCGCCACTTTGTTGACTTCTCCCTCATCCTCCCCTGTTCCTGTCTTATCTCCTTCTCCTGCACCATCAAAGGCACCATCAGGCGCTTCTTTACAACAACCCACCATCTCTCAGACATTGGAGCGGCGGCAGAAATACACTGCTAACCACCCACATGCGCAAGCCTTGAACGCCAACATCGCTAAACTGCTGGCCCAGGAGATGTTGGCGTTCCGGCTTGTTGAAACTCCCGCCTTCCTGGACCTGATGGCAACTGCGGCACCTCGCTATGCCGTCCCTAGCTGTCACTACTTCTCCCGGTGTGCCGTCCCCGCCTTGCACCAGCACGTGTCACTCAACATCAGGCGAGCCCTTAGTTCCGCGCTTTGCACAAAGGTCCACTTGACCACCGACGCGTGGACAAGTGCATGCGGACAGGGACGCTACATTTCACTGACGGCACACTGGGTGAATGTAGTTGAGGCTGGGACTGCTTCCCAAACTGGCCCGGTGTACCTCGTCTCCCCGCCTAACATTCCTGGCAGGGACACGAGAAGAACACCCCCCTCCTCCTCCTCCTCCTCTACCGCCTCCTCCTCCGCCACCGCCTCCTCCTCCGCTGTTAGATTGACCCCAGCTACGAGTTGGAAACGTTGCAGCACTGGCGTTGGTAGACGTCAGCAGGCTGTGCTGAAGCTGATCAGCTTGGGGGACAGACAGCACACTGCCTCCGAGGTGAGGGATGCCCTCCTCGATGAGACGGCAATATGGTTTGAGCCGCTGCACCTGGGCCCAGGCATGGTCGTTTGTGATAACGGCCGGAACCTGGTAGCAGCTCTGGAGCTTGCCGGACTCCAACATGTTCCATGCCTGGCCCACGTCTTCAACCTAGTGGTGCAACGTTTCCTAAAGAGCTACCCCAATGTTCCAGAGCTACTGGTGAAAGTGCGGCGCATGTGCGCCCACTTTCGCAAGTCGACAGTAGCCGCTGCTAGCTTAAAATCTCTCCAGCAACGCCTGCATGTGCCACAACACCGGCTTTTGTGCGACGTCCCCACACGCTGGAACTCAACTTTTCAGATGTTGAATAGAGTGGTTGAGCAGCAGAGACCTTTGATGGAATACCAGCTACAAAACCCTAGGGTGCCACAAAGTCAGCTGCCTCAGTTTCACATCCATGAGTGGCCATGGATGAGAGACCTTTGTGACATCCTACGGGTCTTTGAGGAGTCCACAAGGAGGGTGAGCTCTGAGGATGCGATGGTGAGCCTTACAATCCCGCTCTTGTGTGTTCTGAGAGAATCCCTGATTGACATCAGGGATAACTCAGATCACACAGAGGAGTTAGGGATAGCATCCGATCCGTCACAGCTGGAGAGTAGGTCCACACATCTGTCCGCTTCACTGCGTTTAATGGAGGAGGAGGAGGAGGAGGAGGAGGAGGAGGAAGAAGAGTTGTCCGATGATGTGATGGTGATACAGGAGGCTTCCGGGCAACTTCGAATCGTCCCATTGTTGCAGCGTGGATGGGTAGACATGGAGGATGAGGAGGAAATGGAGATTAAACTTTCCGGTGGGGCCAGAGGAGTCATGCCAACTAACACTGTGGCAGACATGGCTGAGTTCATGTTGGGGTGCTTTACAACCGACAAGCGTATTGTCAAAATCATGGAGGACAACCAGTACTGGATCTTTGCTATCCTTGACCCCCGGTATAAAAACAACATCTCGTCTTTTATTCCGGTAGAGGGGAGGGCCAATCGCATCAATGCTTGCCACAGGCAATTGGTGCAGAATATGATGGAGATGTTTCCAGCATGTGACGTTGGCGGCAGGGAGGGCAGTTCCTCCAGTAGGCAACCAAGTTCTCACCGGTCCACACAAACGAGGGGCACACTGTCTAAGGTCTGGGACACCTTGATGGCACCCCCTCGCCAAAGTGCCGCCACGGAGGGTCCTAGTGTCACCAGGCGTGAGAAGTATAGGCGCATGTTGCGGGAATACCTTTCCGACCACAGCCCTGTCCTCTCCGACCCCTCTGCGCCCTACACGTATTGGGTGTCGAAGTTGGACCTGTGGCTTGAACTTGCCCTATATGCCTTGGAGGTGCTGTCCTGTCCTGCCGCCAGCGTCCTATCTGAGAGGGTGTTCAGTGCAGCCGGTGGCATCATCACTGACAAGTCACTCACCCGTCTGTCAGCTGAGAGTGCCGACCGGCTCACTTTGATAAAAATGAACCACCACTGGATAGAGCCTTCATTTTTGGGCCCACCTGTGTAAAGCACCCCAACATGAAACTCCATGTCTGTACTCAACCTCTCCAATTCCTCCGCATCCTCATACTCATCCACCATAAGCGTTGCACAATTCTGCTAATACTAGGCTCCCTCCACCCTGATTTCCCCCAACTCTGCTGGTTAGAGGCTCCCTCCACCCTGCTTTCCCACAACTCTGCTGGTTAGAGGCTCCCTCCACCCTGCTTTCCCACAACTCTGCTGGTTAGAGGCTCCCTCCACCCTGATTTCCAACAACTCTGCTGGTTAGAGGCTCCCTCCACCCTGCTTTCCCACAACTCTGCTGGTTAGAGGCTCCCTCCACCCTGATTTCCACCAACTCTGCTGGTTAGAGGCTCCCTCCACCATGAATTGGTCCAAACTGGGCTGTTTAGCGGCTCCCTCCACCATGAATTGGTCCAAACTGGGCTGTTTAGAGGCTCCCTCCACCATGAATTGGTCCAAACTGGGGCTTTTAGAGGCTCCCTCCACCATGAATTTGCCCAAACTGGGCTGGTTAGAGGCTCCCTCCACCATGAATTTGCCCAAACTGGGCTGTTTAGAGGCTCCCTCCACCATGAATTTGCCCAAACTGGCCTGTTTAGAGGCTCCCTCCACCATGAATTGGTCCAAACTGGGGTTTTTAGAGGCTCTCTCCACCATGAGTTGGTCCAAACTGGGCTGTTTAGAGGCTCCCTCCATCATGAATTGGTCCAAACTGGGGTTTTTAGAGGCTCCCTCCACCACGAATTGGTCCAAACTGGGCTGGTTAGAGGCTCCCTCCACCATGAATTTGCCCAAACTGGGCTGTTTAGAGGCTCCCTCCACCATGAATTGGTCCAAACTGGGGTTTTTAGAGGCTCCCTCCACCATGAATTGGTCCAAACTGGGCTGTTTAGAGGCTCCCTCCACCATGAATTGGTCCAAACTGGGGTTTTTAGAGGCTCCCTCCACCATGAATTGGTCCAAACTGGGCTGGTTAGAGGCTCCCTCCACCATGAATTTGCCCAAACTGGGCTGTTTAGAGGCTCCCTCCACCATGAATTTGCCCAAACTGGCCTATTTAGAGGCTCCCTCCACCATGAATTGGTCCAAACTGGGGTTTTTAGAGGCTCTCTCCACCATGAATTGGTCCAAACTGGGCTGGTTAGAGGCTCCCTCCATCATGAATTGGTCCAAACTGGGGTTTTTAGAGGCTCCCTCCACCATGAATTGGTCCAAACTGGGCTGTTTAGCGGCTCCCTCCACCATGAATTGGTCCAAACTGGAGTTTTTAGAGGCTCCCTCCACCATGAATTGGTCCAAACTGGGCTGTTTAGAGGCTCCCTCCACCATGAATTGGTCCAAACTGGGGCTTTTAGAGGCTCCCTCCACCATGAATTGGTCCAAACTGGGCTGGTTAGAGGCTCCCTCCACCATGAATTTGCCCAAACTGGGCTGTTTAGAGGCTCCCTCCACCATGAATTTGCCCAAACTGGCCTGTTTAGAGGCTCCCTCCACCATGAATTGGTCCAAACTGGGGTTTTTCGAGGCTCTCTCCACCATGAGTTGGTCCAAACTGGGCTGTTTAGAGGCTCCCCTCCATCATGAATTGGTCCAAACTGGGGTTTTTAGAGGCTCCCTCCACCACGAATTGGTCCAAACTGGGCTGGTTAGAGGCTCCCTCCACCATGAATTTGCCCAAACTGGGCTGTTTAGAGGCTCCCTCCACCATGAATTGGTCCAAACTGGGGTTTTTAGAGGCTCCCTCCACCATGAATTGGTCCAAACTGGGCTGTTTAGAGGCTCCCTCCACCATGAATTGGTCCAAACTGGGGTTTTTAGAGGCTCCCTCCACCATGAATTGGTCCAAACTGGGCTGGTTAGAGGCTCCCTCCACCATGAATTTGCCCAAACTGGGCTGTTTAGAGGCTCCCTCCACCATGAATTTGCCCAAACTGGCCTATTTAGAGGCTCCCTCCACCATGAATTGGTCCAAACTGGGGTTTTTAGAGGCTCTCTCCACCATTGAATTGGTCCAAACTGGGCTGTTTAGAGGCTCCCTCCATCATGAATTGGTCCAAACTGGGGTTTTTAGAGGCTCCCTCCACCATGAATTGGTCCAAACTGGGCTGTTTAGAGGCTCCCTCCACCATGAATTGGTCCAAACTGGGGTTTTTAGAGGCTCCCTCCACCATGAATTGGTCCAAACTGGGGTTTTTAGAGGCTCCCTCCACCATGAATTGGTCCAAACTGGGGTTTTTAGAGGCTCCCTCCACCATGAATTGGTCCAAACTGGGCTATTTAGAGGCTCCCTCCACCATGAATTGGTCCAAACTGGGGTTTTTAGAGGCTCCCTCCACCATGAATTGGTCCAAACTGGGGGTTTTAGAGGCTCCCTCCACCATGAATTTGCCCACACTGGGCTGTTTAGAGGCTCCCTCCACCATGAATTTGCCCAAACTGAGCTGTTTAGAGGCTCCCTCCACCATGAATTGGTCCAAACTGGGGTTTTTAGAGGTTCCCTCCACCATGAATTGGTCCAAACTGCGGGTTTTTAGAGGCTCCCTCCACCATGAATTTGCCCAAACTGGGCTGTTTAGAGGCTCCCTCCATCATGAATTGGTCCAAACTGGGGTTTTTAGAGGCTCCCTCCACCATGAATTGGTCCAAACTGGGGTTTTTAGAGGCTCCCTCCACCATGAATTGGTCCAAACTGGGGTTTTTAGAGGCTCCCTCCACCATGAATTGGCCCAAACTGGGCTGTTTAGAGGCTCCCTCCACCATGAATTTGCCCAAACTGGGCTGTTTAGAGGCTCCCTCCACCATGAATTGGTCCAAACTGGGGTTTTTAGAGGCTCCCTCCACCATGAATTGGTCCAAACTGGGGGTTTTTAGAGGCTCCCTCCACCATGAATTTGCCCAAACTGGGCTGTTTAGAGGCTCCCTCCACCATGAATTGGTCCAAACTGGGGTTTTTAGAGGCTCCCTCCACCATGAATTTGCCCAAACTGGGCTGTTTAGAGGCTCCCTCCACCATGAATTTGCCCAAACTGAGCTGTTTAGAGGCTCCCTCCACCATGAATTGGTCCAAACTGGGGTTTTTAGAGGCTCCCTCCACCATGAATTGGTCCAAACTGGGGGTTTTTAGAGGCTCCCTCCACCATGAATTTGCCCAAACTGGGCTGTTTAGAGGCTCCCTCCATCATGAATTGGTCCAAACTGGGGTTTTTAGAGGCTCCCTCCACCATGAATTGGTCCAAACTGGGGTTTTTAGAGGCTCCCTCCACCATGAATTGGTCCAAACTGGGGTTTTTAGAGGCTCCCTCCACCATGAATTGGTCCAAACTGGGGTTTTTAGAGGCTCCCTCCACCATGAATTTGCCCAAACTGGGCTGTTTAGAGGCTCCCTCCACCATGAATTTGCCCAAACTGGGCTGTTTAGAGGCTCCCTCCACCATGAATTGGTCCAAACTGGGGTTTTTAGAGGCTCCCTCCACCATGAATTGGTCCAAACTGGGGTTTTTAGAGGCTCTCTCCACCATGAATTGGTCCAAACTGGGGTTTTTAGAGGCTCCCTCCACCATGAATTGGTCCAAACTGGGGTTTTTAGAGGCTCCCTCCACCATGAATTTGCCCAAACTGGGCTGTTTAGAGGCTCCCTCCACCATGAATTTGCCCAAACTGAGCTGTTTAGAGGCTCCCTCCACCATGAATTTGCCCAAACTGAGCTGTTTAGAGGCTCCCTCCACCATGAATTGGTCCAAACTGGGGTTTTTAGAGGCTCCCTCCACCATGAATTGGTCCAAACTGGGGGTTTTTAGAGGCTCCCTCCACCATGAATTTGCCCAAACTGGGCTGGTTAGAGGCTCCCTCCACCATGAATTTGCCCAAACTGGCCTGTTTAGAGGCTCCCTCCACCATGAATTGGTCCAAACTGGGGTTTTTAGAGGCTCTCTCCACCATGAGTTGGTCCAAACTGGGCTGTTTAGAGGCTCCCTCCATCATGAATTGGTCCAAACTGGGGTTTTTAGAGGCTCCCTCCACCACGAATTGGTCCAAACTGGGCTGGTTAGAGGCTCCCTCCACCATGAATTTGCCCAAACTGGGCTGTTTAGAGGCTCCCTCCACCATGAATTGGTCCAAACTGGGGTTTTTAGAGGCTCCCTCCACCATGAATTGGTCCAAACTGGGCTGTTTAGAGACTCCCTCCACCATGAATTGGTCCAAACTGGGGTTTTTAGAGGCTCCCTCCACCATGAATTGGTCCCAAACTGGGCTGGTTAGAGGCTCCCTCCACCATGAATTTGCCCAAACTGGGCTGTTTAGAGGCTCCCTCCACCATGAATTTGCCCAAACTGGCCTATTTAGAGGCTCCCTCCACCATGAATTGGTCCAAACTGGGGTTTTTAGAGGCTCTCTCCACCATGAATTGGTCCAAACTGGGCTGGTTAGAGGCTCCCTCCATCATGAATTGGTCCAAACTGGGGTTTTTAGAGGCTCCCTCCACCATGAATTGGTCCAAACTGGGCTGTTTAGCGGCTCCCTCCACCATGAATTGGTCCAAACTGGAGTTTTTAGAGGCTCCCTCCACCATGAATTGGTCCAAACTGGGCTGTTTAGAGGCTCCCTCCACCATGAATTGGTCCAAACTGGGGCTTTTAGAGGCTCCCTCCACCATGAATTGGTCCAAACTGGGCTGGTTAGAGGCTCCCTCCACCATGAATTTGCCCAAACTGGGCTGTTTAGAGGCTCCCTCCACCATGAATTTGCCCAAACTGGCCTGTTTAGAGGCTCCCTCCACCATGAATTGGTCCAAACTGGGGTTTTTCGAGGCTCTCTCCACCATGAGTTGGTCCAAACTGGGCTGTTTAGAGGCTCCCTCCATCATGAATTGGTCCAAACTGGGGTTTTTAGAGGCTCCCTCCACCACGAATTGGTCCAAACTGGGCTGGTTAGAGGCTCCCTCCACCATGAATTTGCCCAAACTGGGCTGTTTAGAGGCTCCCTCCACCATGAATTGGTCCAAACTGGGGTTTTTAGAGGCTCCCTCCACCATGAATTGGTCCAAACTGGGCTGTTTAGAGGCTCCCTCCACCATGAATTGGTCCAAACTGGGGTTTTTAGAGGCTCCCTCCACCATGAATTGGTCCAAACTGGGCTGGTTAGAGGCTCCCTCCACCATGAATTGGTCCAAACTGGGCTGTTTAGAGGCTCCCTCCACCATGAATTGGTCCAAACTGGGGTTTTTAGAGGCTCCCTCCACCATGAATTGGTCCAAACTGGGGTTTTTAGAGGCTCCCTCCACCATGAATTGGTCCAAACTGGGGTTTTTAGAGGCTCCCTCCACCATGAATTGGTCCAAACTGGGCTATTTAGAGGCTCCCTCCACCATGAATTGGTCCAAACTGGGGTTTTTAGAGGCTCCCTCCACCATGAATTGGTCCAAACTGGGGGTTTTAGAGGCTCCCTCCACCATGAATTTGCCCACACTGGGCTGTTTAGAGGCTCCCTCCACCATGAATTTGCCCAAACTGAGCTGTTTAGAGGCTCCCTCCACCATGAATTGGTCCAAACTGGGGTTTTTAGAGGTTCCCTCCACCATGAATTGGTCCAAACTGCGGGTTTTTAGAGGCTCCCTCCACCATGAATTTGCCCAAACTGGGCTGTTTAGAGGCTCCCTCCATCATGAATTGGTCCAAACTGGGGTTTTTAGAGGCTCCCTCCACCATGAATTGGTCCAAACTGGGGTTTTTAGAGGCTCCCTCCACCATGAATTGGTCCAAACTGGGGTTTTTAGAGGCTCCCTCCACCATGAATTTGCCCAAACTGGGCTGTTTAGAGGCTCCCTCCACCATGAATTGGTCCAAACTGGGGTTTTTAGAGGCTCCCTCCACCATGAATTGGTCCAAACTGGGGGTTTTTAGAGGCTCCCTCCACCATGAATTTGCCCAAACTGGGCTGTTTAGAGGCTCCCTCCACCATGAATTGGTCCAAACTGGGGTTTTTAGAGGCTCCCTCCACCATGAATTTGCCCAAACTGGGCTGTTTAGAGGCTCCCTCCACCATGAATTTGCCCAAACTGAGCTGTTTAGAGGCTCCCTCCACCATGAATTGGTCCAAACTGGGGTTTTTAGAGGCTCCCTCCACCATGAATTGGTCCAAACTGGGGGTTTTTAGAGGCTCCCTCCACCATGAATTTGCCCAAACTGGGCTGTTTAGAGGCTCCCTCCATCATGAATTGGTCCAAACTGGGGTTTTTAGAGGCTCCCTCCACCATGAATTGGTCCAAACTGGGGTTTTCAGAGGCTCCCTCCACCATGAATTGGTCCAAACTGGGGTTTTTAGAGGCTCCCTCCACCATGAATTGGTCCAAACTGGGGTTTTTAGAGGCTCCCTCCACCATGAATTTGCCCAAACTGGGCTGTTTAGAGGCTCCCTCCACCATGAATTTGCCCAAACTGGGCTGTTTAGAGGCTCCCTCCACCATGAATTGGTCCAAACTGGGGTTTTTAGAGGCTCCCTCCACCATGAATTGGTCCAAACTGGGGTTTTTAGAGGCTCTCTCCACCATGAATTGGTCCAAACTGGGGTTTTTAGAGGCTCCCTCCACCATGAATTGGTCCAAACTGGGCTGTTTAGAGGCTCCCTCCACCATGAATTGGTCCAAACTGGGGTTTTTAGAGGCTCCCTCCACCATGAATTGGTCCAAACTGGGGGTTTTAGAGGCTCCCTCCACCATGAATTTGCCCACACTGGGCTGTTTAGAGGCTCCCTCCACCATGAATTTGCCCAAACTGAGCTGTTTAGAGGCTCCCTCCACCATGAATTGGTCCAAACTGGGGTTTTTAGAGGTTCCCTCCACCATGAATTGGTCCAAACTGCGGGTTTTTAGAGGCTCCCTCCACCATGAATTTGCCCAAACTGGGCTGTTTAGAGGCTCCCTCCATCATGAATTGGTCCAAACTGGGGTTTTTAGAGGCTCCCTCCACCATGAATTGGTCCAAACTGGGGTTTTTAGAGGCTCCCTCCACCATGAATTGGTCCAAACTGGGGTTTTTAGAGGCTCCCTCCACCATGAATTGGCCCAAACTGGGCTGTTTAGAGGCTCCCTCCACCATGAATTTGCCCAAACTGGGCTGTTTAGAGGCTCCCTCCACCATGAATTGGTCCAAACTGGGGTTTTTAGAGGCTCCCTCCACCATGAATTGGTCCAAACTGGGGGTTTTTAGAGGCTCCCTCCACCATGAATTTGCCCAAACTGGGCTGTTTAGAGGCTCCCTCCACCATGAATTGGTCCAAACTGGGGTTTTTAGAGGCTCCCTCCACCATGAATTTGCCCAAACTGGGCTGTTTAGAGGCTCCCTCCACCATGAATTTGCCCAAACTGAGCTGTTTAGAGGCTCCCTCCACCATGAATTGGTCCAAACTGGGGTTTTTAGAGGCTCCCTCCACCATGAATTGGTCCAAACTGGGGGTTTTTAGAGGCTCCCTCCACCATGAATTTGCCCAAACTGGGCTGTTTAGAGGCTCCCTCCATCATGAATTGGTCCAAACTGGGGTTTTTAGAGGCTCCCTCCACCATGAATTGGTCCAAACTGGGGTTTTTAGAGGCTCCCTCCACCATGAATTGGTCCAAACTGGGGTTTTTAGAGGCTCCCTCCACCATGAATTGGTCCAAACTGGGGTTTTTAGAGGCTCCCTCCACCATGAATTTGCCCAAACTGGGCTGTTTAGAGGCTCCCTCCACCATGAATTTGCCCAAACTGGGCTGTTTAGAGGCTCCCTCCACCATGAATTGGTCCAAACTGGGGTTTTTAGAGGCTCCCTCCACCATGAATTGGTCCAAACTGGGGTTTTTAGAGGCTCTCTCCACCATGAATTGGTCCAAACTGGGGTTTTTAGAGGCTCCCTCCACCATGAATTGGTCCAAACTGGGGTTTTTAGAGGCTCCCTCCACCATGAATTTGCCCAAACTGGGCTGTTTAGAGGCTCCCTCCACCATGAATTTGCCCAAACTGAGCTGTTTAGAGGCTCCCTCCACCATGAATTTGCCCAAACTGAGCTGTTTAGAGGCTCCCTCCACCATGAATTGGTCCAAACTGGGGTTTTTAGAGGCTCCCTCCACCATGAATTGGTCCAAACTGGGGGTTTTTAGAGGCTCCCTCCACCATGAATTTGCCCAAACTGGGCTGGTTAGAGGCTCCCTCCACCATGAATTTGCCCAAACTGGCCTGTTTAGAGGCTCCCTCCACCATGAATTGGTCCAAACTGGGGTTTTTAGAGGCTCTCTCCACCATGAGTTGGTCCAAACTGGGCTGTTTAGAGGCTCCCTCCATCATGAATTGGTCCAAACTGGGGTTTTTAGAGGCTCCCTCCACCACGAATTGGTCCAAACTGGGCTGGTTAGAGGCTCCCTCCACCATGAATTTGCCCAAACTGGGCTGTTTAGAGGCTCCCTCCACCATGAATTGGTCCAAACTGGGGTTTTTAGAGGCTCCCTCCACCATGAATTGGTCCAAACTGGGGGTTTTTAGAGGCTCCCTCCACCATGAATTTGCCCAAACTGGGCTGTTTAGAGGCTCCCTCCATCATGAATTGGTCCAAACTGGGGTTTTTAGAGGCTCCCTCCACCACGAATTGGTCCAAACTGGGCTGGTTAGAGGCTCCCTCCACCATGAATTTGCCCAAACTGGGCTGTTTAGAGGCTCCCTCCACCATGAATTGGTCCAATCTGGGGTTTTTAGAGGCTCCCTCCACCATGAATTGGTCCAAACTGGGCTGTTTAGAGGCTCCCTCCACCATGAATTGGTCCAAACTGGGGTTTTTAGAGGCTCCCTCCACCATGAATTGGTCCAAACTGGGCTGGTTAGAGGCTCCCTCCACCATGAATTTGCCCAAACTGGGCTGTTTAGAGGCTCCCTCCACCATGAATTTGCCCAAACTGGCCTATTTAGAGGCTCCCTCCACCATGAATTGGTCCAAACTGGGGTTTTTAGAGGCTCTCTCCACCATGAATTGGTCCAAACTGGGGTTTTTAGAGGCTCCCTCCACCATGAATTTGCCCAAACTGGGCTGTTTAGAGGCTCCCTCCACCATGAATTTGCCCAAACTGAGCTGTTTAGAGGCTCCCTCCACCATGAATTGGTCCAAACTGGGGTTTTTAGAGGCTCCCTCCACCATGAATTGGTCCAAACTGGGGGTTTTTAGAGGCTCCCTCCACCATGAATTTGCCCAAACTGGGCTGTTTAGAGGCTCCCTCCATCATGAATTGGTCCAAACTGGGGTTTTTAGAGGCTCCCTCCACCATGAATTGGTCCAAACTGGGGTTTTCAGAGGCTCCCTCCACCATGAATTGGTCCAAACTGGGGTTTTTAGAGGCTCCCTCCACCATGAATTGGTCCAAACTGGGGTTTTTAGAGGCTCCCTCCACCATGAATTTGCCCAAACTGGGCTGTTTAGAGGCTCCCTCCACCATGAATTTGCCCAAACTGGGCTGTTTAGAGGCTCCCTCCACCATGAATTGGTCCAAACTGGGGTTTTTAGAGGCTCCCTCCACCATGAATTGGTCCAAACTGGGGTTTTTAGAGGCTCTCTCCACCATGAATTGGTCCAAACTGGGGTTTTTAGAGGCTCCCTCCACCATGAATTGGTCCAAACTGGGCTGTTTAGAGGCTCCCTCCACCATGAATTGGTCCAAACTGGGGTTTTTAGAGGCTCCCTCCACCATGAATTGGTCCAAACTGGGGGTTTTAGAGGCTCCCTCCACCATGAATTTGCCCACACTGGGCTGTTTAGAGGCTCCCTCCACCATGAATTTGCCCAAACTGAGCTGTTTAGAGGCTCCCTCCACCATGAATTGGTCCAAACTGGGGTTTTTAGAGGTTCCCTCCACCATGAATTGGTCCAAACTGCGGGTTTTTAGAGGCTCCCTCCACCATGAATTTGCCCAAACTGGGCTGTTTAGAGGCTCCCTCCATCATGAATTGGTCCAAACTGGGGTTTTTAGAGGCTCCCTCCACCATGAATTGGTCCAAACTGGGGTTTTTAGAGGCTCCCTCCACCATGAATTGGTCCAAACTGGGGTTTTTAGAGGCTCCCTCCACCATGAATTGGCCCAAACTGGGCTGTTTAGAGGCTCCCTCCACCATGAATTTGCCCAAACTGGGCTGTTTAGAGGCTCCCCCCTCCACCATGAATTGGTCCAAACTGGGGTTTTTAGAGGCTCCCTCCACCATGAATTGGTCCAAACTGGGGGTTTTTAGAGGCTCCCTCCACCATGAATTTGCCCAAACTGGGCTGTTTAGAGGCTCCCTCCACCATGAATTGGTCCAAACTGGGGTTTTTAGAGGCTCCCTCCACCATGAATTTGCCCAAACTGGGCTGTTTAGAGGCTCCCTCCACCATGAATTTGCCCAAACTGAGCTGTTTAGAGGCTCCCTCCACCATGAATTGGTCCAAACTGGGGTTTTTAGAGGCTCCCTCCACCATGAATTGGTCCAAACTGGGGGTTTTTAGAGGCTCCCTCCACCATGAATTTGCCCAAACTGGGCTGTTTAGAGGCTCCCTCCATCATGAATTGGTCCAAACTGGGGTTTTTAGAGGCTCCCTCCACCATGAATTGGTCCAAACTGGGGTTTTTAGAGGCTCCCTCCACCATGAATTGGTCCAAACTGGGGTTTTTAGAGGCTCCCTCCACCATGAATTGGTCCAAACTGGGGTTTTTAGAGGCTCCCTCCACCATGAATTTGTCCAAACTGGGCTGTTTAGAGGCTCCCTCCACCATGAATTTGCCCAAACTGGGCTGTTTAGAGGCTCCCTCCACCATGAATTGGTCCAAACTGGGGTTTTTAGAGGCTCCCTCCACCATGAATTGGTGCAAACTGGGGTTTTTAGAGGCTCTCTCCACCATGAATTGGTCCAAACTGGGGTTTTTAGAGGCTCCCTCCACCATGAATTGGTCCAAACTGGGGTTTTTAGAGGCTCCCTCCACCATGAATTTGCCCAAACTGGGCTGTTTAGAGGCTCCCTCCACCATGAATTTGCCCAAACTGAGCTGTTTAGAGGCTCCCTCCACCATGAATTTGCCCAAACTGAGCTGTTTAGAGGCTCCCTCCACCATGAATTGGTCCAAACTGGGGTTTTTAGAGGCTCCCTCCACCATGAATTGGTCCAAACTGGGGGTTTTTAGAGGCTCCCTCCACCATGAATTTGCCCAAACTGGGCTGGTTAGAGGCTCCCTCCACCATGAATTTGCCCAAACTGGCCTGTTTAGAGGCTCCCTCCACCATGAATTGGTCCAAACTGGGGTTTTTAGAGGCTCTCTCCACCATGAGTTGGTCCAAACTGGGCTGTTTAGAGGCTCCCTCCATCATGAATTGGTCCAAACTGGGGTTTTTAGAGGCTCCCTCCACCACGAATTGGTCCAAACTGGGCTGGTTAGAGGCTCCCTCCACCATGAATTTGCCCAAACTGGGCTGTTTAGAGGCTCCCTCCACCATGAATTGGTCCAAACTGGGGTTTTTAGAGGCTCCCTCCACCATGAATTGGTCCAAACTGGGCTGTTTAGAGGCTCCCTCCACCATGAATTGGTCCAAACTGGGGTTTTTAGAGGCTCCCTCCACCATGAATTGGTCCAAACTGGGCTGGTTAGAGGCTCCCTCCACCATGAATTTGCCCAAACTGGGCTGTTTAGAGGCTCCCTCCACCATGAATTTGCCCAAACTGGCCTATTTAGAGGCTCCCTCCACCATGAATTGGTCCAAACTGGGGTTTTTAGAGGCTCTCTCCACCATGAATTGGTCCAAACTGGGCTGGTTAGAGGCTCCCTCCATCATGAATTGGTCCAAACTGGGGTTTTTAGAGGCTCCCTCCACCATGAATTGGTCCAAACTGGGCTGTTTAGCGGCTCCCTCCACCATGAATTGGTCCAAACTGGAGTTTTTAGAGGCTCCCTCCACCATGAATTGGTCCAAACTGGGCTGTTTAGAGGCTCCCTCCACCATGAATTGGTCCAAACTGGGCTTTTAGAGGCTCCCTCCACCATGAATTGGTCCAAACTGGGCTGGTTAGAGGCTCCCTCCACCATGAATTTGCCCAAACTGGGCTGTTTAGAGGCTCCCTCCACCATGAATTTGCCCAAACTGGCCTGTTTAGAGGCTCCCTCCACCATGAATTGGTCCAAACTGGGGTTTTTCGAGGCTCTCTCCACCATGAGTTGGTCCAAACTGGGCTGTTTAGAGGCTCCCTCCATCATGAATTGGTCCAAACTGGGGTTTTTAGAGGCTCCCTCCACCACGAATTGGTCCAAACTGGGCTGGTTAGAGGCTCCCTCCACCATGAATTTGCCCAAACTGGGCTGTTTAGAGGCTCCCTCCACCATGAATTGGTCCAAACTGGGGTTTTTAGAGGCTCCCTCCACCATGAATTGGTCCAAACTGGGCTGTTTAGAGGCTCCCTCCACCATGAATTGGTCCAAACTGGGGTTTTTAGAGGCTCCCTCCACCATGAATTGGTCCAAACTGGGCTGGTTAGAGGCTCCCTCCACCATGAATTTGCCCAAACTGGGCTGTTTAGAGGCTCCCTCCACCATGAATTTGCCCAAACTGGCCTATTTAGAGGCTCCCTCCACCATGAATTGGTCCAAACTGGGGTTTTTAGAGGCTCTCTCCACCATGAATTGGTCCAAACTGGGCTGTTTAGAGGCTCCCTCCATCATGAATTGGTCCAAACTGGGGTTTTTAGAGGCTCCCTCCACCATGAATTGGTCCAAACTGGGGTTTTCAGAGGCTCCCTCCACCATGAATTGGTCCAAACTGGGGTTTTTAGAGGCTCCCTCCACCATGAATTGGTCCAAACTGGGGTTTTTAGAGGCTCCCTCCACCATGAATTTGCCCAAACTGGGCTGTTTAGAGGCTCCCTCCACCATGAATTTGCCCAAACTGGGCTGTTTAGAGGCTCCCTCCACCATGAATTGGTCCAAACTGGGGTTTTTAGAGGCTCCCTCCACCATGAATTGGTCCAAACTGGGGTTTTTAGAGGCTCTCTCCACCATGAATTGGTCCAAACTGGGGTTTTTAGAGGCTCCCTCCACCATGAATTGGTCCAAACTGGGCTGTTTAGAGGCTCCCTCCACCATGAATTGGTCCAAACTGGGGTTTTTAGAGGCTCCCTCCACCATGAATTGGTCCAAACTGGGGGTTTTAGAGGCTCCCTCCACCATGAATTTGCCCACACTGGGCTGTTTAGAGGCTCCCTCCACCATGAATTTGCCCAAACTGAGCTGTTTAGAGGCTCCCTCCACCATGAATTGGTCCAAACTGGGGTTTTTAGAGGTTCCCTCCACCATGAATTGGTCCAAACTGCGGGTTTTTAGAGGCTCCCTCCACCATGAATTTGCCCAAACTGGGCTGTTTAGAGGCTCCCTCCATCATGAATTGGTCCAAACTGGGGTTTTTAGAGGCTCCCTCCACCATGAATTGGTCCAAACTGGGTTTTTAGAGGCTCCCTCCACCATGAATTGGTCCAAACTGGGGTTTTTAGAGGCTCCCTCCACCATGAATTGGCCCAAACTGGGCTGTTTAGAGGCTCCCTCCACCATGAATTTGCCCAAACTGGGCTGTTTAGAGGCTCCCTCCACCATGAATTGGTCCAAACTGGGGTTTTTAGAGGCTCCCTCCACCATGAATTGGTCCAAACTGGGGGTTTTTAGAGGCTCCCTCCACCATGAATTTGCCCAAACTGGGCTGTTTAGAGGCTCCCTCCACCATGAATTGGTCCAAACTGGGGTTTTTAGAGGCTCCCTCCACCATGAATTTGCCCAAACTGGGCTGTTTAGAGGCTCCCTCCACCATGAATTTGCCCAAACTGAGCTGTTTAGAGGCTCCCTCCACCATGAATTGGTCCAAACTGGGGTTTTTAGAGGCTCCCTCCACCATGAATTGGTCCAAACTGGGGGTTTTTAGAGGCTCCCTCCACCATGAATTTGCCCAAACTGGGCTGTTTAGAGGCTCCCTCCATCATGAATTGGTCCAAACTGGGGTTTTTAGAGGCTCCCTCCACCATGAATTGGTCCAAACTGGGGTTTTTAGAGGCTCCCTCCACCATGAATTGGTCCAAACTGGGGTTTTTAGAGGCTCCCTCCACCATGAATTGGTCCAAACTGGGGTTTTTAGAGGCTCCCTCCACCATGAATTTGCCCAAACTGGGCTGTTTAGAGGCTCCCTCCACCATGAATTTGCCCAAACTGGGCTGTTTAGAGGCTCCCTCCACCATGAATTGGTCCAAACTGGGGTTTTTAGAGGCTCCCTCCACCATGAATTGGTCCAAACTGGGGTTTTTAGAGGCTCTCTCCACCATGAATTGGTCCAAACTGGGGTTTTTAGAGGCTCCCTCCACCATGAATTGGTCCAAACTGGGGTTTTTAGAGGCTCCCTCCACCATGAATTTGCCCAAACTGGGCTGTTTAGAGGCTCCCTCCACCATGAATTTGCCCAAACTGAGCTGTTTAGAGGCTCCCTCCACCATGAATTTGCCCAAACTGAGCTGTTTAGAGGCTCCCTCCACCATGAATTGGTCCAAACTGGGGTTTTTAGAGGCTCCCTCCACCATGAATTGGTCCAAACTGGGGGTTTTTAGAGGCTCCCTCCACCATGAATTTGCCCAAACTGGGCTGGTTAGAGGCTCCCTCCACCATGAATTTGCCCAAACTGGCCTGTTTAGAGGCTCCCTCCACCATGAATTGGTCCAAACTGGGGTTTTTAGAGGCTCTCTCCACCATGAGTTGGTCCAAACTGGGCTGTTTAGAGGCTCCCTCCATCATGAATTGGTCCAAACTGGGGTTTTTAGAGGCTCCCTCCACCACGAATTGGTCCAAACTGGGCTGGTTAGAGGCTCCCTCCACCATGAATTTGCCCAAACTGGGCTGTTTAGAGGCTCCCTCCACCATGAATTGGTCCAAACTGGGGTTTTTAGAGGCTCCCTCCACCATGAATTGGTCCAAACTGGGCTGTTTAGAGGCTCCCTCCACCATGAATTGGTCCAAACTGGGGTTTTTAGAGGCTCCCTCCACCATGAATTGGTCCAAACTGGGCTGGTTAGAGGCTCCCTCCACCATGAATTTGCCCAAACTGGGCTGTTTAGAGGCTCCCTCCACCATGAATTTGCCCAAACTGGCCTATTTAGAGGCTCCCTCCACCATGAATTGGTCCAAACTGGGGTTTTTAGAGGCTCTCTCCACCATGAATTGGTCCAAACTGGGCTGGTTAGAGGCTCCCTCCATCATGAATTGGTCCAAACTGGGGTTTTTAGAGGCTCCCTCCACCATGAATTGGTCCAAACTGGGCTGTTTAGCGGCTCCCTCCACCATGAATTGGTCCAAACTGGAGTTTTTAGAGGCTCCCTCCACCATGAATTGGTCCAAACTGGGCTGTTTAGAGGCTCCCTCCACCATGAATTGGTCCAAACTGGGGCTTTTAGAGGCTCCCTCCACCATGAATTGGTCCAAACTGGGCTGGTTAGAGGCTCCCTCCACCATGAATTTGCCCAAACTGGGCTGTTTAGAGGCTCCCTCCACCATGAATTTGCCCAAACTGGCCTGTTTAGAGGCTCCCTCCACCATGAATTGGTCCAAACTGGGGTTTTTCGAGGCTCTCTCCACCATGAGTTGGTCCAAACTGGGCTGTTTAGAGGCTCCCTCCATCATGAATTGGTCCAAACTGGGGTTTTTAGAGGCTCCCTCCACCACGAATTGGTCCAAACTGGGCTGGTTAGAGGCTCCCTCCACCATGAATTTGCCCAAACTGGGCTGTTTAGAGGCTCCCTCCACCATGAATTGGTCCAAACTGGGGTTTTTAGAGGCTCCCTCCACCATGAATTGGTCCAAACTGGGCTGTTTAGAGGCTCCCTCCACCATGAATTGGTCCAAACTGGGGTTTTTAGAGGCTCCCTCCACCATGAATTGGTCCAAACTGGGCTGGTTAGAGGCTCCCTCCACCATGAATTTGCCCAAACTGGGCTGTTTAGAGGCTCCCTCCACCATGAATTTGCCCAAACTGGCCTATTTAGAGGCTCCCTCCACCATGAATTGGTCCAAACTGGGGTTTTTAGAGGCTCTCTCCACCATGAATTGGTCCAAACTGGGCTGTTTAGAGGCTCCCTCCATCATGAATTGGTCCAAACTGGGGTTTTTAGAGGCTCCCTCCACCATGAATTGGTCCAAACTGGGCTGTTTAGAGGCTCCCTCCACCATGAATTGGTCCAAACTGGGGTTTTTAGAGGCTCCCTCCACCATGAATTGGTCCAAACTGGGGTTTTTAGAGGCTCCCTCCACCATGAATTGGTCCAAACTGGGGTTTTTAGAGGCTCCCTCCACCATGAATTGGTCCAAACTGGGCTATTTAGAGGCTCCCTCCACCATGAATTGGTCCAAACTGGGGTTTTTAGAGGCTCCCTCCACCATGAATTGGTCCAAACTGGGGGTTTTAGAGGCTCCCTCCACCATGAATTTGCCCACACTGGGCTGTTTAGAGGCTCCCTCCACCATGAATTTGCCCAAACTGAGCTGTTTAGAGGCTCCCTCCACCATGAATTGGTCCAAACTGGGGTTTTTAGAGGTTCCCTCCACCATGAATTGGTCCAAACTGCGGGTTTTTAGAGGCTCCCTCCACCATGAATTTGCCCAAACTGGGCTGTTTAGAGGCTCCCTCCATCATGAATTGGTCCAAACTGGGGTTTTTAGAGGCTCCCTCCACCATGAATTGGTCCAAACTGGGGTTTTTAGAGGCTCCCTCCACCATGAATTGGTCCAAACTGGGGTTTTTAGAGGCTCCCTCCACCATGAATTGGCCCAAACTGGGCTGTTTAGAGGCTCCCTCCACCATGAATTTGCCCAAACTGGGCTGTTTAGAGGCTCCCTCCACCATGAATTGGTCCAAACTGGGGTTTTTAGAGGCTCCCTCCACCATGAATTGGTCCAAACTGGGGGTTTTTAGAGGCTCCCTCCACCATGAATTTGCCCAAACTGGGCTGTTTAGAGGCTCCCTCCACCATGAATTGGTCCAAACTGGGGTTTTTAGAGGCTCCCTCCACCATGAATTTGCCCAAACTGGGCTGTTTAGAGGCTCCCTCCACCATGAATTTGCCCAAACTGAGCTGTTTAGAGGCTCCCTCCACCATGAATTGGTCCAAACTGGGGTTTTTAGAGGCTCCCTCCACCATGAATTGGTCCAAACTGGGGGTTTTTAGAGGCTCCCTCCACCATGAATTTGCCCAAACTGGGCTGTTTAGAGGCTCCCTCCATCATGAATTGGTCCAAACTGGGGTTTTTAGAGGCTCCCTCCACCATGAATTGGTCCAAACTGGGGTTTTTAGAGGCTCCCTCCACCATGAATTGGTCCAAACTGGGGTTTTTAGAGGCTCCCTCCACCATGAATTGGTCCAAACTGGGGTTTTTAGAGGCTCCCTCCACCATGAATTTGCCCAAACTGGGCTGTTTAGAGGCTCCCTCCACCATGAATTTGCCCAAACTGGGCTGTTTAGAGGCTCCCTCCACCATGAATTGGTCCAAACTGGGGTTTTTAGAGGCTCCCTCCACCATGAATTGGTCCAAACTGGGGTTTTTAGAGGCTCTCTCCACCATGAATTGGTCCAAACTGGGGTTTTTAGAGGCTCCCTCCACCATGAATTGGTCCAAACTGGGGTTTTTAGAGGCTCCCTCCACCATGAATTTGCCCAAACTGGGCTGTTTAGAGGCTCCCTCCACCATGAATTTGCCCAAACTGAGCTGTTTAGAGGCTCCCTCCACCATGAATTTGCCCAAACTGAGCTGTTTAGAGGCTCCCTCCACCATGAATTGGTCCAAACTGGGGTTTTTAGAGGCTCCCTCCACCATGAATTGGTCCAAACTGGGGGTTTTTAGAGGCTCCCTCCACCATGAATTTGCCCAAACTGGGCTGTTTAGAGGCTCCCTCCATCATGAATTGGTCCAAACTGGGGTTTTTAGAGGCTCCCTCCACCATGAATTGGTCCAAACTGGGGTTTTTAGAGGCTCCCTCCACCATGAATTTGCCCAAACTGGGCTGTTTAGAGGCTCCCTCCACCATGAATTTGCCCAAACTGGGCTGTTTAGAGGCTCCCTCCACCATGAATTGGTCCAAACTGGGGTTTTTAGAGGCTCCCTCCACCATGAATTGGTCCAAACTGGGGGTTTTTAGAGGCTCCCTCCACCATGAATTTGCCCAAACTGGGCTGTTTAGAGGCTCCCTCCACCATGAATTGGTCCAAACTGGGGTTTTTAGAGGCTCCCTCCACCATGAATTTGCCCAAACTGGGCTGTTTAGAGGCTCCCTCCACCGTGAATTTGCCCAAACTGAGCTGTTTAGAGGCTCCCTCCACCATGAATTGGTCCAAACTGGGGTTTTTAGAGGCTCCCTCCACCATGAATTGGTCCAAACTGGGGGTTTTTAGAGGCTCCCTCCACCATGAATTTGCCCAAACTGGGCTGTTTAGAGGCTCCCTCCATCATGAATTGGTCCAAACTGGGGTTTTTAGAGGCTCCCTCCACCATGAATTGGTCCAAACTGGGGTTTTTAGAGGCTCCCTCCACCATGAATTGGTCCAAACTGGGGATTTTAGAGGCTCCTTCCACCATGAATTTGCTCAAACTGGGCTGTTTAGAGGCTCCCTCCACCATGAATTTGCCCAAACTGGGCTGTTTAGAGGCTCCCTCCACCATGAATTGGTCCAAACTGGGGTTTTTAGAGGCTCCCTCCACCATGAATTGGTCCAAACTGGGGGTTTTTAGAGGTTCCCTCCACCATGAATTTGCCCAAACTGGGCTGTTTAGAGGCTCCCTCCATCATGAATTGGTCCAAACTGGGGTTTTTAGAGGCTCCCTCCACCATGAATTGGTCCAAACTGGGGTTTTTAGAGGCTCCCTCCACCATGAATTGGTCCAAACTGGGGTTTTTAGAGGCTCCCTCCACCATGAATTTGCCCAAACTGGGCTGTTTAGAGGCTCCCTCCACCATGAATTTGCCCAAACTGGGCTGTTTAGAGGCTCCCTCCACCATGAATTGGTCCAAACTGGCGTTTTTAGAGGCTCCCTCCACCATGAATTGGTCCAAACTGGGGGTTTTTAGAGGCTCCCTCCACCATGAATTTGCCCAAACTGGGCTGTTTAGAGGCTCCCTCCATCATGAATTGGTCCAAACTGGGGTTTTTAGAGGCTCCCTCCACCATGAATTGGTCCAAACTGGGGTTTTTAGAGGCTCCCTCCACCATGAATTGGTCCAAACTGGGGATTTTAGAGGCTCCCTCCACCATGAATTTGCCCAAACTGGGCTGTTTAGAGGCTCCCTCCACCATGAATTTGCCCAAACTGGGCTGTTTGGAGGCTCCCTCCACCATGAATTGGTCCAAACTGAAGTTTTTAGAGGCTCCCTCCACCATGAATTGGTCCAAACTGGGGTTTTTAGAGGCTCCCTCCACCATGAATTGGTCCAAACTGGGGTTTTTAGAGGCTCCCTCCACCATGAATTGGTCCAAACTGGGGTTTTTAGAGGCTCCCTCCACCATGAATTTGCCCAAACTGGGCTGTTTAGAGGCTCCCTCCACCATGAATTTGCCCAAACTGGGCTGTTTAGAGGCTCCCTCCACCATGAATTGGTCCAAACTGGGGTTTTTAGAGGCTCCCTCCACCATGAATTGGTCCAAACTGGGGTTTTTAGAGGCTCTCTCCACCATGAATTGGTCCAAACTGGGGTTTTTAGAGGCTCCCTCCACCATGAATTGGTCCAAACTGGGGTTTTTAGAGGCTCCCTCCACCATGAATTTGCCCAAACTGGGCTGTTTAGAGGCTCCCTCCACCATGAATTTGCCCAAACTGAGCTGTTTAGAGGCTCCCTCCACCATGAATTTGCCCAAACTGAGCTGTTTAGAGGCTCCCTCCACCATGAATTGGTCCAAACTGGGGTTTTTAGAGGCTCCCTCCACCATGAATTGGTCCAAACTGGGGGTTTTTAGAGGCTCCCTCCACCATGAATTTGCCCAAACTGGGCTGTTTAGAGGCTCCCTCCATCATGAATTGGTCCAAACTGGGGTTTTTAGAGGCTCCCTCCACCATGAATTGGTCCAAACTGGGGTTTTTAGAGGCTCCCTCCACCATGAATTTGCCCAAACTGGGCTGTTTAGAGGCTCCCTCCACCATGAATTTGCCCAAACTGGGCTGTTTAGAGGCTCCCTCCACCATGAATTGGTCCAAACTGGGGTTTTTAGAGGCTCCCTCCACCATGAATTGGTCCAAACTGGGGGTTTTTAGAGGCTCCCTCCACCATGAATTTGCCCAAACTGGGCTGTTTAGAGGCTCCCTCCACCATGAATTGGTCCAAACTGGGGTTTTTAGAGGCTCCCTCCACCATGAATTTGCCCAAACTGGGCTGTTTAGAGGCTCCCTCCACCGTGAATTTGCCCAAACTGAGCTGTTTAGAGGCTCCCTCCACCATGAATTGGTCCAAACTGGGGTTTTTAGAGGCTCCCTCCACCATGAATTGGTCCAAACTGGGGGTTTTTAGAGGCTCCCTCCACCATGAATTTGCCCAAACTGGGCTGTTTAGAGGCTCCCTCCATCATGGATTGGTCCAAACTGGGGTTTTTAGAGGCTCCCTCCACCATGAATTGGTCCAAACTGGGGTTTTTAGAGGCTCCCTCCACCATGAATTGGTCCAAACTGGGGATTTTAGAGGCTCCTTCCACCATGAATTTGCCCAAACTGGGCTGTTTAGAGGCTCCCTCCACCATGAATTTGCCCAAACTGGGCTGTTTAGAGGCTCCCTCCACCATGAATTGGTCCAAACTGGGGTTTTTAGAGGCTCCCTCCACCATGAATTGGTCCAAACTGGGGGTTTTTAGAGGTTCCCTCCACCATGAATTTGCCCAAACTGGGCTGTTTAGAGGCTCCCTCCATCATGAATTGGTCCAAACTGGGGTTTTTAGAGGCTCCCTCCACCATGAATTGGTCCAAACTGGGGTTTTTAGAGGCTCCCTCCACCATGAATTGGTCCAAACTGGGGTTTTTAGAGGCTCCCTCCACCATGAATTTGCCCAAACTGGGCTGTTTAGAGGCTCCCTCCACCATGAATTTGCCCAAACTGGGCTGTTTAGAGGCTCCCTCCACCATGAATTGGTCCAAACTGGCGTTTTTAGAGGCTCCCTCCACCATGAATTGGTCCAAACTGGGGGTTTTTAGAGGCTCCCTCCACCATGAATTTGCCCAAACTGGGCTGTTTAGAGGCTCCCTCCATCATGAATTGGTCCAAACTGGGGTTTTTAGAGGCTCCCTCCACCATGAATTGGTCCAAACTGGGGTTTTTAGAGGCTCCCTCCACCATGAATTGGTCCAAACTGGGGATTTTAGAGGCTCCCTCCACCATGAATTTGCCCAAACTGGGCTGTTTAGAGGCTCCCTCCACCATGAATTTGCCCAAACTGGGCTGTTTAGAGGCTCCCTCCACCATGAATTGGTCCAAACTGGGGTTTTTAGAGGCTCCCTCCACCATGAATTGGTCCAAACTGGGGGTTTTTAGAGGTTCCCTCCACCATGAATTTGCCCAAACTGGGCTGTTTAGAGGCTCCCTCCATCATGAATTGGTCCAAACTGGGGTTTTTAGAGGCTCCCTCCACCATGAATTGGTCCAAACTGGGGTTTTTAGAGGCTCCCTCCACCATGAATTGGTCCAAACTGGGGTTTTTAGAGGCTCCCTCCACCATGAATTTGCCCAAACTGGGCTGTTTAGAGGCTCCCTCCACCATGAATTTGCCCAAACTGGGCTGTTTAGAGGCTCCCTCCACCATGAATTGGTCCAAACTGGCGTTTTTAGAGGCTCCCTCCACCATGAATTGGTCCAAACTGGGGGTTTTTAGAGGCTCCCTCCACCATGAATTTGCCCAAACTGAGCTGTTTAGAGGCTCCCTCCACCATGAATATGTCCAAACTGGGGTTTTTAGAGGCTCCCTCCACCATGAATTGGTCCAAACTGGGGTTTTTTAGAGGCTCCCTCCACCATGAATTTGCCCAAACTGGGCTGTTTAGAGGCTCCCTCCATCATGAATTGGTCCAAACTGGGGTTTTTAGAGGCTCCCTCCACCATGAATTGGTCCAAACTGGGGTTTTTAGAGGCTCCCTCCACCATGAATTGGTCCAAACTGGGGTTTTTAGAGGCTCCCTCCACCATGAATTTGCCCAAACTGGGCTGTTTAGAGGCTCCCTCCACCATGAATTTGCCCAAACTGGGCTGTTTAGAGGCTCCCTCCACCATGAATTGGTCCAAACTGGGGTTTTTAGAGGCTCCCTCCACCATGAATTGGTCCAAACTGGAGGTTTTTAGAGGCTCCCTCCACCATGAATTTGCCCAAACTGGGCTGTTTAGAGGCTCCCTCCACCATGAATTGGTCCAAACTGGGGTTTTTAGAGGCTCCCTCCACCATGAATTGGTCCAAACTGGGCTGTTTAGAGGCTCCCTCCACCATGAATTGGTCCAAACTGGGGTTTTTAGAGGCTCCCTCCACCATGAATTGGTCCAAACTGGGGTTTTTAGAGGCTCCCTCCACCATGAATTTGCCCAAACTGGGCTGTTTAGAGGCTCCCTCCACCATGAATTTGCCCAAACTGGGCTGTTTAGAGGCTCCCTCTATCATGAATTGGTCCAAACTGGGGTTTTTAGAGGCTCCCTCCACCATGAATTGGTCCAAACTGGGGTTTTTAGAGGCTCCCTCCACCATGAATTGGTCCAAACTGGGGTTTTTAGAGGCTCCCTCCACCATGAATTGGTCCAAACTGGAGGTTTTTAGAGGCTCCCTCCACCATGAATTTGCCCAAACTGGGCTGTTTAGAGGCTCCCTCCACCATGAATTGGTCCAAACTGGGGTTTTTAGAGGCTCCCTCCACCATGAATTGGTCCAAACTGGGGTTTTTAGAGGCTCCCTCCACCATGAATTGGTCCAAACTGGGGTTTTTAGAGGCTCCCTCCACCATGAATTGGTCCAAACTGGGGTTTTTAGAGGCTCCCTCCACCATGAATTGGTCCAAACTGGGGTTTTTAGAGGCTCCCTCCACCATGAATTGGTCCAAACTGGGGTTTTTAGAGGCTCCCTCCACCATGAATTGGTCCAAACTGGGCTGTTTAGAGGCTCCCTCCACCATGAATTGGTCCAAACTGGGCTGTTTAGAGGCTCCCTCCACCATGAATTGGTCCAAACTGGGCTGTTTAGAGGCTCCCTCCACCATGAATTGGTCCAAACTGGGGTTTTTAGAGGCTCCCTCCACCATGAATTTGCCCAAACTCTGCTGGTTAGAGCCTCAATCCACCCTGATTTTCAAAACAAATGTTGGTGCCAACCTCAACTTACTACAAGGGCCAAATTCACTGCTGGTGACAAGCTCTCCTCACTGCAAGTGCCAAATACACATGTTTCAAGGTGTTTTCCTACTGTCAGAGAGGTGGTATTGAGTGTGTAAAGTGTGTAGTTGTTAGGCTGTGATGTTGGGGTAATAGAGGGTCTTTGGTGTGTTAGATGCCCCCAGACATGCTTCCCCTGCTGTCCCAGTGTCATTCCAGAGGTGTTGGCATCATTTCCTGGGTTGTCATAGTGGACTTGGTGACCCTCCAGACACGGATTTGGGTTTCCCCCTTAACGAGTATCTGTTCCCCATAGACTATAATGGGGTTCGAAACCCGTTCGAACACACGAACATTGAGCGGCTGTTCGAATCGAATTTCGAACCTCGAACATTTTAGTGTTCGCTCATCTCTACTCACCACCAGACATCTTTCAAACCCATTCAAATGAATGGGCATGAAAGAGTCCTGCAGGTTTCCATCTCCTGCCTCTGTTTTGTGCGGGAAACGGAAACCTGCAGAACGGAGACCGGGCACAGATGTGAACGAGCCCTTAAAAGGAGTCTACCACTTCCTCAAGTCTGTTCATCTGCCACCACTACTTTACCGAGCACATTGCAGTGATACCATACCTTTGTTATTACCGTAGGTATGTCACTTTTGTAGTTTTGGAGAAAAACAACTTTGAAGAATCAACTTTCTCTGCACAGAAGATGGTAGGGTTCTGGGCAACAGGAGCAGTTCTCCATGGATCGGAAGGTTGACCTTAGTGCACCCAAACTTTGATAGCTCAATATAAAGATTGCAATATCAAATTTCTCATCCTTAAAGGAGTTGTCCAGAGACTTCTCATTTACTAATTTTGGTCAGTCGAGGTTTATGACTGGTTGCAACCCTGAGTCACATGACTGGAACCAGCCCCTGGTCCTTGGGATGCTCTGCCATGTCCCTGTTGCCCTGTTTTGCTTTGTAGGCTGTCATAGATAGTTCAACCGGGAAGAGGATGGGCGCTGGATCCATGAAGAAACCGTCAGCCAAAGTAAGTTAGATAGAAGTTTCCAGACAACCCCTTTAATTGGAAAAACAGTAGAAATGGAAGCAAGGATTTCTTGCAATAATACAAAAATAGCTATCTTCCTTTTTTTTTTTTTGCATTTCCTTTGACTTTTTACAATCAGCAAATAAACACCTGCTTAGCATTATTATATTTACATGGTGATACGCTACTGTATCAGAGGGAGTTGACTCACACGCTTGGCGAGAAGTAAACATTTCATACCAAATGATAGATTTTTTTTCTTACGGATGCACCGCTATGAAATAGAGACACTATTTTGGGAACTGTGGGTTTAGTAGAGACTAAAATGAATCCAATGCTCAACAAAGCAGCATGACAGAGTGTCATGTGCAGAGCTGAATAAGTGAGTAGAGGGCTGCAGTTAATGCTTCGGCTGATTTGGGGGCTGCACAGCTGGGATTTCGAGAACTGTTTGATCTATCCTTTCAAGCTCTGATGATCCTACTAAATTGCATTTAATGGACAAGGCGCTGTTAAAAAGAAAATGAAAAGGTCTTGTTATAAAACAATAGAGACGATTTAAGTTCTAGGCACACCTGTTCTTTATAGTAAAGCAAGACATTGGGGTGACCAGAGTGGGCGAACTGTATGAAAGGTCTAAGAGGGTTACTGTCATTCTGCAAGATGGATGTCTTAAAATCAATTATGGGTCATTTATAAGGGGGTGAGATCGGTCGAGGTCAAGGATTCTTGCCTAAGACTTAAAAGATAATTTCATTTTATATACTGGAAACTAATGATGTTCTTCAACCAACCACCCTCCTCCAAAACCCTTCCCCCACCAAAAAAAATACAAGAAATAGAGAGAAGAAAACTGGTTCACCACCCAGGAATCACTATTATACTCTTGGGTCTCTTTGGATCCCAGAGTATACTACGGGAAGGCCTAGAGGAGATGCTATAAAATAATAAACACTGGTACTTACCTTTGTCCACTTCTCCTAAGCTCCTTCCTGACATTCGATCATACTCTTCTGTCATTTTCCAGCCTCTTCAAGCACTCGTCAGTGGTTCCCTAGGATCCATGATGGAAGGTTATGGAAGATGACCACAATGGAGTGCCAAGCACGGAGAGGGTGCCCAAGAAAGTGAGTATCAGTTTTTATTATTTTTTTCCACCTCCACTGGCACTCCACTTATTGTACTCTGGAGTCTGAAGAGACCCTAACTGGGAGATGAACCTTGAAAATATTTGTGGAATGAATCTCAAATGGTTCATCCATCTCTATAAACAACTGTGAGAAAGTAATATATCTCCCCCAGATTCCTGACATGTGAGTGGTCCAGGGCAGAGCCTGCACTTCTGAGCAGATCCTGAGGGAGAGTGGAGGAGCTGGGTTCTGTCCCAACACCTTGTTATCTGGTGAGAGACCAGTATGGATCATAGCCTCTGTTTTGTTTTGACAGTAAGCCACACGTACAGTTAGAGTACCTTTGTTTAGTTAGCACTCAGACGATCAGGTTTTGTTTTATTTTTGCCTGAAGTTAAGGCTGTATTTCTCACCAGCTTATTAATTAATTAGTTAATTCAGAGAGGGCAAGTATTTAGAGAAGTTAGGACGAAAATTCTTTCTTTGCTTCAGGACACCGAAAGATGGTCTGTGTGAGAGATACATGTGATCAGAGGGTTGCTGAATGTTGTTTTGGTTAGCTGACAGAGAGAAGCTCTCCAGCTGCTAGCTAGCGTTATATGTTTAGTAATTGCCAGACAGTAAATTTGCTGCTGTTTTGTTTTAAATTGCAGCCTTTCCATGGTTTTATGGGCATGTTGTACTGAATTGGTTAAATTAGAAATTTACCAATGACCGATGACCACTCATTCAATTTCTGCCTGTAGCAGGAACCTACTTCAACTTGTGAGGCCAGTGATTGGCTGAGAAGCCATTTCCTGCTTGTCAAGAGGAAACAGGAAGTACACATAAGGGAAATGAGGGTCTCAGAAAGTTTCAGAACAGGAATGGTGGGGGACCAGTATAGTGACTCTTACAGATTTTATTATTTTACACCAGTTTGGGCAATTTGAAAAAAAGTATGGGCATTTTAAATGCTATTTTGTGCTAAATAACTTTCTCTCTTCAAAAAGTTTATGATCTTCTAAAAACTGTATGCGTGTTTCATAGTCTTATTGGACAATTTGATACAATAAAGTATGACAGATATGTAAAATGACAAGAAATGAGATCTGAAAAACAAATTCTAAGAAAGTGTCAAGCCTGGTTTGTTTCTCTTAAGGTTCTTTGCTCCGTGTCACCAATGTAACGGTGTCATTCTGCCCATCACAATTACCAGAAACCTACAAGGCTTTATTTGTGCCCACGTACACCTATTTTTCTCTCGCTGGCACTGGTCCCAGTCAGTAGCAGACAACAGCTGGCTGTTGGTAAAAATCACTCTCAACTCAATGGTAATTTTGGATACACACCTGGAGAATCTTTATTGATACTTTAAAACTTAATACTCATTAATACTGATTGCAGCTTTAGGGAATGTAAGTTCATTATAAATGAGAATTATGCCGCTGTAGAGACAACCTCATCAAAGGTAACATGGTAGAAAAGCCTTTACATTATGTTATTTAACAATTCAGTTTAAGGATCTTGAACAGGTGTTAAAATGAATCATATTTTCACTTTTGTCTGTGACTGTGTACAATAGGATAGAACAACCCAGACAGAAGGAAATAAAACACAAAGCTCAATAGATCACAGATTTATTAAAAAATTAGGTAAAATTAAAAATCAGAAAAATTAATTTAAATTTTTTCAAAATTGTAAGACCGATTTGGCACCTCTCCGACACATTGATCTTATAGAAGCCATCTCATGGTACAAAATTTTAATAAACTTTGGAATATTTTAATACAGGTCGTATCCAAGGATTTATAAGAAATGTTCATTTGCCCATAATTAGAGGAATACGGGCAAATAAGAACTTTTTAATTCCTACGACAGCCACTGGTATGCTGCAACATTTTTCTGTTTTCTATATTATCTAATGGTACCCACCTACAGCCTCATTATACCTATACATTATACAGAGTTAGGAAGGGAGGTATGGATGACTTGAAATAACAGTAGAGAAGAGAGAACAGCACCGGGCCATATCTAGTGTAGTATAGTGGTATTACAGGTGAGAGATGACAATTTGATAGTGCGTAGGACTCTCACCTGGAGTAGTTGTGAGAAATTCACAACTACTTGTAGCGCTTAGGAACCAATCACAGGGGGCTCCCTCCCTGTGTGGATGGTAGCAGCAGATATTTCCATCACCGATGGTGAGAATAATACATAGAAGGACCAAAAGACCAAAAGAAGGATCTGCGCTCCACTCGTCCACTCTCGTCTCTCACTGTACCTCAGGTGACACTGTTGGAGCCTGCCTTGCTCTTGTTTCTCTATCTCTGCTCCAAGTGAAGTGGAGGGGTCTTTCTCTTTCCCCTCAAATATGATAAAGCAGTCTCTCCAAATCTGCTCCAAGATGAAATAGAGGGTTCTTTTTACCCAACTTCTCCTCAAAGCTCCACCATTGCAGTCTCCTCTTCCTTCTCCCCCTCTCAGGCTTGGAAGCAGAGATAGAGAAACAAGAGCAAGGCAGGCTCCAACAGTGTCACCTGAGGTACAGTGAGAGACCATTTTACCTCAGCAACCTCAGTTCATTGCACTTGAGAAAGGGCAATCGTATGCCCGAAACGCATTGTGTGTCCGAACTAATAAACGATTGAAATCTATTGGACGAGTGGAGCGCAGATCCTTCTTTTGGTCCTTCTATGTATTGAAATAACAGTTACACACTCATTTTCCAACAAAACTCAAATTTTATTTTTTCAATGTGTAGCTTGGATGTTGCCATTACAAAAATCAAAGAAAAACAAAAGAAAAAAGAAATTAAAACACTGATTATGGCTGAACGTCGAGGGCTGGCTTCAACAGCTTGATGCACCCTTTCGATGTTTTACGGGGTCCGTACCATTCGGTCACCTCCTCGTGCAGTTTGTTGAAAGTGAATCACCCACTTCATTATCATGTCAAACTTTGGAACACGACCATGACGGCCAGCATTGAAATGATTCCAGAAACGTCTATGTGTTTGATTCACAGAATGGCCCGTTTCATTAAAGGTGTTTACACGAACACACGATGATCTATTGACCAAGTCTCCATTGCTACTGAAATGGCGGCTCCTGACGAGCAGATACCCCCACTCTTTATCCACCAAGGTTATCCCCACCTTGCGTGGCTCCCTGTTCAAATCATCCATACCTCTCTGCCTAACCCTGTACCTATATGGTAATTTTTGAAATTTTGGGTGAAAATCCTGTTAAAGGAGTTGTCCAGTCAAAATTTTTAAAGTTTAAATTTGCTGGAGGCAGTGAAAAAAAAAATGCATGCTCACCAGTCTCCACTGCTCCACTGTTGTCCTACACCTCCTGATTTGTCTACTCTACCAAGTCTCTTATGGCATTGTGCTGATTGATCTCATCTCTTACGTGACTCAGCGGCTTCAGCAGTCCTCAGGAAGAGGACCCGTGATGTCACAGTTAGTAACATTCAGGCCCTTCACTGATTGGCCTCAGTGGACTAATGGCCACTGAGGCCAATCAGCGACTTCAGCACAATGCCGGACCAGATGAACCGTGAGGTGTGGGAGGACACTGGAGACATGGGGACAGGTGAATATGCGTTTTTTAAATTTTTTTCACTGTCCCCATTTTATTTAAACTATAAATGGGTCATCCATTTTTGCCTGGACAACATCTTTAAGTGTTGAATTAATCAAAAATCAGTCCCAATTCAAGGTATAAAATTATTCTGTGTGATAAAAAGATTTTTGGCTTCTTTTGTCCTAATTTTTACTTTACCTTCCATACAACTTAGATGAGTAAGTTAAAACAAAGGTTTCCCTGGGGCCGGGAAACCCCAAATCTTCCCCACTTCAGAAATCACTAATTCATAGATACAAATGATCGATATTTCCCATAATAAGGAAGTAGTATTAGCTGTCAAAATATCATTATTTGGGTTAAAAAAATTCATACTGTATAAATGTAACTATTAGTTAAAGGAACATTAAAAAATTTAAAACAAAGAAAAATTCTTCACTTTCTCTACTTAATACCCACCATCCATTTGATCCTTCTTAAACATGTCAGAGGTTTGTGAAAATGGTTGGGGCCCTTTAAATGATAAACTTTTTCTTGTCTGCACCCACCACCAGCATACTATTTAGGCATTAATTACCATTTTGGGGAATATATGACATTTAGATAAGTTTTGAATCAATTACTTTAGTTGCTGAAACAGCAGGTGGAGCTACTAAATTCATATTTTGTATCCGTCTTCTCCCAAGAAACTAATGGAAATATCGACATTAATGGTGATGGAGATGAGGGGAAGGAGGACTCCAAGCTGACTATAAGCGAAGGTCTGGTAAGAGAGCACTTAGCCAAGTTACAGGAAACCAAGTCCCCAGGACCAGATGATTTACACCCTAGAGTCCTGAAAGAGATAGCAGAGGAAATAACAGAACCCCTTGCTATAATCTTCGGTAAGTCATAGGAAACAGGAGTGGTCCCTTTAGATTGGAAAAGGGCAAATGTTGTCCCCATCTACAAAAAGGGGAAAAGGGACGATCCAGGAAATTACAGGCCGGTAAGTCTGACCTCGATAGCAGGAAAAATCTTTGAGTAAATTGTCAAGGAACATTTACTTCGGTACCTGGATGGGAAGGCATTAATTAACCAGAGCCAGCACAGCTTTATGACCAATAAATCTTGTCAGACTAACCTGATTTCCTTCTACAACAAAATCACTGAATGGTTGGACCAAGGGAATGCCGTGGACATAGTATATCTTGACTTCAGTAAGGCATTTGATAAAGTATCACATAACCTTCTTATTGAAAAATTGATTAAGTATGGCTTTGACAAAAAATCAGTTAGGTGGATTCACAACTGGCTTAATGATCGGGCACAACGAGTAATACTAAATGGCTACACATCCAACTGGAAGAAAGTCAAAAGCGGGGTGCCGCAGGGCTCTGCTCTGGGCCCAGTACTTTTTAATATCTTTATAAATGATCTGGACGATGGAATTATTGGGGAACTCATAAAATTTGCAGATGATACGAAGATAGGAGGAATAGCCAACACTAGAGAGGAGAGAGAGTGTATTCAAAAGGACTTAGACACACTGGAACAATGGGCTGAGGCCAACAAAATGGTATTTAACAGGGACAAATGCAAAGTTCTACATCTGGGTAACAGAAATGTAAAAAACATATATAGTATGGGAGGAATAGAACTAAGTGATAGCAGAGGGGAAAAGGACTTGGGCATAATAGTAGATCACAAATTCAACATGAGCCAACAGTGCGGTGCTGCTGCAAAAAAGGCTAATACAATTCTGGGATGTATTAAGACAAGCATTGAATCTAGATCAAGAGAGGTCATTATTCCGCTGTACTCTTCCCTGGTCAGACCACACCTGGAATACTGTGTACAGTTCTGGGTGCCTCAATTCAAGAAAGACATCAATATATTGGAGCAAGTCCAGAGAAGAGCAACCAAAATGGTGGAAGGTCTGCAAACCATGTCCTATGAGGAGCGGCTAAAAGAACTGGGATTGTTTAGTTTGCAGAAGAGAAGGCTGAGGGGAGATTTAATAGCAGTCTACAAATATCTGAAAGGTAGTCACAGTGCAGAGGGATCTACCCTATTCTCATTAGCACAAGGAAGTACAAGAAGCAATGGGATGAAACTAAAGGGAAAGAGATACAGATTAGACATTAGGAAAAACTTTCTGACAGTGAGGGTAGTGAGAGAGTGGAATAGGCTGCCACGGGAGGTGGTGGGCGCTCCATCAATGGAAATCTTCAAGCGGAATCTGGATAAACACATGCTGGGATGATTTAGGAAAACCTGCACTCGCAGGGGGTTGGACCCGATGGCCCTTGAGGTCCCTTCCAACTCTACCAAAAAGAAAAAAAAAGAAACAGGAAAAAAAACATCAATTCAGGCATTTTGGTTTTATTCCCGTATTTACAGTATGATATAAATACTTTACATAGTTTGGCCATTCTTAATATGATTTTTTTAAATGTAGATTGTGAGCCCCACATAAAGCTCACAATGTACATTTTTCCCTATCAGTATGTCTTTTTTGGAATATGGGATGGAAATCCATGCAAACACGGGAAGAATATACAAGTTCCTTGCAGGTGTTTTTTTTTTTTTTTTTTTTGCCCTTGGTGGGATTTGAACACCAGGATCCAGCTCTGCAAGGTTGCAATGCTAACCACTGAACCACCATGTGGCCCACTCTTAGTATGTTTTTTGTTTATTTTATTTGTAAAATGAGTGATTTCATTCATTCATTTTTAAGTTTTTAAATATTTTTAAGTTTCTAATTTTTTTTTTTTTAAATATATATTTATAAAACTTTTTTTTTTTTTTTTTATATAAATTTTAATTTTAGCCACCTATGGGGTTTGAACATGCATTTGTTAGATTACTTGCACCAGAAAGATTGCAATGAAATAAAATTACTGTCTAGGTCAGTGGTTCTCAACCTTTCTAATGCCGTGACCCCGCAATACAGTTCCTCATGTTGCGGTGACCCCATTCAGTTTGGAATACGCGTCCATAACGGCGTGTGTTCCAGCTGAATAGCACTGCTGCAGACAATAGACAATAACAATTTTGTATTTTCTGATGGCTTTAGGCACACCTCCCAACTTTTGAAGATTAGAAAGAGGGAGGAAATATGCGGCACGCGCAGCCGCTGCAAATTTAGGTCCGCCCAGTTTTATATTGACTCCGCCCATTCTCATTAATTTTTCATGTGCTCCCACACAGTGTAATCCTCCTACAGTCACCGGTACATTATATGTCCCCTCGCCATCTCTCCCCCAGTTTCATATAACCCCTTCATCTGCCCCCAGTTTCATGTACCCCCCTCCATCTCTGCCCCAGTTTTATGTCCCCCATCTCTGCCCCCCAGTTTCATATCCCCCATCTCTTCCCCAGTTTCATGTCCCCCCTCCATCTCTTCCCCCAGTGTCATGTCCCCCCATCTCTGCCCCCAGTTTCATGTCCCCACCTCTTCCCCAGTTTCATGTCCCCCCCCATCTCTTCCCCCAGTGTCATGCTGTACCCCCCCTTCATCTGCCCACAGTTTCATGTCCCCCCATCTCTTTCCCCAATTTCATGTCCCCCCATCTCTGCCCAGAGCTTCATGTCATTCCATCTCTGCCTCCAGTGTCATGCCGTCCCCCTTTCATCTGCCCCTTCATTATGTTCCACCTTAATGTTTAAAACGAAAAAAACCTCTTACTCACCTTCCAACGCTCCCCCGCCGCCCGCTCAGTCTCGCTTACTCATATAGTTGAAGCCGTGATGTGACGTCATCACATCGCGGCTACACTGCAGAAGTCGCAGAGCAGCGTTTAAAGCAGGAGCTGGCTGTGACAGCTCCTGCCTTATTGCTTGTGTGTTCAACTCATCGGCATCCTCGGGCGCCGATAAGTTGAAACCGGGACATACCTCCCACCAACCGGGATGGTTGGGAGGTATGCTTTAGGCGACCCCTGTGTTTTGGTCGTTCGACCCCCGACGGGGTCGTGACCCACAGGTTGAGAACCGCTGGTCTAGGTTCATATTAGCATTCAGGTTTCCATCCTTGGGTCTGCTTAAAAAGACTGTTATGGGATGTACCAGGTTTCCACCTTGCAGGACTTTTCTCTCTGCTGATTTTAAGCAGAATGGGGAATGGACAAGGGCATAACTTGAGGGGTTGCAGAGGGTGCAGTCACATCGGGCCCAGGAGCCTTAGGGGGCCCATAAGCACTGGCATCAGTATTGAGATTGCAGCTTCCATCTGGCCCATAAACCAAGGAGACCCACAGATTACCACAACTACACTAAGGTGGAATAAACTCCTTAGCACCCATAACCATCACTATCAAGAATTCGCAGTAGGGATGGGGTAGGGGGCCCCGGACAAAAGATTGCATCGGGGCCCACAAGACTTTAGTTACACCACTGGGGATGAAGTCTTGTATGAAGGCTCAAACACTAGTGTGGACCTAGCGTTACTAATAAGACCTGCATAAAGGCAGAGCTCCATAGTAATTTAGCATTGCCAATCTCGAGAGCCTTCCCAATGCTCCTGGCTGCTAGAACTACTGAACGGTTCTCGCAGTCTCACCACAAAGCAGTTGTTCGGTCACCCAAGGGAGTTCCATTCCTTAAAACATTCTGTAAGGTGCCATGGCATCTGAGATATTAATTGCCCCCGGTCGGAGACGTCTACGATCACAATCACTTTCACTAAATCTTTGCCATGCAAAACTTTAAACGTATTTAATCTGTATTTTATTTCACAGATTGTTCAGTTGCAAAGGAAGCGAAGCAATGATCTGTTCTGAAAGTGTTTCTCCTAACAAAGGGCTCTGTAGAATTTTATATTTCATATGATGTTGCTCATAGCTAAAAACATCACAGTCTGTACCCCGGCATCATCTTCACTGGCACAAACTTCCTTTCTTTGTCTATTTTCTTTGCTAGATTGTTTCAAAGCCAAGGTAAGAACGTTTTCCCCATGGCAACTTAGCACAAGCACCTGCTCTCTATTGCATATCATTGCCTTATTCCCAGCAGAGGAATCTCTGAACTTATTTGAGTGGCAATTATTGTGCATTGTTACTATTGCAATGTGCAGATTATACAAGTTTGCAAGAACGTCTGTTTTGTAGCAGGAAATTGTCTCATAATAGCTCCCTCACATTAATATAGTCCCAAATGCTGCATAGCAACTTTCTACATGTGCCAGGCTTATATTAGCTTGCCATGACCTAAATTATCTGCCATAACAAGTGGATGTACAGAGAAAAATGAGAATATAATCACATATGTTATAATATTGTATAAAATGCAGCAATCCAGAGTAAAATGCAAAACCCTGTCCTCGCAGAACGGAAACATTCACACAGAAATATGACCGTGCTGCTTTACAACGTTGTATTGCCAAAAAAAGACAAAATGCACAATGAATTCCCCATGGATTACTTAGTGTGACTGTAGGGAATTGTTATCAGCATTGTCCGCCCTGTGCACCTACAATGCATTTGGATAGTCTTCACTTTTTTGCATTTTGTTATGTTAGAGATGATCGAATCAGTTCACAAGAAGACTGGTTAGTTGCAAATGTTCCAAAAATATTATTTTTGGTCAAGCCCAAAATTTTGGGGTTTGCCACCCATGAACCACTATTATACTCTGGGGTCATTATAAGCAGAGGCTCAGGGGAGGTGCATAAGCATAACTCACCTCTCCTGGGTAGCCTCTCCTGGTTCCCATCCTTTTAGAGTTTCCTTAAAGACCTTGGCATATCCAGGGTCCTATGATACCCAATCACAGGAATTAGCAGTTCCCCAGGGCTGTTGATATAATTTAGGAGGCCGTAAGAGACCCAAGGAGGATGGAACTCCACACCAAATGCTGTGAGAGGGCCCTGAAGAGGTTAGTAAGACAGTCATGCTTATGCACCTCCCTCTGGGGTCTGAATTTTTAGAGCACAGCCAGAGTGACCATTGGGTTCTTAGTCACCTCTTCTTGATTACTTAGTTTGATGATATGGTCAGTCCTTTCAAGAATTCGGATTGTTCCAAATGTCTTCCATTTAAGAATTATGTGTTCTTGAGACATTTCAGTTCACCATAAAATTTGTTGGACCCATCTCCAGATCTGTGCCTCTACACAATCCTGTCACTGAGCCCTACATGACTTGGTTTTTACTCTTACAAGCATTGTCAGCTGTGATACCTTATACAGACAGGGTTGTCTTTCCCAATAATTTCCAAGTAACCAGAGGTGAACTCCAAGTAAGGTGTAGAAACATCCCAAAGATGATCAAGAAGAATGGGAATCCAATGCCTTAGCAATGGGTCTGAATACTCATGTCAATTCCAACTTTTAGTTTTCCGATTTTCGAATATTTTGTTTTCACGTTCTCATGATGATCTATATATTAAACTTTATTCTAAACAAAAAAATTCACACAAGGCCTCAGCATAAAAAATGAAAAATGTGAAAGGCTCTGAGGTATTGGTCTCAAATGCATATGTAAGGTGAGGACAATACTGGGGCTCGGCACAAAGACTGGACTCTGACTCAGACGTAGTTCAACGAATTACAACTAAGTGTCCGGTGTCCAGTAGAAAAATTAAAGCTTCACCCCAAACCACCATGTTGCATATCATAAATAACAGTAAACCACTGGACCATGAGAAGGACGACTCCACTCCCTTTCACAAAAAATTCCAGCACACTTGAGTAGAAGGACATGGAAAGCTAAAACATTGCTTTCTGTAACTTTCACAATGTGAGTAAATAAATGCTAGGTTTTATTGGTAATCTCCAATGTGCTGAATCTTTTTGGGCCATCATCTATGGCTATTTGTGATAGATTGTGTCATAGTACGGGTGGCGAGATATTCCCCTTTACACTTTGATCCTCCATTAGTACATTGAATTAGTGGTTTGTTTGTACAGATACCGTACCTTCCAGTACCAGCGTCCTACAGAGGTTTAACCAAAAGTTCGTATCCCATTGTAAAATCTGTAACAGGCCCATATACCATTAATACAAGTGGCATCTTTTATGTGGTAGAACCTCTGGGTTCCCTTAGACACCAGGATTGGATGCAACTGCTCAGTCTGCACTTCCTATTGCTACACCCCTAGGGTTCAGGGTGCAGATCTGACCAAGGACAACATCTGCATGGAGTCTGTATGTTCTCCCTGGTACTTCAGTAGGTTTCCTCCCACATCTCTGAAGGTGCTCAGAAGTTAATTGCATTCCTAAGAATAGTCATAATGGACCCATGAATTGTTATTATACTCAGATCTCTTCAGACCACAGAATGTAAAAATCAGAGGCCCTGAGGATGTAGACGAAAGTAATAAACAGCTCATACTCACCTATCCTGTACTCTCCAGGACTCCATCACAGTCTCTTCCGACCTCTTCTGGTCTCCTATGTGACTTCGGTCATGGGACTGAATCACCTTTATGACACTTGCATCAAAGTGCCATAAATTTCAGACCTCAGTAGTGACCCTGGGGACACCGATGTAACCCAGGAGGCTGGATAGTGCCAGGAAATAAGACTGGACACCGCAGTGGAGCCCTGTAGAGGTGAGTATGAGTGTTTTTTATTTTTCACTACATCCCTGGGTGTGATGAAGCTTCATGGTATAATAGTAGCATTCCAGTTTGCCCGAACCAAAATTTGCAGGTGACCCTTGCAAATACTCATGAGATAAATCTTATAAGTGTCTGCACCACAGACCATATTTACACCCTGCACAGCCTCATCAAGACCCACGTCCACAACACCAGAAGAGGCAAGATATTCGCCTGCTTCGTGGACTTTAAGAAGGCGTTCAACTCAGTATGGAACCCAGGCCTGCTCCTAAACAGGAGCATAGAGAGGCCACCCCAAAATGGCACACCGGCCAGCTCCTGTATTGAACTGCAAGAGCGGCTACCCCAAAATGGCCGCCGGCCATTTTTGGGTAGCCGCTCTTGCAGTTCAATAAGGAGCCGGCGGCCATTTTGGGGTGACCTCTCTATGCTCCTGTATAGAACTGCAAGAGAAGCCAGAAGAGGCGGAGTTGCTGCAGAAGAAGGAGGTGGCGCAGGAAAGAGCTCTGGGCAGCAATGGGGATGCGCTCATCGGCCTTTCAGCGCTGGGGCCCACCCTGATTGCTGCGGAGATCTCATTTGCATACCGGTTAAAAGCGGTATTTCTACGGAACGGCGCGACGGAGACCACGTCTAAAGGTAGGAGATGAATAGCCTTTCTTAAGGCTATTCCGACGTGGTAATTAGAAAAAAAAGTAGTTGAATGGTAGAATCCCTTTAAGTTTTAATCTCAATACAGTTATGTTCATGGGAAATCCACTTGAATCCACTTAGTGACTGTCACTTTGCAGACGATACACTACATAACCTAAGATGGGAGTTTCCAGTGTGTTTTAGATATTGTTTATAACAATACATGTGAACAGCACCGAGGTTATTTTTCGTATGTTTTCCAGCACATCTGCCCCTCTCATGTTCGGCCTGACCTACATGGAGCATTGCCAGGATCTGTATATACTATATGGGGGCGTTCAGGAACAAGCTGAGTAATTAGAGGATCCCAAATGGAGTTCAGAGTCTGGAACGGGCATGCCTATCTCTCGCTCGCTACCAAAGTTTACATTTATTTGCTGAAAATATAAAATAATAATGTTATATTAATTATAAGGTCCGAACGGGCCGCGCAGAGAACAATAACCTCTTTAGTATATGCACTCGAGCACTAGATTGTGCACCTGCACATTATAATACATTATAATGTAATATTCAGGGGTGTAAATAGACACTGCAGTGAAAAGCTCCGCACAAAGATATCATATAATCAAAAGCTTTCTAAGTATTCCGTATTGTCAAGTGTTGTCCACAATATAATATCCTTAGCAATAGCGATAACATTAGTTCTGCTATTACCACTGATTGAAAGTCATAGTAGGCGACAATAGTGCCACCTGCAGGCCGCCCTACTCAAAACAAACGCTGGGAAAGCAAACTCTTGCTACCGTCCAGACTTTATTTCATAGATTTTATACTGAGCAATGCGCATTACTTATCATTGTGTTATGTTATGATGTAGTTGTAGCAAAATTGTTACAATTGTGTCATTGAGTATAGAAACAATAATACTGGATTTGTTCCCATGCAGCCATTGCACTGCTGAGTTTATGGTTGACACCCCTGGAACTAACAAGAAAAAGCAAATTATAGTGAAGGGCTCTCTGGTAAGGTTGAGCCGATCTTGAGATTTCAGGATCGTTTTTAAAATCCGATTTTCGATCATTTTCCAGCCGATCCCGATCGTGAAATTTGCTCGATTGCTGATCGGGATCCGATCTTTCCTGATCCCAATCACTCAACCCTACTCTCCAGTTACTGAGTGACAGGATCCTTGTGATTCCAACTAGACACCAGCAGAAATGTGGTGCATCTTGGGCACATCTTTGCACCACTTGGCTCTAGCTAAAATTTTTATGACTTGTTAGTGGGGGCTTCTAAGAAAAAGGGACATGGCTTATATATGCCAAAAGTGCACCAAACTGAGTCATAAAATTCTGGATTAAAGTAAGCCAATTAAGGGCAAGGCCCCCTAGAAACGTTGCAGAAAATTTTTTAAATGCGCCGGAAACACACAGTTTTTTTCTGCAACGTTTTTCATTGTGATCTCACAGTGTTTTTCTCTGGTTTTTATGTTCCTATTATGATTATACGGAAAATGTAAGCGTTTCTGCAGGTATAATTGTCATGATTAGAGATGAGCGAGTAGTACTCGATCAAGTAGGTATTCGATCGAATACTATGGTATTAGAAATACTCGTACTCGATCGAGTGCCACTCGCTGTTCGAATGTAAAAGTTCGATGCAGAACCAGCATTGATTGGCCGAATGCTATACAGTCGGCCAATCAACACTGGTTCTTCTCCTACCTTTAGAAGTCTTCTCCGTGCAGCTTCCCCGCGGCGTCTTCCGGCTCTGAATTCACTCTGCCAGGCATCGGGCCTGGGCAGAGCCGACTGCGCATATCCGCTTGTAGTGTGGGCATGCGCAGTCGGCTCTGCCCAGGCCCAGAATGAAGAGCCGGAAGAGGCCGCGGGGACACTGCAAGGAGAAGACTGCATGGAGGATCCAGCCCGACCCTCACTCGTGGACTTGGTAAGTGTAATTTGATGGAACGTTGCCTACCCCTGAAACGAGCATTTTCTCCCCCATAGACTATAATAGGGTTCAATATTCGATTCGAGTAGTCGAATATTGAGGGGCTACTCGAAACGAATATCGAACCTTGAACATTTTACTGTTCGCTCTTCTCTAGTCATGATGCAATTTTCTAGCATTTTTGAAAACCCAGCTTTTCCACTTCAGATTTTTTTCTGCAATGTGTGGATGGAATTAGCCAGAATCCCACCCGCTTTGTAGGTATGCTGTGCTTTCCCAATGGAGGCAGGACAAAGAAATCCCATTGAAGTCAATGGGACAACTCAAAATTGCATTAAAAAAAATTGATCAAAAAAGCACCAAAAATGTGCAGAATTTGAAAAACACTTTAAAAAAAACTGTTGGAATTACTTGCAGAATTCCCTTAAAATCAGTGGAGAGAAAACTCCTGCAAGGGGGACTTTTCTCTCTGCCAGTTTCAGTGCAAAAATGGCAGAAACTACCAGGCTGAGGCCCCATGTTACGGAAACACAGCCTTTTTTGTTGCAGATTTTCCTTGGATTTTTTGAGACAAGTGCATCGAGCATAAGGGAGAAGTATAAGAACTTCCTATATATTACCCATTCCTTTTGTAGCCATTCTTGGATCACATGAGGCCACATGAAAACAGACGACTGGACATGCTCATACGGCTCTGTCCGACGCAACTGAACAAACGCCGACAGTGACCTCGGCTGGTGCTGGCGCTACGGAGAGGTATCAGCACAAAAAGAGAGAAGTGGAATGTCCCCTGTGATTTCTGAAGACTAATTTGAATAAAGAAGAAATAAGAAGATTCTCCAAAATGGCAGCAGGGAGCAGAAGAATTAAGGTAGGAGAAGAATATTCCAACATGCTGTTAGTGAAAATATGGTTTCCCAATGATAAGCTTATTTTTGAAAGCAATCTTTTATATCTATTTTATATCTTATATATATAGAGGTCTCCTGACTGTCAAGTATCAGATGATGCCATAGGAAAGAAATATCAGGTGTGTTGAATTGGAATGGCCCATCCTTTTGTTCCCAAGAAAGATAAGTGGCCATAGAGGTTCTCGTTTGATAAGACAAGCATGCTTGGCCAAACCAAGCATGATGGACATTGGAGAGTTGGGGGGTATAGATGTTGGCAGAATGAGCAGGCATATACGTTTATGCGTAGATGTGCCTTGATAGACTCAGATCCTTAGGGCTCGTTCACACGGGGGGGGGGGGGATTTTGACCATATTTTGACTCGGGGAGCCAAGTCAAAATATGGTCAAAACCTGCCTGCCACGATGTCGCGGTCACGGCTTCCCCCACCCCGGAGTCAACTCAAATGAATGGGCCGACACCGGAGGTTGCGGCTGCCAGGCAGAATCCGCCTGAAGAAAGGGGCAGCACGCTTCTTTTTTTCTGCTATCGGCAACTGCGAAAAAAGAACGCTAGTGGTCTCCATAGACCACCATTGTAAAGGGGCAGATTATGACGTGGATTCCGCTGTCAAAATTTGCCCGTTTGGCCCCATGTGAACTAGCCCTTATCAGAGATGAGCACAGGATGAAGTGTTGAGAGTAGAGATGAGCGAGTAGTATTTGATCGAATACCTCGCTCCCATAGGAATGTGTGTAAGCAGCCGAACACCAAGGGATTAAGCGCATCAAATATTCACTGCGCTTAACCCCTTGGTGTTCATCCGCTGACACGCTTTCCTATGGGAGCGAGGTATTCGATCAAATACTACTCGCTCATCTCATCTCTAGTTGAGAGTTGCTTCGTCCAATAAAATGAGATGAGGTTAAAGGTTTATTTCCATCTCAGTAAATCGCTGTTGAAATGACAATATCTGCTGTCACGTTCCAACCGCTAGAACAGGACAGGGACAACCAAGCACTGTGAATCTGTTCTTATAACTCCCATAGAGGGGAACTAGAGCTAGGAAACTATCTAGCACATCTAGCTACACAATCCATATCTCTGAGGCTACGTATTGGATATTCTGTTTCTGCATTGCCCATACATGTCACAAGAAGAGTGTAGCTTCGCACGTCTTGGTTGTTCCCATAAATCCTGGATGTTCGGGTCAGGAGGCAGTTAATCCCACCTCAACAATTTACCAAGATGGGAAAAACATTCTAAAGTGACTATAGCCACTGAATAATCTCCAGAATTATCCATAGAGTCTTTGGTTTCTTGAGGCTGGTAATCCATGCCATGTCCACCAATGGCCAAGCTGGGATGGGACATAAGAAACAAAGACAGACAATATTACCATACATCAGAAGTAATAAAAAGCTACTAATGAGCAGAAATCCTCCACATTCACGATCATGGCAACGCAACATTTTATTTCCTGTAATTCACTTTCATTTCTTTCCACTTTTCCAGCTCCGAGCAGAATAAAGCTGTCTACTAGTTTCTATGCCCTTTACTCTCTCTAGGGGACTACAAACTTCATCTGGACCTGGCTTGACTTGAGAGTTTTCTGTTCTGGGTTGTTGTGAAGAAACATATGGCGAGCAATGATTCATCCTTATCTGTGATTCACTGGGAAGAAAATAGGAAACTTACATGTTAGATCAAGAGAACCCAGCACTAAAATATAGAAAATGTCATGTTTTACCAATCCTACAGAGATAAAACTTCTTAATACCACTAGAAATATATTTTGCTGGCTGCGAGGGGTCTGCGTCTTGGATCCCAGTAGTTTTCTGGTTTTGTCAGTGGGAAATACAGGATAAATTCTTCTAATATGGCAATTAGAGGGAAGTTATAGGATCAATGTGGGGTTGCTTGACCCCCAAATGTAAGAACCGTGTTGTTTACATTGCACATACAGATCATATAAATATTAGATAAGATATAAGAGGAGTTGACTTATATCATTGTAGGTGCGCTTAAGAATTTGGGCAAAGAGGAAGATCTACTGTTCTTCTGGTGGACCAGTCCATCTCTGCATGGTATATATTCATATTATTGACTATCCTATAGTCCCCCAGAGCCAAGAACAAGGGATGGCTGATGACAAAAACTGTTTGTTAAAAAATCTCAGATGCAATTTTCAAAAAATATTATGTGTATCTTAGGATCAGCCAAATTTAATTGATCAATTGCCATTTTGTGCAAACTAAGAGTATTTTTCTCCCCTGATCAGGCAATTTAGTTGGCTATATTGGTGTCATCATGGACCACCTTTATCTCAAGTCACCTTTACACCCTTATCTGCTATATAGTAATCCATCAGATTGTTTAGAACACTTCAGCAATGTCACAGTCTATGATGATCTGAGGCTGGAAGGTACAATAAGGCACATATTTCACTGGTAAGACATCTTTAAGTATGTGCATAATACTGTAAACCCCTGTACACATGTACTACATTACTCCAATTTATATGTACTGTGTTGCTCCAAACCTGTGCTATATGTATTGTACTGCCTTCTGCCTGTGCTATACATACAATGCTGCTCTCTACCTGTACTACATGTACTGTACTGCCCTCTACCTGTACCACATGTACTGTACTGCCCTCTACCTGTACTACATGTACTGTACTGCTCTCTACCTGTATTACATGTACTGTACTGCCCTCTACCTGTACCACATGTACTGTACTGCTCTCTACCTGTGCCACATGTACTGTACTGCTCTCTACCTGTACTACATGTACTGTACTGCTCTCTACCAGTACTACATGTACTGTACTGCTCTCTACCTGTGCCACATGTACTGTACTGCTCTCTACCTGTACTACATGTACTGTACTGCTCTCTACCTGTATTACATGTACTGTACTGCTCTCTACCTGTACTACATGTACTGTACTGCTCTCTACCTGTATTACATATACTGTACTGCTCTCTACCTGTATTACATGTACTGTACTGCTCTCTACCTGTGCCACATGTACTGTACTGCTCTCTACCTGTGCCACATGTACTGTACTGCTCTCTATCTGTACTACATGTACTGTACTTGTCTCTACCTGTACTACATGTACTGTACTGCTCTCTACCTGTACTACATGTACTGTACTGCTCTCTACCTGTACTACATGTACTGTACTGCTCTCTACCTGTACTACATGTACTGTACTGCTCTCTACCTGTATTACATGTACTGTACTGCTCTCTACCTGTATTACATGTACTGTACTGCTCTCTACCAGTACTACATGTACTGTACTGCTCTCTACCTGTATTACATGTATTGTACTGCTCTCTACCTGTATTACATGTACTGTACTGCTCTCTACCTGTGCCACATGTACTGTACTGCTCTCTACCTGTGCCACATGTACTGTACTGCTCTCTACCTGTACTATATGTACTGTACTGCTCGCTACCGGTACTACATGTACTGTACTGCTCTCTACCTGTACTACATGTACTGTACTGCTCTCTACCTGTATTACATGTACTGTACTGCTCTCTACCTGTATTAGATGTACTGTACTGCTCTCTACCTGTGCCACATGTACTGTACTGCTCTCTACCTGTACCACATGTACTGTACTGCCCTCTACCTGTACCACATGTACTGTACTGCTCTCTACCTGTACTACATGTACTGTACTGCTCTCTACCTGTACTACATGTACTGTACTGCTCTCTACCAGTACTACATGTACTGTACTGCTCTCTACCTGTATTACATGTACTGTACTGCTCTCTACCTGTATTAGATGTACTGTACTGCTCTGTACCTGCATTACATGTACTGTACTGCTCTCTACCTGTACCACATGTACTGTACTGCCCTCTACCTGTACCACATGTACTGTACTGCCCTCTACCTGTACCACATGTACTGTACTGCTCTCTACCTGTACTACATGTACTGTACTGCTCTCTACCTGTACTACATGTACTGTACTGCTCTCTACCAGTACTACATGTACTGTACTGCTCTCTACCTGTATTACATGTACTGTACTGCTCTCTACCTGTATTAGATGTACTGTACTGCTCTCTACCTGTATTACATGTACTATACTGCTCTCTACCTGTATTGCATGATTACATGTATTACCAGCTACCTGAGAGGCTGGCTGCCTGATACAGAGCTCCAAGCTGGGAGCAACCTTTATCTTCCTTTTTCACTCTTTTTCTCTGTATCTTCAAGAATCCTGTAACCAAGCAAACTAGCACTATGAATTAGCAACTATAAATTGAATGGAAGATCCTGTAGAGTATTTTCTTTCTATTGTAAAGCATGGACAATGATTCAAGAACTGGTTTAGATGGTTTCCTGTGTGTGCACATGTGCCTGTTACCATCCCCCCAGCTAAGGACAGCATGGACACCATGCGGCATGGAGGAGAACCTACATGGAAGTGTGGACTTCTTCTTTCAAGGAGATGATTTTTGGAGTCTATTGCTGATGTGTGAAGATGCTACAGCTGACTGGTATTTATTTTTATTACTGTGGATACGTGGGACTCTGTTACAACCTGGGAACCTACCATCACCCACCTACCCCAGGAGTAATGGAAGCTTGGCAAGAGAGCAGCACCCTGTCTACCTGGATGGCTTCAGACCTCTCTGGGCAGTAGAACACAGTGGTAAGAAGAAAGGAGGAGGAGGAGGGCTTGTTATGAAGGACATTTGGGGCATTTTTTGTGGTTAATGGGCAATAGTGCTGATACAAGATACCAAACTATCAGCTGTGAGCAGGAGATCTCACTACGTACCAAACAACTACCACATGTTATCATGATAGCTGCATATGTCCCCCACCTCTGCAAAAATGTTTTTTTCTGCTTGTTATATCTACATGCTGTGCCCCCTCCTCATGTCCTCCAACCACATTCGGCTGTATTATTAACATCAATCCGCACAGAGAACTAAATGATCCTGCAGTGTGTCTGTGTTTCTTTCCTTTTTAGTTGCTATGATTCCTAGGATTTCTCTATCTGCCATGAGCTTCTATGTGTTTCTCTCTTGTTATATACTACTGTACCATCTATGAAACTGTATCACTGAAATTTCCCCATTGTGGGACTATTAAAGGATTATCTTATCTTATCTTATTACATGTACTGTACTGCTCTCTACCTGTATTTCATGTACTGTACTGCTCTCTCCCTGTACTACATGTACTGTACTGCGCTCTACCTGTACTACATGTACTGTACTGCTCTCTACCTGTACTACATGTACTGTACTGCTCTCTACCTGTGCTACATGTACTGTACTGCTCTCTACCTGTATTACATGTACTGTATTGCTCTCTACCTGTATTACATGTACTGTACTGCTCTCTACCTGTATTAAATGTACTGTACTGCTCTTTACCTGTACTACATGTACTGTACTGCTCTCTACCTGTACTATATGAACTGTACTGCTCTCTACCTGTACTACATGTACTGAACTTGTCTCTACCTGTACTACATGTTCTGTACTGCTCTCTACATGTATTACATGTACTGTACTGCTCTCTACCTGTACTATATGAACTGTACTGCTCTCTACCTGTACTACATGTACTGTACTTGTCTCTACCTTTACTATATTTACTGTACTGCTCTCTACCTGTATTACATGTACTGTACTGCTCTCTACCTGTACTACATTCACTGTACTGCTCTCTACCTGTATTACATGTACTGTACTGCTCTCTACCTGCATTACATGTACTGTACTGCTCCCTACCTGTACTACATGTACTGTACTGCTCTCTACCTGTATTACATGTACTGTACTGCTCTCTACCTGTACTATATGTACTGTACTGCTCTCTACCTGTACTACATGTTCTGTACTGCTCTCTACATGTATTACATGTACTGTACTGCTCTCTACCTGTACTATATGAACTGTACTGCTCTCTACCTGTACTACATGTACTGTACTTGTCTCTACCTTTACTATATTTACTGTACTGCTCTCTACCTGTATTACATGTACTGTACTGCTCTCTACCTGTACTACATTCACTGTACTGCTCTCTACCTGTATTACATGTACTGTACTGCTCTCTACCTGCATTACATGTACTGTACTGCTCCCTACCTGTACTACATGTACTGTACTGCTCTCTACCTGTATTACATGTACTGTACTGCTCTCTACCTGTACTATATGAACTGTACTGCTCTCTACCTGTACTATATGAACTGTACTGCTCTCTACCTATACTACATGTACTGCACTTGTATCTACCTTTACTACATTTACTGTACTGCTCTCTACCTGCATTACATGTACTGTACTGCTCTCTACCTTTGCTATGTGTTCTTTATTGCTTTCTGTCTATATTACATATACCCTTGTTGTTCTCTCCCGGTGCTACATGTTATATAGCTTCTTCTGTCTTATGCAGCACATATCTCATGACCTCCAGTAACAGCTCTATCTCTCTTCAACATATCCATGGAAAACACTAGAAGATAAAACAATTGTTATGAAATCATGAACAATAAAAATGGTGACGTTTCACTTTCTAATCTGTAAAATTTCAGCCACTTTTTGCTTATGGAAAATACAAAATACATGTAGATATTTGCAACTTTTACCACTCGTGACACTTCCAGGCATCTGTCCAGAAAGGCTGAGCACAAGAGAAAAGGGCACTTTCTAAGCACAGTATAAAAATCCCTTATTTCCATTACAATAATACAAACATAAGTGCACTGCCAGGGAACATCCAGAATTTACAGAATTCCTGGAAGATACTAGTTATCAGTGAAAGTCCTAGAATTAACTTTCTATCCGTGACTACCCATAACATGTGAGATTACTCAGCAAATGTACAACAGCTTCCTATTTGTCAGGATTAACTGTTTGAAGGTGAGGTCAGGCATTAGAGGAACACATTTATCTCTACTTTCAGCATACAATGGGTAAAAAACAGCAAACAACCCCATTTCTCACTAGATTTTATTTAAAGCTACTTTTGTCCCTAATTAACATGCAATAAATATTATGTATCAAAAATACTAAATAAACAAAATACGGAACCCATTCTAATACTTTATGTTAGTGTTAATTTTCAAACTTAAAGAGGACCTTTCATGTCCTCAGGCATATATGGTTTTATATACCATTAGTTTCAGCACCAATTTCTTCCCACTGTCAGAAGGGTGTTCCTGGCAGTCTAGCCTCATCGGTGTGAGGAACGTCCCCCTGACAGTATTGTAACATAGCCTTGTAGTGTCAGGGGAGTGTTCCTTATCACCCAGTGATGATGTTGAGCTCTAAGGAACGCACCCCAGTACAAGTCTATGGGGTGCGTACATTCAGAATGGAACGATGACACTAGGCTGTCAGGAATGCCCTTCTGACAGTGGAGAGAGATCGATGCTGAAATTAACAGTACCAATATCTCCAGCCCCGGGGCACATAACAGAAAAGCCAACAGTGCGCAGAATTCAGGACTCAGCCATCTTTCTACGTGTATATAAAACTGCATGTGCAGGAGAACAAAAAAAGTCCTCTTTATAGAATAATTGTAAATTCACATGGTGGAACTGGGAAGAGGAATTTGACGATGGACTGCCTGAAATTCTTATTCTATTATTGCCCCCTTGGCTTTTCCCCACCAGATGAATAGGCCTAATCAAAGGAGCCATGGGTTCTGTGACTGGATAAGCTGCAGAATCCAAGGCAAGATCGAGGAGGATGTTTCTTTTTTTTTCGTGTCTTGCTGTGATCTCTGCCTTCCATTGAAAACAATAGGAGGCGAATTCCGTCCATAATCTAAACCCGGCAAAATCCACGGCAATATCCACCATGTGAATATACCCATAGAGTTTATTATTAGAGATGAGCGAACAACGTTCGATCGAATAGGTATTCGATTGAATATCAGGCCTTTCGAGGTATTCGTTCCCAATCGAATATCACGCGGCATACGCAGTAAAAATTCATATCCCCTCCCACCTTCCCTGGCACGTTTTTTGCACCAATAACTGTGCAGGGGAGGTGGGACAGGAACTATGGCAATGGAGGCAGGGAAAAAAAATTGAAAAAACCCATTGGCTGCCGAAAACATGTGACCATCCATTTATAAGAATGCCTGCCGCCATATTCGCCAGATTTGTGGTCAGAGATAGGCAGGGAAAAAACGAAGAACAACAACAGGGATACAGAACAGTTACAGTACTTATTGCTATATACGTGCACACCAGCTTTTGTTAGGGGTGTCCCCACACAAAATAGCAGGAATCCACAGCAGTTACTTCTTGCTATATACGTGCAAACTAGCTTTTCTTTGGAAGGGGGGGGTGTCCCCCCCAGAAATTTGCAGGAATACAGAGCAGTTACCTCCTGCTAAATATGTGTAAACCAGCTTTTCTTTGGGGTGTTTTGCCTCCACATCTACACTGCTTTTGCCCCTAGACATCAACCCTGTCCATGCCTCTGCCTCTAGCCACCTTTTTTCCTGCTTAGCTTGCCTCCACATCTACACTACTTTCCCCCCTAGACATCACCCCGTCCATGTCGGGTCAGTGGCCTCGTCGTCCACCAACTTCTCTTCCAATTGCTCACTCTTCCCTTACTGCAAACCGCACATAAGAGAGCTGATTTTGATGAACCCTTGGGTTTTGGAGATGGAACTCCATCAAAGGTCTCTGCTGCTCACACACCCTGCTCAACATATGGTATCTAGAGTTTCAGCGTGTGGTGGCCTCGCACAAAAGCCGGTGCGTTGGGTAGATGTGGATGTTGCTGTAGTGTATTGAGGCTAACATCAGCTACTGTAGACTTGTCAAAGTCAGCACACAAGCACTGCACTTTAACCAGTAGCTCATGTAAATTGGGGTATGTTCTTAGAAACCGTTGCACCAATACATTGAAAACGTGGGCCAGGCATGGACCGTGTTGGAGGCTGGCAAGCTCCAGAGCCGCTACCAGGTTCCGTCCATTATCACACATGACAAAAATGCCTGGCCCCAGGTGCAGTAGGGAAAAAAATATTGCCATATCATCCAGGATGGCATCCATCACCTCGGAGGCAGTGTGCTATCTGTCCCCCAAGCTGATGAGCTTCAGCACGGCCTGCTGATGTCTCCCCACGCCAGTGTTGCAGCGTTTCCAGCTCGTAGCTGGAATCGGTTTAACGGCGGAGGAGGAGGAGGGTGGTGTTTTAGCATTTCTGCCAGGAATATTGGGCGGGACACAAGGCAGGCTGACACAGTTTGCGACCCGGTCCCAGCTTCAACTACATTCAGCCAGTGTGCCGTGATTGAGATATAGCGTCCCTGGCCGCATGCACTTGTCAACACGTCGGTGGTCAAGTGGAACTTTGTGCAAAGCGCAGAACTTAGGGCCCGCCTGATGTTACGGGACACGTGCTGGTGCAAGGCTCAACTCACCCTAAGGGCCAAAAACACTGCTGGTGAATTTTGTTCAGCTCCAAAGGACTCTGTGTTTATATTTGGCTCAGTAGCAGCTCCAGAACATACCACTGAAGGCAAGGCAGTGGGAGAGAGCAAATGCAGGACAATCGTCGCCCGGCATTGCCGACACTGCCTCTCCTACTGTTTACAGTGCTGGTTCTGCAGTCCAGACCACCAGCCTGGACACCTACACATCTGTCTCTGACACATTGAGGAGTTCACCCTCATCCGCCCTTTTTGCCTGCACCATCATGCGCCTCTTCCCAGCCACTGCCCATCTCCCAGGCATTTTGTTGCAGACAGAAGTACAGCGCAAGCCACCCACATACCCAAGCCTTCAACGGCCTCATCTAAAAACTGCTGGCCCTGGAGATGTTGGCGTTTATGCTTCTGGATACTCAGGCCTTCCGTCAGCAGATGGCAGCTGGGGCACCTCCCTATGCTGGGCCTAGCCGTTACTACTTCTCTTGGTGTGCTGTCCCTGCCTTGTGCCTGTCCCATAATATCAGTCGGACCCAGAGTTCTGCGCTTTGCTGCAAGGTCCACTTGACCACTGACACATCGACAAGCGCCTGTGGTCAGGGATGCTGCTTCTCTTTAATGACAGGCCAGGTGAATGTAGTGGAGTCTGGGCCCGGGTTGCAAACTGGGGTGGCCTATCTCCTCTCCCAGCCCAAAATTCATGGCAGGGGTTCTCTGAAAGCCTACGATGCTGCAACCTCCACCCCAGCTACGAGCTGGAAACGCTGTAACACTGGCGGGGAGAGACGTCAGCAGGATATGCTGAAGCTCATCAGCTTGGGGGACAGACAGCACACTGCCTCCGAGGTGAGGAATGCCATCCTGGATGATATGGCAATATGGTTTTCCCCGCTGCACCTGGGCCAGGCATGTTTGGAATGTGATAATGGCCAGAATCTGGTTGCAAATCTGGATTGACCAAAAATTGGATTGAGCTTATATAGCTTTACTGAATTGTTGTGTATCACACTTGGCTTTTGGGGGGTAGACCCCTAAAAATTGTATTGAACTTATATAGCCTGATTGAATTGCTGTGTATCCCACTTAGCTTCGGGGGGTACAGCATTAAAAACAGGTTTGACCATACATGGCCTGGCTGAATGAACGGCTGTCTCCCACTTAGCTTTGGGGGGTACAGCATGTGGAAAGCTGGATGTCGCATATATAGACTGACTGAATTGCTGTGTCTCCCACTTAGCTTTGGGGGGTAGACCCTTAAAAATTGGATTCAGCATACATAGCCTGACTGAATTTCTGTATCTCCCAGGTAGGTTTTGGTATTACACACCGTGAAAAACTGGATTGAGCGTACATAGTCTGACTGAATTTCGGTGTTTCCCACCTAGGTTTTGGGGGTACACACCCTGGATATCTGGATTGAGCGCACATAGCCTGACCTAATTGCTCTGTATCCCTGTTAGATGTTTGGGGGGACACTGCCTGCAAAGCTGGGTTGAGCGTATATAGCTGGACTGAATTTTTTTGTATCCCTCTTTTGGGGTTACACACTGCCTGAAAAGCTGGGTTCAGCCTATATGCCTGGACTGAATTGCTCTGTCTCCTTGTTATGTGTTTGTGGGGACACTGTCTGCAAAGCTGGGTTGAGCACATATCGCTGGACTAAATTGCTCCGTATCCCTGATTTGGGGAGACACCCCATTCAAAGCTCGACTCCTCTCCCTGCAGTATATAGCTCTGAAGAGAGCTGTTGTTGTTCTTCTTGAGTTTTTCCCTGCCTATCTGAAGCTAATCCCTATCTAGCCCTCAGCAGCACGTCTGTCCCTATGTCTGAAAGCCGGAAAATGAATCGAAGATGGCGGCCGATGTTCTTATAAATCAGAGGTCACCAGATTTCGGCAGCCAATGAGTTTTTTCAATTTTTTTCAATGCCTCTGTTGTCGTAGTTCCTGTCCCACCTCCCCTGCACAGTTATTGGTGCAAAAAAAGTACCAGGGAAGGTGGGAGGGGATACAAATTTTTACTGCGTATGCCGCGTGGTATTCGATTGGAAACAAATACCTCGAATGGCCTGATATTCGATCAAATACCTATTCGATCGAACGGTGTTCACTCATCTCTATTATCTATCTATCTATCTATCTATCTATCTATCTATCTATCTATCTATCTATCTATCTTTGTTTCTTTCTTTCTATCCATGCTGAATATATATATAATATTTGTAATACAAGTTTTGTTCAAAGCCAAGATAACAATGTGTCCGCGATGGAATGATCCTGTTAGCATGTGTTACTCCATGTATTAAGTACAAATGCATGGCTTTCCAGTTTGGAGGAGAGGAGGATACTATTTGGCAGCATGTGGGGCTGCTGTCTTTTTTTTCAGCTAATGATTGTTGTGTGAATTGAGCTGTAAGACGCTGTAGTCATTGACCATCGCTGATTGCTTCTAGTGACAGGTGCTAATGTAAAGAGGGCAGGACACAGCTGCCTGAACAGGGTTCCCATTATCCTTTCTGGGTATTGATTCACCCTGTGGGACGGATCCTTTCTGGCTGTGTTAATTTTCTAAGCACATTTGCATCGTTCTGCACTGAGATCGATAGCCAGAGGTGCTCAGGCTAAATTTAACTATATTATCATTTTTTTTGTTGTTGTTGGAAAATCTGCATAGATGTAATGTACGAACATTTCATTTAATTATAGTGAATGACAAAGGGAAGGTCATATGACCAAGTGCACGGCGGCCTGAAGCGTGGTGTGCAGACAATGTGCAAGCAAATAACAGACAGGCAACACTAGGCAAATCATTGTAGATGGTCTGCAGGAATTCCTGGTGTGAATAGGAGCCTGCACACACCTGCAAACTATTTATATAATAACATCGCCTGCTTGTGTCTGCTCTGAAGTGAGATGGCCGGAAATATACAAGAGACAAACACATTTCACTTGGCTACAAATATGGTTATGGTTAATTCTATCTATCTCCTATCTATCTATCTATCTATCTATCTATCTATCTATCTATCTATCTATCTATCTATCTCCTATCTATCTATCTATTTATCTATCTATCTATCTATCTATCATCTATCTATCTATCTATCTATCTATCTATTGTATCTATCTATCTATCTATCTATCTATCTATCTATCTATCTATCTATCATATTTCAATCTATCTACAGTATCTATCTATCTATCTATCTATCTATCATCTATCTATCTATCTATCTATCTATCTATCTATCTATCTATCTATTGTATCTATCTATCTATCTATCTATCTATCTATCTATCATATTTCAATCTATCTACAGTATCTATCTATCTATCTATCTATCTATCTATCTATCATCTATCTCATTTATATCTACATAATATCTTTACCCTTTTATCTCAAATCAATCCATCTACCTATAATCTATTTATCTATATATCTATTTATTTATTTCATATCTTTTTATATCTGTATCTTCCTCCCCTTCTATCTCATGTCCATCTATCCTCTTATCTTTCATTCTCATATCTATCTCATTTATTTCTACATTAACTTACCTTCTATCTGATACCTATCTATTAGAGATGAGCGAACAGTGTTCTATCGAACACATGTTCGATCGGATATCAGGGTGTTCGCCATGTTCGAATCGAATCGAACACCACGTGGTAAAGTGCGCCAAAATTCGATTCCCCTCCCACCTTCCCTGGCGCCTTTTTTGCACCAATAACAGCGCAGGGGAGGTGGGACAGGAACTACGACACCGGGGGCATTGAAAAAGATTGGAAAAAGTCATTGGCTGCCGAAATCAGGTGACCTCCATTTTAGACGAATAGTGGATTTCAAATCCGGGTCATATGAGAATGTGAACTTTGTGACTATGAGACAGGGATAGCTGTACAGGCAGGGATAGCTAGGGATAACCTTTATTTAGGGGGGAATGTTATTAAAAATAACTTTTTGGGGCTCTATCGGGTGTGTAATTGTGATTTTTGTGAGATAAACTTTTTCCCATAGGGATGCATTGGCCAGCGCTGATTGGCCGAATTCCGTACTCTGGCCAATCAGTGCTGGCCAATGCATTCTATTAGCTTGATGAAGCAGAGTGTGCACAAGGGTTCAAGCGCACCCTCGGCTCTGATGTAGCAGAGCCGAGGGTGCACAAGGGTTCAAGTGCACCCTCGGCTCTCCTACATCAGAGCCGAGGGTGCGCTTGAACCCTTGTGCAGCCTCGGCTCTGCTACATCAGAGCCGAGGGTGCGCTTGAACCCTTGTGCACACTCTGCTTCATCAAGCTAATAGAATGCATTGGCCAGCGCTGATTGGCCAGAGTACGGAACTCGACCAATCAGCGCTGGCTCTGCTGGAGGAGGCGGAGTCTAAGATCGCTCCACACCAGTCTCCATTCAGGTCCGACCTTAGACTCCGCCTCCTCCGGCAGAGCCAGCGCTGATTGGCCGAAGGCTGGCCAATGCATTCCTATGCGAATGCAGAGACTTAGCAGTGCTGAGTCAGTTTTGCTCAACTACACATCTGATGCACACTCGGCACTGCTACATCAGATGTAGCAATCTGATGTAGCAGAGCCGAGGGTGCACTAGAACCCCTGTGCAAACTCAGTTCACGCTAATAGAATGCATTGGCCAGCGCTGATTGGCCAATGCATTCTATTAGCCCGATGAAGTAGAGCTGAATGTGTGTGCTAAGCACACACATTCAGCACTGCTTCATCACGCCAATACAATGCATTAGCCAGTGCTGATTGGCCAGAGTACGGAATTCGGCCAATCAGCGCTGGCTCTGCTGGAGGAGGCGGAGTCTAAGGTCGGACCTGAATGGAGACTGGTGTGGAGCGATCTTAGACTCCGCCTCCTCCAGCAGAGCCAGCGCTGATTGGTCGAGTTCCGTACTCTGGCCAATCAGCGCTGGCCAATGCATTCTATTAGCCCGATGAAGTAGAGCTGAATGTGTGTGTGCTTAGCACACACATTCAGCTCTACTTCATCAGGCTAATAGAATACATTGGCCAATCAGCGCTGGCCAATGCATTCTATTAGCTTGATGAAGCAGAGTGTGCACAAGGGTTCAAGCGCACCCTCGGCTCTGATGTAGCAGAGCTGAGGGTGCACAAGGGTTCAAGTGCACCCTCGGCTCTCCTACATCAGAGCCGAGGGTGCGCTTGAACCCTTGTGCAGCCTCGGCTCTGCTACATCAGAGCCGAGGGTGCGCTTGAACCCTTGTGCACACTCTGCTTCATCAAGCTAATAGAATGCATTGGCCAGCACTGATTGGCCAGAGTACGGAATTCGGCCAATCAGCGCTGGCCAATGCATTCTATTAGCCCGATGAAGTAGAGCTGAATGTGTGTGCTAAGCACACACATTCAGCACTGCTTCATCACGCCAATACAATGCATTAGCCAGTGCTGATTGGCCAGAGTACGGAATTCGGCCAATCAGCGCTGGCCAATGCATTCTATTAGCCCGATGAAGTAGAGCTGAATGTGTGTGCTAAGCACACACATTCAGCACTGCTTCATCACGCCAATACAATGCATTAGCCAGTGCTGATTGGCCAGAGTACGGAATTCGGCCAATCAGCGCTGGCTCTGCTGGAGGAGGCGGAGTCTAAGATCGCTCCACACCAGTCTCCATTCAGGTCCGACCTTAGACTCCGCCTCCTCCAGCAGAGCCAGCGCTGATTGGCCGAATTCCGTACTCTGGCCAATCAGCACTGGCTAATGCATTGTATTGGCGTGATGAAGCAGTGCTGAATGTGTGTGCTTAGCACACACATTCAGCTCTACTTCATCGGGCTAATAGAATGCATTGGCCAATCAGCGCTGGCCAATGCATTCTATTAGCGTGAACTGAGTTTGCACAGGGGTTCTAGTGCACCCTCGGCTCTGCTACATCAGATTGCTACATCTGATGTAGCAGTGCCGAGTGTGCATCAGATGTGTAGTTGAGCAAAACTGACTCAGCACTGCTAAGTCTGCATTCGCATAGGAATGCATTGGCCAGCCTTCGGCCAATCAGCGCTGGCTCTGCCGGAGGAGGCGGAGTCTAAGGTCGGACCTGAATGGAGACTGGTGTGGAGCGATCTTAGACTCTGCCTCCTCCAGCAGAGCCAGCGCTGATTGGTCGAGTTCCGTACTCTGGCCAATCAGCACTGGCCAATGCATTTCTATGGGGAAAAGTTAGCTTGCGAAAATCGCAAACTGACAGGGATTTCCATGAAATAAAGTGACTTTTATGCCCCCAGACATGCTTCCCCTGCTGTCCCAGTGTCATTCCAGGGTGTTGGTATCATTTCCTGGGGTGTCATAGTGGACTTGGTGACCCTCCAGACACGAATTTGGGTTTCCCCCTTAACGAGTTTATGTTCCCCATAGACTATAATGGGGTTCGAAACCCATTCGAACACTCGAACAGTGAGCGGCTGTTCGAATCGAATTTCGAACCTCGAACATTTTAGTGTTCGCTCATCTCTACTATCTATCTATCTATCTATCTATCTATCTATCTGATATCTATCTATCTATCTATCTATCTTTCTCATATCTATCTATCTATCTATCTATCTATCAATCTATTTATCTAATAAATATGTTTCAAAGCATTTATACACTGCATTAGAAGACAGATCAGTTGGCTCAGCGATCGAGCAAATTTCATGATCGGGATCATCTGGTAAATGATCGGAAATCGGATTTTGAAATCTCAAGATCAGCTCAATCCTAAAAGTGACTTTTCCCATTGAGAAGCAGTGACTAGGGCTGAGGGATCAGAATCGGGAAAGATCAGATCCCAATCGGCGATCAAGCAAATTTCACAATCGGGATCGGCTGGAAAATGATTGGAAATCGGATTTTAAAATCGATCCTGAAATCTCAAGATTGGCTCAATCCTATAGATGGCCCATTTTGTGATCAAAAGGTGCAGTCCAACAAAAAAATCTTCCCAGTATAGTATTTGGCCAGTCTGTCCCTTTGTCTATTTGTTTATTTATAGTATATATAGTTCCTTCCTTCCTTTCCTTCCCTTCCCTTCCTTCCTTCTTTCCCTTCTTCTTTTCATTCCTTCTTCCCTTCCTTCTTTCCTTCCTTCTTTCCTTCCTTCCTTCCTTCTTTCTTTCTTTCCTTCCTTCCTTCCTTCCTTCCTTCCTTCCTTCCTTCCTTCCTTCCTTCCTTTCCTTTCCTTCCTTCCTTCCTTCCTTTCCTTTCCTTCCTTCCTTCCTTCCTTCCTTCCTTCCTTCCTTCCCTTCTTCCTTTCCTTCCTTCCCTCCTTCCTTAAATTACTTTCACTACAAATTACATCATGAATTTTTCTATCAATTTGTTTTCTGTGTTCTTTTAAACCCTTTAGGCCATTTTTAGTTTTTCTCTTTTCTTTTATTCTCTCCTTGCTTTCTAAAGACCATCACATTTTTTATTTTTTCAGTTCATACTATGGCTTGCTTTTTACTGGAGGAGTTGTACGTCCTTATGACACCATTTAATATTCCATATGATGAAAAAGCAGCTGCGCCATTTCCTTCTGGACTTTATTTTTACAGCATCCGCTGTACGGCGTTAAACATGTTCCATATAATCACAGGGATGAAAAATATAGTTTTAATAGCTTTAAATAAAATTTAAACTTTGGAATTAAAAATTTCTGTATCTCCTTCTTCTGACTCCTGAAACTTGTTTATACTTATGTGAATGGTGCTGTATAAGGGCGGGTTCACACCTGCACCCGGTCTCCGCTTTAGGCAATCCGGCGGGTTTCTGTCTTCTGCCCCGAGAAACTGGACAGGGGACGGAAACCTTGAAGTCAGTTTTCAAACCCATTGACTTGAATGAGTTTGCAAAGTGTCCACCCGTGAGCGTCTTCTGCCTCTCCACGGCGAAACCAGATTTTTTAACCGGACACAAAGTCGGACATGCAGGACATTGTGTCCAGTTAAAAAAAAAAAGCGTGAGGCCTAGTCTGTGAACACATATGAGAACAGGAATCATAGCCTTTACCTTGTGACTAAAGTCTCTTGTGAAGAGTGTCGCAACACTATGTACGATGTAGGAGTCCAACTGGCATGGTCACATTACATACCAAGGACTCAAATCCATTATGATGTAATACTATAACATGCTGCCTACAATTAACACATCTCTCGTGTTCTACCTATCCGCCCAGCCTAATAATTGTAATATTGGAGCGCTCGCCTCTGCAGTTATTTCGCTCTTCATATCACTTCCAGCTGCAGCTCACATTCTGCCAGATTTCAAGAAATGAAGTTAAACTTATTGGCACTCTTCAGCATCTTGTTCTTGCTTTCAGCTTGTCGACTTTCTCATCAATGCAACATTATTAGTAAGTATCTTTCAGAAGGAATAATACTGTCTCACTATTGCCACCGATTAGAGGTAGCTATACTCAGTGGTGTAACTAAAGTCTTGTGGGTCCCGGTGCAATCTTTTGTCCGGGGCCCCCTACCTCATTCCTACAGTGAATTCTTGATAGTGATGGTTATGGGTGCTAAGGAGTTTAAAGGGATTCTACTACTAAACCAAGATTTTTTCTAATTACCACGTCAGAATAGCCTTAAGAAAGGCTATTCGCCTCTTACCTTTAGACGTGGTCTCCGCGGCGCCGTTCCTTAGAAATATCAGTTTTAACCGGTATGCAAATGAGTTCTCCGCAGCAATGAGGGCGGGCCCCAGCGCTCAAACGGTGATGGGGGCGTCATACTGCTGTCCGAGAGCTCACTCCACTGACGCCTCCGTCTTCAGCCAGCGGCCATTTTTGGGAGGCCGCTCTTGCTCTTGTAGTTCAATACAGGAGTGTATTGCACAGGCATCGGAGGTTGGACCGAGACGGAAGACAGAAGAGGTGGGGTTCAGCTGAAGATGGAGGCATCGCTGGAGTGAGCTCTTGGGCAGCAGGGGGGACGCCCCCATCACTGTTTGAGCGCTGGGGACCGCCCTCATTGCTGCGGGGAACTCATTTGCATACCGGTTAAAACCGGTATTTCTAAGGAACGCGGAGACCACGTCTAAAGGTAAGAGACAAATAGTCTTTCTTAAAACTATTCCGACGTGGTAATTAGAAAAAATCTTGGTTTAGTGGTAGAATCCCTTTAATCTAACTTAGTGTGGTTAGGGTAATCTGTGGGTCTCCTTGGCTTATGGGACAGATGGAAGCTGCAATCTCAATACTGATGCCAGTACTTATGGGACCCCTAAGGCTCCTGGCTCAGGTTACGCCGTTGGATACACTGTAAGTTAATATCCAGCCCTTTAACAAGCCTTGTGACATAATTAGGCAAGTAAGTTTTTGGAATACTTGCCCCTTGTCAGTAGATAGCAGGCTTGTGGCTGGCTAGGTGACTATATACATAACTAGAAAAAGTAGTTTAGACTATAGGGTGTGTCTAACAATCAGAATACCAAAAAACTATGATGGTCAGCACTGGGATAGTCCTCGTGGTAGTGGAAGTCTTCCACATATACATTTGAAAACCTTAGGCTCTGACTTGCCCCATTTTACCTGGACCTAATTTCCATGTATCTCAAAATGGTTTTTACAAGTGATGCCTCTACTGGAGCTTCGGTATGATGGTGCTCTACTTTACAACTGGTGCATCTATTGGTACAATGGTGCTCAGTATAATGTCCCCTACACATCCTGGTGACTCTCTTCAAGGTAAGGACACTAATATTGGTGAAATCTCATTAAAAAAAGCATAGCGAGGCCATCACGTGTACCCCTCGTGTTAGGAATAATCATTAAACATCACCAGACAAGGCCACTAAGTTATCACACCCCAGACTATACACTGAAATTATGTGCCCTTGAGATGTTAGATGAAAGACCTATGAAACTACAACATAACCACTGCATGGCCACACATAGACACATAGCATGTCGTTTAGAAAAGCTGTTACTCTTGTGACACCCATATCTGGACATGTCAGTCAAGTAGAAGGTTAAGGAAGGAGATCTCGCCAGTTTCCCACTCAGTGGGGTTGACTTTGACTATACAACCTTTCTGAATCTCATGACAATTGCCAAAAAACATCCTAATGCTGACTAAAATCAAACCTTATGTACTGGCTGGATCCATATTCTCAGCTATGGCGGCCATGATTGTTGTTACAGTAGAGTAAATGGAACAAGTGAAATCAGTGGGCAGCGTTTATAATGGGAAAGATGTGGGCCTATAATTGTAGCCATTCAACGCTTGGAATATAGACATAGGATGAATTTTTAACAATGTGACAACAGAAGGATGCACTTACTGGACTGACTTCTTATTAAGGCAATTACTCTTCAAAGTGATTGGTTATCCCTGCCCGCCATTTTGGTTTTTAATCTAAATTACACGTCTCTGAAGTAGGCAATTCCCAATTCTCTTGATAAAGTTGAGGAAGTGGAATCTTCCAGAAATCCAATTGGTCAGTCTACAATGTTATTCCCAATTGGCCATAGGTGCGATACTAGAAATTTCTAGAGTTGGAGCAGTCAGAAATGAGGCCAGAAGTCAAAACAAGGAGAGTTTAAGATGTAATAAAGCAGGGAAGAAAGTAAAGATGTTACTAGGGAGTGAGCCAGGAGTCAATAACCTAGAGGATGAACAACAAATACCAGATGACAGAGCCAGAAAGATGAAGAGAAGACATGATTCCGAAGTAAAGCAAAGGTCAAAATAAAGAGCAAACATGGCTAACAGCAAGGAATAGATAACACATAGGCAGTGGTCCATAGCAGAAAACCCACTTAATTCCTTGTCAGGCCTGACATCATCACGACATCTCTGAACAGCCATATAAAATGATAAAGTTATCTACTGCCCTGAGAGAAGGATATGGCAGTGGGAGAGAAGCTGAGCTCTTTCACATATGGATTTATATGATAGAGGAGAGAAGCTGAGCTCTGTGATATATAGGGTTATATGACAGAGGAGAGAAGCTGAGCTCTGTGATATATAGGGTTATATGATAGAGGAGAGAAGCTGAGCTCTGTGATATATAGGGTTATATGATAGAGGAGAGAAGCTGAGCTCTGTGATATATAGGGTTATATGATAGAGGAGAGAAGCCAAGCTCTGTGATATATAGGGTTATAGGATAGAGGAGAGAAGCTGAGCTCTGTGATATATAGGGTTATAGGATAGAGGAGAGAAGCCGAGCTCTGTGATATATAGGGTTATAGGATAGAGGAGAGAAGCTGAGCTCTGTGATATATAGGGTTATAGGATAGAGGGGAGAAGCTGAGCTCTGTGATATATAGGGTTATATAATAGAGGAGAGAAGCTGAGCACTGTGATATATAGGGTTATATGATAGAGGAGAGAAGCTGAGCTCTGTGATATATAGGGTTATATGACAGAGGAGAGAAGCTGAGCTCTGTAATATATAGGGTTATATGATAGAGGGAGAGAAGCTGAGCTCTGTGATATATAGGGTTATATGATAGAGGAGAAAAGCTGATCTCTGTGATATATAGGGTTATATGATAGAGGAGAGAAGCTGAGCTTTGTGATATATAGGGTTATATGATAGAGGAGAGAAGCTGAGCTTTGTGATATATAGGGTTATAGCATAGAGGAGAGAAGCTAAGCTTTGTGATATATACAGTGTTGGCCAAAAGTATTGGCACCCCTGCAATTCTGTCAGATAATACTCATTTTCTTCCAGAAAATTATTGCAATCACAAATTGCAATCACAAATCTTTGGTATTATTATCTTCATTTTAATTGTCTTCAAAGTAAAACCACAAAAAAAATTGTCAAAAAGCCAAATTGGATATAATTCCACACCAAACATAAAAACGGGGGTGGACAAAAGTATTGGCACTGTTTGAAAAATCATCTGATGCTTCTCTAATTTGTGTAATTAACAGCACCTGTTACTTACCTGAGGCACCTAACAGGTGGTGGCAATAAGTAAAATCACATTTTCAGGCAGTTGAAATGGATTAAAGTTGACTCAACCTCTGTCCTGTGTCCTTGTGTGTACCACATTGAGCATGGAGAAAAGAAATAAGTCCAAAGAACTGTCTGAGGACTTGAGAAGCAAAATTGTGAGGAAACATGAGCAATCTCAAGGCTACAAGTCCATCTCCAAAGACCTGAATGTTCCTGTGTCTACCGTGTGCAGTGTCATCAAGAAGTTTAAAGCCCATGAAGTGTGGCTAACCTCCCTAGATGTAGACGGAAAAGAAAAATTGACGAGAGATTTCAACGCAAGATTGTGCGGATGGTGGATAAAGAACCTCGACTAACATCCAAACAAGTTCAAGCTGCCCTGCAGTCCGAGGGTACAACAGTGTCACCCCGTACTATCCGTCAGCATCTGAATGAAAAGGGACTGTATGGTAGGAGACCTAGGAAGACCCCACTTCTTACCCAGAGACATAAAAAAGCCAGGCTGGAGTTTGCCAAAACTTACCTGAGAAAGCCAAAAAACGTTTTGGAAGAATGTTCTCTGGTCAGATGAGACAAAAGTAGAAAAAGGCATCAACATAGAGTTTATAGGGAAAAAAAAGAGGACTTCAAAGAAAAGAACACGGTCCCTACAGTCAAACATGGCGGAGGTTCCCTGATGTTTTGGGGTTGCTTTGCTGCCTCTGGCACTGGACTGCTTGACCGTGTGCATGGCATTATGAAGTCTGAAGACTACCAACACATTGTGCAGCATAATGTAGGGCCCAGTGTGAGAAAGCTGGGTCTCCCTCAGAGGTCATGGGTCTTCCAGCAGGACAATGACCCAAAACACACTTCAGGTCAGCACTAGAAAATGGTTTGAGAGAAAGCACTGGAGACTTGTAAAGTGGCAGCAATGAGTCCAGACCTGAATCCCATAGAACACCTGTGGAGAGATCTCTTGCTGGCAGTTTGGAGAAGGCACCCTTCACATCTCAGGGACCTGGAGCAGTTTGCCAAAGAAGAATGGTCTAAAATTCCAGCAGAGCCTTGTAAGAAACTCATTGATGGTTACCGGAAGCGGTTGTGCGCAGTTATTGTGTGTAAAGGTTGTGCTACCAAGTATTAGGCTGAGGGGGCCAATACTTTTGTCCGGACCATTTTTGGAGTTTTGTGTAAAATGATCAATGATTTGACTTTTTTTTTCATTCTCTTTTGTGTTTTTTCATTGCAAGCAAAATAAATGAAGATATTACCAAAGAGTTTGTGCTTGCAATCATTTTCTGGAAGAAACTGAGTATTATCTGACGGAATTGCAGGGGTGCCAATACTTTTGGCCAACACTGTAGAGTTATATGATAGAGGAGAGAAGCTGAGCTCTGTGATATACAGTATAGGGTTATATGATAGAGGAGAGAAGCTGAGCTAATATTATATCAGTAGCCGCACATTTATTTCATATTCTATGTCTATGTGGAGGATTTGGATTTATCTCCCACTGTTATGAAGATGTATTATGAAATAAATCAGCACAGAACTCCATATCTAAAAACAATGTATCACACATGACAAAACATATGTCTACACAGAGAATTATAGTAACTCTACTAGTGTAATAAGTGCATTATATGGCGGTCTTATTTGCTTGTCAGGCTATACTGGGAGTATTAGTTTCCTGACAAGCAGAGAGCTGCAGCCTGCAGGCCACTGATGTAGACAATGCCATGTACTAAGCCCATGAAGCATTCCACCCAATAACTAAGAATCCTCATTCACTAGAATGTGTCTTTAAAATAAGAACGTGAAGCCGCTGTACAATGGAGGACTGAAACATCTTGGTCTTTTCTCCGTAAACACTTGAAAGTTATCATGTGCAGCAGATGGAATGGAATATACAGCTTGAAGACAGCTATATAAATATATCCTTGATGTCTGTTTTGCTTTTCAATTTGCATTGAAAGTACAAAGGTAGTAAGAACGCCAGTCAGGGCTGTGCTGCGTCTCCTGATATTTATTCCAGATGTTGGCTAGACTTTGTGGAGCCAGGCTTATGGAACATGGGCTGAAGAAAGTTGTCTTTTCTTCCAGGTGTGATGCTTCATGCTGATTCCTTCACACACTTGCCTCTCTTATACAAACACACTAAGCTATGTGACAAGCATTTACCACCAGTCTCTGTAAGAGCTTCACCTCCCTCTAACCTCCTCTCATGACAAGAGGTCCTGGGGACAGATCCCCTTGTCCATGTCAAAGAAAGGATCACCAAAGTCTCTGATGTCATCCTCCTGTGCTGATGCTCAGGCTTGTGGCGGAATATTCCTTAATGTGTTCCTCAAGTACATAGAGGTCGTATTGGACACAGTATGTGATTGCCAAGCAGCTAAAAGGACTTTTATGTTTGTTCTAGAAGGTTTGCTCAGTAATAATTTAACTCCTCGATGAAACATAGTGCAATAAATCTCGCCGATGCCAACCGATACATACATCAACACATTTATCTGGGGTGCTAGACCACCGTATAGAAGCTTCTGTCATAGTATACATGGGAATTTATATTGTTATTTAATTAATATTACATTAAATATTTTATTACAATATTCTAGTATCTCTATCTATCTATCTATCTATCTATCTATCTATCTATCTATATCCTACTATCTATCTCTATCTATCTATCCTACTATCTATCTATCTATCTATCTATCTATCTCTATCCTACTATCTATCCTACTATCTATCTATCTATCTATCTATCTATCTATCCATCCTACTATCTATCTATCTATCTATCTATCTATCTATCTACCTATCGTATCTTTATAGCTATTCTATCTATCTATCTATCTATCTATCTATCTATCTATCTATCTATCGTATCTATCTGTCTGTCTATCTATCTATCTATAGTATCTATCTATCATATCTATCTATCTATCTATCTATCTATCTATCTATCTATCTATCATATCTATCTATCTATCTATCTATCTATCTATCGTATCTATCTATCTATCTATCTATCTATCTAAAGATTGATGAATCTCTGAAGATTCAATCTCTTTGGGTTCAGCCAGTTCAATCCAAAGATTTGTATGAGACCAACTTTTTCGAAGAAGTTAACTAGAAGTGAAATTATTTTAATGTGGGGTCCATACATACCCCAGAGTGTAATAGGTGGATGCCTAAATATTGAATATGGAATAATATTCCATATTCCATAATAGATAGATAGATAGATAGATAGATAGATAGATAGATAGATAGATATTGTAGATAGATAGATCTGAACCAGAAGTGAAATTATTATACTCTGGGGTCTCTTCTGACTCTTAATTGTGTGTGTGTATATATATATATATATATATATATATATATATATATATATATATATCTATTTATATCTATCACTGTTCGCTCATCTGCTTATCTATGTAGCTATCGCTATTGACTTGTGATGTATCTATCAAAAAAAAAAAAAAGTAGAGCAAAAAACAACTTTTTATTAACCCAGTGCAACATTTCAGTCTTTAATGGACTTTTATCAAGCAAGTGACACATTGCAGGGGGCTCAGAAAAAGTCCCTTAGTTTATTAGTATTGGAGGGCTGCCTATTTTGTTTTTTTTAGGCTTTTGCTATACAGTCGTTGGCTCTGGACTGAGGGACATGCACCCAGTATTTTTTATTCTGTTCGGTGCTGCTTTCTTTATTTTCCATGTTATCTATCTACTTATCTATCTAGTAACCAAATCCAGAGCAGCGCTGTGTAAGATCCCTCTATGGGGGCCTCAAAAATTATGTTGAATAATCCTTTGTAAATAAAAAAACAAACAAACAATAGGCAGAACTACAAATGTTTTAAAAATGCATTTATTATATTGTAGAAAAAAAACAAAACACCCTAATTTATTTATAAACCATCTCACTATCCTTCATTTAACAAAAACATATGAGATACAGGGAAGGTAACAAGAATTTGGTGTAAAAAAACAAAAAACAAAAAAAAAATAAAAAAAATAAACAATATCATTTCCCAATCCTGTGTCAGGAGTTGTTCCTGCTATGTGTCCATATGTGTTTGTGGTGTGAATTGCAGCCTGCCAGGGGTCTTGCTGGCACATTGCACTAATATATTAAATTTCAAGAAAGTGGTGTTCTTAATTTATGTAGGTGTCAGAGCAGACATATAGCAGTCAATGAGCCAACTAATTTTTTTTAGTTTGATCGATATGCTTTAACCTGTTCCTGCCATTGGAAATTGTTGCATTTCCAGTGTATTTTTCTGCAATGTGTGGATAGGATTCACTAGAATCCACTATGCAGGGACTGTAAAACACCATATTTTTTACCGCGGCTTTTCTTTTGCGGCTAAACAGCGGCCTTTACGCCCCGGCCTAAGGCTGATTTTTTTGCCTATGAGTACAGCTTGCTTGAGTGTTCCAAAATGCCTTCAAAATTTGGTGAGGGATCCAGTTTGTGAACCTCTTTGAGTGAGTACATTTAGTAACAAAACCATCATGGGGTATCTACAGTAACTACACCATGAAGACACAGTCTAAAAATCCCGCTACGTAAGGTACTTGTGTTTTTCGGACAATAAGAGTACACATTGTCTAAGCGGTATGCATTCATGTTTATTAAACAAGTCCTGGAACACGACATAACGCAACGGAACGGAAAATCCCACAGTCGACCTTTTTAAGTGACACATACTCAATGACAATTCAGCATGTTGCTGGCCAGCTCGCTTTTTTTCCAGTAGGCATGGAATAGGTGATATAATATTTATATAGCTGCCAGTGTTTGTTCCACTCTCTAACAGAAATTTCAGAAGTGCCTCTTTCCAGATGGAGAAAACAGTCAAAAATATGTGTCACAAATTTGGCAACACAAAGCTGAACTCCAAATATTGGTGTACAAAAAGTGAGATGGCATTTGTTAAAAAACATATGGGAAAATGTGCAATGTAACGTCTGTTTGGTTTGTACTTTATGTTTAGTATGTGAGTATAGATATACGTTTGACTCCCAGGGCTATGAATATAATACTTCTTGTTTCTAAGATTCTGGTCCATTCTGATGTTTGATATGTGATCTAGTGTGTTTAGTTGTGTTCAAGCCATTGGGGTATTGGAAGGACTTCATGGTCTTGGCTCATGCTAAGCTACTCAGGTAAGTGCACGTATGTGGGTGAAGGGCCCTATTAGACTTCTGCCACCAATGGAATACTGTGTGTGATGGTATACTATACTTAGGCCATATATTCTACTCATTTATCAATGTCGCTGGACGTACAGATCTAGCAAAGTTTAACATTACAGATGAAAAGGTCAGAGGCCGTGTTGATGACCAATTGACCAGTAATCCTGGGTAACTCTTGTCATCCTAATTGATTAGGCTGAGTGCCAGCAGTAAGGAAATGACACCAGACACACAATATTGATATTAGTTCCTCTCTCAGCTGAGGAGAAAGTGAACTGGTGCATTTTATTTAAGACAAGTGGGGTTAAATAGCAGCAGAGAAAGGAAGAGAGCTAACAACAATGTAAGTCTTTGTATTTGCTCCATCTTATCATATAACATTATACCAGTTTCAAGCATAAGCAACTACTGTATATAGTATAAGCCGAGTTATTCAGCACAGTTTTTGTGTTGAAAAAGCCCCCCTCGGCTTATACTCGAGTCAAGCAAAAAAAAAAAAAAATTTTTTTTTTTTTGGGGGGGTGTCTATGACCAGCCACAACAGTAATATATAGAATCTCCCATAAAATAGTGAAGAAGAAGAAAGCAGCTTTTAAAAAAATATAATAAATAAGTAAAAGTTGTAAATCCCTCCTTTCCCTAGAATACATATAAAAGTAGAAAATGACTGTGACACACAAACACATTAGGTATCCCTGCGTCTGACAGTGCCCGGTCTACTGAATATAGAGGATCTGCAGTTCTCCTGTTCCGTCGGGAAGAGGTTAATAGGAGCACTGCAGATCCCCTATATTCAGCCAGACTGAATTCCAAGTGGGGGAAAAAAATACCCAGTCCTCAAGCTCAGGGAAGGGGCAGACAGACAACCAAAACACCCCCTCCCCTTCCCCAGCACCTACTGCACCCAAAAACTCCGACCATTTTAATTTTTGAAATTTTCCAGTAGCTGCTGCATTTCCCCCCTCGGCTTATACTCGAGTCAATAAGTTTTCCCAGTTTTTTGTGGTAAAATTAGGGGCCTCGGCTTATATTCGGATCGGCTTATACTTGAGTATATACGGTATATCTAACTTTCAGCTTTTAAGGATAACAATGTTTTTCATACATTACATGATTATAACCTTTACAGGGACTAAACAAATTCGGTCCATATTTTTTTTTTTAAATTGGCTTCAGATGATTTGTTTCAGATGAATTGCTCTAAATGGTGGCATGACACTTGGTCGCTGAAAATAGAGAAAATAGATCAATGACACAATCTAGCCCACAAATTTTGGGACCAAAATTAGATTGTGGAAGACGTACCGATTCATGTATTTCACATACATCTCATTGTAGATGTTTTACTTTTGTTGTACCTGTTGATCCAAAAAGATCCATTACCTTGTCTGAATCTGAACCATTCCATTACTTTATCTGAATTTAGGATATATCATAAATATCTGGTTTTGGGGGGTTGGCAGCTAGCCTGTGGTCTGTGTACCGTATAATGGATGGTGCTGTAAGCAGATAACGCCATACGCTGTATAGTGGCCGGACACACTTATTGTAGCTCAATAGCCACTGACTTCAGGGGAAACAGCGCTGCAGTAATGCCACTGGGTCACTGTGCAAGGCACCTGTATCTGCTTCTGTGCACTGGACAATATGAGGATGTATGCCCAAGCAGCTGATCTGTGTGGGTCCTGCGGTCGGCCCCTCAGCAATCAGATATTTATGACCTATCCTAAGCATAGGCATAAATAAAAACAACCTGGACAAGCCCTTTAAAGTTAAGATCTTTTACCTTGATGAAGTTATTTTAGGAACAAAGTCCAAGATCTCGAGCTGCTTCTTTTATTTAACACAAAGCAAAGTCTTCTTTTAGATTTTGAACTTTGTCATCTCAACATGGAACTAATTGGAATGGATTTACTTATCAGTCCTTGACTAAACTTTACAAATGTTCACATATTCACCAGATACTCCTGCATCTAACTAGGTTATACCATAAAACAAGGACCCATCCTAATAAAACATTGGCTCACCTCTCTCACCCCCCCCCGCATTCTGCTTTTGACTACTGCTCTCCACCTGAATTGCACCACAGCAATGCACATCTATTCCTGGCGCAGAGCTGGCGTTGATCTTAGGCTACATTTATGCCAGAAAACTGGCAAAAACGATGATGCATCTGGCACTATCAATGGATGTGCGTTCCCCTTGCTCTCTTTTTGGAAAGTGGAGTAAAAACGGCACTTGCAACAATTTTTCTTGCATGTGCCATTTACAAAATTGCAAATTTTGTAAACTTTTTAAAACCACTTTTCTGACAAAGGAGCTTAGGAAACATGATTACAATTGGATTTGGGTTTCATAGATGTTGAATTGGTTTCTAGGTTTACTTTTTGGAAGCCCCCAATATATATATTTTTTTAGATGAAGATAATACAATGTCAGAGTAAAGTTTGTTTCTTGCTTAGTTTCCTTCAAGGATTCCATCCCCGAATCCTCTTGAAAAATGTGGAGACAAAAGGACTTTTCTCTCTGCATTTTTCGGATGGAAACTGGACGGAAACCAAATGGACCCCATTATAGTCTATGGCAGGGGTGCCCAATACGTCGATTATCTACTGGTAGATCGCAAAGGATGTATGGGTCGATCGCAGGATGCAGGGATCCCTGGTGTCTGCTTGTTCACAGTGCAGGCTGACAGTCATCCCTGGACACTGGCAGGCGGGGCTGCCGCAGCCCCAGCCTGCCAATGTCCAGAGATAACTCTCAGCCTGCGCTGTGAAGAAGCAGACAGCGGGGATCCCTGGGCAGCCACAGAATGCCGCTCTCTCCTGCTGTCACGATCTGCTGACCCCGCCCACCTGCCCGGTCCCACCCACAGACACGCCCACACCACCCACAAGCCCGCCCTGACCCTCCCATAGGCCCACCCCGGCCCCGCCCACAGACCCGCCCCAGCCCCACCCTATTAGATCTTTTGCCTTGGTCAGCTAATAAAGTAGCTCACACGCTGAAAAAGTGTGAGCACCCCTGGTCTATGGGTTTCGCGAGTAACAAACTTTTAAGTGGATTAGGTTTTCGTTTTTCAGGACCCAAAGAATGGAAACCCGAGCACAGGTGTGACCTTAGAGTTGTGTCAGCAATCCCTAAATCATGTCAGGGGACTTTCAATTGACCTATTGACCTCCAGAACCAAGAGTCATTCTACACTAGCTCTTAGGTACTTAATCAGAATTACGTCATGTGACGTATACCACAACCACATACATATTCCCTATTCTTAACTCTTAAAAATACATATCGGTAAGTAAAGAAAGCAAAACAAAAAATCTTTAAAAAAATCAAAACTACATCCATTTTCATAGGAGTTAATTGAATCTCAATTTCCACCAAGAGAATAATTCCAAGCGCACTCGCAGATTACACAGCTATTCCATTTGTAAGAAAATGCCTATTTTTGGGAACAGAAATGACATTACAGAAAATCATTACTATTGTACATAAAAAGGAAACAGTTACGAAACAAACTACCACAGCATGGAAAACAAGCGCACGAGAAACCGGCTGCAATAAAACAGATGGAAAATTACAGAGATATTAAGGTGTTACTATCCACGGTAACTAACGTCTAATATGTGGCAAATAATAAGCTTCTATATGTGTGACTGGACGCCTTGTAGCCGTATTCACACCATCAAATGAGCAATGACAATGCTACGGTAAACACTCATTTTATTGGGTCGTTTTTTATTCAGTTGTGAATGGTTGTCATGATAAGCCGTCAATGGAAATGATCATTCACTACATTAGGAGATATCAGACATGCAAAAGAAATTATTATTAGACAGTGGAAGATATCGCACAATGTAATGGTCAGTCCGCCAAGTCATGAGTAATCTAAGAACAAAATGTGTATTTTCACTGAATTGGAATAAATTTAAAGAAATAAAATATTCAATTTCTAATATTATCAATGCTGACGGCTTAAAGTGGATCCTTCATGTTCTCTGTCCCCGTTCCAGTGATATTGGAGCCTTTGGTTTTGGTGCACTGTCAAGGCAAGAATATACAGTCATGGCCAAAAGTTTTGAGAATGACACAAATCTTATATTTTCACATGATCTGCTGCCCTCTGGTTTTTATGTGTGTTTGTCAGATGTTTCTATCACATACAGAAATAGAACTGCAATCATATTATGAGTAACAAAAGCTTATATTGACAGTTAGAATGAGTTAATGCAGCGTTGCAATATTTGCAGTATTGACCCTTCTTCTTCAGGACCTCTGCAATTCTCCCTGGCATGCTCTCAAGCAACTTCTGGACCAAATCCTGACTGATAGCAGTCCATTCTTGCACAATCAATGCTTGCATTTTGTCAGAATTTGTAGGTTTTTGTTTGTCCACCCGTATCTTGATGATTGACCACAAGTTCTCAATGGGATTAAGATCTGGGGAGTTTCCAGGCCATGGACCCAAAATCTCTATGTTTTGTTCCCTGAGCCATTTAGTTATCACCTTTGCTTTATGGCAAGGTGCTCCATCATGCTGGAAAAGGCATTGTTGATCGCTAAACTGCTCTTGGACGGTTGGGAGAAGTTGATCTTGGAGGACATTATGGTACAATTCTTTATTCATGGCTGTGTTTTTAGGCAAGACTGTGAGAGAGCCGATTCCCTTGGCTGAGAAGCAACCCCACACATGAATGGTTTCAGGATGCTTTACAGTTGGCGTGAGACAAGACCGGTGGTAGCCCTCACCTCGTCTTCTCCGAATAAGCTGTTTACCAGATGTCCCAAACAATCGAAAAGGGGATTCATCAGAGAAAATGACTTTACCCCAGTCCTCAGCAGTCCACTCCCTGTACCTTTTGCAGAATATCAGTCTGTCCCTGATGCTTTTTTTTCTGGAGAGAAGTGGCTTCTTTGCTTCCCTCCTTGAGACCAGGCCTTGCTCCAAGAGTCTCCGCCTCACAGTGCGTGCAGATGCACTTACACCTGCCTGCTGCCATTCCTGAGCAAGCTCTGCACTGCTGGTAGCCCGATCCCGCAGCTGAAACACTTTTAAGAGACGGTCCTGGCGCTTGCTGGTCTTTCTTGGGCGCCCTGGAGCCTTTTTGCCAACAATGGAACCTCTCTCCTTGAGGTTCTTGATGATGCGATAGATTGTTGACTGAGGTGCAATCTTTCTAGCTGCGATACTCTTCCCTGTTAGGCCATTTTTGTGCAGTGGAATGATGACTGCACGTGTTTCTTTAGAGATAACCATGGTTAACAGAAGAGAAACAATGATGCCAAGCACCAGCCTCCTTTTAAAGTGTCCAGTGGTGTCATTCTTACTTAATCATTACAGATTGATCTCCAGCCCTGTCCTCATCAACACCCACACCTGTGTTAATGGAGCAATCCCTGAAACGATGTTAGCTGGTCCTTTTAAGGCAGGGCTGCAATGATGTTGAAATGTGTTTTGGAGGATAAAGTTCATTTTCTAGGCAAATTGACTTTGTAAGTAATTGCTGTTAAGCTGATCACTCTTTATAACATTCTGGAGTATATGCAAATTGCCATTAGAAAAACTGAAGCAGTAGACTTTGTAAAAATTAATATTTGTATCATTCTCAAAACTTTTGGCCATGACTGTAGAATATATACTGTCAGTGGGGCATTCCTCCCGATCCAGCGATGATATAGACCTGTGAGGACTTTACTTTTCAACAATCTTTCCTCTAAGCCAGGGGTCAGCAAACTTTGGAACGTCATCTGCTGTGAAACTAAAACTCCCAACATGCTCCATTCACTTCAATAGGAGTTCCAAGAAAAGTGAAGAAGGTATGCATGCTGGGAGTTGTAGCCGGAGGGCTGAAGATTGCCTATCCCCGTTCTAAGCCTTTATAGTCAGTGAAATGGGCAGATCAGTACCTGAGCAATACATAACCACATGAAATAAATATGAACATGGCCCAACTCCTTAAAGGGATTCTACCATTAAAACCTCTTTTTGTGTGGATAAGACGTCAGAATAGCCTTTAGAAAGGCTATTCGTTTCTTACCTTTAGATGTGATCTCCACTGCGCCGTTCCTTAGAAATACTGTTTTTTACCAGTATGCAAATCAGTTCTCTCACAGCGATGGGGGCGGGCCCCAGTGCTGAAAATGCAATGGGGGCGTCCCCACTGCTGCTCAAGAACACGATCCTGCGACGCCTCTATCTTCGGCTGGATCCTCCCCTTCTCTGTCGTCTTCCTCCTGCATCACCTCCGACGCCTACACAGTTGGCTCTGCCAGTGAAACACCAGAGCAAGCGTGGCCTCCCAGAGCAAGAGCAAGAGTGGCCTCCCAAAAATGGCCGCTGGCATGCACAGTCGGCTCTACTAGTGTCTCACTGGCAGAGCCAACTGTGCAGGTGTCGGAGGTGACGCAGGAGGAAGACGACAGAGAAGGGGAGGATCCAGCCGAAGATAGAGACATCGCAGGATCGTGTTCTCGAGCAGCAGTGGGGACGCCTCCATTGCATTTTCAGCGCTGGGGCCCACCCCCATCGCTGCCAGAGAACTAATTTACATACCGGTAAAAAATGGTATTTCTAAGGAACGGCGCGGCGGAGATCACAGCTAAAGGTAGGAGATGAATAGCCTTTCTGAAGGCTATTCAGACGTCTTATCCACACAAAAAGAGGTTTTAATGATAGAATCCCTTTAGGAATTATCTACAGCGAGCTGGGGCAACACGGTGGCTCAGTGGCTAGCCTTGCAGCGCTGGAGTCCTGGGTTTGAATCCTGCCACGAACAAAATCTGCAAGGAGTTTGTATGTTCTCCATGTGTTTGCGTGGCTTTCCTCCCATACTCCAAAGACATACTGATAGGGAAAAATGTAGATAGTGGGCTCTATATGGGCTGAGAAAAAAAAAAAAAAAGAATTATCTACAGAGAAGCTGAATATAGAGTAGAGGCCGTCCAGACAGACAACGCTGAAAAAATTACAAGCTAATAGGGGAATTTTTGAACCTATTCATGCCAGTTTTCTGTATATAGTAGATGAGCGTTAATATGGGGCATATTTGGTGCATGGCCGTATCTTGCACCATAGCCATATTCTCTGTTCTATGCCTTGTTCATCACTTGAATGCAGGCGGAGAAGAGCAGATAATAAGGGTTGGCGTAAATGATGGCAAAATTTATACAGGCAAGGAACTGGTGAAGATTTGTGTCTAGGCAAAAGAACGCCGGGAGAATGCACCGAAATCATGATGAAGTACTACACTGATTCATGATGAAGTAATACACTGTATCCCGATGAAGTAATACACTAAATCATGATGAAGTAATACATTGATTCATGATGAAATAATACACTATATTAAGATGAAGTAATACACTATATCATGAGGAAGTAATACACTAACTCGTGATGAAGTAATACACTAACTCCTGATGAAGTAATACACTAACTCCTGATGAAGTAATACACTAACTCCTGATGAAGTAATACACTAACTCCTGATGAAGTAATACACTAACTCCTGATGAAGTAATACACTGCTCTTAAAGAATCCTCCCTCCACCCAAACCATAGATTTTTTTATTTTTTTTTTGCTTACTGTTGGCATATTGAGAGTCAGTTTCTCTGACAACCTCCATCACTGTACACCTATACACAATGTAGTCACTAATGAAGTCCAGACAATCACAACTGGAGAGAAGAAGGACATCACAAGAGGCCGAACATTGAATGGAACATTCACAGTAAAGGATTTTATTGTTGCTGATTTTGTAAGTGGAGTCCCTTGTAAGTGATGGGAGCACTTAATGCTTTCTGACAAGTTGAGGTCTGTAAAAATGAGCAAAGCACAAAACGCTGATGGTTAGATGTAACATTGTAAATGCCTGAATCTATTGTACATCATTAATCACATAAAAGAAAATCTAATACTATAATAATCCTACTTAGAGCGTAAATTGATACACAAATGAAACCAAAGGAATTTAACACAAACATGCCAAACATCGCTCTTCTATAAGAGCTCCGGGGTATCTGTAATTCATTTATTTTATTTTCCTTACATTTAACATCGCATAGCAAATTCATTTCCTCCATCCTTAAAGGGATTGTCCTGTATTAATATCACATTCCTCTCGTAGATCTTGCAACATTCAACAATTTTACAATTAGAACCATTTATAAAATGTCCCTGTGTCTAGATATTGATGTTACAGACTTGTTATGGTGTCCCCTGGAGTTTATCTAGAAAATATCCACCTAATGTTTCCAGTGCTGGTGGTCACACATGCTCAGAATACTCTGTCCCCATTTTATTTTTTAGAAATAATTTAAAATTTTTTTTGAAACTTGTTCAGTTAGTCCGAATATGTGACTTGAATGCTAGGGGATGTGAATGCTCATATAATACATTGCAATAATTTTGTATTGCAATGTATACTATTGGTGCTAACAAGGACAACCATTTGGAGTCAACAACCTCTGGAACTCCAGCTGTCATGAAATTACAACTCCCAGCATGCTGTTTTTGGAACTCCCATAGAAGTGGATTGAGCATTTGGGGTGTTGCAGCACAAGGAGAGCTTAAAGGGATTCTATCATTAGAATCCCTTTTTGACTTAGCATCACGTTGGACTAGCCTTAAGAAAGGCTATTCTTCCCCTACCTTTATAATTCTGCTCTGTGCCGCCGTTCCGATGATATTCCCGGTATGCAAATAAGTCTCCAGACAGCACTGGGGGCAGTGAAGACTCTCCATCGTCTTCTCGAGACCGCCTCTTCCTCATCCGAAAGCGCTGACTGTGCATGTCAGTCGGCCAATCTCCTGTGGCCGAATGGACGCTTCCTTATGGAGCTATAATAATAAATTTATAAATTGACAGCTGCCACCATTTTCTCTGTCAAAGGGGTGTGCCCTTACACAGTCCGATACCATCAGCACTAATTGGTCAGTGTCAGCATATGTAAGGACACCGCCCCAACTATACATTGAATAACAGGAATAACAGAGGAGCAGGGCAAAAGAAAGTGAAAAATAGTAAAAAAAATGCTCCGGAATTATTATTTCTTGAGAATTTTTTACTAAGAGAGATGACTGGACCTCTTTAATGGATTAAGGGGAAAAAAATTGAAAAATAAATGGAGTTATACCCCCCCAACCCCACCCCGTTCTCGTTCTACTCAATTTACTGAACTCTAAAATTTATATTTAATGAACTTTTCCGAGTCTGGATTACATTTCAGATGTTGTTACATAACTTCCAAGTTTCATCCACTATATAGATCGTTCCTCTTCAGTTTTTGGGCATACTTCACTGATGTCATTTGCTGAGTGCCTTAGAGAGTATAGTGGTACTTTTGGCAATTGCTTAAAACTTGGCAGAATCGCAAATGGGCACTCATGCATGCTAAACTACAGTGCCATCCAGAATTAATTAATCCCAAAACATCTTATATAAAATATGTATTTTTTTCCTTTCATATACTTATGCTAATTATTTCACGCCAGCCAAAAAATTTTGCCCGTGATTTTATGAAAAGTCAAGAATTATCATGAATGCTAAGGGAAACATTTCTGTCTAAAGTATCCGCTTATTATTTTCTATTCCTGTACTTACAGTGTGGCGAATGTTCGGTATATGCCTTTACATACAAAAATTGATACAATGGAAAAAGAGCAAACTTACTGTAGGTGGGAATTGTGCCAAAAAATACGAGAGCGAATACTAAATTAAAGGAATTCTCTCATTACAGGCAACTCTTTACATAGCAGAGGGTCCGGCTGATAAGACCCCAGGAACGTTGTTAAATAAAGAGGGTTGGCCAACCCATTAAAATAGTTTCCAAAAACCCTTCCTTCTGGTCAACAGTCTAAGCTAGTGGAGGTGGAGTAATGGTATTTAAGGGTAAGTTACCTCGATACAATCTGGGTCCTATGATGCTTATGGAGGGAGGGACTGATGAAGGACGAAGGAGGTCCAACAAGTTACTAGATGGGTTTCTAATAACGTGACCATTCAGTGTAAAAAACATTCTAAACAAAAAGATATTTAAGAACATCACGCTCAAGATCCACATTAGAGATGGGTGAACCTTGGTAAATGCGTTGTTAGGATTCCGATGCAAAGTCACCATAACAAGGTTTGTTAAGAACAGGCCTCAGGAGAGCAGAAGCAGAAATGGGCTGACAACTGTGAGCAGTAGTATATACTTCCTAAATGCAACATACCCAGAGCGAGTCAAAACCAGCCTCCAGACATCTTCACCAGAGCTACTAGTGGTGGAGATGGACATTGGAGAATCCTTTGACTGGAATTGACACCACGGAGGAATTACAGATTGGCACACCACAAGCAAAAGTCAGACACCAGATCTACACACGACTCACCGGATAGAATCAGGTAAGCAATGGAGCGGGAAGCAGGGTACAATAACAGGAGACAAAGACAAATCCAGGGATGTAGCCAAACATCAGAAGCTGAACGGGAGAAGGGTAGCAGAATCAAAACCCAAGTGGGAAGTACAGGAAACAATCCAAAAGTCCAGAGCCAGTAGTTAGTATTGGAGAATCAATATAAGGTCAGTAGCAAACTAGCAGGTCACAAACAGAGCTAATAGTCCACACATGTGTCAAGAGGTCGTGGCTTTTAATAAGCCTCCTCTGCTGATATCTGGACCAAACCATGAAGCCTCTAGAAATGCAAAAGCTTCCCAGGTTGTCCAGGTGGAGCAACCGGATAGAGAATCCTGACACACACTTTGCGAATAACTGCTAGGTTTTCCTGAAAATATGGGCGAGTTTGGTCCAAAAATGAAGTTTTATTTTTATACTCTCTTCAGACCCCAGAGTATAATGGCTGTCTGGTCTGCACTAATGAGCTCTTGTGGCCCTTTCTGGCATTTTCTCTGACATCATGCACTAACATCATGACTGGGGTTGAGCTGATTTTGAGATTTCAGGATTGATTTTAAAATCCGATTTCTGATCATTTTCCAGCCAATCCCGATCGCAATTGTGGAATTTGCTTGATCGCCGATCGGGATCCGATCTTTCCCGATCCTGATCGTTCAACCCTAGTCAATGCTTCTCCATGGGAAAAGTCACTTTTAAGGTTGAGACGATTTTGAGATTTCAAAATCCGATTTTCGATCATTTTCCAGTCGATCACAATCGTGAAATTTGCTCGATCTGATCTTTTCCGATCCCAATCGCTCACCCCTAATCATGACACATGGGTCAGGCCTCAACAGTGACTCCGCAGTGTGTTGTCGGAAGGGCTGGAAGACACCACAAGAGCCGTTGTTAAAGACTGGACAGAAGACTAGACACCCGCAGAGGTGAAGAAAGATAGTAGTAGTAGTGTTTTTATTTTTTACCCACCTTCACTGGGTCATTGATTATTATCAATGTGGGGCATGTGGGGCAAACCATAAACATTTCGGTTTGAATCAACCAAAAATTTTGGTAAAATTTGTAGTCAAACCAAGTTCTGCTCATCCCCAATCCACAAACCTGTAAACAAAATTGTTTTTTGCAAATTAGTTACGAGGTAAATCATTGTTATTTTTCTTATTCCGAAGTAAAATTTTCCACCGTAAAGTTTGGGAGTTCCATCTTCACAAATCATTAGACTAAATCATTCTTCTGCATTGTCCTCCATCATTTACTTTTCTATATATTTTTCTACACAATGATACAATAGAAATGTTGTTTTCATCCCGTTTCCACCACTGTAGTTATGTAAATACCTAAATGCGACAACAATCTTCCCGTATCGCACTCTATACTTAAAAAGTTTAAACTTTTGTGCGGAAACCTATTCTCTAGCATTGCCAAACAAAGGGATGTCAGGCTTTATTGAGCACATCACTAACAATGTAAGCAGTGTTAAACGCTCTATTTGTAACTGTTGCTGTATATTTTGGTGTGATTATCACCCTTAGATCTACATCCTATAAAAAGATTTTATTCTGTTTGCTTAATTATAAAGCTCCTTATGAACAGGCTCGGCTGTAAATAGCTTGTTGCAGCTGAAATAGAAATATAATTATAACCAAAGCAGATGTTTGTGATCTACTTTTTCATGAAACTTGATTTGAATTTACCAAGTGAAATGTTTTTGTGCATCCGACTGCTACGTTTCCATGCCATGGATGGTGGTCTTTCTGTCCATCACCTTCTTTGGAACTACTTTGATACTTTCTAAGCTATCGTAACTCACAAAAAATTACTGTTCCTTCTTGTGGTGGTTCAGGTAGTAGAAAAACTTTAGTTTGGTGAATTCCGAATCTTCATCTTAGAACTTTCCATTGGGCTCCTCTTTGATTCCTCCTTACATTGGACATTAAATGGACAATAAAAATGGATGAAATTGCCAATTTTGAACATCCAATTTCTACCAGTTTTATGTCTGACTTACCATTTTTAATGTTCATTTTGTCTCAGTTTTTTACTGTTGGTTAAAAAAGCAGAAAAACTTCATTGGTCTATTTTTTTTACCAAATTCAGAAAGATGACCAAAGTTTTAAGTCACCATGTGTACTCCAATTTTCTTAAAACACACGCAAATTTATTCCAATATATACCACAACATATGACGTTCAAAGGCGTTTTGGGGTACTCCCCCTTTATCAAGTGGAATGAGGTTTAGACAGAAATGCCCAGGCCCAGGGTCTGCAACAGCACACTGATCCATGGTGGGTCATCGTAACTCCAAATTGTCCTCTTCTGTTCTCCCTACAATCCAACTTTGGAATTTCGATGACTCACCATGGATCAGTGTACTGTTGAAGACCCTGGAACTGGGCATTTCTGTGTAGACCTCATTCCACTTGATAAAGAGGGAGTACCCCAAAATGCTTTTGAGCATCGTGTGTTGTGCTATATATTGAAATAAAGTTGTGTGTGTTTTCTGAAAATTGGAGTAAGTGCGGTGCCTTAATACTTTGGTCATCCTTCTGCATTTCGTCCCATCCCTTGTGCATGTACGGGAGCCCAGCTGCTGATCTATACTCCGTTTCATTGGGATCCATTGGGAAACCTAGGAGCAGTATAATATTCATTTGCTCGGTGCCTATCATTGGTGTATATTTTTTTTTACCAAACCCACTCAATTTTTATTGGAAGCTAAATGGATGCAAATCCATTTTGATTTATGTAAAAAATTGACCCATTCACTTGTATTGGTCCATCTGTCTATGGAAAGGCACAAAAATAGAACATGTTCTATTTTTTAATGGCCCGTTAAAAAAGTGTATGTCCCTATTGACACCCATTGGTCTTAAAACTGGACATTAGGGTCTATCACACGTCCTCTTTTAACATTCTTGTCCATGAGGTCTTATTCCTTTTGGAAACGTCTGGAAAAAAATTGGGAGCTGTGACAACAGTGTCCAAGTGTGAGGGATATGCATCATTGAATTGGGGGAACGGCCACACCCACTTGTCAATTTACTTATATATTCCCAGGAGGAATGCCAGAGAAAAGGAGATGTAAAAGATCATTATTTTATTAAAGGAGTTCTCTAGGAAATGGCCAACAATAATAACGAAATGTTAGTGTACATGCCATGATACATAGCTGCATCCTCTTTGTAAGATGCAAGATCTCAGGATTATGATTGTGAAAAAAAATGTAAATTTTGTACTGGATGGTTCCTTGGTGCTGAAGGGGAGGGGGCGACAATCTGTACAGAAATCAGTGTTAAGTCCTTCCCCCTACTTCATTCTGCCACTCAACGCTGGTTCTGCATCGAACCTTAAACTTTGAACAGCTAGTAGTGTTCGATCGAGTACGAGTATTTTGAATACCGTGGTATTCGATCGAACACCTACTCGATCGAACACTACTCGCTCATCTCTAATAGCCACCCGAGGGACCCCACTATAGTGGTCCAACTATCCAGTGTTCTGGTCCTCTGACGGACCAGAACAATGGAAAGGTAACACAAGTATGAACCTAGTATGAAGCATATGTCATCTATTGACTGGTAGCTTGATAATATGGAGGCGCTAGGACAGGATGCTGTAACACAGAAGCTACTGTATGGAGGCTGACACTGTAGTTTTGCACATAGACATATTAAAATAAACTACACACAAGACTGACTCAATATGGGATGAAAATGCTAATGAATAAAATGTGTTATATCATTCTTCAAGAGTGTTCACTCCAAAGCTTCACGCTTTCCATACACTGTTTCCTCTTAATATACACTGTAAGACAAAACACACACACAACAAAACAAAGACGTCTTAGCCATGTAAAAGATTTGTTCAGTTTAGAAAAAATATGTTGCCAGACCATTTTAATATAGGGGGCTCTCTATTCAGGATCGTCATGTCTTGGTATAAATGATAAATTTAACATTTGCTGCTTGGTCTTCCAATACATTCCATGCAAAAGAAAACTTTGTGAACAATTTCTTGCCACCCTTCTAACATGGGGAAGGATAACTTTAACATCCTCTAATGCCAGACCTATCATAAAATGGTTGCCCAATTGGGATTAGCCCCTATAAATTCAATTCAATGTCCACAGATACAGCAACATAAACAGGAGTCTGCAGCTTCCCATAGGTGAGTGAGTTTAAAGAGATTCTGTCTACTTCTGACTAGCTGCTTGTGTTATTGATGGGATGTTAGTCCGATACAGTAAGCAGCTTTCCTTACTGTGCACAGATTTCTCTTTCTGTGTGAAGGATCTTTTTAGTTGCATCATAACCTGGATTTGTAGTGCAGTGTCCCGGGATCACTTGGCTTTTGTCAGCTATTTGTATGCTATTTTACAGTTACTCCTGGCAGAATTACATTTAAGTGAACCAATAGTAGTAATGAGGGAAAGAGAGCACAGACTATTCCTCATTGTATACATTCTCTGCATCAGAAAGAAATGTAAAATGTGCTGCAGGCATAATGGGGCTATTAGCAGCAGAAAAGAGGACACCATGCATGAAGACTTATATAGCCATCAGGACACTGTACACATTTCAACTTTAAGTAGTGTATTGTACATCATCAAAGGCTGATCAGCTGCAAGAAGCAAAGATATATTATTCAACACATAAGGCGCCGATTTATTGTTACTTTTATGCCAGAATTCTGGTGTATTGCGTTCACACGTGGAGCATGATCTGGCACGTCTACGCGTGTCAGCAGTTTGCGCGCTCAAAAAGATCCCATTGATTTCAATGGGAGTTAAGAGCATATATGCCGCGTTATTTTGCGTCCGTAATTTTGCGGCGTATACGTTCGTAACTCCCATTGAAATCAATGGGATCTTTTTGAGCGCGCAAACTGCTGACACGCGTAGACATGCCAGATTACGCTCCACTTTACATTGTGTGAACGCACCCTTAGGCCGGGTTCACACGGAGTATTCTGGCTCGTCATTTGGTACGTAGACGCCGTGGGAGGATTTGCGTGCCGTATACGCTCCCATTGCTTTCAATGGGAGCCGGTACCGTACACGCGGCGCTATTTTGCGGCCGCTGCAAAATCACGGCTGCAAAATAGCGCCGCGTGTACGGTACCAGCTCCCATTGAAAACAATGGGAGCGTATACGGCCCGCAAATCCTCCCGCGGCGTCTACGTACCAAATGACGAGCCAGAATACTCCGTGTGAACCCAGCCTTAGAGCGTTTTTGGTTGCCCCTAATTTATTGAATGTGAGTGCCTTTTTGTTTTTGATTTCCACCTAATGCACCGAATTTCAGGAGTGACCATGGTTTAGATGATGCCTATTGGTACAGCTAATTCACTATATGCAACTGTTCACCCACATGGTGTAAACGCTGCAATTTGGTTGCTAGTGAATCACATCCACACATTGTGGAATAATATGCCCAATGGACACTGCGATTTCCAAAACCATTGTGGTGTTGGAAATCATACTAAGTCAATTATACCTACGGGAATACCGGCAATTTCTCTATAGGTATAATGGAAGCGGAAAGTCTATAGAGGAAACCTTTGTGGACCTTCTGTGAAAGAGCTATGGGAAAACTGTAATGGGTTGCCACCATGGTTTTCCGCAGCGCTTTTTGCTGTGGCTCACTACATGGGGTCTTAGCCTAAAAATTCATGATAAATCAGACCAATAAGTCCATAAATCAGTCCAAAAGCAGCAGCACAATAACACAATTGTCTCTGCTACATCTGTATTGCGGCTATTGCGGTGCAATGTAATGCACCTACAATGGGGTGAATACCTTCATTGGTAATTCTTAGTATCATGTTATTGTTGAGGGTATGATAACCCCCGGAGGATGTATTTTACGGAGAACAGTCCTGTGTCGGCTGCTCACTTTCTCTCTGCCGATATGGAATGTAGTGATGAGATGGCAGAATGTGATCAGAACGGCTTCTGTGTAATTTTGGGAAACATCTAATTTATTCTCTCAGCATGGTTAATTTAATTTCCCTGCATAACTTTACATTACAGAGTTATTTGATATTTAATTTAGCAAACGTCTATCCCAACCTAGCCAACTGTTTCAATAAGCATGTGATCTGACTTTAATAGGGGTTTTCAGCACAATGTGAACCGTGTTATTTGAGCGATTTAACTAAGAGAATAATATGGGATTTCAGTAGTGCAGCCTCAGTAGGTGAATTACAGCAACACTGGAGATCAGGCTTATGTGCTGTTCACATTAGCTTCAGGATTTCCATTTATTACAGAGCCAGGCTTTGTAGCAAAATGACAGCAATAACTTTATTCCTGTCCATTGAGGTTCTGGTTCTCTATTTTTCCACAGCCTGATTCCAACTCTGATTCCTCAGCCATGGTCAGACAAAATCAGGAAAGATCCTCTAATTCATTAAAAAAAAAAATCCTATCTATTCCTTAAATTCCTATGATAGTGAATACACTGCTCAAAAAATAAAGGGAACACTCAAATAACACCTCCTAGAACTGAATGAATGAAATATTCTCATTGAATACTTTGTTCTGCACAAAGTTTAATGTGATGACAACAAAATCACCCAAAAATCATCAATGGAAATCACATTTATTAACCAATGGAGGCCTCGATTTGGATTCACCCCCGAAATTAAAGTGGAAAAACACACTACAGGCTGATCCAACTTTGATGTAATGTCCTTAAAACATGTCAAAATGAGGCTCAGTAGTGTGTGTGGCCTCCACGTGCCGGTATGACCTCCCTACAACACCTGGGCATGCTCCTGATGAGGTTACAGATGGTCTCCTCCCATACCTGGATTAAAGCGTCTGCCAGCTCCTGGACAGGCTTTGGGGGCTTTAGAACCTATTACTAGTACTTGACTTAAGGGTTAAGAAACAGTTTTTCTAATGTGCCAGTCGAGTCTTTATAATCCCCTCCATTTCTCTCCTCCATGCCAGCTATTGGTTTCACCCTGGTTTTGGCTCCCATCCCTGTTGCTCCTGTTCCTCATTGCTGTTTGTTTTTCTCAGGCTCTTCTTCTCTTCAACTTTTCTTTGAATTGCAACTCTGTAGAACTTACTTTCTCTGGCATTTTACTCTGGCTATGTACCTTGACCTTTCTTTCCGTCACTTGCTCATGTACTTCGCTGCTAGCTCCGCTGATGGTCATTTTCACCTCGTCTGGTGAGTTGTTTGTGATTCTGTTCTTTGGCTTCTGCTCATGGTAAATCAATTTGTGGCACATTCCTCTGTGTTGTCAACTCTGGTCTGGGATTTTGCCAAGTCCATCTCCACCATTAGGAGCTCTGGTGAAAACGTCCTGAGACTGGCTTTGGCTCATACTGGATGTGTACACATCCAGTATGTGTACATCCAGTATGAGCCAAAGCCGGTCTCAGGACGTTCTCTGCTAACAGTCGTTAGGTTCAGTTCTGCTACTTATCTGTATTCTGACTACTCTGGACTCTATACCAACATCTGAACTTGTGGTAAAGTGGTGGAGGAGCCCTCCCAATATCTGCCCCCCTCCCTCTGTATTGGTCACCTAGTTACATTGTATGTTCAAAAAACCAAACAAACGTGTCCATCTGATTAGCTCCTGGGGTAGGCTATTCCACAGATTCGTAATAAAAAATTGAAGGTCCAGCGTGTCTTGTAAATTCGTCTTTCACTTTATTGAATGGCCCATAGCCACATTAAAAAGGCATTCCACAGACATAGATGGTATAGAACAAGAAAACTAAAAACCAGCACTAAGTCTGACTAGTCAGACTTAGTGCTGGTTTTTAATTTTCTTGTTCTATACCATCTATGTCTGTGGAATGCCTTTTTAATGTGGCTATGGGCCATTCAATAAAGTGAAAGACGAATTTACAAGACACGCTGGACCTTCAATTTTTTATTACGAACATTGTATATGAAGGCTTCTAACCGGAGGAGCGGAGAGTCCGTGCGATAGGTCTACAAGCATCGGGACATTCTCAGACGGGTCAGAGATTCGATATATCACAGTAAGGAACAAAAATATCTTTGAAAAGCTCCATTCAAATGAGTTTTTTTATTAACGTATGCAATTCCAGGATAGCTACTGTTGGGAGGCTGTGTATCCACATTCCCCTTTCCCCAAGTGTGAACATATTCCACAGATTCATGACCCTTACAGTGAAGAAGACTAGTTACCTCTTGAGATTAAACCTTTTTTTCTCCAGATTGAGGAAATGCCCCTTATCTTTTGAGGAGATTTTAGACGGAACAGCGTTTCTCCATATTCCTTGTATGGGTTATTTATAGGTTTATCATTAGAGATGAGCGAACACTAAAATGTTCGAGGTTCGAAATTCGATTCGAACAGCCGCTCACTGTTCGAGTGTTCGAACGGGTTTCGAACCCCATTATAGTCTATGGGGAACATATACTCGTTAAGGGGGAAACCCAAATCCGTGTCTGGAGGGTCACCAAGTCCACTATGACACCCCAGGAAATGATACCAACACCCTGGAATGACACTGGGACAGCAGGGGAAGCATGTCTGGGGGCATAAAAGTCACTTTATTTCATGGAAATCCCCGTCAGCTTGCGATTTTCGCAAGCTAACTTTTCCCCATAGGAATGCATTGGCCAGCGCTGATTGGCCAGAGTACGGAATTCGACCAATCAGCGCTGGCTCTGCTGGAGGAGGCGGAGTCTAAGATCGCTCCACACCAGTCTCCATTCAGGTCCGACCTTAGACTCCGCCTCCTCCGGCAGAGCCAGCGCTGATTGGCCGAAGGCTGGCCAATGCATTCCTATTGGTAGCAGTGCTGAGCCAGTTCTGCTCAACTACACCCTGTGTCGGTCAGCCCATCTGATATAGCAGAGCCGAGTGTGCAGACTCGGCTCTGCTACATCAGATGTAGCAGAGCCGAGTCTGCACACTCGGCTCTGAAACATCAGATGTAGCAGAGCCGATTGTGCCGGTCAGCCCATCTGATGTAGCAGAGCCGAGTGTGCACACTCGGCTCTGCTATATCAGATGGGCTGACCGGCACACGGTGTAGTTGAGCAGAACTGGCTCAGCACTACTACCAATAGGAATGCATTGCCCAGGCTTCGGCCAATCAGCGCTGGCTCTGCCGGAGGAGGCGGAGTCTAAGGTCAGACCTGAATGGAGACTGGTGTGGAGCGATCTTAGACTCTGCCTCCTCCAGCAGAGCCAGCGCTGATTGGTCAAATTCCGTACTCTGGCCAATCAGCGCTGTCCAATGCATTCCTATGGGAAAAAGTTTATGTCACAAAAATCACAATTACACACCCGATAGAGCCCCAAAAAGTTATTTTTAATAACATTCCTACCTAAATAAAGGTTATCCCTAGCTATCCCTGCCTGTACAGCTATCCCTGTCTCTTAGTCACAAAGTTCACATTCTCATATGACCCAGATTTGAAATCCACTATTCGTCTAAAATGGAGGTCACCTGATTTCGGCAGCCAATGACTTTTTCCGATTTTTTTCAATGCCTCCGGTGTCGTAGTTCCTGTCCCACCTCCCCTGCACTGTTATTGGTGCAAAAAAAGTGCCAGGGAAGGTGGGGGGGGGGAATCGAATTTTTTTGGAGTTTGCCACGTGATGTTCGATTCGAATCGAACACATCGAACAGCCTGATATCCGATCGAACATGTGTTCGATAGAACACTGTTCGCTCATCTCTATTTATCATACCTCCCCTTAAATGCCTTTTCTCAAGACTCAACAAATTTAACTCCTTTAATCTCAGCTCATAACTTGTTAATGTATATAGTTTTTGTACCCTTTCCTATGTTGGTATCTGGTGGCCAAACTGTGTTTTGTTATGCTCTGGAATTGTGTACATGCAATGTCGTCCTTGTTGAAGGTCCTTCAGACAAATGGTTAGCAGTGGACTGAGGCAGAGTCAGATGCGAGTGGTGGAATACTACTCTATTCCAAGACTTCTGTGGCAGCGGGTAAGATGGCTACAAACCTAAGGAGTAACACCCATGTGGAGCCACCACAGTTTGGAGCAGCAACCCAGGAGAAGATCTTGCTTTATTCCAAAGGTCTCAGGCCTGGTTCACATCTGTGGTTGGTATTCCATTCGGGGAGTCCGCATGGGAACCCCTGAATGGAATACCGAACGCATTGACAAGCGGTGAGCTTATGAAAGCACACGGACGCCATAGACTGTAATGGGGTCCATGTGGTTTTTCTACGGTGTCTGCACGAGTCATGCGGAGAGAAAAGTACTTCATGAAGTACTTTCCTGTCCACAGGACTCGTGCAGACTCTGTGCGGAAAACACACGGACCCCATTATAGTCTATGGGGTCCATGTACTTTCACTGCTCATCGCTTGTCAATGTGTTCGATTGCCAAGCAGACTCTCCGAATGGAATACCGAATGCAGATGTCAACCAGGCCTTAGCAGTAACAACAAATTTTGTAAGCCTCTAGAACAGACCTGGGCAATGTGTGGCCCGCGGGCCACATCCGGCCCTCTGACTGCTTCTGACCGGCCCGCATAGCTAGTGGAAGGTTTTTCAAGGACCTGTGATGATGTCATCACAGCCTATCAACAGGATAGGCTATGACTCGTTAGTGGGCGGAGCCACACGGGACTGTGTGCTTGATGCAAGCTGCTGGCAATGGGGGCTGCTGGATGATAAAGAAAGAACAGACAGCATGTGTGAGCAAGAGGGGGGGACTAGGGGCAGTTAATCTTAATGCACATGTAGGGGGACATTAAACTGGGGCAGCTGGAGGAGGATATTAAACCATGGGGGGTAGCTGGAGGGGGACGTGTCTGCCTCTAGTTGCCCCCAGTTTAATGTCCCCTCTAGTTTCTGCTGGTTTATACTGGGGCACCAGGAGAGGGACTTAAAGAGGACCTTTCATCAGATCGGGCACATGCAGTTTTATATACTGCTGGAAAGCTGACAGTGCGCTGAATTCAGCGCACTATCGGCTTTCCCGATCTGTGCCCGGTGTAAAGCGCTATCGGTCCCAGTACCATAGTGCTTTAGTGTCAGAAGGGCGTTTCTGACAGTTAGACAGGAACGTCCTTCTGCCTCGCGGCGCCTATCGCGCTGTACTGTGGAGCGGGGAGGAACGCCCCCCCTCCCTCTGCTCACACAGCTCGTCCGTAGACGAGCATTATCAGGAGAGGGAGGGGGCGTTCCTCCCCGCTCCACAGTACAGCGCGATAGGCGCCGCGAGACAGAAGGACGTTCCTGGCTAAGTGTCAGAAACGCCCTTCTGACTGTAAAGCGCTATGGTACCGGGACCGATAGCGCTTTACATCGGGCACAGATCGGGAAAGCCGACAGTGCGCTGAATTCAGCGCACTGTCAGCTTTCCAGCAGTATATAAAACTGCATGTGCCCGATCTGATGAAGGGTCCTCTTTGACTTATCTGCTAAAAAGTCAAGTGATGTATCTGCTGCTGTCAGGGGGGAGGGAGGAGGGGCTAAGTGCATGGGAGCGAGCCTGTGTGTCTAGCTATTCCTGTGTCTACACCACATGACCTAGGTCCTCCACTCAGATAGGGGAGAAGAGCTGCTTTCATTTCTGAATTCGTCTTCTGTTCTCCCAGTTATCAGGCTAGCTAATTCAATTGTGTTCATTATGGCAGAGACAGGCAGTCTCTGTATGTAACAGAGAATGGAGTTGCTGCTGCCTGTACTTCATAGTCCAATATTGTGCATATAGTGTTGTTTGAGGACCTTTGATGACATCACAGGCCCTTCAGCTGCCCCATAGGATCACGCTATGCGATGGGCGGAGCTACACGCTAATTTGGGGCGGAGCTAAACGACAGGTTGCATATGAAACCCCGCCCACCAAATGACACAAGAAACCAGGAAGAAAGAAGATTTTACAGCAGTGAAGACTGGTGAATATGCGACGTGGGAATACCCCTTTAATATTGTGGGACATTTGGAGGGAAAGGTTATAATATGGGGAGGGGGGTATAATGTTAGGGTGACTATAGGAAGATTTTACTTTGTGGGGCACATGGAAAAATGATTGAGAATGGGTGGAGTCATTGAGAAGTGGGTGGAGCTAAATTTGCCGCGACGTGCATGGGCTTCTAGAACCGTTACAATTTCTCATGTGGCCCCATGGGAAAATTAATTGCCCACCCCTGGTCTAGAATGCCCCAGTAAGAAACACTAACAAGGGTACCAGCTATAGAGAACCAAAGAGATTGTTGTGCAGCTAGTGTATATGCCACTGTATAAGCGTGGATATAGTCTGCTCCTGATTTCCATTATATACCCATTAAACTACTTTTTTTTTTTAGCCCTTACTTGTTTTGCCGTTATTGAACCAAAAACTTCTTGTAATACACTTTTATATTTCTGTGTTGCTTCACTTAGACTCACTTTAGTATGGATTTGATGTATTCATTTTAATTACTATCTTGGCTAATATATACATATACTACTAAAAGCCTAGACATATGGTAGGAAACATATGGTGTTCCCATCCATAATCTTCCTGTGTTTCTAAGTATTCTAATGCTGACAACTGCACGGAGCATATTTCTCAATGTTCTAGGAGGGGCGCACAATATCGTATGTAACCCGTGATACTGATGGATATGCTTATAGTATTAGGAGAGCACAGCAGGAGTAGGCTTACTTATGAGGCCAATTTTAAGTAACTGGTTGCGCCCTTATGAGACCACATTGGCAGTGCCCTGGCTCTTATAGGGGCCTTTTAGCAGGAGGATTTCACAATATTTATACAGCTGCGATCGTTTGTGGGTTTTTACCATCCAACTAAAATCCTGTAATTGCCCTAAGAATCTCCATATGCAAGTCAATGGAGGTGATTTAGAAAAGTGAGCGCAGCTTGGTTCTTGTCTTCTGATCTCAGGTTTGCATGTGCTAACAAAATTATTATGAAAGTTTAACTTGACACATAGCTTTGAATGAGTTGTCAAGGAATTGGTGCAACCCCTATTGAGCCTGGGGGAGGTGTTTCAGGGAAGGAACGTATGTGATGACATCACGGACCCCTCTCCAACGACTGCTGAGGTCACTAATTTGTTGCACAAGAATTCCAATTTTTCATGATACAAGTTCAAAACATTCTCGCGAGATGCTGGAATCATTGACAGACTGCAACTCACATGGCAACCACTGGGTAGCCACATGTAAATGACATATAAAGCATAAGCAACTCCTTAATAGAGATGAGCGAACACTGTTTGGATCAGCCGATCCGAACAGCACGCTCCCATAGAAATGAATGGAAGCACCTGTGACGCTGACTTTGCCGTCGGCCGGCCGCCGTGCCAGGTGCTTCCATTCATTTCTATGGGTGCATGCTGTTTGGATCAGCCTATCTGAACAGTGTTCGCTCATCTCTACTCCTTAACCCTTTAACCACCAATGACTTACCTGAACGCCATTGGTCGCGAAGGGATGTATAGAGAGTGCTCAGGAGCGGGTATAAAACAGCCATCATCCATTACTAACAGTGACCGCGGCCTCTAAAGTGCACAGACTCTATTGGTGCTGCCATTTTTTAACGGCACGTCATCAGGGGGCAGCGATTGGATGCCATGACATTCAGGAACCTATTGAGGGCTTCCAGGCTTGTCACTCTACAAGGAAATACCTCTATGATTTCCGCCGCTGGCTTTTTCGTGCAGCTAGCTGCGGCAGGATGCAATGCAGTTCATTGGTATTCCATCGCGGCATCCCACTCCTAATTAGGCTTGGATGAATGGACATAATCAGGTGGGAATCTCGAGCAGGCAGACCCCATGGCGGACCCCACGGAATCCGCATGAAGATAGGACCTGTCACAAATTTTTTTCCACCAGCGGAAAAAAACTGCGAGTGACTTCCATTGAAATGAATGGGAGGCATTTTTTCAGGTGGATTTTGAGGCGGATTCTCCTGCAAAAAAACTCTGTGTGAACTTATCCTAAGGTATCCCCATGCTCAAAAGTGCCAGAATCGAAGGAAGATAAAATCAAAATGGCCAAATGGTGATTTGTTGTTTTTTTTTTTTTTGCAACATTTTGCCTCCTAAAAAATTGATACAAAAATAGATCAAGCCCTAAATGACATCAATAAAAACTACACCTAGTCTTGCATATCCAGCTCTGTACATAGGAATATGAATAAATTGAGGAGTCAGAACAGGACGACACAAAGAAATTACAAAGTACATTTTGTCCTGCAAACAATAAGCCAACAAGTGAACTAAAAATAGGGAAAAAAATTATGGCTCTTGGGAGGTGGGGAGGATAAAGACAGATACTCAAGAACAAAAATTGGCTCAGTCTTTAAGGGGTTAAAAAGTTTTGCAAAATTTAATTTTTGTTCAAAACCTGTCCCCTCACTATGAGATAGATATTAGGGGATTTCTTATAGGTCTCTGTCTGACACACTAAAGAGAGAGCAGCGTAGTAATGCAAAATGTCGTGAAATCTTTGTGCCAATAATCCCAAAAAGTATCAAAACTCTATTTTGTGACTTTTTGAAGCAACAATTCTGCCATGTAAGGCTTCTAAATTCCCCTCATTTGATAAATTTACTGCAAATTACGACAGTTCAGACTCCAGCAAAACTATCTTCAACTGTTACTAAATCTTCACAAAGAGATCTGTACATAGTGGAGTAACTAAAGTCTTGTGGGCCCCGGTGCAATCTCTTATCTGGGGCCCCCTACCTCATGCCTACAGTGAATTCTTGATAGTGATGGTTACGGGTGCTAAAGAGTTGAATCCACCTTAGTGTGGTTAGGGGTAATCTGTGGGTCTCCTTGGCTTATGGGCCAGATGGAAGCTGCAATCTCAATACTGATGCCAGTGCTTATGGGCTCCCCAAGGCTCCTGGGCCCCGGTGCGACTGCACCCTCTGCACCCCTTAAGTTACGCCCATCTGTTCAGCCATCCCTGCAGTGGTCTAAGGTTACTGGTAAAACATCCACAGTTTACCAAAAGTCTGTGGAAAGTTCTGCAAGGTACATGGAACAACCGCAAGGAAATTGGTTTCTAAAATAGTGCACCGTGTTCTCAGATATTATCAATTCATAGGCCCATTGCACTTACGCTAGGCTCACACTAGCATTGTCTCTATGTTGATTGTTGATATGAGTCTGAATATAATGTGAGATGTTGGGTAGTGGTCAAGTCCATACAGGACTTTTTCCTCTGTCGCAACAGAGATTCCGGCACAGACGTGAACATAGCCTTAGCGTACCCCAAGAGAGTATTGTTTGGACATACATTAGACCAGTATGCTTCGACAACTTTTTTTTATTTATATGCTCTATGCATAAGTACGATTTTATACATCAGTGGCCATCCTATGCTACCGTATCGCTATAGAGTGCCATACTTATACCCCCATCCTATACCAAACGTGAACAGACCCTTACGAAGCTCAGCTCCACAATTCTCAGGCTCCTTGCACTTTAAGACAAGAGCTGAGAAAATATCACATTAACACAGGCAGATGTCACATGGCGTACTTGACTTTGGCATATGTGAGGTGACATCATGGCGCCAGAACTGCTGCTGGGTTTTGCTCTGTGACACGACTTTTCTTGACATAGCACGGACCAGGGAAGAAAAAATAAGCGTCGAACATTTGGTGTGTGAAACATTTGCAGAGATCAACATTTTTTTAAAAAAAAATTTCTCGAATTTTTCTTCCTTTTTGTATTTCTCCAAATAAATAGTAACATTCAAGAACGTTCATGATTCCGAGGGCCGATCTATCTGCCAAGTTTATCATAGGCTTCTATTTTCTGTTTGTTCTGTTCCATCAGATGTCAAGTCACTTCCATACTGCGATCCCTGCCTTGTTTCCCCCCCTCCCGGCTCGGCCGCAGCGTACGGTCTCCGGCAGCAGATGATAAGGCCACTGAGTCGAATGCAGCGGCAGTATGTTTTTATAGCCATTTATGTCCTTGGTTTTTATATTTCGGACTATGTACGCTGTCATCTGGTAGAAATATTTACCATTTGGATCAAAATAGACCTAGTAACAGTGAGAACACATCTGGAGTCTAGACTGAGCGGCTCTATGGGCAGGGTCATATCTCTGTGCTACATCAACCCAAGTGCCTTTTTCTGTTTATATAGGTGGTATGCCGCATCATCTGTTTCAGCTGTCAGGCATGCTGAGCCCATTACATCCCTTCGTTCTGGAAACCCACCAATGAAACTGCCTCCTCCTCTGCTTGCTAGCCCGAAATCCCCATAGTATCAGCTGGATTTGGGATGTATGGGACTTCTGGCACACAGACACATACAAACATAATATAGCCCTATAAATACGAGTCGCAGCAGTACATCAAAGCGGATACAACACATGTCATTAATTCCGACTTGAATCGCGCACTATCGCTGATTGCTAGAAATGGATCGACTCGTAATGTACACAATTAGAAGTGGGAAAATCGTCTGCAGGGACATGGGAAAGCATTTCAGAAATGACGGACTGTGAGAACTTACACGCACACAGCGCTCTAACACTTATGACCTGCAAAACGACTGGAGGGATGTGTCTTATTTAATGTCCGATGATACATAGTGCAGGGGATCTCAAGAATTCCAAAAATGAGCTGTATTAGACGTGACTGCTATGTTGCACATGGGATTCGTGTATTGGGAGAAGATTGGCTCGCCATTATAGGACCGTGCTAGGGTGTGTTCACCAGGGGTATTAGGCTAAAAATGCTGTGTCTATAGGCAAATCTATAGGGAAAACACATGCATTTTTGATAACGCGACTTCTCTTTCACGCAGTGTGTGTATGGGATGAAATTGAATCTCATTTACTTTGTTTCGCTTTGCTAGTACTGTAAAATGCAGCATTTTTTTTCGACTGTGTTTCTGCAGAAGCCAAAAAAACCCACATTTTCAGAACAGTAAAGATTGTTATATTTTGTGAGGGCCAGTAGTGGGGGCTATATACTGTGAGGAGCAGCCCTGTATGAAATAAAGTAGGGTATCTTAGTATTTTACTGGACAAGCTAAGGCTGCTGCACTACTTTGTTCTGACCTATAAATTGACTGGTCCTGGTAAAGAGAAGAAGTGACCTAAATTTTTGATTGGAGAGTCCCCAGTCATAATTTTTCTTGGGACCCCTGAAATGCCAAGTCTCCCCCTGCGTATAAATCGTTCATTCTTTGTAGCTGACTTCCATTGAACTATATGCATCAATATCTAACAAATCCTTCCTTGGAGCTCTTGGACAACTCCCCAACAAGCCTTACCTTAATATGTCCCTGTAGGGCTTCTGAAAACATAATGTGTTCCCTTTTCAAGGATGCAGGAGTTCAGTGATATGGAAGATGAGTTGATTCAATAACTCCCTATGGAGTGACGATATCCCCCCAACCCTGTCTAAGCCTCTCACCTCTGCCAGGTCAGTCGTCTCTGTGCCAAGCTGACGAGATGCAAGTACATTGAAACAGCTGTCTTTGGCTGAGAGACTATCTGGTAAAATCCCAACATCATTGCAAACAAAGGCCTCTGAGAAGGTCGGCATGATGTTAAAAGGAGCGCCCTCTATTGGTTTGCCTGACTGAGACTCTGTCTTCCTAATTACATCATGGAAGATAGACTTGCACATTCTCAGTCAGCGCCCTCTATTGATGTGCATTCTTGAGGCACTGACTTCCTAATTACATCATGGAAATCAGATTTGCATATTCTTCCCATGTTCCTTTGCACAGTGGAGCGCTCATGGCTTAATAAGACTCCACACACCTAAATGGTCGTTCTCTCCCTATGGAGTGATGATATCCCCCCATCCCTGTCTAAGCCTCTCACCTCTGCCAGGTCAGTCCTCTCTGCGCCAAGCTGATGAGATGCAACAAATCGAAACAGCTGTCCTTGGCTGAGAGCCTGTACCTGGTAAAATCCCAACATCATTGCAAACAAAGGCCTCTGAGAAGGTCAGCATGATGTTAAAGGAAGTGCACTCTATTGGTTTGCCTGACTGAGACTCTTTCTTCTTAATTACATCATAGAAGATAGACTTGCACATTCTCAGGGAGCGCCCTCTATTGGTGTGCATTCTTGAGGCACTGGCATCCTAAATACATCATGGAAGTCAGATTTGCATATTCTTCCCATGTTCCTTTGCACAGTGGAGCGCTCATGGCTTAATAAGACTCCACACGCCTAAATGGTGGTTCTCTTCTTATGGAGTGACAATATCCCCCCAACCCTGTCTAAGCCTCTCACCTCTGCCAGGTCAGTCCTCTCTGTGCCAAGCTGATGAGATGAAACAAATCAAAACAGTTGTCCTTGGCTGAGAGACTGTATCTGGTATAATCCCAACATCATTGCAAACAATGGCCTCTGAGAAGGTCAGCATGATGTTAAAGGGAGCGCCCTCTATTGGTTTGCTTGACTGAGACTCTGTCTTCCTAATTACATCATGGGTAAAAAATATGCAAATTTACTCTCCTGGATGGAATTAGGAGAACAGAGTGCACTCTGTACACCACCCTATAGAGGGCGGCATCCTTAACATCATGAACGACTCAGTTATAAAGTCTTTTAATCATAATGTGGATTTAATTGCTAAATCAGTATTTCTGTCCCAAAAGGAACAGATTCCCAACTATGCACAGCGCTGTTTCGGCCTATTGGGCCATCCTCAGCATAGTGTAGGGATACTGATTTAGCAGAGTGAGAGACTATAGACCAGGGTATGGGGGCACTCGTCCACATTAGGGAGAGTGTTCGCCTACATAGGCAGTATGGAGACTTACAAGTCATTCCTGCTCCGCTAGGAATTATGGGTAATCGGCCCAATAGGCCGAAACAGCGCTGTCCATAGTTGGGAATCTGTTCCTTTTGGGACAGAAATACTGATTTAGCAATTAAATCCACATTATGATTAAAAGACTTTATAACTGAGTCGTTCATGATGTTAAGGATGCCGCCCTCTATAGGGTGGTGTATAGAGTGCACTCTGTTCTCCTAATTCCATCCAGGAGAGTAGATTTGCATATTTTTTACCCATAATCCCTAGCGGAGCAGGAATGACTTGTAAGTCTCCGTACTGCCTATGTAGGCGAACACTCTCCCTACAGTGGACGAGTGCCCCCATACCATAATTACATAATGGAAGATAGACTTGCACATTCTCAGTGAGCGCCCTCTATTGGTATGCATTCTTGAGGCACTTGCTTCCCAAATACATCATGGAAGTCAGATTTGCATATTCTTCCCTAGCTCCAGAGGAATAACTTTTCTCAAACTCGTGCTGCTTGCACTTCTCTCTATGAGTGCTGTATGCAGAATCTTCAGTGTATTTCTATAAAATATAGCATCACAATGCTTCATCTGCTTCTTGCTTGTAAAAGTTGGCATGTAGAAATCTTTCACAAGCAGGAGGCAGGGGAAACAGATTAAAACTGCGTTATATATGATACACTGAGACTTGCAGTGTGAGTTAGGGGACTGATCTACTATTATGTCACTGATTTATCACATGCTGCCCTTAGAAGGAGGTGAGAAAGTCTAATGTAATGAAACTCGGCACCCTCTGTCTCTAGCAAGATACAAACATGATGGTAAATGTACACTGCCTTGGTCGTTGCTTTTACAAAAACAGCGATGTGGTGCATCATTGCCAGAGATTATATGCCAGGTTTCCATGATAAAAAGTTACTACCCCCCTGGTCTTTCTTGTTGCTGTAAAGTCTTATTTTCTAATATATGAACAATTTATACATTTTGGGTTAAAATCCTTATAAATCCTGTAAATAAGTCATCCATAGATTTCATAATGGCTGAATATATATCAGCATCTGCCCCAGTATTCCCTACAGACTCAATGAGGCCAATCCCTGCACATATACTCGTACAAGGAAAGCTGTCTATCAGTGTGTGGACAGGGGAGCAGAACTCACAGACTTTCCCTTTGATTCATGGCAGCGTTCAAAGGGAATGTATCATCAGAAAATGTCATATTATTTATACAGGGCCTGCCACCTCTCTTGACATGTCTGCTTTAGTAAATATCTGTAATCCCCATCAAAAAATTTTTTATTAGAATTAAAGAAATTTATTACAAAACTGACAACTTGATCTTACACCATTTCCCTCCTCAAAGGGGTTTGTCACTACAACTACTGCTACTACTGATATTATCCAATCAGATTGTGTAGGGACACACCCCTTTGGATAAAAAGAATGGGTAACACCCAACTGTCAATTTATTCATATATTTTTAGAAAGTAAAAAAAATCAGATCCAGATAATCCAGATCCCAGGACATAGGAAATACAATGCTTTACTAGACCAGACATGCTAGCATAGGTGATGTGCTCAGAAAAGAACAGACACTAATACTAGGTTCACACTAGAGGCGTATGTCAGCGGTTACACACAGAGCCTGGCAGATGCCATTGACTATAATGGGTGTCTGTCCTTTTAAAACTGAAACCGGAATCCTCCGTGCAGGTCTTTTTCACCGTGTCATGCCCCACACAGTACCATGTTTCTCCACACTGACAGGTTGCCCCCACAGTATCATGTCCTCAACCCATCATGTCCCCCCACCCCCAAGGTTAACCCCATAGAATCATGCCCAAACCCCCCTCCCCTGTATCATGTCCTCATCCCAGGTCTACACTATCATGTAGAAGTGACCCCTGAAAGCTGCCCCCACAGTATCATGTCCCCCCACCCCCCAGGTTGCCCCCATAGTATCATGCCCTCCTCGCTGCCCCCACAGTTTCATGTCATCATCCCCCGTCTCCTAGGTTGCTTCCACAGTTTAATATCCCCCACTGTATATGTCAAATAAAAACCTTAATACTTACCTTTCCCTGTGTCCCTGTTCACTTCTCTCTCTGGTCCTGGAGTCTTTAAGGAGTAACAGGCCTGATGTAAGTGACGTAACTAAATCACACCTCCTGCTCCCAGGATACCGGGAGCAAAGACAGCAGCCGGGTGGTGGGGCAGGGAACGGACCGCTCCCTCCTTCATCACTGGCTTCAATTAATTGGCGTCCAGTTGGGGTAGCTCGAACCCACTGCCCTGGACAGCGGGACAGCAAATGTAGGACTGTCCCACAGTCCAAAGGGGGCCCCTGCCAGGGCACTGCAGCCTTGTAGTGCGGGAGTCCTGTGTTCGAATCCCACCAGGAACAACATCTGCAAGGTGTTTGTATGTTCTCCCCATGTTTGCATGGATTTCTTCCTATTCTATAAAGACATACTGGTAGAGAGAGAGAAAAAAAATGTACAGTGTGATCCCTTTATGGGGTTCACAATCTACATTCCAAAAAAAAGGAAGCCCCCGCTACCATAGGGCCCAATGCAAGTACCCTACATGTGACTATCACTCGCTGTTGAACGGGACTAAAATAAAGAAGAATAAGATATCTCATACTTTTCAGTTTGTATATATAAATTTCTAAACCTACATGTACATAAGGCAAATTGGGACAATTCATCCTATAGTTCTATTTTCTTTTGAGATTGCAGACAAATGTATTACAATTACCGAGCTCTGCTACTATATTTGTAACATATATCACCTACGTCTTTATATACTTAATGCTCCATCATTTTTTTTTATTCCTCTCTGGTTCATAATTTCTTTAATAATATTTGGCAGGCGGCCACAATCTCCTTGGTGGCTTTTAATTTCAATACATCTCACAATAGGGTATGCACAGCTATCATTACACTTTATATTGTACAGTAGGGAAAATAAGGATTTCATACACTGGCGATTTTGCAAGTTTTCCCACCTACAAAGAATGGAGAGGTCTGTCATTTTATAGTAGGCATACTTCAACTGTGAGAGACAGAATCTAAAAAAATCCAGAAAATTACATTATATGATTTTTAAATAATTAATTTGCATTTCATTGCATGGAATAAGTATTTGATCACCGACCAACCAGCAGGAATTCTGGCTCTCGCAGACCTGTTAGGGTATGTTCACACGGCGGAATTTGAAGTTAGACAGGTGTTTTTGACATTGGCCCTAAAAACAGCACTTGGAGAGGGTAAGGGTATGCTTACATATTTTTTCAGGCTGAAATCAATGGGAGGCGAAAAAAACGTGCTGTTGTATTTTGACGCAAGTTTTTTTTTTCTTAATACTTACTTGTATAGCGCCATCATATTCTGCAGCACTTTACAGACATTGACAGTCACTGTCCCATATAGGGCTCACAATCTACATTCTGTATCATTATGGGTTTTGCAAAAATCACATAAAAAAACACGTGTTTTTTTTTGTTTGTTTGTTTTTTTAAGGGAAATTTTCAAGCCCATACAGTGTGCTGGAGCAAATAAAAACAGTAATTTTCACTGACCCATACATTAATAATAATAATAATACATTTTATTTATATAGCGCCAACATATTCCGCAGCACTGTACAATTTATAGGGTTCAGATACAGACATACATAACAAAGAACGTCATTTCACACAATGGGACTGAGGGCCCTGCTCAAAAGAGCTTACAATCTATGAGGTAGAGGGGGTGACACAAGAGGTAGCAGGGGCGGCATTGCTTATACAGTGTTCAGACAATTTTGTGCATTAGGAATTGTGATAGGCTTGTCTGAAAAGATGCGTCTTTAGTTTGCGTTTGAAACTGTAGAAGTTGGGAGTTAATCTTATTGTCCGGGGTAGAGCATTCCAGAGAAGTGGTGCAGCTCGGGAGAAGTCTTGTATACGAGCGTGGGAGGTTCTGATAATAGAGGATGTAAGTGTTAGATCATTGAGTGAGCGGAGAACACGGGTTGGGCGGTAGACAGAGATGAGGGAAGAAATGTAGGGAGGTGCGGCATTATGGAGAGCCTTGTGGATGAGAGTAATAACTTTATATTTTATTCTATAATGAATAGGCAGCCAATGTAGTGACTGGCACAGACCAGAGGCATCGCTGTAGCGTCTAGCCTGATAGATGAGCCTGGCCGCTGCATTCAGAATAGATTGTAGAGGAGAGAGTTTAGTGAGGGGAAGACCGATTAGTAAGGAGTTACAGTAGTCAAGGCGAGAATGAATCAGAGAGACAATAAGTGTCTTTAGTGTATCTCTGGTAAGGAAAGGGCGTATTCTAGAGATGTTTTTGAGGTGGAGGTGACATGAACGTGCGAGTGATTCAATATGAGGGGTGAAGGAAAGGTCTGCGTCAAATATGACCCCAAGGCAGCGGGCATGCTGCTTAGGAGTTATAGTAAGGCCTGAGACTGCAATGGATATATCAGGGACAAATCTGTTAGATGGTGGAAACAGTAGTAGTTCAGTCTTAGAGAGATTTAGTTTCAGATAGAGCGAGGACATGATATTAGAGACAGCAGAGAGACAGTCACTGGTGTTCTGTATGAGTGCAGGGGTGATGTCATGGGAAGATGTGTATAATTGGGTGTCATCAGCATAAAGATGGTACCTGAAGCCAAATCTGGCAATGGTTTGTCCAATGGGGGCTGTGTACATTCTCATATTGAATCACTCGCACGTTCATGTCACCTCCACCTCAAAAACATCTCAGAATACGCCCTTTCCTTACCAGAGATACACTAAAGACACTTATTGTCTCTCTGATTCATTCTCGCCTTGACTACTGTAACTCCTTACTAATCGGTCTTCCCCTCACTAAACTCTCCCCTCTACAATCTATTCTGAATGCAGCGGCCAGGCTCATCTATCAGTCTAGACGCTACAGCGATGCCTCTGGTCTGTGCCAGTCACTACATTGGCTGCCTGTTCATTATAGAATAAAATATAAAGTTATTACTCTCATCCACAAGGCTCTCCATAATGCCGCACCTCCCTACATTTCTTCCCTCATCTCTGTCTACCGCCCAACCCGTGTTCTCCGCTCACCCAATGATCTAACACTTACATCCTCTATTATCAGAACCTCCCACGCTCGTATACAAGACTTCTCCCGAGCTGCACCACTTCTCTGGAATGCTCTACCCCGGACAATAAGATTAACTCCCAACTTCTACAGTTTCAAACGCAAACTAAAGACACATCTTTTCAGACAAGCCTATCACAATTCCTAATGCACAAAATTGTCTGAACACTGTATAAGCAATGCTGCCCCTGCTACCTCTTGTGTCACCCCCTCTACCTCATAGATTGTAAGCTCTTTTGAGCAGGGCCCTCAGTCCCATTGTGTGAAATGACGTTCTTTGTTATGTATGTCTGTATCTGAACCCTATAAATTGTACAGCGCTGCGGAATATGTTGGCGCTATATAAAAAAAAATAAATAAATACATTCAAATGAAATAACCAAGATGCAAATACGGATAGGTATAGGGTCTGCTACATATTTTGCAGCTCTTTTCTATGGCCCGGGTGCACATCTGTAATAACCATGCTGAGTATATGGCCATAGAAATGGGTATGGGTCCTTCCTTACTTTTATCCACCATTGCAGATAAAAAGTACAGTCATGTGCATGAGACCTTATTGTTATGTCACCAGAACTTATGATATGGGCATGGTCGTGGCATTTTTTTTTTTTTTTTTTTTTTTTTTACTTTTTTTGTCTTTGTATTTATTTTTACACATAAGATAAACCTTTGGGGTCATTTTGACAATTTTATATTTCATGTTTTTTAACATTTGCTCGAGTTATAGAAGGAATACAGCCTCCTATTACCTACTGTACCAGGCAGTTCATACATTTCTGGTCCCCGGAGGATTACATGACTATGAGGCCAGAAGCCGAGTGCTATGTACATAGTTACATAGTAGATGAGGTTGGATAAAGACATCAATCCATCAAGTCCAACCTACAACCTTACAATCCCCTACATAGTAATCTGGAAGGCAGAGACAGTAATAAGCCATTCATGCTTTCCTTGTAGTTGTTCAGATATATACTGTGCATCCTGCCAGTGTGAACAGTGGATGTATAAAGTCAATGGGTGATCTATAAAGGGTTAAAAATTGTAGCAATTGTATTGCAATTGTAGCAAAATAAGGCATACTTAGCAAATTCACTGCTCCCATTCTAGTGCTTCCCAGGTCCCCATTGGTATCTACTTACTGATCCCTCACAATTCACATGAGATGGGTGGGATCAACTCACATGGCAAGGGTGGGTCACCCTTGAGATTACCAGACTCTTCTGTAGACCATTGTCTTCTTGATGTGGGCCACATGTTTATTCCCAGTTGTCCCACAGCTTATGTACAATACTTCTGTAATAACATTTAGAATGGGTTTGGCCAAAGTCCTTTGTTCCAGGATCCCTTGTTTCCTGTTCCCCTGATCTACACACTACATCCATAAAGCGGTGTCCGCCATGATGTTCCAAACCCTTGTTCCAAGAATGGTATCATGCTTGTATTTCTATAACATCTGACCTTTTTCTGATAGCATGACAATATTAAATGATATGCCGCCAAGAAATGTTATCGTAACATTTGCAATCCCAGAAAAGTCAGAGAAGAATATATGCAGAAATCCTTTCATGCCCACTGTTTGACATTATACTTCTTCTTGCCAAGGATGATACTCCAGGGTTAAATGATTAGAGAAAGCATGTGTTCTACCATCATTTTTCTGCAGGCAAAGAATAAAAGTTGTATATCAAACAGATCTTGGTTTTGGCATACGCTGCAGTTTTTATTGGCCCATATAAATGCAGTCTTTTGCGAAAGATAAGTAGTAGTGTAACTCGAGGAGGCATCACACAACCCAGAAGCAAGGCTCGATACAAATAATAATAATTATAGAGACGTCTATGGCCAAACAACAATAAATCTCAAATTAGTAGTAATATGTTCTTTCTCTAACCACACAATGGCCATTGTGCATATCTTAAATGTACTCAGATGAGAAAGCTTTAAGTGCAGCCATGCATAGAAAATAAACACAAGTGTGCAGCACATGGAGCCTTAGATTCCACCAACCCTAAAAGCAACAAGGATCATTGTACTTTCACTGTTTTCCCTTCCCTACAGGCTCTACCTGTGGTGAAATCTGGATTTTCCATCCAAGGGGTATAAAGAATATTTGACACCACAATATTTTCGTATAAGAGTCCAGAAAACTTGCAGAGTCCAGAGTGTAAATCTCATTCTGTATCTTAAAGGCGTTGACCAGGAATTTTTTTAAATGGCCTATCCTTAGGATATCTAATCAGTGGAGTATATAGAATATTATAGGTATAAAGCTCACCTTGGCTTCAATGGAAACTGAGCAGCAGTGATAGCACCCAACCACTATACAGGACACAGAGCCAACTACTATACAGGGCACAGAGTCAACTACTTCTGGCTCCATGCTGTGTATAGTATGGGCGTCGGAAGCAACCTTGTAAAGCTGATCCCTACAGAGCCACCTGTGAACCTACCACCGATCAGAAATTTATGGACTATTCTAAAGATGGGCTATAAATAAATTCCTGCCCAACTCCTTTAAGGTACCCATACACCTTCAGTAGATGTTGACCACTCAGTCCTCCCAATGCTATCCCTTTTGAACTCTCCAACAAAGCAGCAAGAGAGAATAGCCAGCACGCACAAGGCAATAGCAAGCACCAATGTGTATGTGTGCAAACAATAAATAGGGAGGAAGAACCCACCCCAGAACTTGTAAGGAATATTGGATGTCAATCACAGGTAGGCTAAAGTTAACTATTAGAGGAGGAGAGGGAAACCAAGGTAAAGGAGATGGATGTGGTGGAAAATCAACTACCGAGGTGAGGGAATAAGACAGTGTTCAGACAATACAAGAAGAACACAAAGTATGTCTCCGGACATGTCTCTTGTGACGCAGCATGCAGCCGAGGGACGGTGCCAAAGCCCGGACAGGCAAGGATGTTACAGCATTCTTCAAAGCGTGTCCACAGTATAATGCCTAACCCAATGATTCCCACCGTGGGTGCCATCAGAGGACTGGTAAGGGTTATTTGGTTATTGTTATTTGATAGGGGTGCCACAAAGATTTTTTTTTTGGCTGAATCTGAAAAGCTGGGAAAAAACTGGCCTAGGCTGCGCAAAGGTTTTGTTTCTCCTAAAATTTTTCAAGGGAGAGATCAGACCTCTTCATCCAATATAATAATAATAATAATAAATAATAAATTTTATTTATATAGCGCCAACATATTCCGCAGCGCTGTACAATTTGTAGGGTTCAGATACAGACAGATACAAAACAAAGAACGTCATTTCACACAATGGGACTGAGGGCCCTGCTCACAAGAGCTTACAATCTATGAGGTAGAGAGGATGACACAAGAGGTAGAAGGGGCGGCATTGCTTATACAGTGTTCAGACAATTTTGTAATAGAGGTTGCAGCCATTACACAAACAAAGCTTTATGGGCCGTCACTAGTAGTGTCCTTTAACATGTGGATAGAGCATGGACAAATATGTTAGGCTGAAAAGGCATCAAGAAGGGTTTGCATTAGGAATTGTGATAGGCCTGTCTGAAAAAAATGCGTCTTTAGTTTGCGTTTGAAACTGTAGAAATTGGGAGTTAATCTGATTGTCCGGGGTAGAGCATTCCAGAGAAGTGGTGCAGCTCGGGAGAAGTCTTGTATACGAGCGTGGGAGGTTCTGATAATAGAGGATGTAAGTGTTAGGTCATTGAGTGAGCGGAGAACACGGGTTGGGCGGTAGACAGAGATGAGGGAGGAAATGTAGGGAGGTGCGGCATTATAGAGAGCTGAGAGATGAGGGTGATAACTTTATATTTTATTCTATATTGAATAGGCAGCCAATGTAGCGACTGGCACAGACCAGAGGCATCGCTGTAGCGTCTAGCCTGGTAGATGAGCCTGGCCGCTGCATTCAGAATAGATTGTAGAGGGGAGAGTTTAGTGAGGGGAAGACCAATTAGTAAGGAGTTACAGTAGTCAAGGCGAGAATGAATCAGAGAGACAATAAGTGTCTTTAGTGTATCTCTGGTAAGGAAAGGACGTATTCTGGAGATATTTTTGAGGTGGAGGTGACATGAACGTGCGAGTGATTCAATATGAGGGGTGAAGGAAAGGTCTGCGTCAAACATGACCCCGAGGCAGCGGGCCTGCTGCCTAGGAGTTATAGTAAGGCCTGAGACTGCAATGGATATATCAGGGACAGATCTATTAGATGGTGGAAACAGTAGTAGTTCAGTCTTAGAGAGATTTAGTTTCAGATAGAGCGAGGACATGATATTAGAGACAGCAGAAAGACAGTCACTGGTGTTCTGTTTGAGTACAGGGGTGATGTCATGGGAAGATATGTATAATTGGGTGTCATCAGCATAAAGATGGTACCTGAAGCCAAATCTGGCGATGGTTTGTCCAATGGGGGCTGTGTAGAGAGAAAAGAGCAGGGGGCCGAGGACCGAGCCCTGAGGAACCCCAACAGCAAGGGAAAGAGGGGAGGAAACAGAGCCCGCAAATGATACACTGAAAGTGCGGCCTGAGAGATAAGAGGAGAACCAGGAGAGCGCAGTGTCATTGAGGCCGACTGAGCGGAGCATAGTGAGGAGGAGATGATGGTCAACAGTGTCAAAAGCTGCAGAGAGGTCCAGAAGAATAAGAAGAGAGAAATCGCCATTGGATTTAGCCGTCAGGAGATCATTGGAGACTTTTGTGAGAGCCGTTTCAGTAGAGTGTATAACATGCACATCAATACACAATGTACAACTCACATAAAGTGCATTAAATCAGTATAGGTCAATGCACAGTAATGCAGGTGTAAACATACCCTAATGCAAATCATAGCGGCATTATATTAAAGTGCTACAGGGAATAGGAATCCTCCTAATCAAGGTGACCAACATCTGGCTTGCATCATAAAAGACAACTCACAATCTATGGTTGGTTCCAACTTAGTGGACCTAGATAGCTGAGGGTCCCTGTGCAAGAATGGTTAAGGGCTCCTTGTTTTCCAATAGCTCTGTATATGTTGATGGCACCCCCTAACCCGTGCAGTTACATCAATGCTATGTTCGCCCCTACATTGTAGGGAAAAGCTGCTGCTACTTTTTAAAATTACTCCAAAATTCCACCATGTAGGGATTAAAATCAGAAGTCTCGAATATCTCGCTTTACTGCAGTTATTTTAAGAAAATTGGAATCTACTCAATGTACCCGTCCCCTGCCAATGGATACCTGATTCCCATTGATCTCTGTTTGGCCTGCCCCAGGAATGACATGGTTGACATCACATGTGACCACTGTAACCAATGATTGACGGTGTAAATTATCGTGATATCACTACCATAGCAAGTGATTGACAGCAGCGGCCACTTGTCGTACCAATATCTCTGCATCTATCGGGATCGGCTTTTCATCAGAGTAACATACTGTATTTCTCCTGTTATTATTTCACCTGCTTTTAAGAAAATTCTTGGAAATGGACGACCCCTTTAACCCCTTCCCGACATGCGCCGTAATAGTACGGCGCGTGTCGGGGTCTGTAACTATGGCGACCGCCCGGGAGCCGGGCGGCCGTCATAGCCGCCGGGTGTCTACTGCTTTAAGCAGTAGACAACCGGCTCTAATGCCTCCGATCGGTCCCCGGACCGATCGGAGGCATTAACCCCTCCAGCGCTGCTGTCAAAGGCGCCGGAGGCGCCATCTTCCCGGCGGCGCATGGGCGCCGCCATTTTGGCAGGGATCGCCGGCTCCTGGAGCATGCTCCAGGGCCAACCCCCCGTTGCCATGACAGCCGGGAGCCTTGTTAAGGGCTCCCAGCCAGTCTGCAAATTCTCTCTTTTGCAGGCTGGTGTATACAGCCTGCAAAAGAGATGATGATTTTTTGCAATGCATTGCAATGCATTAGCATTGTAATGCATTGCATTAGTGATCAGACCCCCTGGGGTTCAACACCCCTAGGGGGTCTAATAAATGCAAAAAAATAAATAAAAAAAAAGTAAAAAAAAAATATAAAAAAAATATAAAAAGAATTAAAAGTTCAAATCACCCCCCCTTTCCCTAAAACAAATATAAAAGTAGTTAAAAACTGTGAAACATATACATGTTAGGTATCCCCGCGTCCGAAATCGCCCGCTCTACAAATCTATAAAAATATTTTTCCTGTTCAGTAAACGTCGTAGCAGGAAAAATAGTCAAAAGTGCCAAACCGCCGTTTTTTCACTGTTTTAATTCTGATAAAAATTTGAATAAAAAGTGATCAAAGCAATAACATTTCCCGAAAATGGTAGAACTAAAAAGTACACCCGGCCCCGCAAAAAAAGACGCCCTATGCATCCCCGTACACCTATGTATAAAAAAGTTACGGCCGTCGGAATATGGCGACTTTTAGAAAAAAAAAATTTTAACACCGTTTTGGAATTTTTTTTAGGGGTCAAAATGTAAATAAAACCATATAAATTTGGTATCCCTGGAACCGTACCGAAACACAGAATACAGGGGACATGTCATTTTGGCTGCACAGTGAACGCCGTAAAACCAAAGCCCGTAAGAAAGTCGCAGAAATGCATTTTTTCTTCAAATCCACCCCATTCTGAATTTTTTTCCTGCTTCCCAGTACATTATACAGAATAATTAATGGTGGCATCATGAAGAAAAAATTGTCCCGCAAAAATTAAGACCTCATATGACTCTGGGAGCCGAGAAATAAAAAAGTTATGGGGTTTAGAAGGAGGGGAGTCAAAAACGAAAAACGAAAATCAAAAAATGCCATCGGCGGGAAGGGGTTAAAATATAAGGATAGTTTTATATCCAGTTGAAGTGGACACGTACAGATGTTGGAATATGAAGTGGTCATCTCAAGCAGTACTAGAAATATCTGACAATGCCACTTATTGTTAAACCTCACCTAATAAATGGATTGTCAGACTCTTCAGAATCAATTACGGTGTTAGGCAGACTGTCAGCTCCCATTTATCCGGAGTGAGCCCTCGCTTTCCAAAACAGTTTCATTATCTGTTCTCAGTATTGAATACAGACAGTAATTTAATTACATCTATTAATATCAATCACATTTTACATCTCATAAAAGTGGATTTTGTAAGAGATCCAAGCGAGGGATTAGTTACATTACAACTATTAAGTTCATAGAATAGCTCTAAATGTAATATAGTTTATGTCCAAGGGAGGCATTGGGATATTGTTTCATATTGTCTTCGCTTCTGTTCTATTTTTAACCAAATTTAAAGGGGTTGTCGGGTTCGGAAGCTAAATTTTTAAGACTGTTCCCTATTACTGTATTTTAAGTTACCGTAATGGAAGGGACTCTCTTTTTTGGGTTGCCTCTATTAGACTTAGCAGAGAACAGCTAGAGGATCCAATATATACATGAATTACATGGACAGTCCAGTAAAGGAGTTGTGCCAAGATCATAACTTAACACTAAGGATGAACAAACAAGTATGGTTCATTTAGGTATTACCAAACCAAAAATTTTTGGAGTTCACCACCCATACACCACT